>NC_090440.1:833574713-834774713 GCF_031143425.1 Pleurodeles waltl
TATTTTTTTTTGCTCATCAATCAGTTTCACTTCCTATCCACTGTGCTACAGGGTACAGCCAAGAAAGATGGAAACTTTGTCTGATTCAAGGGACAAAATTCTGCCACTGCCCTAAGCATGGGAGTTCATAACATTGGAGGACCAAAAGCACAAGCCCATATGCATTGCAACAATGATGACTACCGCAATGCGCATAAAAGGAAGACCTGTGAAAGGCTGAAAGTTTGACAACAATTCTGTCAGTTACTAACTCAAGTAAGAGCATGTCTGGTAAAATAATCACAGATGTCCAGGCACCTTTGGTAAAATGGCAAGAGAACAAGATGAACAAACCTTCTCCAGTTCCTGGTCCTGACGATTCATTAGTGTTTTCCAGTGATCAAAGAGTTCCGGATCTGATTTCTGAATATCCTTCAGGGTTCCCTCTCGCTGAATGGTACTGTCTTTCATTGCTATTATCTAGAAATCCAAAAGATACATAAAAGAAGTATAGAAGAAGTACAGAAGTACATCCCAACACGCCAGCTGCGCTCCGCCGACCTCGCTCTCGCAACAGTCCCTCCCATTCAGCGCACCACATCCGGCGGTCCTTCTCCCACCTCGCAGCGAAAACCTGCAACTCCCTCCCCACCAACCTGCGCAAGACCCAAGACCTCCTGTCCTTCAAAAAGTGTCTCAAGACCTGGCTCTTCGAGCAGTAGCAACCCCTCTCCCTTTCAACCCAGCGCCTTGAGGCCCTACCGGGTGAGTAGCGCGCTCAACAAATCTATTGATTGATTGATTGAGAAGGAGATGGCAGTTATGCTAAACATCTCTAGGTTTTTCAATGTAATTTTCTAAAAAAATCAGGGACATCAGGCCCAAGGTTGTTAGTTGAATGTTTATTTCAAACAACATACACGGTTCACTGACAAAATATCAAAACCCTAAACATCGTGATACAAAAATATTGTGACAAAACTATTGAGCACAAAAATATTGTTGTCCTATACTCAAAATAGAAAATACTAAAATATCGCGAAAAAAATATCCTTTTAAACTAATATCAAAAAATATGTACAAAAATATTGTTTTAAAAAATATTTCTGTTAAAAATAGTAAACAGTTAGGCCCTCTTTATGAGTTTGGCAGTCCCACCACGGAACCCCCAAACGCATAGGGAGGACTCTACCACCATAGCGGTGGCGTTCCCCCCAAGCATATTACAATGTTCCCACCTAGCTGAAAGGTGGGAACATTGTAATACGCATTCCCGCTGGGCTGACCGGTGGGGATAGTGTTAGAATATTGGTCTTGGCTCCTTTAAGTGAGCCAAGGCCAATATCCTAGCACTCAAGCACCCTCAGAATGCGAACTGTTTGGAAAACCTCAGACAGTGTGCATTCCAAGGGTGTTGGGCAGGGGGGCAGTGGGGAGTAAAGGGGCCCCCCTGTGGCCCTCTGTACTGGATTTCCGCCAGCCTTTTCATGGCGGGGTCCCCACCAAGTAAAGGCTGACAGGAAGAGGGGCTGTAATCAGCCAGGCGGTGCTGAGTTCAGTGCCGCTGTGGCTGGTTACAAGCCTGACCGCTGTCATGCGCCAGGGTTGTAATTGAGTGGTCGGACTGCCTGGAGTGCGGCGGTCCGACCGTCAAGCCGAATGTGGCAGTCCTTGGTCCACCATTCTCGTAATGAGGCCCTTAATATAATAACATGTAACAGTAATATAATGTAAATTAAATATATTTAAATAATATAAAAATATATATAAATATGTACTTATTTAAAGAAACACACACACACATATGTATGTGTGTATGTTTATTTACACCTATATAATGTAACACTATTATTATAATTTAATATTCCCACTCCGGTATGTGCAACAGTAAGGAAAGTGTTGAACTCTGGAGGGGTGAAATTTGCTATTCACACTCCAGTCGGTACAACAGTAGGGAATGTGTTGGACTCAGGAGGGGTAAACTGTACTATTCCCACTCCAGTCAGTGCTACGGTAGGGAATGTGTTGGACTTAAGAGGGGTAAAAATTACTATTCCCATTCCAATCTGTACGCCAGTAAGGAAAGTGTTGGGTTCTGGAGGAGTGAAATATACTATTCCAACTCCAGTTGGTGCAACATCAGGGAAAGCACTGGACTCAGGAAGGGTTAAACGTATTATTACCACTCTAGTCAGTGCAACAGTAGGGAAAGCGCAGAACTCAAGAGGGGTAAAATGTAATATTCCTACTCCTGGCCTATATCCCAATAACCCTACAAACCCAACAATCTGCACCTAAAATGTGAATTTAAAAATTATAATAATTACACAATTTACATAATTTATGAACAATTATTCAATAATTTACAAATAATGTAATATTCATTATTTAACTACCTTCCCACACTATTCTCCTACAAACTCAACAACCCGCTTCTAAAATATAATTTAAGAAATATTATTTGCACAATTTACATACTTAATAATCAAATAAATCATTAATATTAAAGAATATATAAAATAATTATACTTAATTAACTTCCCATCATGTACCCCTACAAACCTCACGACCCACTACAACACTATAAATTACTATTTTACAATGAAATTAAAAATATAAATGACTTAGAATTACAAACTATATCTAAAAACACTAACAATTATGCAAACAATATACAACATAGACAATTAAAATATTAAACACATAAGGAAACCTAAAAAGGACATTTCTTACTCTAAAACATCAATATTTTTTAACTACATTTTTGATCATTACATTTCTGTGTCACGATATTTAAAATTTGTTATTTCAGCAACTCGATATTTTTAACACAATATTTTGTCCAAACACCAACATTCACATTACCCCAGTTACAATTCGTGCTGTTACTGATGGATCTGTCTGCTTGCTATGAAAAAACCTTGCCAATCCTGTGCTGTTCTTCATGTACCCATGTTCACGCTCTATAAATACATTGCAGAAATATGCATACATACATTTAACAGACATACTCATGTTGTGTTATGGCAAGAACACTCAGAGAAGAAAATATGATGGTTTTCACAGCCAAAGTGCCCTTTACAATAGCTGACATTAAATCTTCTAGGACTTTTCATGTTTTTTTAATCATTGATGTTCATCAATGTAATATACAGCATCAGCATATACCTGTTTTTTTCCGGTTATTGAGATAAGGATTTTTTTTATGGTATGCACTCGAACTATGAATAAATTATGCCCAGTGGTGTAGGTCAATGCACTTCCCTTTATTAGTATAAATGATAGTGCACCAGTAATAAATTCACAGCACCGGGTACAGTTTAGGTACAAATTTAGGAATGTCATCGTCGCATACGCTGTTCCAGTATTATAGTTATTAATTATCACACAGTTAAAAAAAAAATGGATTATAACAGCATTTTTAGGAAAATAACCTAATTCAATCGGGGACCCCTGTTTTGGTGTAGTATCTTGTCTCTTCTAGACAGTCCTGCTACATCCACACTTCAAGGGCGCAGTTTTATAATTTTCCTTAGTGAGATTCAAAAGTATTGTGTCTGAGACGGACACCAACGAGATTCCTCTTCTGGTTTTCCACAGATGTGTAGTGGTTGCATTGTCTGCCGCTATACATATTTCAGAAGTTCTCAATTCCACAGGTGTACACGTGTGGCACTGTAGGAATACTAGATTTTGCATGGCTAGAAATAGAGGCAGGCTGATAAACAGGGTGACCAGAAGTACTGGTTTTGCCGGACAGTATCGTTGTCACGGTGTCCCGACATTTTTTTGTCAAAACAAAGTCATGTCCCAGTTTGTGAGAGAGGGTCGGATGAACGTACAAATTAATCACAGAGTTGTGCAGGCTCACGCTTCTTCCGACCCTTTTATTGCACCAGAGACACAACTTAACATTTGAAGAGTCATCTGTTGTGCTGCTCGCATCATTCAAGCAGCACAGCAGGATTTAATGAGGGGGGATAAGGTCTCCCATTAGCCAGGGTACAGTCAGACCCTGGAGCTTCTGACAGCAATGGGAGGGGTGTTTATCATATATATATACATAAACGACACGCCATTGAGCGGTGTATATATACTGTATATATATATATATATATATATATATATATATATATGTATATATATATATATATATATATATATATATATATATATATATATATATATATATATGTATATGTATATTGCTGAATGAGGCTTCAACATTTAGTCTTATTTCTATGTTTGTTCCTATGTTTGTGCCCATCCCGCTTTTTGGTTGTGAAAATCTGGTCACCCTACCGATACACCTCCACTACAGCAGAGAAGGCAGATGGTTAAATATAGCTATCTTGTTCATTAGTAGTGTACCTTAGTTGGTAATGTCTTTGTGACATCTTAAGCAGGTGCCTGAAACGGTCAGAATTATTTTGTGCAAGCATCGTGGCTTTATCTATGCGTGGTGCAGACCTAGGGCTCACTGACACTCTGCTAATACCCTACTGCTGAGTATCACTTAGTCTCGAAAATGTCTTCTCTATGGTTTTCATCCTATTTTCACGTAATGATTTTACTGTGACTTCAGCAAAGTTTGGTATAATAAGGGAAGCACTCTCTTGAAGTCTCCTAGATTAAGAAGCATACTTAATCATTCATATGTTTGTGGTTCCCTGGTGCACTGTCCCAGATGTTTCTCATAACTCTCATGAGTAACCATATATTGACATTGTCCTGTTATGATAGTGTGCACCTGCTGCAGGCTCATAAATGTGTGAAGGGAGCCTCTGTCAAACAAGTCTCTGAACCTTGTGATAACCCCTTTGGCCCACAATGCATTTATCTTGGCTACTTCCACAAAGAATTGAAGGAATCACATTGGTAGGTCAGGAATATATGCCATTTTGTATTAGTGTGATAAAAGGTGCAAACTCCATCAATGCATAGCTGTATCTATTAGTCTGGGGACAATGTTGTCTTGTATCATGCTTCCTAAACAATTGTGCCAATAGTGTTTCTTCCCTTGGTGTGCCTAGCATATAACACATTTCCTCCATGTCTGGGTTAGCAAACTACCTGGTTACCCACTACAAGTGCACAGATGATTAATGTATAATTCAACTCTAGGGTCACTAGCCTAACTTTACTTCTAGGTAATTGGACCATGCAGAGAGAAGCTCTGTGTCTGCATCCATTCAATATCAGGTTTGGTTAGTGTTGTGTCCCACCCGTTAATTGAATGACAGGGTAGATGCATCAGCAAATTTGAGAATTAATAAAGAATACAAGTTAATATTATCCCTTTGACAATGTCCACCTTCCCACCATGCAGCAAGGTAGCCTCCACTGAAAGAGTCATGATTCAATGATTCCTGGGTCTTCGCAAATGCCCTAATCCAAAGTCTGAGTGGTACATGCATATTGAAAAGTCACCTCCTCCTACGTAAGGGAAAATTGGGGTAGCCCTACATTGCCAGAGCATCAAGCGGTTTCAGTGGATAGAGATAAGCCTTTATTATATGACCTTTTAAACTCTGCGGATCATCAAATCTTTTTAATCCACCCATAGATGAGTCAAAGTCCACTTCCACATCCCCAAGATACAGCAATGTATCGCTTGCAATGGATGTAGCCCAGTAAATCAATTTCCCTATAAGTGGATTTGCTTTAAATCATTGCTGCTAGTGCCTACATTGCCAGAGTGAACAAAAAAGTGGACAAGGGCCACCATGTTTGACGCTCACTCTGTATCAACCAGGATTCGGACATTACTTTCCCAGTCCTACTCCATGCCTCTGGTTCTCAGTATAATAAGTGGGTCCATGACATTATTACTGCACCAAATCCCATTCAATTCATTACAGTGAAGAGGTAGGTCCAACTCACTGGGCCATACGCCTTCTCCATGATTATAGAGGTCTCAACTGGAAGTAATGTCCACATCACGGACATCTTACATTAGATGAGGTTCTGTAGACAACAAGGCCTGAATGGTCTGGGTGTAAAGTATACGGCAATTCCAGCAATCTAGATTTAACATTGAAAACAGATGGGAAGAAGACACTTCCAGTGGATGCCAGTGAATTTTAGGGAAGACTACTACTATGGTCCCTCTGATTGTGAAGAGAAAGTGTCCATTTTCCCAAGCTGCCTTTTACGTTGCTAGTAGCTGGGAAACTAGTAAGCTCCCATAGGTAGCACTATACTATGTGGGTAACCCGTCACTTCTGGGGGTCTTTCTACAGCTAGGCCCATGACCAACAAGTCTTTTTTTCAGCTAGAGTTAATGGAACCTGCAACATCTCTGAATGCACTGCATCATTTTGTCTACCTTTAAAGTACACATATATCTCTCCAATTCTTCACTCTCAAGGTACCCAAGCAAGGCTCTTTATAATATGCTGTCATTACATGACTTATCACCACCTGAGATCGGACAATGAAGCCATCAGTCATTTGGAATGCAGTCACTGGGGAATGTGTTTTCTCCTTTCAGGTTAGGCACACAGATGACTCCCTGGCTTGCCCCCTCACAATGATTCCTGGTACTGTACTCCTTATAGTGAAAGAGCCTCAGGTGTTCCATCCAAAACGTATTTTCAGTCTTTTTATGTATTGTCTCTCTTACCTTTTCTTTTTCAAGTACTCTAATATCAGCCTATAAGCAGGTGACTTCCCTGTTAAGAGCGATTGTCACCTTATATGTTACTTAAATACACATACCTCAAAACTATACATTGAACACCTAGGATTCTATCAGTGATCTTACTTTTGAACTCTCATTTTCTATCAAATATTGCTTATTGTAGTCTCTAATACACCCCGTCAAGGGTGCATCATGTTGTGAAACCTCCAGAATGGGTTACATTTTAGCCTCAGATATGTACCAGGAGTGCTAGCAATAGATTGTGCTCAAAGAAGTTAACAGAAGCTTTGATATATATGGAGTGTAGCATTATGTCCAATACAAAATGCAGACCACAAGCAGGGGAATAAAATGAGCCTTTGATTTTCATCAGGTTGGAGGGATATTGTGTGTCAGTTAGGCTCCAGTTATGTAGCCTTATGGAGAACCCTTTAATCAGTTTCTGAGCATGAGTTGGATAAGTGAGGAACAGATGCAGCCAATAAGTATGGGCAGCAACAAAAGCGATTTCCCCTCTTCATATTGGGATGTATCGTCTCGATACTAAATGTTCATGTAGTGTGTCAAATAACTCAACCTATGATGAGTTGAGGGCATGTGTGCACAATATGGTCAAACGGTCTCTATCCAAGTGTTAATTCATTAGTACATTTCTACATTCTTGGTCTATGTGAATGTGGTCTTAACTATATAAGTATTCCTCTTGAAAATGATGAAACAGCTGACCCCATCTCTTGGAGTCCCCCCCTGTAGATAAGTGAGCTTTTTGGGGACAAGAAATGTCCTCCCCACATTGGTACATGTGATGAGTAACCTATATCTCCATCCCGCCTAAGTTCCATGTCATACATATGTATCTTGCAAAGCTTACTATTCTAGCCCACATTATCATCAGTGTCCCCAGATCCTCATGCCATCTTACTTGTGGCATCTGCCAGCACTGTGCTACTGATAAAAACTCTATTAGTAGTAGCAACATTTGTCCTCATTTATGAGTGGTTTCATGGATTAGTGTGTGACCTATCACCAAAACTCCCAAATGACAGGATGCAAAACCGACCTCAACCAAGTTAACAAACTTCTAATATAAGCATTCACAGTCAATTCAATGGACTGTGAGACCTCGGGTGGTGGAATATGTTTCATGCGTGTTCCCTGAGTTTCTCGCTCAATATTCTAAGCTCTTGGAATATCCATATGACTAAAACCCAGCATTACCCATTCTGTTACATTAATTGTCCCTCTATTGAGTTGTCTGCAACATGGTTAGCTTTCAGGTTAGTCTGAGCCTCAATCTGTTGGTTTTGTGTTCCTACATCTCTGTGTGTTTCCTCCCACTTTGGCCCTGTTTATTGTAGACCATCATTATACCCAATCACATGCTACATTTGATTATTTGAAAAAATAGGTATTCTGCTCATCCTGTTGCATTGAAACCAGTGTGGATTCGGTCTAGGTTACTCTGCTGGATATATTTTGTTGTTCTGGCCTTAGCTGGTCAAGATCCAAAGCTATGTTGTCAATCTCCAACTTGAAGGCTTGTTAAGTGCCACTGGTAGCAGCAAGAATGGTGTTCAGCTTGTCAGATGGTTTGAAAGAATGACCTTGTTCCATCTTTTCCATTTTTATGTGCCGGAAATAGGTGTTACAGTCATCAGTAAAGAGTTCAGTATTTCAGATTACAGAAGGGCTTGCTTCAGTGTTTTGTGCTTTCCTATTTTCAAAGATGCTCTTGCCTATGACCTCTAGATTGAGCTTCAATTGTGTTCAACATCATGGAGTGCGCAAATTTTAACAATGGCAAAAGTTGATTTTTTCTGGTGGAGGCTCCTGATGTGGGTCCCCGCCAGCTAGCAGGGACTCATTTATTTTCCCAGGTGAGGTCACTCACCTTTATGCAATGTTACTTGCTTTTCTTGCAGGAATTACAGACCTGCACCTCCAGATGTATTTCAGTGAATCAGGAAATGTCGATGATGTGTACTACAGGACCTCCTGGAGTGTCTGTATTCGCCACCTCACATGCATCTCTGAGTTAAGGAGGGCTCTCCCCTCGCCCAACCACAGTTGATTTCCATATTGGTAGTTGTTACACCTGACATCCTTAGAGACATCTTACCCCAACTTTTTGCCTTCCTCCCTCCATTTTTCTGATCTTGATTTTGCTGGTTTTAGGACTCTCAGGCACTTTACCACAGCTAACCAGTGTTAAAGTGCTTGTGCATGCTCCCCTGAACATGGTAACATTGGCTCCTACCCAATTGGCATATTTAACATATCTATAAGTACACAGTAAAATGCACTATATGTGTCCAGGGCCTGCAAATTAAATGCTTCTAGTGTGCCTGCAGCACTGATTGTGCCAGCCACATAGATAGCCCCTTAACCATATCTCAGGCCTGCCATTGCAAGGTCTGTGTGTGCAGTTTTATTGCCACTTCGATTTGGCATTTAAAACTACTTGCCAAGCCTTAAACTCCCCTTATATTACATATAAGTAACCCCCAAGGTAGGCCCTAGTTGGCCCATAGGGCAGAGTGCTATGTAAGTAAAAGGCAGGACATGTACTTGTATGATTTATGTGTCCTGCTAGTGAAAAACTCCCAAAGTAATTTTTATTATTGTGAAGACTGCTTCTCTAATAGGCCAGCATTGAAAATACCCTTATATACTTTCAAGTGGTAATTTCTGATCTGAAAGAGTGGCATTGTCATCTTTGGTATGGTCGGAATGTTTGTCTGCACATATTGCTTTCTGTGCCTTACAGCCTGTCTCCAATCCAGGTCTGATCTGTGCTGGTTGACATCTCCCATTTGTGCATACCACCCAGACATCCATACGTATAGGAGACTAAGCATCTGCATACATCTGCATACTGATGGGTTTTCCTGGACAAGAAGGGTTGAGGGGCCCTCATTTACACTTCAAAGGCTAGTGGCCTGACTCCACACAAAGGACTGATAACCCCCACAGATCTCCTTGCCGACAGGGAAGGGTTCCAAGGGAAACTGGTGCACTCCAAAACCACTCTTCAAAGTATCTTCCGCTTCAAAGGCACATTTGGGTATATATACTGGGTAGTGGCACCCTACAATCTGACACTTCTGGACCTACAACTGAACTCTGTCACAGGGACTGCAGTACTGCCCAAAAGACTCAACTGGACTGCTTTTTAGGAAGGACTGTTCTTTTGCTTGTTGCCCTGATGCCTGCTGCTCCCTGACTCTGTGGGAAAGACTTTGCCTACCCACCAGAAGTGATTTCCCAGGGCTAGTCAGCTTGCCTCCTGTTAAGAAGTCTCAGGGACATAAAAGACTTTGCCATAAAGAGAAACTCCACGCCTCAACGCACCGCACAGGAAAAATTGATGCAACGCCTGCCTGGCAGCTGAAATATTGAGGTAATGCCTGTAGAATCAACACAGTGCCTGTTTTGCGGCTGAAAAATCAATGCAGCGCCTGCAGAATCTACGCAGCACCTCTTTCTCTCCACGCGTCTGGATTTTCCATCCATCATCCCTGGAAGTCAATTTGTCATCAATCCCACATTGTGGTGAGGAACTGAGGCTGCATGTCTGGAAATCAACGCATTGCCTTTCCTGTGGGGAAAGAATCAATGCATCACCTCCCCTGCATAGTAAGGAACCGATGCATTGTTTTGCTTTTCCAGTGCCTCACCTCCCCTGAGGCCCACATGGTCTTTGTTTTTTACTTATCCCAGGTATTTGGTGCTAAAGAGATACATCCATTGTTTCTCATGAATTAAGACTTACTTAAACCTCTAAAAAGTGATATCTTGACATGTGTATATTGGTACTTTGTCATTTTGGTCTTGTTTTATTCAGATAAATATTACTTATTTTTCTAAACTGGTGTGGAGTACTTATTGTGGTGTTGCTGTATGAGTTATTGCACAAATACTTTACAAATTGCCTTCTAACATAACCCTGTCTGCTCTGAGCCAAGCTACCAGAAGGTGAGCACAGGATAATTTAAGTTGTGTTGTAGCCTACCCTGACTAGGATTGTGGTCTATACTTGGACAGGGTGCATACCTCTGCCAACTAGAGACCCAATTTCTAACAGTAGTTCACCCTTTTGCTTCATCAGGGTTGGCACAATGCACTGTAGCTAGACATAGCAGGAATCAGAGCAGTGCAAACGGGGTATCCATACCACTAATCCTCAAGATTTGACACATCCTTGCAGCTTTGCTCCAAGGTTGATTCTAGGTATTTCAGTGGATGTTCTCTTACCATATACTGCTGCACTGCTGAGATTCAAGATGGGAGGTAAAAAAGAAGATATGGGGTTATAGGGCACTCTACTGCAGCTCAGAGCTCAATATCTTGCAGCATGCTCCCCTCTACACTTGAAGGTTCCTGCTGATTCTCCACAGTCCACCCGCTGCCAATCCACAGATTTCCAGGCTGTAGGGTGAAAAGTGACCCTCTATGCTGCTGGCTTTAGTCCTTGGTGCTCCTGGGCTTTCAGACAGGCCAGTCATGCTCAATGTACCTCTTCACAAGTCTGCCTTTTCTCATGTTGTAGGGTTGTTACAGTGATACTCGAAACCAATCCTCCAGGCAATCAGCAATGAAGGTTGCTCCCAGACAAGGAGACTCCAACAGTCCAGGCAGAGGTGTCAGTCATGACCTACAGCCTTTGGATGGACATTCACTCTGGTTTCCAGTGGCTCCCACTGCACTCACAAACCATGCAGAGCACCGTGGGTGCTATTTTGAGTTCTGCGATATCCTCCAAACAATTCTTCTGAACTTCAGTCTATCTAAGCAGTTCCTATCCTGGGTTACCTTCCATCAAAGGACATGTGTAATAAATGATGTTGTTTGTTGCACGAGCTGTGTGGCGGTGGTATAGGCTAATATTCTCAGTCCACTGGCATGCAAAAACAACACAATGATTGTACAGTCAGTACTTTTTTTAAATAAGGAAAAGTACATTTGTTGCACACTACTAAATACTATGCATTAAATTACAAATATGTACATAAGGTGAATGATTGAGTGTGCTTTTAGTGACATTCTGAAATCATATTTGAACCCTAGTGGGCCATTACCCTCAAAATCAGAATACCTCCACATATACCAGATTCAACAAGACAGGGGATGTCATTTGAAATAAAACAGGTATATTTGCTTTGTCACTGGGTCCCCATATCACTATACATGGCAATCCTATTGGCTTTGTCAAAGAGCCACAACATTAAAATAAATGGAATTGTCACCTGCAAGGATTCACTAGTAAAATATATGGACTAAGTAAGCTGTCCACGATCAATAAGCATTGCATTGTTAAACAAAAGTTGTTAATAGAACACTTGTACTAAAAATGACATTAACCATGTGCTGAAGTCTTTCCTTTACCTTTTACCACTTCCGGTCACATCATGGAACCATAGGACAAACCACAACACATCCATCCCTGTACTCCCACACTGAACAGCATCAAGCCCTAGCTCTAGCAATGCTTGAAACATGGAGAAAAGTACCCCAATTTTATGACGAGGGAGACATAGGGTTAATTTCCCAAATCCATTGGGGTTGGGGGGTGTCGCTGCACTTATTGAAGTTCCCACAGTGCACTAAAACTTGCGTTAGTGGTGCCCCTGTCTATCCTTCGGGCACCACAATTAAGGAACTCATATTCAAATTAAGCTGCTCAGGGCATTATGGGTAATATCAAGCTGGGAGCTGTACATATTGTATTACCTGGTTTGCCCATGTATTTCATTAAGCAGCCTTGCACTGTCCATTGTTGTTTTGTGTTTTTCTTTTTGAAGATTGGTGACCTGGTTCCACCCATAACACCTACAGCCATGTGCATCATTGGGGATGTGCAGGGAGCCCATTCCCACTCTGCCCAGCTGCTCAGCCAATACTCTCCCGTACCGGTGTAGAAGCTGGCATATCAGTTTCCCCACCTAGGTCCTTGACAGAGGGCTCGGCCTTGTACTGGCCTCCCTGCTCCCCCAGTCATCGGGCAACTTTAGCAACACAAAAGACTGATGGATGGAGTGCTGAAACCTTTCAGACACTCACCCCAGTCAGAGATCTGGGGTTAATTCATCATTCCTTTGCTCACAATGCCTCCCCAGTTTAGACCCAGCCATATGCCTATGGGAACAGTCCAGCCCAAACTAAAAGGCCATGTCCTCCCTGGACCAGAAACAAGCATCCTGGGATGGGTTTCAGTGTATTACTGTTCATCAGCCAGGCTAGCTTGAATCCAGAGGCACAGTGACCATGAGACCCACGTCTAGGCATACCCTTAGTCCTATAGTAGAAGTGGCAAAATGTCAATTTTCAAAGTAAACACAACACATAATCCACATACCACATGGCCCTCCCCAGGTGAATCACTTTGAAAGTACAGCAAAGCAACAAATGCTCGTCAGCCTGTCTGCCATGTTTCTATGGGCAAATCTGCAAGGATGCATAACTCAGGCCGGTTAGGCAGATTTTGAAGATATTTGGCTCATTTTACACCTTGTGGTGAGCTCTAGCCACCAGAATCATTTTCAATAGTCCTCTGCCCTCAAGCAAGCACTTTGTGGGGTGGAGCTAATTGTACTGGCTCACTGTATCAGATCTTCTCAAAACTGTCTCTCAGTAGGTGTAAGGGAGACAGTGCCACTGGCCCTGGAGAGTTCTGGGCACAGCTGCAGGCAAAGCCCTAAGTCCATCAGAGGAATCAGGAGGCTTCTCCTTCCTGCTGTCCATGGTGTTCCTGCCATTGCTGCCCGGGACCTGGAGCTTGCTCTCTGTCTCTCCCTTGAGCAAGAGTTTTTAAGTGAGGGCAGAAAGTTCTAGGTGACAGGCACCTTTGGCCAATCTTAGAATGCCACTGCATACCTCTGACCCTCGCCAAAACCCCCTAAACATTATTCTGGGACAATCCAATATGTCACCAAGAAGTTTTCTATGTGAATAGCTCCTCTTATGGCCTCACCTTCACCCCTAGCTGACATCACTGCCAGATGCCTTCCCACTTAAACATCAAAGGGGGACCCCTCTTGTGTTGGCTCCAAACATTTGGGCTTCCTCAATTGTTCAGTGGGTCTGCATTATCTTAACCCAGGGGAGGTGTAACAGCTAATTACCAGATGTAGATTTTTGTCTTCACCCCTTCCTTGTAAGGTACTTGTCAATCATTGATATTTGCTTCCTTTGTTTGAGGAGGCCTTTGTTCCCTTTGCTGGGTAGTAGGATGATTAACGTGGCCAAGCAGAAGGACAAAAGCCCACACATCTGATTTTGGGCCGAGGCAAAGAAATGTGACAATTCTAGAACACCGACAAGATGTACACTTATTTGACTGGAACCTGCATAATCACCCTAGTTTGACACCTCATTTGACTGTGTAGGCCAACATGGAGCAAAACCTCACTTTAAGTCAGAGTTCACCAATGTGTAAAGGATAGTGACACTACAGATTTCCCAGTAAATCCCACTGAGCTATTTATGAATGCTCACTAATATTAGGAGGCCTATTCCAGGTCAGCACCTACTCTGGCAGGATCCCTTCTGTGCCAGGTTACCAGTGCTCAATTACCAGTTTCACACACACAGTCCACAAACGTGACTTCTGCACACATGTTCATGAGTAACTATTATAGTGCCCCTTATCTTAGTTGTGCTATAGCAGCCTTATCTTAAAAGGCTTACACTGGCAGGAAACGTGCTCAGTCTAATTACCCTGAAATTACAATGTGTGTGACTCAGGTAGGGAGACTCACTCAACAGCAAAGGTCTGAAAACTGTGTGATTAAAAGTGAAAAATCTGGGTGGACTAAAAAGGGGCATAAGGATGCAACAAGGTTAATATGAGAGCAGGCTTTGGCTGAAAGGGCACAACAGCACGCCAATCTGCTTTGGTTGCTGTCCACATTTCAAGGTTTTACATGGTTAGCTATGTTGATGTCTATGTCATGTAATGGTGGTAGATGACATATTTTAACTCCTTTCCATTGACAGTCTTGGAAGCAGATAATGAGTCAAATTGACAGAGCTCAGCTCAAGTGAAGAGTATCTGGAAGGCTATTCAAGAGGTCTTCAGCTGTATTAGGTACCCTATGTGACTGAATGCAGAAATATCTCTCATAAGGCAATAGCTGGACTTTTGATGATTGTTTACAGAGACTTCAGTGCTGTAACTAAGACTGTTAGTGGTGGTGGGACTAGATGACAGAAGAAGAGGTGTTCAGAGCTAGACAGCACCACAGGACCTGCATAGAAAGACTGCAATGTTGTGCAAGTAGTAACATAGGGGGTCATTCTGACCCTGGCGGTCACCGACCGCTAGGGCCAACGACCGCGGAAGCACCGCCAACAGGCTGGCGGTGCTTCCTGGGCCATTCTGACCGTGGCGGTAAAGCCGCGGTCAGAAAAGGGTAACCGGCGGTTTCCCGCCGGTTTTCCCCTGGCCCAGGGAATCTGCCATGGCGGCGCTGCTTGCAGCGCCGCCATGAGGATTCCGACCCCCTTCCCGCCATCCCGTTCCTGGCGGTTTCTACCGCCAGGAACAGGATGGCGGGAATGGGTGTCGTGGGGCCCCTGGGGGCCCCTGCACTGCCCATGCCACTGGCATGGGCAGTGACGGGCCCCCTAACAGGGCCCCATAATGATTTTCAGTGTCTGCTTTGCAGACACTGAAAATCGCGACGGGTGCCACTGCACCCGTCGCACCCCAGCAACTCCGCCGGCTCCATTCGGAGCGGGCTTCATCGTTGCTGGGTCTTTCCCGCTGGGCCGGCGGGCGGCCTTTTGGCGGTCGCCCGCCGGCCCAGCGGGAAAGTCAGAATGACCGCCGCGGTCATTTGACCGCGGTGCGGTCTTTTGGCGGTCTCCGCCCGGCGGGCGGCGCCTGCCGCCCGCCGGGGTCGGAATGACCCCCATAGTGTTAGATTTCAGACACCAAGTCAAAATGCTGAGGGGCCACATCATTATATATGGGTGGATAAGATTAGTACTGTTACTACTTGTCAGGAGGGTGTGGCATACTCTTAGTGCATTGAGGCTGGGATATAGGTTCTAAATAGCACAATCCCTATGAAGGAAATCCCCAAATGCACATCCAAGGCAGTCCTTCTCAGCTTTGTCCTTGGGGAGTACTATGGTGACAACCTCCAGGTACTACTCTATATTTAGAAATGCCAAACATCAACACTACTGAGGTGACTCAGACTCCTATACTTGAGTGCAATCATTGATAGCTCTAATGCCTTAATAGAAGGTTTATAGCTATGCCTCAACTTAGAATCTTCAGAGGGGAGAATATGATTATGGTCATTGCTGACTAGTGGGCCTATCATTGTCTGTTTCTTGTTTACCATTCAACTAGCAGCACACTTTGAAGGTGATATCACCATGAGTATCTATTGTTCTCTTTTCCTAATTGAGTGACCAAATGGTAGGAACTTCAACTGTCTCACGGTTCTAATTTTACTCCATATTTGTTTGAGTAAACTGATACCATATGACCATGGTAGGTGCATAGCTAGTGGTATGTAAATCACACTAACACTGTAATAATCTGTCAGCACCTAATAGAATTAGAAAACATCATGATAAGTACTCTTTACTTTCCTTTGTGATCTTTAAATCACCACTGTCCTTTTCAGAAATGTAGGTGCATTATTTGACACTGAGTTATACTTCAAGCTCAAACATCAGTTGTCAGAAGTGGGTGTATTTCCACGTCAAACACTGAAATCTATTATTCATCACATCCTGGACTATGCTGGAGGTAACTTTGAGGGTTCAGTTCTTAAAACTAGAATTGATTAATCTAATAGTCAGTGTAATAACCAAACAAACTGCACTTATCCCAAATTCTAAAGGCAGAAACTTCAAGAGTAAATTGGACACTGATCATTCATAAAAGAGAAGTTTATGTTAACTGATCCAGTTTACATTCAAATTAAAAAAACTATAAGGTTCTATATTTAACACAAAGGAGCCATGTGGCACCACCACTGCAGATCTTGGAGTTGGGATTAACCAGCACATAAAACAGAAATATTGTTTTAAGACCCTCAAACTTTTAAGCACCCCACCATTCCAGATGGAGATGAGAAGAGTGTGCGGAAGATTGTTCTAGTTTCCAAATTAAGAAATGTCCTGCCTTTAGCTCTGAGAAGTGACAAAGGGTGATCAATTAACTAATAATATGAAGACTTTCTGTTTAATGATTATCGTCTATATTAGTTAACTCCTTCAAACAGTGGTTGCTTAGTTAGACCAGCTCCAATGGAAAGTAAAGTACCTATCAATCAATCAGTCCATTTGTAGAGTGTGCCGTCACACCTGAGGGTCTCTGGGCTCTTTTGTGCCTTGTCTCTGTCTCAAAATCAGGTCCTGAGCTTTATATGGAACTGTGTCAGGGGTGGTGGTGTTCGGAGGTGTCGTGGTAGGGAGTTCCAGGCCTTAGCGGCAGTGTAGGAGAACGGTCGGCCTCCGGTTCGGCTGTGATGGATGCAGGGAGTGTGAGCGAGGGCCAGTATGGCAGAACACAGGTGTCTTCCGGCAGGTGGAAGTTTATGTTGTGGTTGCAATAAGATGGTTCTTGATCATGTAGGACTTTGTAGGTGCACATGAAGGTCTTGAACTGGCATCTCTTCAAGATGAGAAGCCAGTGGAGGTGTCGAAGGTGGGGGGGAAGGGGGTGTGAGTCTGTTTTGGTAGGTCCAGGATGAGCCTGGCCACGGTGTTCTGAATGGTCTGGAGTCTTCTGAGGAGTTGGGGAGGGAGTCTGGTGAAGAGAGGGTTGCAGTAGTTAAGGGAGCTGGAGACAAGGGAGTGTGTGATGACTTTTCTGGAGTCGATGGGGATCCATCTGATGATCTTGCGGAGGGTGTAGAAGCATGCAGAGGCAACTGTGTTGATTTGGTGTTTTGTTGTCAATTAGCTGTCAAGGATTATGCTGAGGTTGTGCACCTAGGTTGTTGATGGGGGTGTGGGTCTGAGTATCGCTGATCACCAGCTGTGGTCCCAGGTGGAAGAGTTGCCACCAAAGATCAGTACCTCTGTTTTGTCAGAGTTAAGCTTGAGGCACCTGTCTCTCATCCATTTGGTTACATCTATCATGGCCCTACAGAAGTTGATTTTGACGTTGGTTGAGTCTTCGGTGAAGAAGAGGCTTAGTTGGGTGTCGTCAGCGTAGGAGTTTATCTTGAGGCCATGGGATCTGAAGATGTCCGCGAATGGGGTCATGTAGATGTTGAACAGGGTAGGGCCAACGGAGGATCCCTGGCGTATGCCGCAGGTTAAGTGCAGAGGAGAAGGGAGGCAGGGTGATGCTCTGCATTCGTCCAGATAGAAAGGAGGTGATCCATTGAGGGTGTTCTGCTGTATGACGATGGCGTGGCGTCTGTCGATGAGGGTGTGGTGGGAGATGGTGTCAAACGACGCTGAGAGGTTGAGGAGTATCAGGGCTGTGGCTTCTCTGCAGTCAAGGAGAGCTCTTATGTTGTCTGTGGTGGTGATAAGCGTGGTCTCCGTGATGTAGGTTGCACAGAATCCAGAATGAGATAAGTCGAGGACTTGGTTGAGTTCCAGGTATTCGTGAGATGTTTGTTGATAGCCTTCTCTGGTACTTAGGTGGGGAAAGGGAGTACTCTGCAGTACTTTGGTGGGGAAAAGGAGGAGGGAGATGGGTCGGGAAGCAATAGTTCCATCCATCCACCCAACCACCCACCCACAGAACAATCTGTCTATTGATTATCATTTAATCGACAAATCTGAAAAGGATTGAATGGATTTTTTCATTTTTATTTTATTTTTATTTAAGACTTTTCTATCCCTTCTTTTCACAGACGGTCTTATGGCCCTTTATAGAGTACATTAATCAGTAATAAACAATTGTGAGCAAGAAAGTTATGAGGTATAGCCGAGAAATTGTTAACATGTTAAACAGCTTTACCTCAGTTCAAAAATATATTTAAAAAGGTGAGCATTTGGTAGTTTTCTGAAGGAAAAACTGAAGGTTCAGTTCCTATGTGGCTTGGGATAGAGCTTCACACGGTGGACACTGTGCTTGCGCAAGCCTGATGAAGCTCTTGGGAGGGTACCTATTTAATCTCGAATCGGGTTGATCTCTCATTCATGTGAACTGCACTTGTCTCCCACTTTCACCTCCTGCACATATTTATTTAATGTTTACTATCTTGATAAAGTGTATGGATTCCCCTGAAGGCTCCAATACTTGGCAACACCCGCTAACAACAGGATCTTAAATAATCAGTCAGGGCAGTACCAGTGCTATAGACTAGCCCTATGCTTTCATTGACAGCACAAAACATCACATCTCTCTTACCCAATCTGCATGTGGCAGGTACTGCAGCTTGTGTGTCACTAAGACAGTGGTCCTCTTCTCCTCTCTTAACATTTTCAGGATACCCTCTTGCATAAGGTGATCACTGAGGTGGATGTCCAGTGCAGAAAAAGGGTCATCCTAGTCCATAATTAAAAAACAAATCAAGATTTAGCAGGTTATATTGTAGAAACACAATTGTCTTAAACATAATGCTAACAGCAGGTGTATATACTAAGTATATGTTATTGATACTGAACCTCAGTACACCCTAGAGTATCTAGTTCCCCAAAATAATGTAATGTTTTCTCTGTTTGTTTGCTCCAACGGGAAAAAACAGTGGCTTACGTCTCACCTCGTCATTAAAGTCTACCATTAATTTGATGAGCCTTTACTTAATTGTCTAGTTTGTGAAAAACCTTTTCCATATGTCTTGTATGGAAAATAACTGTTAATAAAAACTTGCTTTTAATTCAAGTCGTTAATATCACATTTCTAGGCACTGTACATTACAAATGTTGAAAACACTCAATTTAACAGTATTCAAATAGACTTACTATGCAGTATGGATGGCTGATATGGCCTAGTCAAGATTCAAACTCATGACCATCAGATCGCAGGCGATATCAGAAATGACTGTTCAACTCACT
This sequence comes from Pleurodeles waltl, assembly GCF_031143425.1. NCBI lineage: Eukaryota > Metazoa > Chordata > Amphibia > Caudata > Salamandridae > Pleurodeles > Pleurodeles waltl. The sequence continues at coordinate 833,594,317 of NC_090440.1, forward strand.
GAGCCATCTTCTCGACACAAAAGATGGTTTGGAAATCAGAAGCACGCATATCCATTTCACATAGGACCAAAATAGATGCAGACACTTGTGCATCATTCCAATGTGTATATTTTATTTGCAAATTGTATTTGTGTTTACATCAGTGGACAAACACTACACTTAAGGCATAAATGAGCCATTAAACATATTTACTACAATACGTCTGTAGTAGACACCTGAACATTTTTAATAAAACACAACCAATCTATGGTACAGACTTTTTAAATTCCAGAAACCAACCCACTAAATTGTGGTTTGTCGCTCAGAAATGAGAAAAGTGTCCTTTACAGGAAGGGAATTTTCTCCTTGCATATGAGAGCCGTTTATTTATGGCATGGCACGTCCAGTCAGGGAATTCTAGTAACATGAACCGTCACTGTGGCCAGACAGGCTTGTAGCTTTCAGGGCGTCATGTAAGAAGTGTCTGATTATGAAGTCAACTGAGGCTGTTATCCTACGTCTTAATGGGCTGGGAGCCATGACTTTGATGGTGTGGGAGCAGTACCAATGTTTTGCCACACTCTAAATGACCCCCTATTTCAAATGAGTGAGGTGAAGTCAGAGAACTTCGCACTTCATGGGAAATGTGAAGTTCCTGAACTTCCCTGAGACATGGATTTCTCTTTTGGGGCAGCATAATTTAGGACCTCATCCCTTTGCAAGCAATTTATATACTCACTGTGTGTTTATTATTAATGTGTGCCATATGTTAACTAAGTGTAGTAGAGGCTACACTTGCCTTAACAAGAAGCCATCCATAAATGTAGCTGAACACACACGGCATAAGTCTGCTAATTACTGTTCATTTCAAGAAAATAGTTTGGAAGAACTGAAAAAATACTTCTCACATTCACTGTTTGTACAGCAATTGTAATTCTGCTGTGTGACCTTCTTTTCATACTGTCTGCTGACAGCAGGCATTGTGGCATCGCAACTGAACTGTACTAAGTTATTACAGTTGAAGAGCCAAGAAAAGGCAAATTATAAGGGTACATTGCACCTCACAAACATTTGAGGTCGTCACACTGTGATCTACACATAAATCAACTGTTCTCAACAAAAGGTCTGATTTGGGCAGAGGTGGAAAATTGGAGGAGAATCCACTGATGGAATTTGCACCATTATAATAATGACATAGTGGAGGAAATCCCACTGGTAGATTTTCCGCCGGATTAAGAACGTGCTCCAGCAGTTAAAGGGGCTCAGTCCACCTTCCATGGTAAACATTTGAATAATATTCCACAGAGACTTTCCAATTCTGTTGGGTTCGGGTTATCCCGTGTATGGTATTTTCGCACCAGAACAAGTTAAGTAGGTCATAATGGGTGTTAACATGGTAATCATGCAGGTTTAGCTATATTTTGAGTGGCAATATTTATGGAAACTTCCATACCTGTGCAGTAAACACTAGATTGTGCCAAAACCACCTTTATCGTCCTGATCTGAATGAGGCCCAAAGTATTCCTTGTCACACACCTCTAAAGGAGGCCTCAGTGACAGTGCGGCTGCTCTGTAAACTCGGTTGCTAATTATTGATTGTTTGCGTGCCGTCACCTGCTGACCACTCAAAGTACCTCAGTGCATGAAACTTAAAAAAGGTACCACACAAATCTGATGTAATTAAATAAGTGTAAAATGCTAAATTGGTACTGTGCTTTTAGAAAGCGAGTTTGTATTCCGCCTATGGAGGGAATGATGAAAGCCAACAGCTTGCATCCCAGTGGGGCACGAAAGTGCACACAGCTGCAGGGTACACCTGGAGGTGTTACAGCCCGTTTTTACTTAAGTATTATAAGAATTCACTTATTCTGCAGAATTAAAGAACGTCTAGGTTGAAAATGGCCTAGAACGTTGTAGTTATGGCAGACTAAATGCCGGCAGCCACCCACCCATTCCTGCACGTCTATGCAGTTACTTGAATACTGCAATTGGCCACCAGCAGCATCTCAATCCTGGGGGGAGGTGGGGAGGCATGAAAGCCTGCTTTAATTCTGTGCTTCCCGGTGCACCTTATGAATATTTTCAAAGTTGTATTTCACCGAAGCGAGGTCTACATGTGAATTATTTCTAGTAATTCACAGTGAAGATTTATTTTGCAAGCTATTTAGCTTCTCTTAAAAAGGTAATTATACCATTTTGTCTTTCTTTCAGTGGTGGTACAAAAACGCTTTCAGGATGATAGTGCTGCTTTTAAAACATTAACCAGCACACCTGAGAAGGTCACGCTTGCAAACCCATCCTTGATGTGAGCATCTACTAATGAAACCTCCCCGGCGTGTGAGAATAAACATTGTAAATGAATAACCTTGCCACCAAGGAGTTAGCTTTCCCACATTTCACTTTATGTGCCTTCTTTTTATGTCTTGTCAAACGTTATAGAAAGTTTGTTTTTAATTTCCTTACAATGCATTTTGCTTATAAATTTGATTGATCATATTATCCATTGTTGCATAAACACATTTTAAATATGAAGCATTCCCCCCACGAAAAACACATATTCTTATAGCCTTGACAGACAAATCTGCAATATCAGACACAAATGAATGTATAAGGTATGATGCTCAAATGCGCTAAATCTGTCTTAACAGCACTAAATTAATTTAAAAAATCATGTCACATAAAAATACATAATGAGTAACATGTAATACGGTCCTATGTTGCTATCAAGGGGTTCTGGTGGCATTTGCAAATCACAAGGATCACAACATTTATAACAATTTGACAAAATAATAAATCTAATGGTGAAGAGGCCTAAGCACTGCATGGATGTAACCCTTTGTATCCTGCTTCTGGTCAAATACACTTGTTTCTACCTACTATATAAAACAATGCGGCCTAGCATAAACTATATATGCAGATTAACATTGATAGGCATCATGACCCACTCAAGGCTTCCTCTCCTGTGATTTCAGTTGGCTTCTCCCATTCACAACTAGGGCAATAAGTATTACACAGTGCCTCATTTTAGCTGGTTGTGGCAGGTGGGACCACCAGCACTCATTTTTAGGGACCAACTCTTATTTTTCTTGATCAGACATTTTCAGAGAGCAAGAGAGGGAAAAACAAATAAAGGGGAAAGAAGGAGGATGAGAAATATAGGAAAAACGCCACTAAGGGAGAAAGCAGAAACCTGAAAGAGTGAGAAAAAGGGTCAAGGTGGTATCTGCCAGTGGATTGGAGAGGCCTGAGATGGACTGAAGACTACCCAGCCTTGGATTCGGTGCGTTGACGTTCGAAATCATCAGTTGCAGCTTCTGAGCACAGTTTTTGGTATGCAAATTAATTCATTCAGAAATTAAAAACACTTGTATCATATTTTACTGTATATAAATATACACTTTCTTATGTTTCTATAACTTTTTTCTTTTCCTTTGTTGTTTCTAAAGCTCTTACAATTTGCTGAAATTAAAATGAGCAAATCTACTTATCCAATTTTAATCAATCAGATTTATTCGATCTGAGTCTTACATTAAGCTTATTTTCAGTTTCATAAGAGGAGACAATCTGTGCTTAAGCACCTCAGGTAGGAGACGAATTATATTTCTGCGTGTTTTACGCAAGAATGTGATCTGTATTTCTCATAATATATGTGTTAATTCAGAGTGACGTTGTTGAGCACATCAAGGTTTGAGGTGTCTGTCCGCTTGAGAAAACGTAAATAAATCCTTGGTCCTCTGCAACTCCAAGATGAAACCTGTCGCAATTTAACCGAGTATTTCCTGCAAATATCTCCCCGGAAACTCATATTTATCACACGGAATAGATGAATTAGCCCAGGGTATCATTATTTATCCTGTGGGATAAAAAGCCACTGCATTCCGATAAACTCAGAATCGGGGTCTACTTATGAATTTACATCCTTGTGACCTTGTTTATGCTAGTATGTTGATCTATAAAGTATATAACAACGTGTGTATTGAGAGGTGAGAACAATTGTCTACCTTGTTCTAACAGTTCCGAGGTTTCCAATAAACAGATAAGGGCATCATCTGGTAAGTTATTCAACAAGTTTAAAATGTTTTGAGAGGTCAGTGCTGAGCATGTTCTCCGAAACTGAAATCTGAAATCGCATGTCATCCTTATTTTAGGGACAACTGATGGTGCCCCTAATGAACTGAAGTGAAGAGTCCCACGAAAGCGTTGAAGTGAAGTAGACTTTAATATTAGGTAGACAAGTTTTAAGTTACAAAAGTAGTGCAAAAAGGGCACAGAGGGAAGAGAAGACGTTCACCTCAGTCCGTTGGTATCATGTGGAATGCCGAGACATCAGCAAGCTGTGTCAGAGGATTCCACATGACACAACGGCATTCTATGCCACATCACAACATCTCCCCCCTTTCTTTAATTTAACATTGTTCTTAATACATTAGAAAAATAAAACAATACTATTAATATAAACAAAAGCGTATTACTGAAATTGGAACAAGAGTAACTACAAACAACACCTAATGAACTAATCAACATGAAAAGTAACAACCTACTAAATAAAAGATACACATATATCACTTTAACGACATAACATAATCATGAAATTTAACAGGTTTGCAGCGTTGCCGCTTATCCTTCTTCTCAAAAGTTTTGTGTACACTCTTCCTCATACATTCAGGAAAATTACTAGAATCAACTTCTTCTCCATTGGAATGATTGGACAACTTGTGATTACTTCCAGACTCACTTCTAGAATGAACACTGGGATCTAACGCCAAACGTGAGACACCCCACCAATTCCCATCAGCCAGCCTAGCTGCATTTTTACGTACCTCTAGAATTTGCTGAGGTTCTCTAAATTTTGACAAGCCTTTCTTGACTAATAAAGGATCTTTAACTCTTACCCAATCTCCAACCCGAAGATCATGATATTTTTTCCTTAACGGTAATGCCTTCAACCTTCGCTTTCCCATTACATCAGAATTATCTTTTGCAATTTGCCACTCCCTCTTAAGTATCATACCCCTCATGAAATAAATCAATTATCCAAAAGGGACATAATTCTGTCGTCGCAATTCTCCCCCTCATTAACTCAAAAGGAATCTTACCAGTAGCAACATGAGGTGTAGTATGATGAGACCAGATCAATTCTTTAATAGCTTGTTGAACAGGCATATTGTTCATAAGGGTTGCTTGTATACACTCCACAAGTACACGATTGAAACGTTCAACAACACCATTACTCTGGGGATTATAGAGAGGAGTTTTGACGTGTTTAATGCCACATCTGTGCAGGAATTGACACATTTCTGTGGAAACAAACTGTACCCCGTTATCGGTCATTATTTGTTCAGGGAAACCTTCACGGCTAAAGACTTCTTTCAGACATTTAATAACACTTTGAGTGGTAGGAACCCTGATAGGCAAAACCTCAACCCACCTGGAAAGGTGATCCACTATAACCATGAAATACCTCATGTCTGGTGGCAATACATAATATGGTCCAAGAAAATCGAAACCAATTTTCTGCCATGCCCGAGCTGGCGATGGAACAAAGGAATCAGTCATTCCCTGGGTAACAAGAACCTTGTCACTTACACAACACCTAGGACAATTTTTAACCAACTCCTCAATTTCCTTATCCATACTAGGCCACCAGAAGTTTGATCTCAATTTCCTTTTAGTAATAGTGGAACCAAGATGTCCTACATGCGCTTTGAGAATCAAATCCTTCCTGAGACACTCTGGAGGAATAAGTTTGTCAGATCTAATGAGCATGTCACCTTCGACAGATAATTCTTCCGATACTTTCCAATAAGGTTGTAATTCAGGCGGAAGAGTTCTCTCTCTTGGCCACCCAGCCTTAACATATTGCATAACTTCACACAACCATTTGTCATTTTGTAATGACTTAATCCAAACATCCTCATCCAAAGTTTCAGTGATACACGCTATTAAGGACTCTTCTACTTCAGTCTCCCAATCTTGTTCTCCTTCATCTAATATGGGAAGACGGGATAAACAATCTGCTCTACTGTTTTTTCCTCCCGGAATATACTCAACAGAAAAGTTGAACTCTAATAGTTTAGCAGACAAACGAGCAATTCGAGCAGTGGAATGTTTAATTTTCTTACCAGATAAGATTTCCACCAGGGGGCGGTGATCGGTTTTTAAAATTAAGTGTCTACCCCAAAGGGACTGTTTAAATTTCTCAGCACTCCATGCACAAGCAAGAAGTTATTTTTCAATAACAGAATACTTCCGTTCAACTTCCCGAAAGGTCCTAGAGGCAAACCCAATGGTGCTTTCCTTGCCTCCGTCAGAAACTTGTGTCAAGACAGCACCTAATCCATACTCACATGCATCCACCGTTATAATAGTTTTTCTTTCATCAGAAAAAGGCTGTAACACAGGAGAATTGACAATTTGTTGCTTAACCAACTCAAAAGCATCATTACACTCTTTAGACCAATGAAACACTTGTTTCTTTTTAAGAATGGCACGAAAACACTCAGTGGTCTTGCAAAGTCTTTTAAAAACTTCGCATAAAATTCACATAAACCTAGGAAAGAAAGAAGCTGCTCCTTAGTTTTAGGCGCAGGAGCTTCTAGTATGCTTTTCACTAACTTGGGCCTTGGTTTAACACCCTGTTCCGATAAAACATGACCCAAGTACTCGATCTCCCGCGTCTTGAAGAGACATTTGTCTCCTCTCAAAGTGACTCCCCTATCTTCCAAAGTTTTCAAGACCTCTTCCACACCCCTGTCATGTTCCATTTCAGTGTCAGCAAAAATCAGGATATCATCCTGAAATATGACAACATTGGAATTATTAGGAAACATGTCAGTCATTAATCTTTGAAAGACAGCAGCAGCTGACGCCAAACCGAAAGGTAATCTACAAAATTGGAAAGTACCATCAGGTGTCACAAAGGCAGTGAGATGGCATGAGTCAATATCAAGTTCAACCTGATGGTACGCCGATTTAAGATCTAACTTCGTAAACCAACTGGGTGAGCCCGCTCTAGCTATGAGATCATCTATTCTGGGCAACGGGAAACTATCAACCCAAATTGACTCTTTCAGGCTTCTTAAGTCCACACACATCCTAAGGTCTCCAGAACTTTTCTTCGCTAAAACAATGGGGGATAACCATAGAGTTGCCTCAATCTTTTCTATTATTCCCTGTTCGCACATGTCCCTTAATAAATTGGACAATTCTGCCCTCACACTAAAAGGAACATTCCTCAATTTATGCTTGACCAGGGTTGCGCCCTGTTTCAACCTGATTGTGTGTGTGTAGTTTGTAATTTTACCTAACTTGTCCTGGAACAGACGTCTACATTTTTGTTGCCAAACATGCTTTGAATCATGTAATGTGTTAATACAATTGGTGTTGCTACAGTCAATAGAGACAGGTTTCTCCCTTCCCGGTTTAATGACCAATTTAAAATCCGCTTGGTGAATTAAGCCCAACACATTAATACCCTTCCTTGCTACATACACCTTGCCATGGAGGGTCGCACCAAAAACAGACAATCAAGTCCAAAAATACCCGACTAAATCAATTTTGCTCCCCTCAAAGGCAAATGTAGTGACATCAGGAGGAAAAAGAATATTACCACTCCAAAACTCATTGAATTTTTCTAAAGAAACAATAGTAATGCGTGCACCAGTATCTACTAATAATTTGACAGGCACACCACCCACCAGTACCTCAACATCAGGGTCTATTAACATTTTACTAACATAGGGATTGTCATCTTTGATAACCAAAACAAACTCATTGTCATCCTGTTGTGCATTTTCCTTATCTCCATCAAGTACACAACGGATGCTACTCCTTCTTCCACCTCTACATACACGTGAGAAATGACCCAGTTTATTGCAGTTTCTGCATTGTTGATTAACTGCCAGACAGTTCCTGAAAGATGAAACGTGATTCAAAGAACCACATCTATAACACGCAGTTTAGCGTCAAAAAATTTTGCGCCGTCTAACGCCATTCTGAAGCGCCATGCGGGCGCCGTATTTATGGAATGGCGTTAGCCGGCGCAAGCAGACCGGCGCTGCCTGGTTTGCGTGGAAAAAAGCCACGTACACCAGACAGCGCCGGCGTAGGGGGAAAATGGCGTATGGGCGTCTTAAAATGGGGCAAGTCAGGTTACGTCGAAAAAATCGTCGTAACCCGACTTGCGCCATTTTTTTTCGACGCCCATCCCCCATCAACATGACTCCTATCATTGTAAAGATAGGAGTCATGCCCCCTTGCCCAATGGCCATGCCCAGGGGACTTCTGTCCCCTGGGCATGGTCATTGGGCATAGTGGCATGTAGGGGGCACAAATCAGGCCCCCCTATGCCAAAAAAAATTATTAAAAAAAAATAAAAAAATACTTACCTGAACTTACCTGAATGTCCCTGGGGTGGGTCCCTCCAGCCTTGGGTGTCCTCCTGGGGTGGGCAAGGGTGGCAGGGGGGGTCCCTGGGGGCAGGGGAGGGCACTCTGGGCTCATTTTGAGCCCACTTGTCCCTTAACGCCATGCCTGACCCAGGCGTTAAAAAGCGGCGCAAATGCGCCGTTTTTAGCCACGCCCACTCCCGGGCGTCTCTTTTGCCCGGGAGTATAAATACCACGTAAAGGCCTGGGAGTCATTTTTTAGACGGGAACGCCTCCCTTGCATATCATTAACGCAAGGAAGGGGTTCACGCTAAAAAATGACGCACATTCCGGGAACTTTGGCGCTATACGCCTCTAACGCCATAGTATAAATATGGCGTTAGTTGGCGTTAGTTTAGCGTCGAATTTGCGTCGAAAAAAACGACGCAAATTCGGCGCAAACGGAGTATAAATACGGCCCTCAATGCTTTTTGCTATATCAATAGCTTTGTCTAATGACGGGTCTTTACATGTTAACAACTTTTCTTGAATTCTTTTAGAAAAACACCTTGCTACCAGTTGATCACGTATAAGTTGCGAAGTAAAATTTTCAAATTCACATTTGTCCGCCAGTACTTTTAACGCAGTAATGAAAGAATCAACACTCTCATTAGGATTTTGCGCTCTGGTAAAAAATTTGTACCTATGGACAACTACATTCTTAGTCTTAGTGAAATGTTTGTCCAACTGCGCAACCGCCATCTCAAACTCATCCAACTCCTCATCCTCACGTAATTCATAAACTGGAAGATGATAAAAAATGTTCTGTCCTTCCACTCCTAAGTGATAGTACATTAAACTTTTTTTTCTTTCTGGCCTGAATTTATGACCGTCTATAGGTCCAAGATATGCCTTGAATGAACGTAACCATAATTTCCACTCTAACGGAGGATCACCTGGATCTTGCAAAAAAGGTGATGGTGGTAAAACGTTCTGCATTTTTCTAAAACAATCTCTAAATAAAAACACAAGAAAAGGAAAGAAAAAAAAAAAGAAAATAACTAAATGAATGTTAATACAAATAATATGTATATGTATGATAGACCAATGAAAGATGGCCGTATTCTATGCAGAAGAAAACAAAGTACAAAAAAAAAAATAGTCCATCATCTGTGTCAATAACAGGCGAAGTGTCCTTCTTCTATTTCCATTAGTCAGCAAATGACTTGAAAACAAAGCAGCGTCGTTTCAATATTGGTGGTGACTCGAAGGAAGAAGAGACACAAACCGTCTGAAATACCATTTAACACAAGGTAGGGAACAACCTTGTGCCGTGCGCGCACGTTGAAAAGTGTCTTTATGTACACGCGCGCTAAAATACTCGCATCTCCGGAGACGAGCTCAAATACCTGTGCCGCGCGTCTTCAGACACACACGCTGAAGGTGCTCGCGTCTCCAGACACGAGCTAAAGCACCTGTGCCTCGCGCAGCTAGCACGCGATGCGAAGCACCCGCTGGAAATACCGTTATGCTAACGGTATTTTCCTTAGTGCCCTCTGTGCACTCAAATACATACAGGATCGCAGCGATGAAGGAGACATAAAAAAAACAATCCCGGAGGTGCCGTAAAATATGTTCCACATTAATCACTGAAGTCTTCTTAGAAAAAAAAAACACACAGCTGGAAATGGGCTCGTCATGGACCTGAATCTCGTCGCCAATCTTGAAGTGAAGAGTCCCACGAAAGCGTTGAAGTGAAGTAGACTTTAATATTAGGTAGACAAGTTTTAAGTTACAAAAGTAGTGCAAAAAGGGCACAGAGGGAAGAGAAGACGTTCACCTCAGTCCGTTGGTATCATGTGGAATGGCGAGACATCAGCAAGCTGTGTCAGAGGATTCCACATGACACAACGGCATTCTATGCCACATCACAACATGAACCCAGCACGTTTAGGTTGCAGCTTCAGAACGCATTTTAACTAGTCATCGTACCCAGAGCAGAGCACCCATAAGAAGCCAATATTTGCATTGTAGGTGGAATTGGACAAAATGCAGATGTGATTGCAGACTGCAAATTAGTTCAGGGAAGCAAGGGCTCCTTAGTCTGCTCAGTAGCCAGTGATAATTGTTGACACATAAGTTGACTCAACAATTCTGATTGGCTCCTTCCAGCCATGCTGAATAGGAGGTGTTTGAACAAAATATTGAGTTGTAAATATCGGGACACAAATATCTGAACAAAAATATTGTAACACAAATTTTGAGATGCAAAACTATCATTTTCAAGATTATCATTTCTTTAGGTTAGTAATATTGTTTTTAAGAATATTATTTTTTTAACATCGTTTTCAAAATTATAGTTGTAAAAATATCATTTTTGTAATCATTTTAATGTGTTTTCATTTGTATTTTAATTTTATGTTACTATTGTTTGAGAAATTGTTATTATATGTTTGAAGTTTCAAGTGATTTAGGATTTTTAATGTAATTGTTAAGAGTAATTTACAGTGCTGTAGTGGATTGATGATACGGTAGGACGTTAATAAAGCAACAACTAATTATTAATTAAGAATTTTATTTAATTGTGTGATTGATCTTAATTATGTACATTATGTAATACTGATTCATTTTAGCTATAGTTTAGGTGTTGGTTGCTAGGTTTGCAGGGTATAGGGGAAGTTAATTAAGTAATAATTAACTAATAATGAAGTATTCTTTTACTACTAATGATATAATTGGTTATTAATTATGTTGACAGTGTTGGGTCTGTAGGTGTACAGGGTGGAAAGTCAGGTAAGGAATAATTATTTAACAACTATTAATTAATTATTAAACTGAATGTATGTAAATTGAGCTACAGTTTAGGTGTTCGTTCCTACGTTTGTAGGGTTACACTGTGAGAAGTTAATTAAATAACTTTTAATTGACAATTAATTATATATTGATTAATAATGTTTTAATGAATTATCAATTATGTAAATTATGCTATTGTTTTAGTCATTTTATAAGTGAAAACTGCTTAAAATTGAATTATTAATTGATGATAAAGTATTTAATTGATTATCCGTTATGTAAATTGTGCTATACCTATTTATTTTAGTTACGGTTTAAATGTAGGTTGCTAGGTTCGTGGGGTAAAGGGTGAAAAGTTATTTATGTAATAAATAATTATCAATTAATTAATACTTCTTAATACATTATTTAATTGATTACCAATTATGTAAATTGTGCTATATTTATTAAATTTTAGGTGTGGGCTGCTAGGTTTGCTAGGGGGAATTACTTAACCAATATTTAAATAACTATTTTTCTTTGCTAATTCATTATTTAATTGATTAATTATGTACATTGTTTAATTGTTTTAAATTTTTAATATAGATGAATATTTTATGTTAATAATGTTTATAATACGAGTTTAAATTTTTTCTAAATTAATAGGGTTATTCAAATATGCAATATGTTTAAAATGCAATACTTTCCCTTCTTTTGCTTAGACTGGAGTGGGTATAGTCACTTTAACCCCTCTGAAGCCCAGCACTTATTCTTTACTGTTGAACAGAGTGGAATGGAAATAGTAAATCCTAGCCCTCCAAAATCCAACGCTTTCCCTATCATTGTGCTGTTTGGAGTGGGAATAATAAATCTAACCCCCCCCCAAAGTCCAATACTTTCTGTACTGTTGTGCTGCTTGGAGTGGTAGTAGTACATTTAACCCCTCAGAAGTCCAATATTTTTCCCTATTGTTGTGCAGACTGGAGTGGGAATAGTAATTGTTCGTCCTCCAAAGTTCATAACTTTACCTACTGTTGCACAAACTGAAGTGGGTCTAGTAAATCACACCCCTCCGAATTTCAGGACATTTACTACTGTCGCACAAACTGGAATGGTAATAGAGAATCTTCCTCCGAACTCCACCATTTTCCCTGTTAACGTGCTGTTTGGAGTGGGAATAGAAAATCTAACTCCTCTGAAGTCCAATATTTTCTACTACATTGTTTGGATCTAACCCCTCCAAAACCTAGTGAATCCCCTATTGTTGCTTAGACTGGAATGGGAATAGTAAATTTAACCCCTCCAAAGTTCAAAGCTATACTACTGTTGGCATAGGCTGGTGTGGGAATGCTAAATCTTACCTTTCCAAAGTCCAAATGCCTTCCCTACTGTTGTACTGACTGGAGTCCAAAGTCCAAACCTTTTGCTGCTGTTGTGCTGTTTGAAGTGGAAATAATAATAAATGTTTCCCCTCTAAAGTCCTTACACTTTCACTACTGTTGTATAAACTGGAGTGGGAACTTATATATGCAATATTCCCAGAATCCAACACTTTTCCTGGGATTGGTGAGAAATATAATTTTTTTATAATTATATGTTTATGTTTTAATTTTATATTTTTTAATTTTTTTAACGTTTTAATTTTTTACATTTTTTGTAAATGTATTTTTTATTTCTTTTATATTTTATTAATTTTAGAATTTATGTGATGCGTGTAATTGCGTGTAATTGAATTGTTAATATTTGTATGCACAAGTTATAGTTACGTGAGATAAGTCTAACTTTAAAAAGTTAATTTCTATGGTTTAGTAGGCTTAAAATGTGAGCCTAACTATAGTGTCCCTGTAACTTTTGTTTTTTTAAATGACTATTTATAAATATAATTTTATTTTTCCCATAGTAATACAATTAATAAATTAACAAAAAATGTGATATCATGTAAAATATATATTTCTAATAATTGTGTTACACCATATATAAACACACACACACATATAGTATTGAATATTAGGGAAATATATTTCTTTTACATTATATTAAAGTGATATTTTAAAATATTTATGATTTACTACTATGATATTTTTCATATTTTGGGACGATATTTGTGTGAATCAATATTTTATTTTCAACATTTGTGTACTTACCATTATAAGTATAGGGGCACAATATTTTGGTAACCAATATTTTTGACACAATATTTGTGTCAAACGATATTGTTTATCTCAATATTGTGTCAGTGATCTGAATAGGATTCTGTGAATGGACCATTCTATGTGCCTTTTGAGCATTCATTCAGACTGGTGATATCCCAGCCCATGGTGATGTCTGTTCTCATCAAACCTGTCATGGATTATTTGTGAGGGGTAGGGGAAGCTGGCAATCTTCCAGCTATACATGGCCTACTGCAAAATATTGCTGTTAAATGGTGCAATAAACTCTAGAAGTAGAACATGATTCCATCTATTAAACGAGAATAAAACAACACTGACAAGTATTCACAAGCTACAGATAAACAAAATATTCCTAGATAACATTTAATATAAATGCAAAATGATTGTATTCCTACAGCTAAGTACATAAACATGAGAGGATTAGAGAATTGTTTGCGTAGTGCACGACCACTTTGTATAGGACGTGTACCCTACATGCTAAATAGACTTTTAAGATGTTGCAAGAGACATTAGGTCTATCTGAGATATGGACTCTAGCTGGCTTTCACCAATATAAATTGACTTGTGGAGTTTTTGGGGAACATAGAAAGTGGGATCAGTGCATGAATCAGGCATCCTCTGGAAACAACTCCTCTTCAGCATGTAGTATTTATATCTATCACTACACAGTGTGGAGGCACCACCTAATTTTGGTGAGGGTATACTTTTCATATTAAAATATTTAATAAATAAACTAATGGAATAATAAAGTGATTTGAAGCAGCATCCTAACCTCAACAACATACTATACAAAAATCTCTCAAGTGCATAAGTCTTATCCAACTGTTTCCTAACAGTCAATCAATGATTCAGTAAGTTAAGATGAGAAAACTCCCACATGAATACGTGGAGAACCATCATTAACAATAACACATTTGTAAAGTTGGCTACAGAAAAGATAACGTTGAAAGTCACTAGACTGTAAAGCCAGGCTAATACTACTGGACTGCACACAAGTGCTTAAATAAAATTAAACATAAATAATGACATGCATTATCAAAAGGGCTCTCTAATTTGGCAACAATTACATATTAAAAGCAGTTAAGGAAACTATGCTGGTTCACATGTATCATGAAACACACTAAAGGTGATGGGAGGAATGCTTGCAATTTGTCTAATCACTGCCAATTGCTTGGGGTAGCACCCCCAAACCATTGTTCTTTTGATCAACATATCACATCAGTTTGGACCCAGCAGTATAGAGATTAGCCTTGACCCTGTGCCTCATGGGAACAGTCCAGCCCAAACTACCAGGCCAAGTCACAAATGAACTGGAACACAAACAACCTTGAACTGGTTTTACCCTCATAAGGGGTCATCAGCCAGGCACAGCTTAGTTCTAGTGGCACAGTGAGCACTAGATCCATGTCTGGGCATATCCTTACCACTTAGAGCTGTATGTGAAACAAAACAAAGGAGATGGGAATAATATTAGCAGTTTCTCTATCAACTGGCAATCACTCGGGGTAGCATCTCAACCAACCTCAGTTTGGAACCAGTCATAGGAAAATCAGCATTGACCCTGCCTCTTTTAGGAACAGTCCAGCCTAATCTGCCAGGCCAGGTCCTCACTGAGCCAGAACTGAGTAATTACCATTCATTGAGATTAATTCAAGCATTTCATTCATCATCTTATTCTACACTTTGGTGTGTCGCATAAGGTGGTATGAGTATGCCCAGACACAGGTCCAATGCACACTGTGTCACTGGAACCAAGCTATAACCTGCTGACCAGCCTGTATACCCTGCTGACCAGCTCATTACTAGGTTGAAACCGGTCCAGGATTCCTTGTGTTTTGGTTCAGGAAGGACCTGGCTTTGCAGTTCAGGCTAGACTGTTACAATTGGAGCAGGTTCAAAACTGATTGGCATGTAGCTGGGTCCAATCTGAGGTGTCCTGGTGTGCAAAATATCGATGGATTGGGAGCTCTAAGTAATTACTAGTGTCTAAGATTAATTTAAGCATTCCATCCATCACTTTTTGTATACTCCAGAGGGTCATGTGACTCAAGCTGGGTATCTTTTGGTTTTGAGGTTAATATGAAATTAAAAAATCAAATCCTTTACACTGACCAGTGAAGGAGGAATAAAGCATGATCTGTACAGTGTAATTCTGGTAAAGGAATATATGATGACAATGTTCATTTTGTTTAAAAAAAATCTAGCAATGTACATTTTAGAACTCTGTAATCTTACAGAAACCTAGACCCAAGCCAATAACAATTTATAACTCATATGCTTTCAACTTTTCATGGCCTTACATGTTTACAATGCACACATAAAAATATAGAAATTGAAATTAATAGAAAATATCATTATGCCCAGTAATTGAGAAAGGCAGTGTTCTTGTCATAAATTAATGTATTGCTTTGTGATACCAGAATGGCTGTTGAAGGTCTGACATGGAATACAACTAAACAAAAAATAAATCATCTTAATGATTAGTAATTCTTGGGCAAAATGAACAAGTGCAAACATGTGTAGATCATTAATAGAATTTATGTTGCCAAAAAAGTCATTCTAAAAAAATGGGATTCATGGTGGGGAAAAATATGCCAAATTCCTAAAGTGGGTTGACTAACACTTGTTACAGGTGTGGCAAGGATTACCAGAAGATCAGCTGCAAGGTGCCATTGGGATCCCAGTACACCTTTAATCCCAACTTTATGCAGCCAGCATATTTTTGGACGCTATGTGTACAACTGTAATCCCATGCACAAGTGTAACATCAGCTAGCGGGACACCCATGATCAATGTACAAGATGAACTCCAAAAGAACATTCAACAGTTACAAGCAAGCAAAACTTCTCAAATGATTACAACTCCATAGCTTCTGGCATTCTATCTAATTAGTCTTCCCACAGAAAAAAGATGCAAAGAAATACATGGTCAGGTACACTGGATGACTCTTTCCTGTGGTTTAGAGTAGTATTCCTCCACTATCCCCCACAGGACAATGCAGCATTGTGGCTGGTGAGTTTTAATTCAGACTTTGTTATCTTTTGCTTCAGTCTCTTGGATGGGAGAATCACCCAATAAAGTTATTGAACAAATTGTGGTGCATTATGAACAAACGTGGGCAAGTAAGATTTGTGAAAATGGAACAGAATGTGCCCCTCTGTAAACACTGAAAATGACTAAGGGCCTGATATAGAGTTTGGCGACAGGATTATTGCGTTACAAATGTGACTGATATCCCGTCCACCGTCTTAGGATCCCATAATAGCCCATGGAGATCGTAGTACAGTGGATGGGATACCTATCACGTTTATGACGGAGTAACCAGTCCGACAAACTCTAAATCAGACCCCAAGGCCCTAATCTAAGAAGGGCCTAGCGCCAACTAGCGCCACATTAGTGTCATTTTTTAAATGCTAATGTGCAGTTAGATTGCCAAAAACGCTGCACTATATTTACAAAGTGGCGCAATGCATGCTTTGTAACCCCTTGTGCAACATTATGTCTGTGTAAGGCATAATGTATGCAAGGGGGGTGTTCCCCCTTTTAGGAGGTCCAAAAACAAGGTACAGTGGAACCTCTGAGATTTCACTGCTCCATTTTTAGTGTTATGTTCAGAGCAGGTGTTAACATGAGGCACACCATTCTTTGTATTGGGCCTCTATGTACTCTGCAGAAATAGCGCCAAACTTTTTGGTGCTAATCCTGCAAAGTACCACAATAGAGTCAGAGATTATGACGTCATTGTTCCTATCGTGAGCCATGGTGGGCTATATGTTAAATACGTCACACACATGGTGACACTGGGGGGGGGCGCAATGGGGTGCAAGAAAAGTGGCACTTCATTAAATGAAGCACCACATTTCTTAAATCTGGGGCCAAATATCTAAAGTAATTCCCACCGGCAGTTACCAATGAAAAAAAAAAAGCACATTCAACATTTTCATAATGCCTTTCTGAGTTTAACTTTGATAATCGTCGTTGTATATTTATAGCAGTAACATTTTAATATTTTTTTGCAATGTTAAGAGAGACTTAATCGAATTTTCAGCAGAATCCCTTCTAAGAACAGGCAGGTCAGCTAATGAAATAAGATTAGCTTTCACCAAAGCAAGGACATCAATGCCTCGTGGTATATTTGGTACATTTAATGATATAGCAGAGGTGCCATCGTCATTTAGCAATGACACTTCAACACCAATTCTGTGAAGTTTTTGCAAATATTTTGAAAGGAAATAGAATAGTGCAGAGAACTCAACTAGCACATCAGCTGGATCCAGCAGGTTATAAATCACACGCAATAAAAATATAAATTCAACTTAGATTGAGGAGTCCAGCAAAAAAAACTGCATTATTGTGAAACATCAACTGAACTTTCTCTGTCTAGCAAAATAATACAAATGTTGACAAAAACTGTTGTGTGAGTTTTGTGACTAAAAATATAATTTGGCATCAAACTAAAACTCGAAAATGAGGAAGCAAAATTATAGAAAATAGCAAATTTAGGAGCCTCGTCATATTAAGGCATTCGCTGAAGCACAATTTTTCACAGTTCAATTTAGTAAGCTTATTATTATTTCACTTTATTTTAGCGATCCAAAGAGGGGGAGTGTTCATTTTGAGCCATTAAGCAGCAGATAGTGGTTTAAAAAAAAACAAGCAGAGCGAAAAAAGTGAGAAGGGAGAAAAGAAAGAGAACAGAGGTAAAATGCAGAGAGGGGAATATAAATACGTTTTTCATAAATACTAACATATTTGGAATATGTTTTCATAACAAAATATAAAAGAGAACAAAAATGTGCTTCTTAGAAGTATACAAATGTACAGTTTACTTAAGCAAGTGATGCAGGTCTCTACTGACAGAAACATAGGTACAGAGAATTAGGTGTCAATTGGAAATCAATCAAAAGTCAAATGTAGAGAAGCGAAGGAGAGTTAATGGGCTAGTGGAGAAGGAGGTGAGTTGAGAAAATAATGACTTAAGTGTGGTTTTCAATGGATTGAAATGTGGTGTAATCTTGAGCTGGAGATGGTTCTTCAGCAAAAGTCCACAGTATGTATGGTTTTGTGAATGAAAGAGAGGAATATAAATTGGATACAAACTGTAAACGACTCAAACTAATGCTGCAAATTTCAACAGCACAGCTGTTAAAGAGGAATTCAACGTTCAATGGGATTAATGTATGATAGACCAAGGACATCCGTGATTTAATAATCTGTAGGCACACTTTTAAGTGCTGCATGTCTACTTCAGATAACACAAATGTTGAGAGGCTTCATATTGTGAAGGATGATATCGAGAAGGTCTCGAAGTGCAGCAAAGGCTCCCAAACAAATGTGGAAGAGAATGGGGCTGGAATATATCCATGGGAGACATCACAAAAGACTCCAATCAGAAGGGATTTTGAGGAGTTACGTTGCATACACTGTTGTAATTTGGAGAAGGAGTTGAGCCAGCTAAGACTGTGATTTATGATAGACAGTGTCAAATGCCACAGAGAGGTCAAAGAGGACAAGAAGACAAAGATCACATTTGTCGGAGACTTTTATCTAGGACTTGGAGTGTGTTAATTTCTGTACTGTAGTATGAGTGAAATCCTGATTTGATAAGATCGTGTTGTTCAGTGTGGGATTACATTTGGATAACAGCTGCATTTTCAAGGGCTTTGGTGAAGCAGGACAAATGAATGAAAGGATGGTAATTTGATGGATCACAGGAGTCAAGTTTAAGCATATTTAGTAAAGGAATAATTTAGCACATTTTCAGTGTCAGTAGGGAAGATGCATTTTAGAAAGGACATGTTAATAATGTTCAGATGTGGGTAGTACTAGTAAGAGTCTTGATGTTGAGAGAATGTCATTGCTATAAAAGGCATGTTTGAGAGATTAGTGATGTTAGTCAAGTCAGTAGTTGAGAGAGGCTTGAAGGATCCCGAAGTGGGGATATTCCAGAATGATGGGGAGAGGTTTGGTGGTAGCTCATTTCATTTTTAGCAGTCAATGTTGCTATAAGATTTTAATTTTATTAAAAAAGAAAGTTTTTGCTGTCTAAAAAGTGGTCAGTGAATTGAGTGCCGGAGGAGGTATGATAACTGACTAACAGAGAGCCCTACAAGGTTGCCTATGATCATCCCAACAAAATGGTAAAACCTCCTTGAGTTCTTGGAATTGGAACTTCATTTGTCATTCACTTCCTTCACATTCAGGGAAAATGCCAAGCTTCAGAATTTGGATGCTAAAACAAAAGTACTGAGTCTTCTATGAAGTTTTGCTCAGCAGAATGCCATCTACCCCCATGTTACATGTACTACTTAGCACGATCAATGCCTTTCCTGTTTCTGCTTCATTTTTTGGCCACCTTAAATTCGTATAGTGATTTCTAAGTTCTTGACAATGATGCAGAAATCCTCCCAGGAGCAAATATTAGGCTAACATGAATGTGCACAGATGACTTCTCTGAACTTCACAGAATATTCAGGGTGGGGGCTGTGAGCATCCTGTGGCACCACACTGTCAAATGGGGGCACACTTGAAAGGAAGAGAAAGAGATAAGGTATGGGCGTAACTGGTGTAACTTTCTCTAGTGGAATTACTTGAAACTAAAGCAAAATTACTGATAATTATGCAAAATTACAAGAGAAGTGTAATCCAGTATTTAGCACTAAATAAATGGGCCAGAGGATGCATTTTGCACTAACAAAATAGTATTAAATGCTACTGGCCACGAACAGCAGTAGCCAGCAGCAGCTTACTCTCCCTTAGATCAATAATCCTGTGCTCATGCTGGATAATTTTCCCTCAAATTACTCTTAATTACTCAAGCTGGCGGAATTGCATAATTTGAGTAGTTTTGCATCATAAGTGTAATGTGTAATTACTAAAGTTACTCCTATTACCCCAGCGTAAATAAAATTTCACCAAGGTCTGAAAATGATGCCAAGACAAATCTTGTGTACCCCCGTTTGATTGCGGAAGAGCCCTGCTTCTGTCCTTCTCGGCATCTGTTTGTGGTGAGTACAGAGCCTACTTCAATGCGGATTTTAGTGGTCGATGTGGGAGGACACTAGGTTTTCCATAGTACAACCCCTGCTCACACCCCCACCTGCAGAGCACAAGGTTAATGTGGCTGAAAACTTGCACCATCTTGAACATGGCCTGACGTGGCATTTTGGGCCTGTTCGGAGTAAGGCAAACAGCAGCTACTGAAAAGGTGGGGATGGCTGGCCTGGTAGCTTCCACCCATTTGTTAGGGAGTCATCTTGCCCACTAGCTGATGCCATGTATACATGTGGCATCCCAAAGCACCCTCTAGAATAATTTCTGGACTGCAGAAGAGCAGAAAAGGACCGGTTCTGCTGTCTGTGACCTGAGAGAAATCATGAAGGACTCTACCTGCTCTCCCTAGACACAAGGACAAGAAAGTGGACTCCAAGGCTCAGTTGGCTTACCCTTCGGTGTGGCTACAAGGACATAACAAACTACAAGAGACTTTCTCCCTGGATTGCCAAGCTGACCAGTAGCAACTGACCTGGACAAGACCTTGCTGATGGACTCTTGTGGCGCGAGTCTATATTTTTAATTCAGTTTGGCATTTTTATTGTTTAGCTTATGACTTTATTACTATTTTTGATATGGCATAAAAACCTTACACATCGCCCTACATTTCACCTGTCCACACTGTGCCGTAGCTACCAGGGTTTGAGCTCAGGTTATTAAGCTCAAGTTAGTTTTGTGAATTGGAGGGTTCTCTCTGACAAGGGTTGTGATTATTCCTTGAAGTGGGCAGTTGGCCACCCCAAATAATAATCTAATTTCTTACAATTGTTTATGCTGGTACGCAATGTAGCACAGGAGGATAACATGTTGTTAAACTACCATTCTGACGTTTAAAAAAAAAATCCTTTATGTACAGTTTCAAGCAGCCATTTCAATCTGGCAAAATAAAACTTTTGCCAGGTCTAATCCTTCCCTTTTAATACATAGAGGTCACCCCTAGGGTAGGCCCTAAACAGTCCAGAGGGCAGGATGCAGTGTATTTAAAAAGTTGGACATGTACTTTTAACTTTTACATGTCTTGGTGATACAAAACTCAAATTCACGCTTCACTATTGCAGGGCCTACCTCTCCCATAGGATAACATTACATTTAATAAGAGATAATGTTATAAATCACTGCAGAGTGGAACCATGGCACTCAGGCATTCTGTGTGATGTCATGGATCTACCTTGGCGACAGTGGGAATTGAGAGGAACTGTTGGAGAGGAAAGAACTGTACTTGGTTGTGCACATTATGTTGGTGGAATAAAGAAGACTTAAACTACATTCAACATCAAGAGTACTTCCTAGCATTGGCAATAAGATCCTATGAGGGGCCAGGTGTCCACCCACAACCCTAATTCAAGAAATCTACTTAGACCCTGCCTACCGGCACTTCGATGGTTCGGTCATTGATAAGTTATTAACTTGCCTAACCTGCACAGCATGAGTAATTTGGGGATGTTACTCTACTGCAAGTAAGTGCTGCCTGTACTTTTATTTTTGAACTTTGGATTCTCAGGGCAGCTACCGTGTGAGCTAGAAGTCTTTTATGTGCATGGTGTTAGAAATAAGAGCCCTCATGTGAGTAATGTTGTTTCAAAACGCGTGAGTGAGGACTGTGGCACTTGGGCGGTCATTCTGACCGCGGCGGGCGACAGTCGCCGCCCGCCATGCGGTCACCGCCGAATGACCGCATCGCGGTCAAAAGACTGCGGCGGCCATTCTGGCTTTCCTGCTGGGCCGGCGGGCGACCGCCAAAAGGCCGCCCGCCAACCCAGCGGGAAAGACCCAGCAACGATGAAGCCGGCTCCGAATGGAGCCGGCGGAGTTGCTGGGGTGCGACGGGTGCAGTGGCACCCGTCGCGATCTTTGCAGACACTGAAAATCATTATGGGGCCCTGTTAGGGGGCCCCTGCACTGCCCATGCCACTGGCATGGGCAGTGCAGGGGCCCCCAGGGGCCCCACGACACCCGTTCTCGCCATCCTGTTCCTGGCGGTAAAAACCACCAGGAACAGGATGGCGGGAAGGGGGTCGGAATCCCCATGGCGGCGCTGGGAGGATTCCTTGGGCCAGGGGAAAACCGGCGGGAAACCGCCGGTTCCCCTTTTCTGACCGCGGCTTTACCGCCGCGGTCAGAATGGCCCAGGAAGCACCGCCAGCCTGTTGGCGGTGCTTCCGCGGGTCGGAATGACCCCCTAGGTAATGAGATAAGGTCTCAGCCTGAATAAATAACTTTGTTTATGCAAAGCGCACATGAGGTTTGCGTTGCTTGTAACTCTTTGAAAATCCCTTGCCATTGTTCTTGTATGCGAGCTAGAGCTTTGTTGTTTTGAAACACTCGCACAGCCTGTAGCGCTCTGCTGCTCATGGACAGTGTTCTAATAGTAGGAAGCAGAGACGGAGGGTGCACAGTGCATGAGTCGCCCTGTGTGTACGTTCAATTTAGTAGTAAAGTTGTGAGTAGCATGATGCATGAATGGAAACAAACACTAGAGCATAACTCCAGTTTTTACTTGCCATGCACAAAATATCTGATGCGCTAACACAAGTATTATCTTTCAAATATGTTTGTGTTTTTCCAGTGGAAGGTGAAGGATTTATTTATTATATTGCCTGTGCAGCCAGAACAATACTGCCAGCAGTGTGAAAATCTTTGTTTTTACAACTTTGGAAGACTGAAATTATATTGGAGTTTAGTGGAATTTCAACAGTGATATTTTGATAGGAGCTATGCAGCCACTTTTAGACTGCTACCTGTTTCTAGTTGGGTGCATTTTTAAAATACTTTAGAGGGCCACTATCTGAGTGGTGAACAGTGCAGATTTCTTCAAATACTTTTTTAGATCAATTCTAATACGTGAAGCATAACCAACTGTTGCTGTTATTAATATAGATTGTTATTTTAGTTTATTACTTGGGGAGTCATCATTTTAGTTTGTGTATTGCAGAGTTTTTGTTTTAGCCTGTTATTCTATTCTTTTATTTTGGCCTATTGTTTTACTTACTTTGCAGGATAAAATGGCAAAGCCTGTGCATTAATGTTGTCATGGAAAGGCACAAATTATTTTCCAGGGTGCAAGCAGAAACAGAGAAAGTCAGCAATTATGTAGCCTCTTTGAAGAGCTTGGTACAAACTTGTGAATTTAGTGACCTTTCAGATTCACTTGTAAGAGATCAACTTATGCACTGTACCAATGAACCTAGGGTACAGGAAAAACTGTTGGCTAAAAATCCTACATTGAAGGAAGCAATAGACAGTGTAGAAGGGATTAAACACACTTTGGGTTGGGTTAAAAAAATGTGAAGTGCTCTTCCCACCACAGTGAAGAGGGCAACTAGTGCGAGTTTAGGGGGACGGAGGCTAATGAAGAAAATAAGAAGTCATTGCAAAAAGCTCCATGACTAAGGGAGAAGTTCCAGAAAAATACTAATTCATTGTGGATGCTCTAATCATTCATCCAATAGCCCATATTGTTTTCCATGCAATGCAGTTTGCCAAAATTGTGGTAAGAGGGACGCTAGTGTAGGCAAAAATAACAAGATACAAATACAAGATAGTAATCAACAAGTAATATTGCAAGTCTCTCATCCTACACAAACGGTTAATAATGTGTGGGTAGAGATGTTGATGGGTAGATTAAAATGTCTGCGTGTGAAATGACAATTGGTGGAAAGGAGTTAGTTGTACTTGTTGATTCTGGTTCCCCATTCACACTTATTGGAAATAAGAATTGGGAAAGGATCTATAAGAAAGCGAACATAAAATTTCTGCCTCCTGATAACAATCCAGAGAGCTAAATGGGAGCAAGCATTTTCTTGATCGTATACATGGTCATGAGTATCAATGTTAAAGTAAGAGAGATATTGGCAAAGTTTATGTGGCTAAATGTGGAGACAATCTTTTGGGATGGTGAGATCAGAGAGATCTGGGACTTATTCTCAATCCGAATTCCAAAGAACAGGTCCTTTTGGTGACTGCTGAAAATGGGCACAAGGATGTGATTAAGGACTTTAAGGATGTGTTCAGGGATGAGTTAGGCCCATTTAAAGCATTCCAGCACAAGATTATGCTTGAAAACATTCTTAACCAGTGGTGCACAAAATGAGGAGAGTACCTAACATAATGTTGAAACCCTTACAGGTTGCCTCCTGGTGTTCTGGCCCCCAAGGACAATGGGAAGAAGATCAGGATGTATGTGGTCCTGAGGGACCTTAATCAAAATATTTGGGTAGATCGTAAGCCCCAACCTAACATAGCTGAACCCTTGACCCTCCTTAAGGATGCATTTGTGTGTAGTGTGCTGGATTTATCAGCTGCTTACCATGAAGTGAAGTTGCATCAAGACTCGAGTGCTTACATCATTTGTGATACCGTTAGGGGCTTTTAGGTTTATTAGACTGCCTTTTGGTCTAGCCTCAGCCCCAGCTTGTCTTCAGCGACTAATGAAGCCTGTACTCAAGGGAACAGATT
This sequence comes from Pleurodeles waltl, assembly GCF_031143425.1. Lineage (NCBI taxonomy): Eukaryota > Metazoa > Chordata > Amphibia > Caudata > Salamandridae > Pleurodeles > Pleurodeles waltl. The sequence continues at coordinate 833,619,113 of NC_090440.1, forward strand.
CTGTGATGTTTTGGCAAGATGACATGTTGGTGTCTGGGAATGACACATAGAGTCATGATTGTGTTCTGAGGCAGGTATTGGCGAGACTCAGTGAAAGTGGCCTCACACTCAAGAAGGAGAAATGTAAATTTGGGCTTAGCTCAGTGTCTTATTTGAGGCATACTATCTCTGGAAATGGAATAAGTCCCAAATTAAAATGAGTGAAATGTATTGTAGAGGCACTCACTCCTGTTGAGAAAGACTAAGTGAGATGATTCATGAGTCTTGCAGAATATTATGCGAAATTAATTCCCAAATTTGCGAGTGTAATACAACCTATTAGCCTGCTTCTCAAGAAGTGGGCCAATTTTGTGTGGTCAGAAGAGTGTGAAAAGGCCTTTAACACAGTTTAAAAAAGCATAGCCCAGATGTCCACCCTAGGACATTTTGACATCTCCAAGAAAACTTTCCTCACCACCGATGCGAGTATGTTTGGGTGCAGTGTTGTCAGATGATTGTTAAAGAAGAAAGGGTGTCTGCCTTTGCTTTTTGGTCACTAAGGGGAGCAGAGGAGAAATATTCAGTCACAGAGCCAGAGACTTCAGCCTATGTCTGTGCGATCTACCATTTTAAACTTTTCCTATGGGGCCTACCATTTGTCCCCATGGGACTGACCACAAACCCTTCAGCCAGCTGTTGGGTTGTAGGAATATAGGCAATACCACACCACATATCAAGAGATGGGTATAATGTTTGATTCAGTACAACTACAAGATTGAGTATTTGTCGGGCCAGAAATGGGCCAGCTGATTGTCTATCCAGGTTACCGGTGGAGAAAGAGATTGGTCTCTAGGGGAGATATCTGCAGGTTATGTGGTTCAAAGAGACAGCCATTAACAAGTCTGAGGGGGAGGTGGAAGCAGAGAATGGTATGAGGAAGCAGGTCATGCATTTTGTGGTTATGGGATGGCCTGATCTGAGTAAGAATCATGATGAGGTCAAGTAATTTTGCGGCATCAAGGATGAGCTATGTATTCTTATTCTTAATCGAGAGTTGTATAGAGGTAAACGCATGGTCACACCAAGGGTTTTGAGGAGTAAAATCATTAATCTGGCACACAATGGACATCTTGGAAGGAACCTGACTAAATACAGGGTGCAGGAATATTACTGGTGGCCTGGGGTGTATAGACAAGTTGAGGGAGTGGTCAAGGATTTGTTTACAGTGTGCAGGGAGTGATAAGACCAGATCTATCAGGACAGTTCCTCTGTTGCCTGTTGAGATTCCGTCTGAGCCCTGGAACAAGTTAGGGTTGGCTATTGTAGGCCCATTTGAGTTGTTACCTGCGTCAGAGCGGTTCGTTTTGGTCTTGGTGGAGTATACCTCAAAGTGGGTTACAGCAAGCTCTGTGAACTCTGTAAATACAAAGCATGTAATTGCATTTTTACGAGAGGTGCTTGCATGTGAAGGGGTGCCCAAAACCATCATATCGGATAATGAGGCACATTAGAAATGAGTAAGTTTCAAGATGACCTTGCCATTAAATATTATGGAACAGCGTTGTACTTTACCCAAGACAATGGATTTGTGGAAAGCCCGAACTGATTGGTAAAGGCCTGAGCTCAAACTGCAGTGGAGCATGGAGTTTCCTTGAGGATAGTGCTTGAGAGAAACTCGGGCCACATCGCAATACTCATATTCTTATTACCAAGGTCTCTCCTTTTCAGTGCTTAAAATGGAGATTGGCTGGAAGCAAGCTGAATCCAACCTGGTTAGATTTCAAGAAACAAGGACAAAGTGTGGGCTTGCAGGCTGTCATGCTCTACCAACGAAAGTACAAGCAACAATTTGATGATAAACATAAAGTGTGCCAATGTGAATGGAAGGTGGAGGATGTGGTCTTTATAAACAAGTGTGTCTTGGTACATAAAGGCAGATCTTAATGTTTAGGTCCCAAGCGCATAATATTAGTAAGAAAGCATGTGGTGGTGGTGGATGGTGGAGCAGTATGTCCCATTTGGCAAGGAGTACAAACAATAATGTACACATGACTGCAAGCGATGATGAGCATGAAAGTGAAATTGGAGGGCTGTGTCAGGGGGGAATTCACGATAGTCACCATTTGAGCAGAAAACCGTTATATTTTAAAGATTATGTGTAATACTGAATAGACTTAGGGGGTCATTCTGACCCCGGCGGTCTTAGACCGCCGGGGCCAGGGTCGGCGGGAGCACCGCCGACAGGCCGGCGGTGCCCCGCAGGGCATTCTGACCGCGGCGGTAAAGCCGCGGTCAGACCGGCAACACTGGCGGTCTCCCGCCAGTGTACCGCCGCCCTTTTGAATCCTCCAAGGCGGCGCAGCTAGCTGCGCCGCCAAGGGGATTCCGACCCGCCCTACCGCCATCCAGTTCCCGGCGGTCCGCCCGCCGGGAACCGGATGGCGGTAGGGGGGGTCGCGGGGCCCCTGGGGGCCCCTGCAGTGCCCATGCCACTGGCATGGGCACTGCAGGGGCCCCCGTAAGAGGGCCCCTACGAGTATTTCACTGTCTGCTTGGCAGACAGTGAAATACGCGACGGGTGCAACAGCACCCGTCGCACCTTCCCACTCCGCCGGCTCGATTACGAGCCGGCATCCTCGTGGGAAGGGAGTTTTTCCCTGGGCTGGCGGGCGGTCTTTTGGCGACCGCCCGCCAGCCCAGGGAAAAACTTAGAATACCCTCTGCGGTCTTTCGAAGGGGGGAACTCTGGCGGGCGGCCTCCGCCGCCCGTCAGGGTCAGAATGACCCCCTTAGTTTCTGTTACCTCTTATGATATTTGTGATAGTTGAGTGGGTAAGGTTATTTGTATACTTTCTCTGATGGTCTTACTCTTGTGATAGTGTGAAAGTGTAATTGTCTGAGTATGAAATATTTCATTATTACTTTATTGTCCTTATTTATGATCTTATGTTGTTACATTATTCAAAACTTTCTTTCAGAATCTAGTTTTTAATTTTTTTTTACTGATGATTCCTGTTTCAATCCATTCCACTGCATTAGCTAATTATGCTTAATGTTTCATTAAAAAGGGAGATGTGTTATAGCTCACTGCAGAGTGCAACCATGACACTCCGGCATTCTGTGTGATGTCATGAATATACCTTGGTGACAGTAGAAGGGAGTTGAAAGGAACTGTTGGAGAGGAAAGAGTTGTACTTGGTTGTGCGCCTTATGCTGATGGAATAAAAAAGACTTAGGGCATGATTTAGAGTCTTGAGGAGGGGGTTACTCCATCACAAATGTGACGGATATCCTGTCTACTGTATCACAATCCCATTATAGCCTATGGAGATTTTAATGTGGTAGACAGGATATACGTCACATTTGTGATGGAGTAACCTGACCACCAAACTCTAAATTAGGCCCATTAACTATATTCAGCATCAAAAGTAATTCTTAACAAATAACTTTCAATTAAGAGCAGGTAGGAATAGCAAGTTTGGTCTCTAAATATTTGTATTTTAAAACCTTCTTTAAAGGTAAAGTCAGATATTAAGTCAATAAGTCACTATGATGACAATGTCACATTTAGAAAGTTGACATTTTCTTGTCCCAACTATTTGGTGCCTGCAACCTCTATACTGGGTCACATAAGTAGGTGTGCCTGTCAGTTGGCTTTTGTGTATTACTTCCAGACACTGAGACAAAGGGGGATAGTTGTTGGCTGGATGGGCCATCTCTTTCAGAAAGAGGGAGAGGAGAAGACCTACTGCACTTGCACTTCACAAAGCCTCTGCCTGAGTGCACTTAAAAAGGGTTTCACACTAGCCTTTTGAGACCTCAGACAAGCTATTACCAGGGCCACATCACTATAGCAGGGAGGAAAGAAATTCCAGACAAATCAGTATGGGGGGGCTCTAAAAGCTTATCTCAATTTAAAGCGGGCACCAGGTATAAATATTGGACCCTAAGAGCCAACACTTTAGATCACTTCTGGGCTCTGCCAGGACGAAGAACTGCCCAGCTGGGAACTCTGCCCTGCTTGTCTGCTTCCTGATAAAGGACTGATCTCCTACTCAAGGCCTGCTGTTGCTGCATCAGGACACTCCTTCTGCTTTGAGCTGCCCTGATGAATGCCGCCTGCCTGTGTGGACCTAGGAAAATCTCCAATGGTCAGTTGACTATAATTTGGACGTTTGTACCATTATGTATGAACTTGACCTCCAGTGACCTTCTTCCATAATGTAACAGGACATCTTGGAAACTTACATTGTTATTATGGAGTAGAGTAGTGAGTACTTTAACCCATAGATAATACATTGGAAATAGATTGGTTTTGGAAGATGTCTACAATAAAGAGAAAAACACTTCACTACTCATGTCTAACGGCATCTCAAAACCGTCATAACTCTTAAATCATCTACAGCATATATGGTAAAAAGTATCCCCAAAGTTACATCACAAGGGTGCTGCAAGTCATGGAGGCATTCTTCGACTATAGAGAGGCTTTTAGAAATGAGGTCTCTAGTTGGCAGAGGTATTCACCTTTGTCTAAATAGGGACCACAATCCTAGTCAGGAGAAGTCACACACAATCCAAATTATCCTGTGCCCACCATCTGGTAGCATGGCACTGAGTAATCAGGCTTAACGTAGAAAGCAATGTGTAAAGTATTTGTGTAATAAATCCTACAGTAACACAGAGAAAACACCACAAAAATACACCACACAGGTTTAGAAAAATGTATGACATTTATCTGGTTATATTAAGTTAAAAACTATAAAGATTCAATAAACACAAGTCGAGATATCACTATTGTCTTAAATCTTAGAAATCAACAGTTATCTCTTGTTTGCACAAAGTACTGGTTTGCGTCAAAAAGAACAGTCACGGAGACGGCAGAAGAGGAGATGCGTGGAAAATATGGTGTGCGTTGGATTTTCCGGAATGGCACAGATGATGCGTTGTTTCTTTCCACGCTGCAATGGGCTTTGCGTCAATTTCCAGCGTGCAGTCTTGGTTCCTCACTGTGGTGCAGGGATTTTTGTGACACCCAGGGACAATGCTGGGAAAATCCTGGGTGTACGGGAAGGAGTCACAGGTGTTGCATCGATCCGGTAGGCGATGTGTCAAATTTTCTGTCGCATGGCAGATGCTGTGTCGATTCTTCACTCAGGAAGTCAGGCTACGCTGTTCCAGTCCGGCTGTGCGTCAATCCAGTAGGCTGTGCGTTGAATTCCCGGCCGCAAGGCAGGTGCTGCATCTATTCTTCACTCAGGAAGTCGGGCTGCATCATTTCTGGCAGGCTGTGCGTCGATTTTCAGTGCACAAGGAGTTTCCTGAAGAGATGAAGTCTTTTTGGCCCTGAGACTTCAGGAAACCAGGAGGCAAGCTCAATCTAAGCCCTCGGATAGCACTTCTCAGCAAAGTCAAAGGGCAGCAACCCAGCAGGGTAATAGGAGGGCAGCAGTCCAGATGAGTTCTTTGGGCAGCCAGGCAGTGCCTCTTGACAGGTTGCAGGTTCAGGTCCAGAAGTGTCTGATTTGGTGCATTCAGGGACCTACTTTATCTACCCAAAAATGTCTTTAAAGTGGGGGAGACTTCAAAGAGTGGTTGTGAAGTGCACAAGGTCCCCTTTCAGTACAGGTCTGTCTGCCAGCGTCCCAGTAGAGGGTTAGGCAGTCCATTGTATGAGGGCAGGCCACTAGCCTTTGAAATGTAAGTGTCAGACCCTCCACGCTTCCAGCCCAGGAAGACCCATTTAGTATGCAGATGAGTGTAGGTGTGACTGAGTGTCCTGTGTCTGTGGCTGTCTGGGCGAAATGCACAGCGAATCTGCCAACCAGCACAGCCCAGAAGTTGAATGGAGACAGGCTGTAAGGCACAGATGGATTTTAAGTGCAGAGAAATGCTCACTTTCTAAAAGTGGCAGTTCTAAAATAGTAGTATAAAATCCAATCTCACCAATAAGCAGGGTTTTCTATTAACATTCTGGCCATACTAAATATGACCTGGTTACCCCTTTCTGATCAGGATCAGAATCTACCACTCAAACAGTGTGTGAGGGTAGTCCTAATGCTATTCTATGAAAGGAGCAGGCCTCACAGTAGTGGAAAACGAATCTAGAAGTTTTCCACCCCCAGGACATATAAAACACATGTGGTCATGTCCTACCTTTTACCTACATAGCACCCTGCCCTATGGGTTATCTAGGGCCTACCTTCGGGGTGACTTATATGGGGAAAAAGGAGATTATAAGGCTTGGCAAGTAAATGCCAAGTCGAAGTGGCAGTGAAACTGCGCACACAAGCCTTGCATTGGCAGACATGGTTAAGGAGTAACTTACGTGGGTGGCACAACTAGTGCTGCAGGCCCATTAATAGCTTTCCGTTTACAGGCCTTGGGCACATGTAGTGCACTTTACTGGGGACTTACAAGTAAATTAAATATGCCATTTGGGTATGAGCCAATGTTACCATGTTGTTAGGGAGAGAGCATATGCACTTTAGCACTGGTTAACAGTGGAAAAGTGTCCAGAGTCCTAAGCCATCAGAAATTGAGGTCAGAAAAAGAATAGGAGGAAGGCAAAAGGTTTGGGGGTGACCCTGCAGAGAGGCCATTTCCAACAGAGGCATAAACCAAAGTCCAAATGCTTCAAAAGGTCAAAGAACTCTGAGTTGATATGCCATTTACTTATAGTTCAGGGCCCTTTTTAAGCAGGAAAATCTGCTGCACTATTTTTTTTCCAAACAATTGGAGCTACAGACTCTTATCTAGCACTCACACTTCTCAGTAACCCATGAAATATTCGTACTGTTTTCTCATTTAATTCTGACATTAGTTACTTTCCATGTTGGGGGCGTGGTCAAGATGGCGGCTGCGGCGGTCACTTAAAATCAGGCTCCGCTTTTGGCCCATGTAAATATCCTGTTTGGTGCTTCCGCGGCACCAGCCACACAGCATAAACGGTGGTGGTGGTGCTCTGGAGGTGCCTGGAGTGGCTGGCACCGTGCGGAGTGGCCAGTGCAGTGTTTGGAGCAGCCGAGGTGAGCGGGGCCTTCCCTGGAACTGGGGCCTGAAGTTCGAGTGGCGAGGGCATGTAGGGATGGTGAGGCGAGCCGCACTTGAGACGGGTAACACGGAGAAGCGGCGCTGGAGGAGGACAATCAGGGGTAGCGGAGATGGGTTGCGACTCCCTGTGTGCTTTTCGCACCCCGGGCACTGCAATACATGCGCGGCAGGTGACGTGGGCCGCGTGCGCCAGGGAGTGTGCCCTGCAGGCACGGGGATTACTGAGCGCTCCAAGCGGACGCATTGATTGCAGAGCGGGCTCCCCCTTCTGCTTGCCCCTGGGCCCCTGCTCTACAGTACTGGTGTGTTGGCTGGACACAGAAGCTTACCCTCAAGGCATTTTGCACCCAGGAAGTAAAGGGCGATACCATACGAAGGACCAGGTAACTGCGAACGAAGACTGCACGTGGCTGGGACCAGTTAGAGGCAGTAGAGACGACCACAAAGGAGGCATAGTTGCTGCAAAGCCCAGGAATGTTGTGCAAAGCAAGGCAAATACATTTGGCTATCTGAAGGGGGATCTGAACGCTGCAAAAAATGTGAATTAAAAGTGCACTACACAAATATTACCGACAAACTGACCAGGCCTGCACCTGATTGTTGCTTGCTTGAGTGGTTGCAGTTCCCGGTGCCAGTGATGGCACTAGTTTCCCAGGATGTTCATGTTCACCTGAAGATACTTACATTACTACTGGGGGGATCTTGATTTATCTGCCAGCGTCGAGTTGAGTGGCCCTCTTGATGTGGTGGTGGAGAGGAGAATACACTGGGTGCAGGCAGCTCACCTTGCAGGAGTGACAGTCTGCGCAGACAGTATGATATGGAAATCTAAGACACCCAAGCCCCAGGGGCGATCTGGTCATATAGCTCTTCAAGAGGCACCCCTTGAGGTGCTGAGTTTGCGCTCTTTGAAAAGTACGTTGCAGTCCCACTCAGGCCAAGTCGAGAAGATTCTGCAGCTGATCATCATGGACACTAAACTGTCTTTTAAAACCAGAATAGACACGGTCTCCCAGGACCTTAACTTACTCAGAGTGGATCATCGCAGCCTGGTGGAGAGGGTTGGGGTGACAGAGACCACTCTAGGTGTCATGGATCCCATGGTCTCTGAAAACCAGAGGCAAATTCAACTATTGGATCTGGAATTGAAAGCCCTCCAGAGATGCGCGGAGGACGCTGAAGGTAGATCTCGTTGAAAAAATGTTCGGTTCTTGGGGTTTCCAGAAAGAGTGGAGGGGCACAGCTCGGAATTGTCCCTGGAGCAATGGCTAATAAAAGAGGTGCTGAATGGTACACTGCCAAAGTTCTTCTCTGTGGAATGAGCGCACAGAGTTCCGGGTAAACAACCGACTCCGGGACTGCCGCCTCGCCTGCTGATCACACGTTTTCTCAACTACAGAGATCGCGATGCAATATTGCAATACTTTCGAAACAAAGGCCCAATACGACACGAGGGGGCCTCTATCACGGCCTATCCAGACTTCATGGCAGAGGTGCAGCACCAGCGCTACTCCTACATGAAGATAAAACAATGTCTCCGTGAGCATAACATTAAATATGCCCTGATGTTCCCTGCTAAGCTCCGTGTAATCGCGGAGGACCGCACTCATGTTATCACCACGCCAGCTGTTGCCTGGACATGGATACATGCCAAACATATTGCCCAACCATCAGAGGAAGATGGGGAACATGGTGAATGGCTGACCTCGCCGGCTCGCAGGTAACCCAGGAGAAGATCAAAAGCGCAGCCCACGAAAACACAGGCAGCTGCAGAAAGGGCAAAGGTGCTGAGAGATGCGTAGTTGCACACTCATAATTCTTTTACTATGCTCCGGGCCACCTCAGCTGAGCAAACGGACTCGGACTCTGGTGGATCTGACTCGACCATCACGGATGTGTTGAAGGGACCGGCGAGTCCACCCAGGACTGCAGATGAGTTATGATACCTGGATAGTCATCGCTCTACCTGCTGGTGATCTACTATGGGATTCTGATTACCTTTGTGGTGTGATGCTATGGGTTCTGGGTCTTGAGGCAAAGAGATTTGTGGTTAGGAATGCCACTTGGTTGGCCTGTGGATGGAGTCCCTTGCACTGTGTTGACTTTGGCTACATGTACTTGTGGTGGTCCCTTATTGTTCCATGGAGTTAGAGAGTCCTCATGGCAGTGTGGCTGTGGCTGTTGGAAGCGCTAATACGAACATTTTTTATCCGGCAATGGGGGCCCTAAAAGGGCTTCCATAGACAGCTACCATGCTCCCCCAGATGGTATCCATATGGACAAAGTTTTTTGCTAATCGATGTATATTTTATTTTTTGTTCTTGTTGGTGGTGCTCAGAGACGCATATATGCGTCACCGTTTTGGGGGGTTGCGGGTGTTGTTGAGGGGTAGTGGGTTATGTTTAACATGTTCAACTGAATCACAATGCATGTTATTACAGTTGCTAGACGGATGCTTTCTCCCAAACTGTAATTAAATATCCTCATTGGGAGTGAGACCCAGGGCACAACAGGCGCAAATGTATTGCTTATCATGCAACAGGTTTACCCAAACCATACACTATGCAGGAGCATAACATCATAACAAGGAATGTGCATGGGATGGCTGCACTGGGTAAGAGACATCGTATACACACTTATCTCAAGCGTCAGGGAGTGCACTTTGCTATACTGCAGGAAACACACTTGTTGGGTGATGGCTTGCAGGCTCTAAGGAAACGCTGGTGAGGACAGATTTATGGCACGACTTTCTCAGCATATGCAAGAGGAGTATTGGTGTGGACAGCGCCGGGAGTACCATACATTGAGCATGCACACAAGATAGATGAGGGGGGCAGATACGTAGTGCTAGAAGGGCAGCTTGATGGTAGACTTTTCACTATAGTAGTAGTCTACGACCCCAATAGCGTGTTAACTGAATTCCTTCAAACACTGACCCCAGCACTATTAACTGACCCTGCTGTGCCTGCCATTTGGGGTGGGGACTTCAATTGTGTCCCAGATGTACGGACCGTTCGGCTTTGCCCCTACAGGATGCAGCGAGCAGGCACAATTCTAACTTATTGACAGCCTGGGCCAGTGACATTGGGGTGTATGATATGTGGCGCATAGGCCACCCGACGCATAGGGAGTATTCATTGTACTCCTCACTCCACAAAATACACACTGGAATAGATTAGTTGTGGGCAACTCCGGCCGTGTGCTCCTTGATTAAAGATTTGAGGTACCTGGCTAGGACGTTGTCCGATCACTCCCCATTGCTGCTGACTTTACAGTGGAGCAGTAAGCGTTCCACAATACCTACTTGCGTCTACAGAGGGAGGCATTGTTGGACCATCCCTTTAGAGAGGAATTAAACATCTGTATTAAGCAGTATTGGGACTTAAAAAAGGGGACATTGTCTTTCGGCCTCCTGGGGAGAGCGTTGATCGCTGCACATTGAGGGTTTCACCCTGGAAAAAGATATGCGTGTCTTGGAGGTGGCAGTTGCACAAAATAAGGAGTCGTTCGAATCCCTTCGTTCTAAGCGAGAGTTGTATGAGGAGGCAGATCAATGCCTTCGTCGTCATGCTTATAATTACCTCCTCATGCGACTACAGGCGGAGGGTGACCACTCGGGGAGATTGCTGGCATGGCTGCTGTGGGAGGACCAGCAACACACCCCAATTGGGGCTAGACGTCTAGATGACGGAACTCTGGCCACCTCACAGGATGCAATTAATAATGCTTTCAAGGAAGGCTTTCAAGGGGCTGTACCGTGGGCAGGCGTCTTGCAACACTCGGCAATTAGAGACCTTCCTTTGCGGAGCACCATTTCCGCAGTTATCGGCAATGGAAATGGCAGCACTAGATGAACCCCTCAAAATAGAGGAAATTGGTGTAGCCATAGCACAAATAGCCCGCAATAAGACCCTGGGGGTGGATGGCTTGCCAATAGAGTACTATACCACTTATGCGCAGCACTTGTCGTGGCACCTGTTATCAGTGTTCAAGGAAGCGTGGACCCGCGGGATACTCCCATTGTCTCAGAGAGAGGCGCTGGTTGTGGTCCTTCCCAAGCATGACCATGATCCCACGGATGTGAGGTCCTACAGGTCGTTGTCTCTTCTTAACCTGTACTGCAAAATTCTGGGTAAGGTGTTGGCAAATAGACTCGCCCCTGTAATACACACTTTAATTCATGAAGATCAGAATGACTTTATGCCAAGGTGTAATACGTTCCTGAATATCCGTTGACTATTAAGTATTATTGGCGATACTCCATCAGAGGCATATGATAACGTGGCAATGTCATTGGACATTGAGAAGGCATTCGACACGTTCGGCTGGGATTTTTTATTTGCCACAATGCACGATATGGGGTTTGGTCAGGGTTTCATACGATGGGTGTTGACCTTATACGCTGAGCCTATAGCTAGGATAAAAACGGGAGGAGTAATATCAGACAGTTTCCCCATTGGTAGAGGAACCACACAGGGATGCCCCCTATCGCCTTTGCTGTTTGCCATTGCAATGGAGCCACTGGTTGCGTGTATTGGCCGAGCAGTGGGGGATACATCGGATGGGGACACACCATATTATCTCATTATATGCAGATGACGCATTGATTTAACTGGAGAATGGTTGGACCACGCTGCCTGCAGCGATGTCCCTGTTGGATGCATATGGAGAGGTTTCGGGGGGGTTGAGGGTTAAATGGTCTAAATCCTGTTTGTTCCCTTTGGCTGACCTGCCTGCGAGGGTGAGAGAGACATCTCCTGGGGATAGGCTAAAGTGGTGCTACAACACATTTAAATACCTGGGAGTGCATATATACCATAAACCTGAGGACCTGAGGGACGGCAATTTGGGACGCGCGCTTTGCTCTATAAAGGGCTCGCTTCGGTTCTGGTGCTCACTCCCTCTGTCTCCCCTGGGCAGGGTGGCTGTAGCAAATATGCTGGTGCTCCCACGGTTCCTTCACTATTTTGCTGCATTGCCTATAGTTGTGTCCAGGAGCTTTTTCCACAAGCTTAATAAATTACTGTTGGGACTTATATGGGGGAGCGGCAGGCCACGGGTCGCACTTGCCGCTTTGCTGCAGCCGGTGTGGGAGCGGGGCCTGGGCGCTCTGAACTTCGAACACTATTATGCTGCAGCACAACTGCAATGGGCACTATATTGGATACACAGGACTGAGTCGTCAGAGGCAAGGTGTGTACACACGCAGCTGCAGGGTGTTCCTATCTACATGTGGCTAACCGATCGCACAGTGAAACATAACAGCGGCAACTCTTTACTGATAGCAGCACATGCCTGTTGGAGACGATATGTACAGAAGGGAGGAATGGGTTCCCCATACTCACCCCTCATCCCCCTGGGCCAGATACCGGGAGGTACACGATTGCTTAAGGCTCACTCTCTAGCCCAATGGGCGGAAGCAGGAATGGAGACAGTGGGCGATTGTATTGATGATGGTGTTTTCATGTCGTTTGAGGCTATTAGGGACCTTACCTTGGTGGGATTGGGACAATTCATGTTGCATTATTCCATATGTCATTTGATTAAAAAAGCATGGGTTGGGGGAGATCAGGAGCCTATAACTTCTCCCACACTACACTTTTTGCTCTCAGATAATGGCCTTTCAAAAGTGATTACAAATTTGTATAAAGCCCTAAAAGGAGTGGATGACAATAGACTGGAGGTTGCGAGACAGAGATGGAATGCAGTTCTTCCGGTGCTCTTGACCCCCGAGACTTGGTTGGTGGCCATTCAGCAGATAAAGCGAGTATCACGAAACCCCAGGTTCCGATATACCCAGTTAAATTTTGTTCACCAGACATATCTATCCCCATCCCGAATTCAAAGCATTTACCCTGCCTCTAACCAGGTGCGCCCCCGATGTGGATCTCTGGCAGCTCATTTCTATCACATGGTTTGGGAGTGCGGGCCGCTTCAGAAAGTTTGGTATGATATAGTGACAGAAATCACCGACATTAGGGAATATGTGTTCCCACTGGAACCAAAATCTTGTCTCTTGGGGATATGAAATAGAGTTAAGCAGCATACCTATATTCATAGGTTAGCCGACTTGGCATTCATCATGTATAAGCGTTTGATTGCCATGAACTGGAAGGCGCCCAGGGTACCGGAGCTCCAAAAGTGGCATGCTACGACACTGCATTGGGCACGGACGGAGTCACGAGTGTTATGAGCCTTGCAAGATAAGGGACAGGCGCACACAAGGTATGACACTTGGAAAACACTTGTCACTCAACTGGAAATTTAAAATGATGAGTGCCCGCCGTGAATTAAGGAAATATGGTAGCCACACCCGTAAGGTATTAAGCTTGGAGTTTTCACGTAAGCCGGGGGCACCGGGCAGCTGGGAGGAGCTTTTGTATACGGAAATGTGTTGATGATGAGCATACGAGAATGTCAATAAAAGAATGTTTGTACCCAATTGTTCGAACCCCAGTTTGTGAACAGCAATGAATTGGATCCGTTGTAATGGACTCCATGCTTGTAATGTGATGTAAAACCGAGCCAATGGGTGAGATGTGCAACAGGATAGATGCATACAAAGCAAGTAAGCAGTCAGAGGTGACACATGACACATGATATTGTAATGTACCATGCAACTATTTCCTGAGTATATCGCTTGTTGCCATTGGATAGATTTGTATAATGAATGAGCAATCAGCTGCTCTGTTGACCTTTGGAGAATGGAATGCATTGATCCAGTTTTTGATATTTGAATTTGTAACTGACTATAAGTGTTGGAAATAATAAAATAGATATATATTAAAAACAATACTTCCCATGTTGTAGAATCCACCGCTAACAAAAAGTACAACTATACGACTATCACTGGAACAAGCATATGAAAGCTTCACTTTAAACACTGTTGAAGCAATGAACTGCTTCAATGACACGGAAATCCAATAATGCCACTTACCAGGAAAACGACGTTGCTTTGGTGATAAAGTGCTCTTGCCACACTGATCCGCTGACGCTGCCCTCCAGAAAGATTAATACCCTGCAACCAAATAGGAATAGTCAATCTCCTTCCGTTCTTCTATTACACATGTGCCCTCTACTCAATTGTAAGCATCTTTGGTTTTTCAAAGAAACGTAGCTAAAATGAAAAGAAGAGCTGAATCGTGGGTTTCATGAAACATCATCCTCATTCATTCCCCTAATGCAGTTAATTATTTATATGCAGTATTTTTTAGAGTTTATTAGATATAAGAGATGCCAGAGTGCTTTACAAACGGATAAAACGCTACAAGAAACATCTGGCACTTCAATGCCAATACGTTCACCAGAAGCATCTGGTATTTTGAACCCAGCACACGGCAAATCGGCAATATTGGACCTACCCAATAATGGTCTATCGTTATCATTACAATTCATATAATTTGAAAATAGTTTATATATACCGGGACCTATTCAAAAAGGCATTTTAGATACATAGAGCAGTGCTCCTGTATTTATCTTTTACGTGCTCGTATATGCTTTTCTGAGTTGTCTCCGCCTAATATAAAAAAATGGGAATGTTTAACAAAGTAGATCAAGTACGTTCATACAGATAGCCAAGCTCCAACGTTCAATACAATTGAATCAAAATAGTACTGTACGTAACAGCTTCCTGTGTTTATAGGGGCATTTAGCATGCGGACACCTGGTGGAAAACGTCGGATGTTTTTCCCCCACAAACATCAGGTTCCCCTAACTCATTTAGATGTAGGGGAACTGCTAAATTGGGATCCATCACAACACTGAGTCTCCAAGATGTCAAAAGTCCCTCCTCATTTAAAGTGGGGCTTATGGTGCTGTCATAACCACCACGAAAACCTTGGCAGTCACAAAAAGGGTAGAAATAGATGGGGCCATCAACGTCAATGCTATTTGATTTTCAGAAAAAAAATTCTGCTTCGGGGCTGGTTTTTGAAAATCAGAAAATAAAAACAAACTAGGCCAAAGTCATGACATGAGGCTGGCTGTCATGCTATTTACACAGAAAGTGCCCTTAATCTTAAGGCCAGAACATAGTGTTTGAAAGTGTTGTTCGAGGACCAGTGGTTAAAGTCGTTCAAGAGAGTAGTGTGTCCTGAGGGATGTAATTACATATCATAGGAGCACCCCCTAACAATGATCGAACAAGAGTTTATTTAGCAAAGGCATTTAGGGGGTCATTCTGACCCCGGCCGGCGGCGGAAGCCGCCGGCCTGGCTGGGACCGCCAGAATACTGCTGCGCGGTCAAAAGACCGCTGCGGGTATTCTGGGTTTCCCGCTGGGCTGGCGGGCGACCGCCAGAAGGCCGCCCGCCAGCCCAGCGGGAAACCCCCTTCCATGAGGATGCCGGCTCCGAATGGAGCCGGCGGAGTGGAAGGGGTGCGACGGGTGCAGTTGCACCCGTCGCGATTTTCAGTGTCTGCATGGCAGACACTGAAAATCTTTGTGGGGCCCACGACACCCCATACCGCCATTCTGTTCCTGGCGGCCAAAACCGCCAGGAACAGGATGGCGGTATGGGGGTCGGAATCCCCATGGCGGCGCAGCAAGCTGCGCCGCCATGGAGGATTCCCCAGGGCAGCGGGAAACCGGCGGTACACCGCCGGTTTTCCGTTTCTGACCGCGGCGGTACAAATGCCCATGGGAGCACCGCCAGCCTGTTGGCGGTGCTCCCGCGGTCGTTGGCCCTGGCGGATTTTACCGCCAGGGTCAGAATGACCCCCTTAATGTGTAAATATTACGGGATCACCGTACTGGCAAATATTGAGTGGTCTTGGAATGAGCACAATCCAAGGGGGCATGCACCACGAAAAGCTAAAAGAGCATGGGGAAAAACAGTGGAAGGGTATAGAGAACCTGCCAGTTCTGACAAGGAACCTACTGGTGAGAACATAAAAAAGCTAGAGATTAAAAGCATGCTACAAATCAAAGAAGCTACATGAGTAGAGAACAGTTACTTGCAGTAATCCATCAATTCATCTTCTACAGGGAATGGGTGAATGTAGAAGGACAGACAGAAGGATATTGAGGCTGCTATGAAATATTCCGGGTGTCCAAGCATAGTATTTGCAGTAAGCCTCAATATGCTCACTACAGGTTGCAGCATAGCAATGCCCACCACTCTAGCAGAACTGCCCTTGCCTGTAGCCAGGCACCTGTTCCTGACCCAATACAACTGCATATACTTTCAGAACCCAGTACCACAACATAGGAGCAGAGATCAATGGAGCGATAAATCAGTCACTGTCTTCTAGGGGTCCCCAAAAAGACTCTTGCAGGAGGTGGATAGCAGTGGCCCATTGTCAACAACCGCAGCAGATGCAGTCACAGTGGGAAGACTGTTAACTGTATAGTGGTACAGAGCCTTCTCACCGTAACCAGACACTCAGACCGGCTGTCAGAGAGAAACAAGGAATCAAAACAGTACATAGACCACCGATTTTTCTCAACATTCTTTACTTTACTGGTGTGCTCATCCCATGTTTATCAAACCTCTTTTTTGTTGTGAATGTAGGAAATCCCCCTAGTTTCCAATGCCATTTTTTCCATTGCTAGTGCAGAGTCTCTGAAACAGGTTCTCACTGTGTGAGGATTTCTGATTACCATCCCCTACTATTTGCCACTATACCTCAAAAATCCCTTTTAGAACTTGTGTTATTCCAGACATTTCCAACCTTGGCAAAGCTTCTTGCTTGATGAAAAGGCAGAAAGTGTGCTTACTTCAGTGATATTCCTCTCTGATATGTCAGATGGATCTCTATGTAGAAATGTACAGATGCATTTTTAGACACCTTGAGCACAGCAGCAACAGCAGTCAACTCCTGGCCTTCCATTTACCCAGCAGCAATAATTTGTTGAATTCGAAAGATTCTATGCCCTATACAATGCACTGCACCTGTGGGATAACATTCCAGCAAAGGCTGCTGCCATCTTAGAGCTAGTCAACATTTACATTGTAATATTTCAGCATTTAGAATGTTAATGTTACCCTAGACTTTTGTCTTGCCCAACATGCTGAGACATCTTGAACATAGTCATGTGCTGTGGACTGTGCCCCTCGAAACCTCCAATCAAGAAATAAAAGAGCATTACTCAGGAAAGATACATTAAATCACAAAGAAAACTGCATGCCTAATGCATCTGTCAGATGCCATTTATATGTGTGTTTTATGAGTGTGAGAAAGTCGTCCTTTTAGCATGTTCACTCCCATGTTCTCTGACAGACACTAGTGGTAACTGACCCTGACTGTGCCCTGGGCTCTGCTAGGCCCAGGACCAGTGCTCTGAATAAAGGGTATATGGTAAAGTGGAACAATTACAAATGGCAATGTCAGATTCCTGCAAGTTCCTAGTAGATAATAGTGCAAGGGGGATTCAAACTACCTATAAGTCCCTAGTATATACTAGGGCAGAGAAGTTTAAAGCCCCAGTAAATTTCCTGCACTGGAGTGTGCACTGCTGTGTTGCATGCTGTCATTTTTAAAGGCAGCCCTGCCTTGCAGATTGTCCTTAAAAAAATAAAATGTGTACAAATTAATTTGGAATTAAAGTTAGTTCCAAAGTGATTATCGACCTTATCTTTACATATAAATCACCCCTAGGGTCTCCCCTTTGTGCCCCAGAGGTGTGGTGCCATATAACTATAAGCAGGGACATTATAAACAATGTTTATATGCCCTGGTGATGGAAGAATTGCCCCTTTCATTTTTTCCTCATTGTAGATACTTAGGGCCCTATGTACGAACACATTTTCCCATAGACACAGAATGGGCAAAACTGCTTGATACATCTGGCCCTTAGTTCCATAGGCTAACATGGGGATATTTCAAATAAGCATAAATATTGCTAAGAGGAGCTAAATGTGTCAAGAAAGGAGTAAAAAGATTGATAATGATAAATCCAACAACTTGCCACTATTGAATATTTCATAACTAATACAGAAAATATGCTATAGGACTTTCTTTTCTGTATGCCAAGATCAAGCCTACTTGTGGCCTCTCCTGATTGGTCAGCCTTAACAGGATTAGCTAGGCTACTTTGATGAGGTGATAAGTGGCCTGCACTGAGCATAGGTTATCTGATGGGAGAGGTCTGCAGCTGCAGGCTCCCCTTGTAGGAGACATCTATATTTGGACTTTTGGTGGGTGCCTGGCGCACACCTAAGACACCCACAGTCCTTCTTTTGTTCAGGACTATAGGAGTACCCCCAAGACCTATGCAATCCCAGCCTGCTCTGTGTTCAGCACCATACTGGGTGCTGGCAGGAGCCGGTACCTTTTCATTGCTCCTGCCCAGGAAGAACCAGCATTTTTTCTACTCCTACCTGGTGGCATCAAACTTCTCTCCCTTGCCCAAGAGAGCGCGTACTATAAATCATTCCCTGCAATATTTCAGATGTCTCAGTGATGTCATATGTTTTGCATTACAGGAAGTAATTAGCAGTGCATGACAATGGAGTGAGATATAGGTACTATAAGGAAGGAGTCATAGCAACTAAGCCCGGGTAGAGCGAACGGAGTTTGGCTTCGCGGAATTCCGCAGAATTGAAAAAAACTCTGTGGCATTCCACAAAGCTGGAGTTCCATGCCCTGTGGAGTCCTCCTGAATGAGCCAATCTCGGAAAAACTAAGCAGGATCGGGCCTGATCAGCCATGCGCGACCCTGTATAGTGCTTCTGAGATGGGTGCATTCATGACAAGGCTGTAGACGGTGAAAGCTGCTATTTCAGGCCTCTTGTGAACAGGCCTGTCCTGTGTGCAGTGCACATGGGACAGACAGGTGCACAAGAGGCCTCAAACGGCAGCTTTCACTGGCTACCACCCTGTCCTGAATGCACCCATCTCAGAAGCGCTATACAGGGTCGAGCCTGGCGGATGAGGCCTGATTCTGAAGCGAAAGCTGGCTGATCAGGCCCTGGCGTGAAGAAAAGGCTGCCAGGCTTTTTCTGCACCAGCCTGCCCAATGTGCACAAGAGGCCTCAAATGGCAGCTTTCACTGCCTGGCCCCTGAATTCAGACCAGGGCTGTAGGCAACAAAAGCTGCCGTTTCAGTTCTTGTTTGTGCATCAGTGTGCACAAACAATGTCAACAAAAGAGATGAGGACTTACCTGAGTCTTCCCGGGGAGTCTTCCTCTCCTTGTTGTCTGACGGTGATGAGTCTAAGCGTGGCTGCCTCCCTCTGGTCTGGTGCAGTGCGCGCTGCAGCCCAGTTATGGTCTGCACAACGAAGCGGAGAGTGTCTGTGCTTGCCCTGGGCAGCCTACACTGTGCTGCAGCCCACACCATGTGAGCTCCACTCTGCAGGTGGGCTAGCAGGGTTTTTGGGATAACTCTGCACTCCAAGCGGACCACATAGTTCCAAAATCTCCGTTAGCTCCTCCAGCAGAGCGGAGATCTCCGCACACCCCTAATAGTAACTTCAGATAACTATAACTGGTGAATACCATTTTTTTAAAATTACACTTAAGTATATTGTCACTTTTTTCAGTGAATGTCTATTTTTCTTGTGTAAGCAGAGGGTCCTCCTTATGTGTGTATATGTAGGTGGCCCCTCTCATGCATGCAAATGGGGGGGTACGCATACCAATCCACAAGTAAGCTCTTTGCTCTAGCTGAAAAGCATAGCTCCAACCAGGAGTGTGTTTTAAAATACGTAAGCTCTCCTGGTGTCATCGATTTAATAACCACGAAGACTTACTGTTTTTTTGGTTTTTTATGTGGCTGGAGGGCTGCTACATTTCCTGCAGCCTGCACAACATTAAAAACATGGTTGGCTGTGCCTTTACCTCTTTTAGGATGCCCACCAGCAATAAGATGTATGTTGAAAAAATGTCCTAGGAAATTATGTGGCATGCCTTGCTGGAGCAGTGAATCATAAATAATTTTACTATTCAATTCTTACATTATTTTTTTCTGTCTGCAAGTCATGATGCCCAGCCGAGACACCCACGTTTCATTGTTGCTTTAGGCTACAGGAGCAGCCCTATGGCCTCCACACACCAGGTGCTCCCGTGGCTGGAGTTATCCTTTTTTTGCTCGTGGGGCAACTGGGGCACCCACATTGATTCTCCAGCCACCATTGTGGCAGGAACTGACCAATTTTTCTATTTTCATTGGGTGATCTAGTGGTCTACCTTTTTGATGGGGACTGTAGTGGGAGCACCAGGGTCCCAGCAGCTCCAGCTGGCTCCCCATCTAGCAACATACTGGGTGCTGGAAGGAGCCGCACCTTTTCTTTGCTCTCACCCAAAGAGAGCAAATGTTTTAAACTGCTCCTGGAGGGCAAAAACAAAGTTAACTTGCCCAGGAAAGTGTAGCCACGGTATGCCTACACTCTCCAAGGCAGGGAACTACAGTGTCTTAAGGGTGAGCTCCCTCGGACACTGTGAAACAATGCACCCAAGGATTGGGATACCTGAGGTTGATATTGGCACAGGGATGGGGACAAGTGGCACCCCAAACCTATGCCTTCTTCGGCTCCCACAGACCCCTTTTCCTGGGGACAAATTGCCTTTAAAAGCAGAGGCACCCCCCGTTAACTGAATATTTACCCCTAGAGATGGTTGTCAGGGCCTCTTCAACGCACTGGTAGGGGGCCGCATGACCCATCACCTTATTATGAACTTGGTACCGGGTGATGGGAACCATGATGCCTCATAGAGGGTTGTGGAGTCTGGCCGCATGCCTTCCCATCCCTATAAATATAACACTCAGTCCCCCTGGGCCCTAGCCCATCCTCAAGTTATTTTATCATTAATAGCATAGGAGTCTTCTTTAAAATATTTTTGCCACCACTAACAGACCTAGGGGGTCAGTGTATCCCTACCCTGCCCCTTATATATTTTTTCACATTTTGTTTAGGATTTGGGACTCAGTCCTGAGTCCTAAGATGGCGGCCACCCATCGTTGTTGATGCAGTGGCAGCCTACTGGATCTCAGCATGCAATTCGTTGGATCCGGGAGCGTCCGTGGTGTGAAATATTCAATTTATTTTAGCAATAATTGCTCAAAAACTACTGAAGGGATTTACACCAAATCACACAAAACACTATTTTTGGACCTAGATCTAACTTTCTGCTATACTTGATCTATATATGTTCAGCAGTTTAGGCTGCAGTTGTGCCTACATTTCCTATGGAAAAATGAATGGGAAAAATGTATTTTGGGAGGAATTTTCGTGAAGATTCTTCAAATGGTACCAAAGATATATGCAAAAAAATTTTTTTACTGCCTATGGGAGCACAGTCTCAACTATAACTACTGGCACTGGGTAATTTATAACAGGAACACACACACACATACAAATATATATATATATATATATATATATACATAATCACTGAGAAAAAGTCCTGCTGTTCTTCCTGTGCTCACCTGGCGAGGTTGGTGCTGAAAAAATGGGCACAGGACCCATTTCATATTTTCCACCACACTTGATTCAGACGCTGGCATTCCATGCAACAATTTTTTTTTATTCAAATCCAGAAATCCATGTCAGATCAAAAAATCACCATTATCCAAAAAACAAGAAAAGGGCTATGCGTTTCAACCATCAAGGTCTTCTTCATTGGCCCCCCAAAGAAAAAAGTGCACAAACCAAGTGGCCCCTCCTATTTCCCATATATAACACCTCTTACAAATCATGGACATAGAAGATTTTTTTTTTCCTTCCTTCTCTTTGTTCTTTCCTTCTTTCTATTTCCTATACCCTATCTTTTCTTTTATTTTCTTCTTTCTTTCCTGCTTTCTCTCTCTTTTCTTCTCTTCTTTTCCTTCCTTCCTTCCATTCTTTCTTTCTCTCTTTTCTCACTCCATGCTTCTAATCTCATGTGTTCCACTAACAGAAATAACCACATACCCACAACGTTGCTTGTTTAGCTAATTGGATGGCCACTTGAACAGTACTGTCAAATTAAAATTGAAATTAGAATTAAATTTGAAATAAGCCCTGAACAGTATAAACACTACTGAGTTTCTGCTACCATAACTAACCAAGATGAATATAAAATTCTTCATCCTTGTTCAAACCCCAAGTACGTCGACTATTTAGTTGAGTAATGTATTCGGATTCCAACTTACTTAGCTGCCTCTCTCTATCGCCCCCCCTCGGGGTACCCAGCACTCTATCAATACCAAAGAATGTCATTTTTTCCACCATCCCTCCATGTACCAAATTGCAATGCCGAGTTACCCGGTACGTCGCATCCTTGTTTACGATTGCTCTCCAATGTTCAAGAATCCATTTCTTCAGGGGAAAAATTATACTCCCCACATATTGTAGCCCGCAAGGGCACACAATAACATAGATAGCAAAATCTGAGGTGCAACTCAAAAATTTCTTAATGCTCTCTTTTTTTTCGGTAAGTAGCACATAATCTTTACGATTTATACTATGTCTGCATGCTTTGCACTTGGCAAATTTATAGAAACCTTGTTGTTTATCCAAGAAGGGTCCCCTCCCTTTTAGTACATAACTGTGTACCAAGATGTCTCTAAGGGAACTGCTTTTCTTGTAAGTTATCATTGGACGAGGACTAACTAACTGACCAATCACTTTATCTGTCTTAATCAAATGCCAATATTTAGTCAGAATCTGTTTAACTTCCAATGAATACGCAATGAAGGTAGTCACAAATCTCGGGGTGTTTGTGTCGGTCCCCTTATTTTTTGGTATAAGCAAGGTGGCTCTCTGAACTTTCTCTACCTTGCGGCAAGCATCCTTGATAATTTTGTTTGGGTAACCCCTGGATCTAAACCTTTGAATAATTTTTTCTTGTTCCTTTTCAAAACTCTGCGATGTACTGCAGTAATTCCCCATAGTGTATACTCCACTTCACACTGGGCGGGTGGTGACTTTGGGCATGTAGAATACTATTTCCAGACGTAGTTTTTCTGAACAATCTAGTATGTAAAGTACCTGCTTCAACCCTGACCTCTACATCTAAAAATTCCATAACCTGTTTGTGTGTCTTATGAGTGAAATTTAAATACAAACTATTTTGGGTAACCAATTCAGAAAATCAGATAATAAAGATTCTGGGCCATCCCAAATCATTAATATGAATATATCATCGATATACCTAGTCCAGAAAATAATATGATGAAACCATTTAGCAATCTCATCCACCATCACAAACTGTGTTTCCCACCACCCCATGAACAGACAGGCATAACTTGGGGCAAAGCAACTCCCCATCCCAGTCCCGGTTGTTTGCCTATACCAGTGATCTTCATACATGAAAAAATTATTTTCCAAGCAAAATCTCAGCATTTTCAAAAGCAACTCAGAATGTTCTGAAAGTCTGATAGGTTTGTCCCTGAAAAAATGCCTATAAGCCTGAATTCCCTTTTTATGTGAGATGCTTGTATATAATGATACAACATCTAAGGTTACCATGATATAGTGAGTTTGCCACGGAATGTCTTGTATTTTTGTTAAAAAATCTGTGGTGTCTGTAATATGAGGTCAAACTAAACACATAAGGGCATAGAAAATGATCTAACTAAATAGAGGCATTTTCCAAAAGACTCTGTCTCGCTGATACTATAGGTCACCCTGGGGGGTTGTGGATATCCTTATGCATCTTGGGTAACATATAAAAGCAAGGTGCCAATGGTTTCCTCACCAGCAAAAACTTAAACTCATCATCTGAAAGCAAACCTCTGTGTAAGCTTTCAGAGAGTAAGTCATGAAGCCTAGTTATAGATTTTCGACAAGCCATCACAGTTGATTCCTCATAACAATTCGAATACAACAATTGTCTCTTCGCTTCCTGTTGATATTTCTGTGAATCTCACAGCATCACATTGCCCCCCTTGTCAGCTGGCTTGATCACAAATGAGCTTGCTTTGTTCAACAAAAGTAATGCTGATCGTTGACCTGGAGTGAGGTTATGTGCAAAAACATAATCGGTCTTCTTCCACATCCTGACTAAATCAAAGGTCACGGCTTCATGAAAGGCATCAATGTTATCATGTGGCAAAATTGGATTACATCTTGATTTCAATTTAAATTTACTACCACTCATACTTCCTGTCTTCAAACCCAAATCATCCAATAACTCAGTTTCTGTTGCCCATGTTCTTTCCTCTACTTCCAATTCTCTTAAAGCAGCTAGACCATCTATATCAATAATAGTCAGTTCTGAAACAACATCTGTATCATCCACATTTTCATACTGTGTTGTAGATTGGTCTTTCTGTTGCGCAAAAATGTTCATTAACTTTAATTTTCTGATAAAGTTAAAAATATAAATTTGTGTCTTAGTATAGTTGAAATTGGCTGTCGGGCAGAAGGATGAACCTAATTCCAATACTGTTCATTCGTCCTGAGATAGTGGATGAGATGCGATATTGACAATAGTCAGTTTACTGTCATGTCAGTAGTGTATATATTACTCAGGGCTTATTTCAAATTTAATTCTAATTTCAAAGTTGACAGTACTGTTCAAGTGGCCATCCAATTAGCTAAACAAGCAACGTTGTGGGTATGTGGTTATTTCTGTTAGTGGAACACATGAGATTAGAAGCATGGAGAAAGAGAAGAGAGAAAGAAAGAATGGAAGGAAGGAAAAGAAGAGAAGAAAAGAGTGAGAAAGCGGAAAAGAAAGAAGAAAAAATAAAAAAATAAAAACAAACAAAACAAAAAAAGATAGGGTATAGGAAATAGAAAGAAGGAAAGAAAAAAGAGAAGGAAGGAAAAAAAAAATCTTCTATGTCCATGATTTGTAAGAGGTGTTAAATAGGGGAAATAGGAGGGGCCACTTGGTTAGTGCATTTTTTTATTTGGGAGCCAATGAAGAAGACCGTGATGGTTGAAACGCGTAGCCCTTTTCTTGTTTTTTGGATAATGGTGATTTTTTGATATGACATGGATTTCTGGATTTGAATAAACATTTTTTGTTGCATGGAGTGCCAGCGTCTGAATCAAGTGTGGTGGAACATATATATATATATATATATATAAATATATGTTGCAAAGCAGATAGTGTTGAGGTTTGAGTTGGAATGGTTATGTCATTGTTGTGAATGAGAATGCTTGGTAAGTGTAGTCCTTTTGCATGCAGTTACTTGTTATGTATAGTGTTTGGGTTCGTTGATGTAACCTATAATGGTTTAAATATATGCTTTTATTTTTAGTGTGAGGTTGTATGCCTTTACTCATGCGTGGGTATTGGGGTTGCCGCTACAAGTAACGTTTTGATAATCATTTTATTACTGCAGGAAGAAAGTGATGGATGAAAACGCACAAATTAGCCTTGGGCACTGGGAATTTTTCCACGTACCATTCCACTTAAAAAAAATAAATTCAGCTGCTTTGCACCATGAGCAACGATTTGCTAATGATTCTTGGCTCCTTCTATAAAAGGTACAGCAAATACCCAGCTTCTCGTCCCTGTTTCCTCTGAAAGCAACAGAAGCAACCATGGTTAGATTGGGCTATAGGGCAATCAGGCAGTGCCCGAGGAGCTGGTCTGATAGGTCAGTGCATGGGCTTTTTTTATGGTCTTGTGGACCATTGTTTTCCTGTTGATAATACTTATATTCCCACAAACATTGCCTGTAGCAAGCACAAAAGCATGCAGTCTCCTATACTTTGCAAACCACCTATGCAGCACACCTTTAGAAGTTCGAAACTACCTTATTTGCAAATGTGGGCCACTTTTTAGCTGTCTGATTCGCTAAAGGAGGCCAATTTTGCTTTTGTGCCCACATCCATTTTGTGTCCCTTTTGAATAACCAGTCCCAGGGCCACCTTTTGAACAACCACAGTCAAGTTTGCCCTTACTTTTGTCTCTACTGTGATGGTTAGGGCTGGTACATTTATTTTCCGTTCTGCAGTTAGCAGTAGCAGAGTTGTGCACATTTGCAAACCTTCTAGAGTCTGCCTCAACCTGCCGAGGAGTGAGGAAAAAAAAAGAAGAAATTGCGCACCGTCCAGTTTGATGGAAGTCAGTGCTTTAAATGGGCCGGTACTGCCCAGTCCCCGCACTTTTTTATTTTGAGAAGGAGAGTACCTGCACTTCTCAAGAAAAATGTAATACTTTTAATTGGCGAGTACCGGCACTTCAATTTTTCCATTTTAAGCACTGATGGAAGTTCTATTGTTTTGTGCAGGTCGTACGGTTTGGCCGGGATCATGTTTGCTACTCTTAGAGGACGAAGAAATGGTCGAAGAACACAAGGAATGGCATACATTCATTCTGTTCTCTATTTAACAAGGGGAGCGGATTTAGGGACCGAGGGTGCAGATAAAGCGGTAAATTTCAATAATTTGCAATTATTTTTTGCCCAGTCCTAGTACTATTTTGAGGATCGCCCGTCCATACAGGCGAACTAGGAGCTTGCCTTTGGTAGCAGTTTATGTAGGGTGCTAAAACATATGGTGGTACACATTCAGTAATGAATAACACGTCTACATACCGCCAGTGTGAAATAAAATATTAAGGCGTGATACAATTAATTTCTTTTGGGCTTCTTGATATTTGAGCAGAATTTTGCATGCGATTTCCGTGCACATTCGGTACACAAGATGAATGCCTCGTATAAATTGCCCATATTGAGAAATAAGAATTCATTCCAGGTCGGCTACATTTTGAATGTTAGGTACTTCTTTGGGTTAGATTTTGTGATTAGTTGTTTCTATTGAATGGTGCATTTATCTGAAAAAGCGCCACAGAAGCAATCACTTTAGACATAGGTGGCTTGTAGGTCATAGAAATCACTTATTTCCTTTGACATCTAATATATTTCTCGCGGAAGATTCCATTAGTTCCAAATCAGCAAGAACGAATGGCTCAAGCTTATCTTTCAAATAATGACCTACTAGACCATGGGTACTCACAAACTTTTTCTCGGGGGCCAAAATTGCAGTATGGTTTGCGGCCCAGGGCCGCACTGAAGTGACAGCGGGGGGCGGGGCTTAGAGGGGGCGGGGCTTAGAGGGGGAACAACCACCCCACCCCCTTTTTCAAAACAATGCCCCTACCCCAGTAACACACACAGCGCGCACACATACAGCGCCATCTGCTCTCACCCTTCCCCAGTAACACACACTGCGCCATCTGCACACAGCGCCATCTGCTCTCACCCCACCCCAGTAACACACACACACAGCGCACACACACAGCGCCATCTGCTCTCAGCCCTACCCCAGTAACACACACAGCGCGCACACACACAGCGCCATCTGCTCCCACCCCTACCCCAGTAACACACACAGCGCCATCTGCTCTCACCCCTACCCCAGTAACACACACTGCGCCATCTGCACACAGCGCCATCTGCTCTCACCCCACCCCAGTAACACACACACAGCGCACACACACAGCGCCATCTGCTCTCACCCCACCCCAGTAACACACACACACAGCGCCATCTGCTCTCACCCCTACCCCAGTAACACACACAGCGCGCACACACACAGCGCCATCTGCTCTCACCCCTACCCCAGTAACACACACAGCGCGCACACATACAGCGCCATCTGCTCTCACCCCTACCTCAGTAACACACACAGCGCGCACACACACAGTGCCATCTGCTCTCATCCCTACCCCAGTAACACACACACACAGCGCACACACACAGCGCACACACACAGCGCAATCTGCTCTCACGCCTACCCCAGTAACACACACTACATTAAAAACAAATAAATAAATAACCAAAGAGCCTTACCTGACTCAAAGCACTGTAAAGATGCCACAAATGTGGAACAGCAGGCAGGCAGGCGGGCAGCAGACGTGGAGCCGGTGACAGGAAGCAGACGACCAAAGCCCCATAAAAGTTAGCTGCAAGCGCTGACTTTTATGGGGCTTTGGCTTCCAGGATCGTCAGGGCAACGCCATAAACAATGGCCGCCGTATGTAAACATAGAGGAGGGCCGTGGGAGCATGCTCCCGTGGCCCTCTTCTATGTTTACATACTGCTGCCATTATGATATGGCATTTGGTGTGCGTCTCGCGGGCCGCCAAGCTAGGTCCGTGGGGCCGCTGGCGGCCCGCGGGCCGTACTTTGAGTACCGTTGTACTAGACAGAAAGCCAGCAAACGGAGAAGCTGGGTGCGTAGGGGGCCACAGAGGCACGAAGGAGTGGAGCGAATGAGAAGCAGGGGAGACGTTGCCTCAGTTACAAATGTCAGTTATATTGTAACAGGCATCAAGGCAGTGGTCGAAGAGACTGTAATAGTGAGTGAAGATGAGGCTGAATGAGTGAGCATGAATGAATGAGTGTCCGGGTTGGGGAGGAGACATGAGAGTGAGCGAGAGTGAGGGAGTGTGAGTGAGAGCAAATGAGTGTGGGTAAGCATAGAGGAGTTTGAGTGAATGAATGTAAGCGGACATGAATGAGTGAGCGTATTTGTGAGTGTGTTACTCTTGTGAGTCTGCACTTGGCCCGGTAAAACTGGGTGTAATTATTATAATATGAGGTACCCATTTGAAAAATGTTAGCAATGGTATATTGGAGGTAATTCTTGCCAAATGGGATAACCATTGCAAAATGCAGGCATGTTAGACATTATTCTTGGCATACGGAACAGCATTGGCAAAATACTGGTGCTGGTATACTGAGGGTAACTCTTCATATAATGGAAACTTGTGGCAAAAATGCTGGTGCTGGCTCACTAGGGGTAATTCTTAGGATGGGGATACCCATGGCAAAATGCTGGTGCTTGAATGATGGAAGTACTTTTTGCCATTAGGGAGGACAAACATCATATTTGGCGGGTATGAAGGGTTCAGGCACCTATGACAAGTGTTGGCCCTAAAATGATGGTTCCTTTTTTGACATATGGATTACCCATGGTTCTTGGCAATATAGAGCACTAATGGCAAATGTGGTCATACATGACAAAATGCTGAGTCTGGTACAAAACAGGTTCCTACTCTGGCACACCAATAGTTTTTTTCTAGCACATCTGTGTGAAATTTGTGTTTTAAAAGGCAAACTTTAAGCCAGTTTCTTAAAAACGTTCTCATGGGACCCCCAGAACCTCCATACAAGACGTCAGACTTGCTCACCTTTCTTTGGGAAATTCAGGGCAAGTATTATCTCCTAACATTTTGAAAGAGCACCAGACACAACTGAGTGTATCAGTTAAAGATCAATTTTTTAAGTGAATGTGAGAAAATCCCTCTTTTTATGTGATAACTCCCATTTCCTTCATGACTGTTTTTGCTGGTTTTTCAACTCTAAACAATGGGCTACCATATTCCAGTCCCCATCATATGTGCTTTGACCCTTCAAATATGATAACATTTTCTAATCACCAAATGGCATAGTTAACTTTACTGTAAGGCCATAGTAGATGGTGCAGGAAAATACATGAGTGATATGGAAATGTAAATGTCACCTATGACTGCAGCAAATATTGTGTTCTCCATTAGGATGACAAGGAAAAACTTGGCTTCAGACCTATCATTGCAACCAGACTACAGCGGCCTTTAAACCTGCAGATGAACCTGTCAAAATATCTCTTTTTTGAAAAAAAGGAACCCTACTTTTAAATATTAAGTCATCCCTTAATAGGCCTTGTGGCCCACTAAGGAGGGTGCTTTATGTTTAAAAGTAGAACATGTGCGAATTTCACTGCGGTATGTTGTTATAGTGACTAACCACCAAAATCTATTTGCCCCTTTATGGGGCTGTAGTTGTTACTGTGGATGAAGCTAAAGTGCAATTAAAATACTATTTATGACAACTTTGGTTTGTTGGTTTAGGATAATCTACATAATTCATCAACCACTGTTTTTAATATGTAATAAAAATCCAATTCAATGGGGAATTTGGATTTTTGATAAATACATAGGAAAAGTACATTTAGAAATGTTAGAATTTGCCTGCTTGACGCTGCAATAAGAGAATTTGCATTGGTTGTACGTTGGAACAATGCAGGAATTTACCTTGCCTGCCTTAACAATGCGTCCTAAACCACAAATGCGTTTCTACAACACATTCCTTTAACATGCAAGTCATTACAACGACTTGCCCTGGGGAAAGCGCTGGACTTTGGAATAGTATAATTTACTATTCCAACTCCAATCTGCGCCACAGTAGGGAAAGTGTTGGACTTAAAGTCCAACATAAGTTCAACAACGATTTCCTTAAGGCAAGTTGTTGTAATGACTTGCGTGGTTGAGGAATGCATTGTAGAGACGCATTCATGGTTCTGGCCGCATTGTAAATGCTCAGCGTGGTTTGAGCTGCGTTGTTGAAGCTGTTTCCCATTAGCATTAGCATGCCAACGATGTCCCCATCAGTGCTTTCTCCTTGATGAGTTGTGAAAACATGCCTCCAAAGTAGAAGCAATATATTGTGCCTTTTCGCTGGAAGATCTGAGGATAAGGAATATGACTCATCGTCTCTCAGGCACGGTAGTTGGAGAGGGATCAGGCACTTAATTAACTTGAAAAGGACCAGGGTGACACCTCCCCAATAGCAGTAGTAAAGTTGGAAGAAAGTGTATTATTAGTTGGGCCAGATGATATCCACCACAAGTAATAATGTCACTACTCATGTTAGGTCCAGTAAAGGTATCAGTAATTTAAACCTGAGCAGACATGCTTAGCTTAAGAAAATATGTAAAGCATTTAGAAGTACCAAAACTGTTGAAAAGTTGAGAATACAACACAATAAAAACCCCACTCCAATTTAAAAAATGGAGAATAATTTATCGAACAAAATGTCACCAAAAAAAGTTTAATAAGGGGAAACGGAGATCGTATTTTCTGATAGTTTTAAAAAAACAATAGTGCCAAAAAGGTCACATTAGACCGGGACAAGAATAAGGTTTAAGGCCCACCATTATGGAGTGCGGGTTGAATACATGGCTTGGATTTGTCCGACTCACAAAGTCATCTTCACACTGAGAAAATTTGAAGGAAAGTAGAGTCTTTAGTGGGGCAGCTGGATTTAAAGATGGGCTTGTTGATGACAGAATGACGATCGATGGGATGAGGTACATGAAGCCATCAACAAATGCGGGAAAAGCTCCAAACAAAAAAAGTCTGGAGTTCGTGGCCAGGAAGTAATCAACATTGATCTAATGCTGCTCCGTGTTGGGCTGGTAAAACCTCTTTGGATTTATACTCTTTACTGGAAGTCAGGTCTTCTCAGCGAGGCAAGCCAAGGGGAATTTATCCTCGTCTGATGCAGGTCGCTGTAGGTTTCCCTAGATTAAATTTGCTGCTGCAGAGAAGAACATAGAAGGAGCTGCATCCAAGGCATGCCCATCAGCAATACACCCTCTATAGACTGCCTGACAGGTTGGTCCCGGTCCCTTGGCAGTCCAGCAGGCAACATGTTACCAAAAAATCCCAAGTTTTAGGGTTATGCAGGAGGAGTACGCTCTGATACCAGCTAAAGGAGGTTTGAGAACCTCAAAAACAGTACTTTGTAGTCAGGACTTAATTCAACAGACAATGGCAGGTCCAGTTGAAACTGGACAACTCGGTTCTTTCCAGGAAAGTGGGGTTCTGGCAACTTTTGTGTCCCTGTAGCTGAAGAGGAGGCCATCAAACTGACCCTTGGAGTCCACTTTTTTGTGCTGGGTGCCAGTGGAAGCAGGCCCAGCCCTAAGGGAAAAATTCACCAGGGGCAAACCCACCCATATCTGCAATGGTTCCTGAGTGCCCTACTGCAAACAAACCAACAGCGCTCCTCTCTACCAACACTCAACATGTCAGAACTTTCCTTCCCTTGTACAGACCTCCTGTGCCCGTCCCAGAAGCTTGGGCGAGGAAATAGGCAACCTGTACTTTGTGGTCACTCAAAACTGATTCAGGGAGCAGCTCTTATCCCACTGGGATTGGTGCTTGGCTGGCTACACCTGAGCAAGCCAGATGTTTCAGGCCCAGGTGTAAGCTACATCTGCCTGTGACAAGGTAGGCCTCTTTGAAGTTAAATTCTTGAGCACCGCCCAGATGGATATCCAGCTGTCAGAAGAACAGAACACCTTTCCACACCTAATCTCCTTCATGACAGTTGAAAGCACTTGCAATTGGTCTTCTAGAGGATTTAGGGGAGCAAAGGGTGACTTTTGGGTTTGAGATAAATATTTTAAATAGTCCAAGAATTAATTGTGTAGCTGTTTGCTAAGCAGAGATAACATTATTTAATCTTAATATTGTATCCCAATGCTTTCCTCAGAAACAGCTAACCTTGTTACAGTGAAAATAGCTTTAGGACCTTGTCATTGTAAGAATATGTTTAACATTACCATTTTATATGTTCTACTTTTATACATCATGCATCCTGCTTTATTGGACAGTAAGTCATACTTAGAGGTGAGTTATTAATATTTAAAAGGAGGGTTTAGGCTTATCAGGAGGGGTTATTTTGACAGGGTTAATTTGCAGTTTTAAAACTGCACAGAGAAACTACAGGTCTGCATTCATGTTTTTCACTGTCACTCTAGTGGAGGCACAATGTGTACTGCAGTTCCCTAGTGACATCTAAATTACAGTCCCTGGGGACCCACTGTACCATATATACTGGATGCTTGCAGATATGTTAAAGATGCCAAATAGGAGTGGAGAGTATTTCAACATATTTTAATGATCAAGCACATACGTTGGGGCCTTGTTGGCAAGTCCCAGTGCACAGAATCAAAATTTCAACAACATGAGTCCAAAACATTTGGGTGATTGAGGAAAAGAGGCCTTTTTCTACAAAAGTGTAAAGTGAGAACTTAGGTAGGGTGGCCTTCTGATCCTAGGGCACAATATAGCCATTCTGGCACCTATGCAGTGGAAAAAGATAGTCTCAGATCATTTTGGTGTGGTTGAGGGGGAGAGGCAGCTCATATTCCTAGACATAGGCTTAACTGGGCTATCAGCCTCCTGCAGTGTCAGAAGGCTACTGGGATGTTGGATTTCCATAAGGATAGTTTACAAAAACCCAAACAGGATGCGTTGCAAAAGAGGCAGAGATATTCCCTGTGAACTTTGCGCCCATTGCTTAGGGAGTGTACAGGAGTTACCCCCACCCATTCCTAGTGATTTACATAAATGTGGCACCCCTCACCTAGCTCATCAGAACACATCTCAATCTGGATTTGAAGAACAAAACAGGACTGGACCTATTCTCTTTGACCAGTGTGGAGACCTGCTCTCATAGGTATCCAGGACCATTCAGCTGGCTCCAAAGAGTCAGTTGTCTGATGTCCTGTGCGGTTACCAAAACATCTAAAGCAGTAATAAGCCCTTTTCCTGGAGGGACCAGCTGACCAGTAACAATTGGAAATGGACTGAACTCTGCTGGTGGCCTCTGCTGGAGTGAGTCCTGGCCCCTGGATGCTGTCCCAATGGTCCTGGGCGTCTTAGAAGTGATCAAGAGCACCTGCTTCAAAAAGTTGAAAAAAGTGGTACTTAGAAAGTGTTTTGATTTCTACGTCCTCCATAGTCTATGCAACATTTTGTGACAGAGATCTCTGATATCGAGAAGACTTTGTTGAATACAGCTTTCAGGCTTGTTGGCTAGTAGTTGTTGTGCTCCAAAAAGAGAATAAGTGCTTTATTAGGAGTTGGGTGGTTGAACGACCACAACTCCAACAGGGCGGTGATGAGATGGCCATAAGCCGGCAGCCTCACCATCAGCCTATTAGAATGTTTCCAAAGAGCTGACTGACGACAACGTCGTATTACGCCAGCCAGCCCTGGGGAAACAGGGCACCAGCATTGGCCTTGGCCTCCTAATGTCTACTTAAACAGACCAGGGCTTGGGATAATGTACCATCAAACCGAGTGGGCTGAGTTTATAAACAATAGTAGTGATGACAAAATAAAACGGGTTCCATCACTACACATGAATCCACCAGGGCTATCTCTTTAAGGTCAGCCTCAAAGAGTTTATTCTCAACTCATAGAGAATAGAGGTTCTGACAGGCCCTAACATTAAATGAGCCCTGCTCCACTCGTTTAGTGATTACCACATTATTACTTCATTGTTGGTTATTTGATATTTTTTAAACTCCTTCCTTCTCTTTTGTATTATATTTATATGTGAAGTCAAAGGTCTTAATAAATGAATTTTCAGATCAATATTTGGGTACAGATGCTTTTAGTCGGGTATGGGGAGATGTCGGCCAGATTTCAACAGGAATGTCTACATTCATTTAGACCAAAACGTACACACATTCTCCCACTGTTTTTGAAGTCGTCAGAAATGTTGGTAATTTTACAAAATATTGCGTTTTACCTCTCTTAAGGGCATATTTATACTCTGTTTGCGCCGGATTTGCGTTGTTTTTTTTTACGCAAATCCGACGCAAAACTAACTCCATATTTATACTTTGGCGTTAGACCCGTCTAGCGCCAAAGATTTTGGAGTTTGCATCATTTTTTAGCGTGGACACCTTCCTTGCGTTAATGATATGCAAGGTAGGCGTTCCCGTCTAAGAAATTACTGCGAGGCATGTGCGCCGTATTTATACTCCCGGGCAAAAATGACGCCCGGGAGTGGGCAGGTCAAAAAAAATGACGTCCAGACGCTTTAGCGTCATTTTTTAACGCCTGGTCAGGGCAGGCGTTAAGGGACCTGTGGGCTCGGAAGGAGCCCAGAGGTGCCCTCCCATGCCCCCAGGGACACCCCCTGCCATCCTTGCCCACCCCAGGAGGACGCCCAAGGATGGAGGGACCCATCCCAGGGAACTTAAGGTAAGTTCAGGTAAAAAAAAAATTTAATAATTTTTTTTGGGCATAGGGGGGCC
The DNA here is from genome assembly GCF_031143425.1 of Pleurodeles waltl. Classification (NCBI taxonomy): domain Eukaryota; kingdom Metazoa; phylum Chordata; class Amphibia; order Caudata; family Salamandridae; genus Pleurodeles; species Pleurodeles waltl. Next base: position 833,653,849 of record NC_090440.1, read on the forward strand.
TGATTTGTGCCCCTCTACATGCCACTATGCTCAATGACCATGCCTAGGGGACAGAAGTCCCCTGGGCATGGCCATTGGGCAAGGGGGCATGACTCCTGTCTTTGCTAAGACAGGAGTCATGTCAATGGAGGGTGGGAGTAAAACAAAATGGCGCAAATCGGGTTGAGGCAGATTTTTTGCCTCAGACCGACTTGCCCCATTCTTTGACGCCCAAGCTCCATTTTCCCCTACGCCGGCGCTGCCTGGTGTGGGTCATTTTTTTTTACGCACACCAGTCAGCTCCGCCGGCTAACGTCATTCCATAAATAAGGCGCCCGCATGGTGCTTTGGAATGGCGTTAGCCGGCGTTACATTTTTTGACGCACAACTGCGTTGGCGCAGTTGTGCGCCAAAAAGTATAAATACGGCCCTTAGTACCCCTACGGCCCCGCATTACCCTCTATTCCACTGCCCCTTAGGCCCCTCCCATGCACCCTGGTTGTCGTGTAATGTACTTTTATATTATATGCCGGTGTGATTGTCGGAAAATAGGAAGCCTCCACCCCCAATCTTACTGACCAAGCTACGCCCCTGTATGTAAGCATTTACTAACCCGCTCCCCAATCTGGGTCTGATCTCCAAGGGGGAGTATGTCAATATCAGGCTGGAGAGAGCAGGCGTCGATCACTGCCTTGTACCTGCGGAAACAGAAAGGAATGGAAAATCAACACAACAAGTCGCCCACAGAACAGTTCTTAACCTGGAGTTCAAAAGAGATATGATACATTGAACAGAAAAGGGCAAAACTTCGTTCGAAACAGATTATTTAAAGGGCACTCTCTGTAACGAGAGCAAACACATTCCATATTCTCCAATATATGTTAATGCATTTCATCAGCGCCTGTTAATGTAAAGAACCAAGGGAAAGCAAACACGTTTGTAGTGCAGTTCCAAGCTTACACTGCCGCACAATCCATTTGGCACGTTATCAGAGTTGCAAAACATTGTACAAAAAAGTGATGCAACCTGGTAAAATATCTTATGTTTAAAATGTTAATGCAAACATTCAATATATCAACTGAAACTTGCATGTGGTGCCCAGGCAAGAACTAATCAGGTATTAGGTATTAGATTTGTTCCACAGCTTCACACTACAGATTATCAATGACCTTGTTTTGAACCCCGACAGCCTGGTGTTGTCGAATTCAAAAGAACCTTTAAGGTACCCATGTATAGTCCCAGTAGGCTGCAAATTTCGATTTCCCTCCATATGATGGGCGTATTTCACAAAGTAATGGCACTATTAACTGAGGAGAGGGTGAGATTGTGATTGCTTTGGAAACTGAGAAGAGGAGCTTCACAATCAAGGGAACTCATTATCGTAAACCACAGTCATTTTGCGGTGCGGGGGCCTACCTGGCTGAAGGTAGAAGAGTTGTCATCTGAGATCAAACCTAGGTGGGAGACTCGCCTACATTTTGTAATTGCGATTTATTGTCAAATCAGACCCCTTTCCACTGTGGCCTGAATTGACAATTGCGCACTGGATTTCTTAACTACTGACTTGAGCCGGTTTGCTTTGATAGAGCAGTAAAACCAGAGGGTATAGATGCAAAAAAGTAATACTCTTCGAGGGAAAATATTGTTTCTTGATTAAAGACACATCTGATGTGCAATAATCTTATATTTTTACTGATCAACCAGTAGCGTGTTGCGCCATCGTGCCTTTAACTTTCATAGGTTTTTATGCTTGGGGTGCCTCTTTTTATTCTATTCATTTTAGGCTTGATTGCATTGTGATATTTTCGGTAATGGTGACATTCGATATTGTGTGTTTTAACTGTAAATGCTATGCCAGCAAACATGCAAATCATGCAAGGTATTCTGTGAGAAAACAAAAAGCACAATACTTGTTTTCACAGTGGATGCTGTATAAAATGATAAGATGGCAATAATATTAAGTTGTCCTTAAAAGCAAATTCTTTAAAGGGAGACGCAGCACTCTATCGGAGAATTCACCTTTAAATGTGCAGAAGAAAACAAGTGTTTCGGCTTTTAAGGAAGCCTTTGCCAAGTTAAAAAAAACATGCACACTCGCCATAGAAAGTAAAGAGACGCGATCAAAGACATATGTTATTCCTACAGCGTCACACGTCATAAACGTTGTCTGATTGTGGTGTAATTAGGGATCCACAAAGTTGTACGAGGATATAATTAATTAGTGCAAATTTGTGAATGTAATCATTCCTGATATCTTCCACGCATTTAATCAAATAGTTATGCCAATAATAAATAAAGAATACTTAAGACTGATCTGGAAAACATTTAAATATAGAGATAAAGTCATGAATTTATAGACAACAAACTACAATGTGTGAAAAAATGAGCAAACAAAGCATAAGAAACAATGTAAACAAAATGGCTGTAATTCCGTCTAAAAGCATCAATTATATGTTTGCGCTGGAAGGAAAATGCTGCTAGCAATAATTTATGTGTCACATATTAAAGCTGAATGAGAAACAACTATTTTGAATTTATCGGTCTCTAAATGTAAAGAGTGACATCTGCACTGTTAGAAATTGGCTTCCTGGTGTCTGGTTGGCAGAGGTATGCATTCTGTCCAAGCAGGAACCACAATCCTAGTCAGGGTAAGTCCTATACTCACCCTAAATTAAACTGTGCTCACCCCCTGGTAGCTTGACACAGAGCAGTCAGGCTTAAGAGCCAATGTGTTAAGTATTTGTGCAACACTCCAAACAGTAAAACAGTAAAAACACCACCAAAAAGATACCACACCTGGTTAGAAACACAGAGCTTAATGTAATGAACACAAGACCGAAATAACAAAAAATCCAATAAGTAGAAGTCAAGATATGCATTTAAAAAAAATAAACTTAGTTGTAGTGCTTAGAAGCATAAGGCGCCAACTGGGGTCAAATCTGAAAAGTCAGGACAACTGCGATGGGGTGTAGTTTGGATGAAGGGACCAGCTTTGTGTGTCAACGCCAAGAGCAAGATGCGAGAAGCAAAGGAGGTGATGCGCTGGCATCAGTGTCAATGATGTTGGTGATGCGTCGGCTCTAAGCTGCACACAGAGATGTGTCTGGAATGAAGCTGATGCGTCGCATAGTCATCAATTGCGTGTTGCTGATCTACGGAGCAGCAGCAATGCGCTGGCATCAACAGCAATGGGGTGTCCATGATTCGTACAGCAACGGTAATGGGTCAGTGTTGATGGAGATGTGCAGGTTCCGAGTGTCACAACAGCGTTGATTTTTGCCTGGAGCAGCACTTTATATCTACTTCCAAGGGCTCAGGACTGGATTGGCACCACTTGGCAGAGCAAGACTTACAGCAAGCAAAGTCCAGGTCCTGAAGGTGATGAGTTTGAAGTCCTTTGTGTCCATGAGATTTCAGAGAAACAGGAGGCAAGCCAGCAAGCCCTTGGAGTCACTTTGGTTCTGGGTTCAAGAGTTTTGGGTCCAGTCCTTCTCATCCAGGCCGGGAGGAAAGAAGGTAGCATGTCAGCACAGCAAGAAAACAGTTATTTCAAAGCAGCAGTCCAGCAGCACAGCAGTCCTTCCTGGCAGAGTATTCATTAGTCCAGAAGTATACTCAGTTGGTAGGGTCAGAAGTCCGCTTCCTAAACCTAGTGGTGCCTTTGAAATGGGGAGACTTCAAAGAAGGGATTTGAAGTGTGCAGAGGTCCTCTCTCTCTGCCCTGGCTCCAGATTCACTACAGTGCAGTATGCAACCCTTTGCTTGTGGACAGGACACTACCTATTCAGGTGTGTCAGCTCCTCCCTGTTATCCTGCCCAGGATGGCTCATCAGGATGTTGTGTATGGCTGTCTAGAAGGAGTGCACAAGTCAGCTGTCACCTTACCCCAGATGTGTATTGGAGACAGGGTGCAGGCACAAGGAACGAAGATAAGGAAAGTGTTAACTTTCTAAAAAGTGACATTTTCAAAACTGTAATAATAAATCTAACGTTACTATTAAATAGAATTTGTCATTACAGTTCCATAGGATATTAAACATAATAGGTCTACTCCTTCTCAGTCAGCAATTACAACGTATTACATGTAATAAGGGATCCCCAATGTTATCCTACAAGAGGGGTAGGCCTCACAGTAGTGAAAAATGAATTTGTTTTTTTCACTACTATGACATGTTTAAACAAAAATATATGTCCTGGTGTTTTAATTACATAGCACCCTGCCCTATGGGCTACATAGGGCCTACTTTAGGGGTCACCTATATGTAATAAAAGGATGGTCTAAGCCTTGGCAAGGGGCTTTAAATGGCAAGTCGACATTGCAATGTAATACTGCATTCAGGCTGCAATGGCAGGCTTGGGACATGTTTTAAAGAGCTACTTAAGTGGATGGCACAAACAGTGCTGCAGCCCCACTAGTACCATTTAATGTATAGGACCTGGGCACATGTAGTGCACTTTAATGGGGACTTAAAATTAAATTAAATATGCCAGTTTGGCATACACCAATTAGACCATGTTTTAGGGAGATAGCACATGCACCTTAGTACTAGTCAGCAGTGATAAAGTGTTCAGAGTCCTAGGGCCAAGAAAAATAAATCTGCAAAGATGTGAGGCAAGCAGGTAAAATGTTTAGAGGAAGACTACCCTAAAGCTGTCACGTCTACCATACACCATAAGTAAGGCCATTTTGAGTATACTATCTTCATATCTGACTTCACCATTAAAGTGGATTTTAAATTACGATTATAAAAGAGTGGAACAAACGCTTCCCTATCCGGTCCCAAATTGAAGTCATCACTTATTAAGTGCAATACGGTAACCAAGTGTTAACCTATGAGAGAGATATCCTTGCTACCGTGAAAGGTGACTTTAGGAAGTTTTCACCACCAGGACATGTAAAACATAAACATGCATGTTCTACTTTTTTAAATACCATGCACCCCACCCTATGAGCTTTTAGGGTCTAATTTAGAAGTGACTTCTAATAAGTTAAAAGGAAGATTTAGGCCTGGAAACAGATTTATTTTGCCAAGTTGAAATGGAATATTAAAACTGCACTACAAGCTGCAGTGGCAGGCCTGAGACAAGTTTTACAGTGCTACTTCAGTGAGTGGCTCAATGAGTGCTGCTACATAAAACTAGTAGCAGTTAATATTAATTCCCTGGGTAAATGTAGTGCCATTTACTAGGGACTTATAAGTACATTAAGTGTACCAATCAGATGTGGGCTCATTTTGTAATGTTTAATAGAGAGATCACAAGCACTCTACCACTGGATAGCAGGAGTAAAGTGGTCCTAAAAAAGTCAACAAAAACAGGTTCAGAAAAAGAGGGTATAACATCTGGGGTGACGTTGCATTGAGGGCCTGGTTCAACATGACCTCCGTGCAGCCAAAAGCCAGGGTAGACTAATCAATATCTTGGTGGGCTTCCCTACTTAGGCAATAGACGTGGACAATAGGCCTCTTCTGCACAAGTACTTGTCTGTTCTATGCCCTTCTGAACCTCTTTGGACCCCTCTGTCACTACCCTCCTGAGCCAATGGGCTGGCTTATAGGGGACCCTTTACCCGCTCTGTGACCCCAACTGTGAGACTTGTAACTTTATTTGCTCACAGATGCATACAGTAAACAGAAACTACCCCTACTGCTAACAATGAGGCCCATTCCGCCCTGTCAATCAAACGTTTGCTGCCAATTTAGGGAAAACTTTGCCCAAAGGGACAACAACCAGCAGAGATCACTGACAACTGTCAGTCTTGTGGGTGTGTGACCTCCTAATATTAGGCTAAGGTGACATGTAATACGGCAGTGACATCTACTACCCTCAGAGGTCGACTCAAATTTTTTGACTCAGACGGGAGTATGAGATCAACCAGTTGAACAATGAGAACCAATAGCCATCGCTAACCAAAATAAGCAGTAATGAGTCAAAAATTCATACACACCATGACCTATGTAACCATAAATCACCACACAAACTTAGTAAAGTTTAAACACTTATTGTTCTTAAATTAACAATGCTAAAGTCACGTAGATCAGATCATGTGCAAAACCAAATGAAAGAAGTACAAAAACCACACAGCCTGCCCATCCCGTCTAAAGAATCTCAATCTAGCCAAAGCATTTATCATTAGACACTCCAATGGAACAATAAAGAAAAACAGCGGAATTAAGTGAAAAATAGAAAAAGAATACATTTAAGTTATGCAGATGACTTGATCACAATAATTTAATAAAAATTGGATCAGGCATCCCTAGCTATTACTCTAATTTGATAAGCATGTGTGGGCTTCATATAAAAACAAGACAACATTTAGGCCTTCATTATGACATTGGCAGTAAATCCCGCTTACAGCCATGCTGACTGCCGCCAACATAACACCGCCGTAGCGGATAACCGCCAACCATATTATGACACACACATACCAATCCGTCGCTATACAGCCACACACACAAGTCTGGCAGCCCAAAGGTTAGAGATAAACTGGCGGTAGCAAAACCCACACCGTTACGCCAACAGAACTACACCCACAGCATTATGACCCACGAATCACCACAGTGGACATTCAATGGCAGTAAACCATTGGCGTTAAATACAGCCACGCTCAAAATACACACACACAAACAAAACAACACTACATTGGTCAATTCAAACTACACACACCTGACACACATACACACACCACACACACACCACTATAAAACACACACCCACACTACCCACAACCCTTTATGACTAGAAAGAATTGCCACCAGAGAGAGGTGGGCAAGAGCACACACACAACCAGAGCCACATAACAATATCACTTATACACCATCCACGCACCTTGCAACACACACCCCAACACATCACCACACACACCCTCACCCACACCGTTCACACTACACCCATGGCACCACAACAACACCCCAGATTCTCTGATTAGGAGCTGAGGGTCATGGTGGAGGAAATCATCCGGGTAGAGCCACAGCTATTTGGATCACAGGTGCAGCAGACATCCATTGCTAGGAAGATGGAGCTATGGCAGAGAATCGTGGACAGGATCAACGCCGTGGGACAGCACCCCAGAACAAGGGACGAACTCAGGAAGAGGTGGAACGACCTACGGGGGAAGGTACGTTCCACAGCTGCAAGACACCAACTAGATGTACAGAGGACTGGCAGTGGACCCCACCTCCTAACCCACAAATAACAACATGGGAGGAGCAAGTCTTGGCAATCATGCATCCCGAGGGCCTGGCAGGAGTAGGAGGAGGACTGGACTCTGGCAAGTCAAATCTCTATTACTATCACCCCCTCACCTGCATGCCATCACAAATCCCCACCTGTACCCTCACTCCCATCACTTCACCACCACCCACATACCCCACCATCACAACCCACTTATCCCAATACCAAGCTCTGCATGTAATACCAATGCATGGACACCCCTCACAGACCTGCATGGACACCTATCACCGCTGCATGCACACTGGAGAGAATCACCTAGCCCACCAAATAGCTACTCACGCAAAGGCAAATCTGACAGAGCAACAACAACCATAGAGGGCAACACAACTATGCACATGCAGAAACAATAACACTGCATTTACATCCCCACAGGTCCCCCAGCAAATGTCACTGGAGAAGAGGTGCCAGCAACATCCAGCCCCCCCCCCCCGAAGAGGCCCACAGTGATGACAGCAGGTCTTGCTCACCTGGATCTGGTTGACCAACCTGGCCTATCAGGGATCTCCGGACAGTCGGTTACCCAGGCACACTCTCACACCACCACAGAGGCTCCCCCCTCAGGAAACACCACCACAGGACCCACCGAGCGGGCCCATACCTCTGTCTTCAAGACACGTCAATCAGCAGTGTGTTCACCACTAAAGGAACCGCAGGGCACCCCACAAACACAGGACGATCAGGGTCCTGGGGTCAGTGGCAGTGGGCACACAGTTCAGGGGACAGAGGCACAGAGGCACAGGACAACAGGGAAGCTGGGAGGACTGCTGAGCGACAGGGGGAGGACAGGCGCAGGGAATCGACTCTCCAGGAGGCACTCACCATGATCCTGGGAGCATACCACCATTCCCAGGAGACGATGGGCCAGATACTGGACAAGTTGCAGGAGAACATGCGGCTGCAGGAGGGACAGTACATGGGGATCAGGGAGGACATCAATACCACCCTAATCTCCATTGCAGGGGTGCTGGCAGACATGGACAACACTATGAGGGAAACCCTGGCACCCCACCGGCCCTCTGCCCCTAGCCAAACAGATGAACAGCCCTCCACCTCTGCTGCCGCTAGTGGGCAGGAGGCCCAGCCACAGGACCAACAGGCCACCAGCACCCCTCTCCCTGCAGAAGGTGAAGCACCCCACAAATGTTCCCTGCAATCCAGGCAGAAGCCAGAGACTATTGCCAAGACCCCCGCCAGGAAATAAGACTCTCCTGATTGTCACCCTTGTGCCCCACTCTGTCACCCTGTCCACCTTGAACTGCCATTGCTCACCTTCCTATGCCCCCTGGGACAATGCACCTGTGACACAAATAGACTAGACTCCAACCTGGACTTTCCTCCATCACCCTTCAGCCCATTGCACATCCCCCATACCTCTTAGCACTGAAATAAACACCCTTTGAAAAAATACAAGTATGGAGTATGTCAAATCATTTAAGTAGGTATTCGTTTAACAAGGTTGAAACATTGATAATCAGCTGGACAGAAATGTATACATATGAATGACCTGTAGTTTGCTGCTATAGGAGTGATAATGGTAGTGATAGTGGGGCACAAATATCTGCAAATAGAGATGCTAAAGGCTACAGTGAGTGGCTATAGAAGTGGGAAAATTAGCCTGCCAGTGACAATGTCAAATACAAAACTGTCAATTAAATGTGAAGTTATACTGTCTTACCTGTGTGTCATTGGAAGTATTGACGAATTATTGCACTTCTGTTGTCCTCATCCTCATCCTCTGCCTCCTCATCTTCACTGTCCACAGGGTCCACTGCTGCCACACGACCATCTCCAGCCTCATCCTCCTGCAGAAAAGGCACCTGGCAACGTAAGGCAAGGTTGTGCAACATACAGCATGCAACGATGATCTGGCAGACCTTCTTGGGTGAGTAGTACAGGGATCCACCTGTTAGACGGAGGCAACAAAACCTGGCATTCAGGAGGCCAAAGGTCCTCTCTATAATTCTTCTTGTTTGCCTTTGTGCCTAATTGTAAAATTCCTCTGCCCTTGTCCTGGGATTCCTCACAGGTCTCAGTATCCATGAGCGCTTGGGGTAGCCAGAGTCACCTGCAAATATGGAGGGACAACTGATAGCCACACACCAACCCTTAGGGCCCACACCAAACCCATATACCAACATCTACTGGGTGGGAACCAGGGCTCACCTATTAGCCACACCCTGTGCCTCTGGAGTTGAACCATCACATATGGGATGCTACTATTCCTCTGGATAAAGGCATCATGCACACACCCAGTATATTGTGCATTGACGTGGGAGATGTACTGGTGCGCTAGGCACACCATCTGCACATTCATCGAGTGAAAGCTCTTTCAATTTCTGAATACTTGTTTGTTATGCCAGGGGGGTTCAAATGCTATATGTGTACCATCAATTGCCCCAATAATGTTGGGGATATGTCCCATTGCATAGAAATCAGCTTTCACTGTGGCCAAATCCTCCACCTTGGGGAAAACGATGTAGCTGTGCATGTGTTTAATCAGGGCAGAAAACACTCTGGTCAGCACTATTGAGAACATTGGCTGAGACATTCCTGTTGCCAAGCCCACTGTCACTTGGAAGGAGCCAGTTGCCAGGAAATGGAGCACTGAGAGCACTTGCACAACAGAGGGGATCCCGGTGGGGTAACGGATAGCAGAGATTAGGTCAGGCTCCAATTGGGCACACAGCTCTGTGACTGTGGCCCTGTCCAGTCTATAGGTGAGGATAATGTGCCTGTCCTCCTTTGTTGCCAAGTCCATCAGGGATCTGTACACGGGGGATGTCTCCATCTCCTATTCATGCATAAAGGTTGCAATCTATGGGGCAAAATGGTGAGCAGCTGGTTAGTATCTCTTATTTCCAACCACTACACTTTAATGCATGTCGTGATTGTAACAGTATTGTTTGGGAGAGGTCCAAATGGTGCATATGTGTACTGTGACGCAGTTAGGAGCCATGGACTGCACCCCTTCTCCCCGAAATGGCATCCGCCTGTTCTCTGTGGAGGGACAGGTGGAAATGAGATAATTCTGCTGACGTTCTGCGCCATTGCAGGAGGCGCTGGACAACCGCTGTGCAACTCCTCATTGGTTAACATTGAGCCCTATGGGGTACAGTGGCCAATGATGAAGTACACCGGCGGTGACGTTATGAACCGCAGCGGACGTCACCGCCATTTTCTATCTGTTCACTCACTTGCTACCTGACCTTCAACAGGAGAGGGCCTACACTGCTGCTGTGACCTGTGTCTGGAATTGGCTCGTGTCACTAGGGAAAGGTCCCCTGCCTTCACCTCAGCGGAGTTGGAGTGACTGGTGGATAGGGGTCCGACCCCAGTACCGAATGCTGTATGGGCCTCCAGACCAACATGTGGGTACACCGTGAGTACGATGGATGGGGCATGAATGCATGGAGTGCTGTGTGTGAAGGCCTCATGCAGGCGAGGGGTTGGTGGATGGGCCATGGGCAGCGTGCCACATGTATGGTGGGCCATGTCTGTGCTAATGGGGATGGGAAGGGGCATGGTGGGCCATGAGTGTAACAGGCAGGACGGTCTGACTAATACCTTTCCCTGTGTCCATTTCCCTGCAGGTCAGCACCCTTCAGAAAAAGGGAATATGGCGTGCCATTGCCAAGGACGTTTGGACCCTAGGGGTCTATGGCAGGCGGAGCACCCACTGTCGCAAATGGTGGGAGGACCTGAGATGCTGGGCATGGAAGATGGTGGAGGCCCAGCTGGGGATGGCCTCCCAACGAGAAAGGGGTGCCCATCGAACCCTGACCCCCCTGATGGCCTACATACTGGATGTGGCCTATCGAGAGCTGGATGGGCGCTTGGGGGCCTCACAGCAGCAACAAGGTGATGAGCACAGTGCCCCAGTACAAAATTTGCACCTGGTGGGGTGGTATCCGGGTGGGGGATGTGGGCATGCAGGTGCCCCTAGGCCAGGCCTGACATTGCAGAGTAGGTCCCATGTTGGGAAGGGTTCAGATGTAAAATACCTTCAAGGAAGTTAGTAGGGATCCACTACTGGGCAGGGGTCTGTGGGTCTCAGGTATGCTGCAATTGGCATTAGGTGTCCCTATCCATGGCCTGGTGACTAGCATTGTGACTGGTAGTGCATTGCCTAGTGCATAGGGCTGTTCCCTGTGTGTGTGTGTGTGTGTCGTGTACGCTAACGGTGGTGTTGTTGCCACCATTGACCAAGTGTATCCTTTGTCTCTCCTCCCCCCTTTTTGTTTTGTCTCCCTGTCCTTATGTGCATTAGCATCATCTGGCAGAGGAGCTGAGGCACTGGCAACAGAGGGAGCTGCATCCCACAGGGCCCAGGAGGCCGAATCCACCGACAGTGAGGGCACTAGTGGGACAGAGGGCGAGGGGAGCACAACGGCAGAGACAGGAAGGGACAGTTCAGACACGGAGTCCTCCTCCGATGGAAGCTCCCTGGTGGTGGCGGACACCTCTGTGCCCACCCCAGCTACAGGTACAGCCACCACTCCCGTACCAGCACGGCCCTCCCAGCAGCCCCTCAGCGTGTTTCCCGTGCCCGCTCACCCAGGAGGGTGGGCATCTCCTTCGCCCAGGCACCTCAGGCCCCACCCCAGTGAGCCCTGCTGTCCTGAGTTAGGAGGCTATTGCGATCCATCTCTGTTGGGCAGTCAACCATTGTAAATGCCATCCAGGGGCTGGCAGCCCAAATGCAACAGATAAATTCATTCCTGGAGGGCATTCAAACTGGCATGGTGGCCCAACAGAGATAAATCCAGGCTCTGGCCTCCTCTCTGATGGCAGCCTTTGTCTCTGTTTCTGGCCTCCCCTCTGCAACTTCCTCTACCCAATCCCATTCCCCTCAACTCCAACCTATCCCAAGCACACAGGCAGATGAGCATGCACCCAAGACAACACACAAGAGTGGACATTGCAAACACAAGCACCACACTTCATCCCACAGGCACTCACACAAACACCATCCAGATGCAAACATACCAACATCCATTGCCTCCACTGTGGCCCCCTCCTCCTCATCCGCCACCTCCCTCCCAGTTGCGTCTACACTCACACCTGCATGCATCACATCCTCATCCACTACCCCCTTCACCAGCACACCTATCAGCACATGCACCTCACTGGCAGTCACCACCCCCACTTCCATGCACACATCCCCTGTGTCCTCTCCCACTGTGTCTGTGCCCCCTCCTCCCAAAGTACACAAACTCAAGCACTCAGACACCCAACAGCCATCAACCTCACACCAGCACCCAGCCCATGCACCTGCACCCAAACACAGCAGACAGACACATCCTACAAACACTCCCTCTACCTCCACTCCCAAACCATCTCCCTCTTCCCACCCCAATGTCCCTTAGAAGCTTTCCTCTCCACCTTTGAACTTTTCCATAGCCCTCCCCCGTCTCTCACATCAGGCCGGAGTGGTCAGAAAGCAGCCAAGCACCTGTAAACTGTAAACTGTAAACTTCGTACTTGTATAGCACACTTTTACCCTGTAAGTCGGGCTTCTTGGCACTGTACGCATATCGCTGTGGAACCCTTCCAGGCTTTCCCTGTGAGATGCCCACTCCTGGGCACCCCCAAGGTGAAGCCAGACATCCCAGCGCTGTTGGGGCCGTTGTGGAGATTAAGCATGCTGTTGTCCAGAATTACAGAGTGGGACCCATGATTAGATTGGCACCAAGGCGAGAATTATCAGGTCAGAGGAAATTGAGCCCAAGACCCACCGAGGCGGGAATTGAACCCTGGTCCCAGGCCAGACCTCTGCATCAGGGTCTGCCACTCTAACCATTGAGCCACACTTCTTAGCCACCCAATCCAGGGGCACAGTAGTGCCCACAGCTACACCAGGTCAGAGAGGATCCCGGGCACCAGGCAGCCACACTGATAGGGTGCATGCACCAAGTGCTGTAAGGAAGGGCAAGGAGGCACCCCCAGCTGCTACAAAGAAGGACAAGGAGGCACCCCCAGCTGCTGCAAAGAAGGGCAAGAAGGCACCCACAGCTGGTAAAAGGCAGGGCAAGGAGCAATCCCTGGCTGCGACCAAAAGGAGCAAGGAGCCATCCCCAGCTGCTGGCAGGGAGGGCAAGGGGCCTAGACCAGCAGCCAAAAAGGACAGGAGGCCTGGTGCTGAGACTCAGTCAGAGCCCACACCACCAACCATGGTGGTGCAGCCATCCAAGGCTGCAGGGGATGGGCTGGAATCTCCCCCCACCATTGCCCCCTCCAGAACCAGTGGAAGTAGTCACCCACTAGAGAGACTGTGGCCTTGAACTCCCCAGGACAAGTCAGTGGCCAAATTACCCACTTGAGAGACTGCGGCCTTGCACTCCCCAGGACCAAGCACAGGGCATGTTGCCCCCTACAGGGCATGCGGGCAAATCACCCACTTGAGAGACTGTGGCCTTGCACTCCCCAGGACAGAGTGATGGGCATGTTGCCCCATCCAGGACTAGTGGTGTTCCATCTTCCGGCTGAGGTGCCCCCCATTCCCCGTCCTACTGAGGTGCCTGTCTATTTTTTCGCCCTAATGCCCCTGCAGTGTTCTCTCTGTGTTGTTGCAGTAGTGAGGTTGGGCCTTGTACTTTGTGTTGTGGCCCTGTGGCCCACAGGCATTGAGGACTGGGCAGTGTCCCTTGCATTATAAATATGTATATACTTGGATGCACACATTTCACCTATACTTATCTGATTATAGCCTTTTTACACTATAGTAGTTGTCCTTGCATTATTCCTGAGGGTTACGGGGTGTATATGTTATGTTACTGCATCTGGTTGTGTGTGTGGTGTTGGGGTGGGGGTGTTGCATGTTGCGTGTTGCATGTGTGTGTCACTCTTTTTTTCCTCTCCCCCTCCCCTGTGTGCCAGGCAGCTGTACTCACCGTGATTGTCTTCGCCGGGGTTGGTGTTCGTAATGGAGCAGAAGGTCGAAGAGCATGGGGAAGACATGCAACTTGGGCTCCATGGCGGTACATTGTCTTCCTCCTGGCTGTTGGCAGTTACCGCTGTGGTGCCTGTTGGTTTCGCCCTGGCAGTCGGTGTGTTAAAGTGGCTGTCTGTCTGAGCGGTTTCCACTGTGGTCCTAATTTCATATTTATTACCGCCGGCCTGTTGGCGGCATTACCGCCACTTTATCACCAACCACCAGGGTTGTAATGAAGGCCTTAATTTGGAAAACATCTAAATACGGCGCTATCCAAAAACATGCAGTTGGATTTTCTAAAAGGAAAACCTGCAAAGGAAAAATAAATGCACATTGGTTATACCTTGCCTAAATGAGATAGCAGCTTGTGGAGCCTTCATCAGCAGAGTCAGGTCTTCAGTAGGCATCAGGAACATGAAGGGAAAATCAGTTCAGAAATGTTGGGCCTAAAGTAACTAAACTGTTTAAATCAGAGACAGGGGCAGAAGAACCGAATTGAATAGAAGCTAAACAGAATAAAGATCTGACTTACATCACCTAAAGCTTTGCTAAATTAAAGTCCGAAAATGTTATTAGCAAAGCTTCTATTGGACCAGACAATAGGGTGAGAGTATTAACAGCCAGTCAGGCTGTACTTGCACCTCAAAAGTATCTCTTCTTCTTATAGCACATCTTGGATTGGTTGTCACTCTTGCAGCAGCCTCAGTAGAAAATTACATTTTTTTAAAAGCAACATGGAACATGACATTGAGCACTGAAGCCCATTGTTCAAACTTACAATTATTATCTCAGGAAATAGGACAAGTGAAGCAAGAACAGAACATAATTTTTCCACTGTGCAAGTCACACAGGATGTTTAATAAAGTAAGCTTTCAAACATTTCAGTGAAGTCAGCAACATTGGAACATTGTGCTTCTAGAAAATCCTAAAACTCAGGCCTTTTGACTAAGCTAATACACAAAGAAACCAAAACAATTTTACCTATAATTTAAAACCATTAGTTTTGTAATATATGAATAATTCATCTTCTTCAATACATATAATTATGATAAATCAAAATATATTTTCATTAGTATTTATTAACTCACATAAAACACATTGTGGTGGATACATGTCAATCATTTTTAAAGCTGAACATGTATTTTTCTAACACATGTTTTCAGTGAGGCCTTTTAGTTCACGTTATTTCACATTATTTTAGTGATTCACTTTTATTAATAATGTTTTCTCTCTAACATTCTCAAGAGTCATGCTCTGGCCCATCCTCAGTTAGGTGGCATCTCTAACCTGGTACCTTGGGTAGTCCTCACGTCCAGCCTTGGGGCTGACAAAAAGACCCCCACTTGCTCCTGAGGTTTGTCTAGGTTTCTCAGAGTAAGGGGCAGCAACTCAAAATGATAGGCATCCTACTTCCACGCCCCTTCTCGCAAGCTCAAGGATGGTATCTCTCAGCCTAGTGTCTGTATACTGTAGCTGAACCAGTGCCAGGCACGCCTGACTTCCGGGGGGAAACAACATCCTCCTCAAGGGTGCAATCTATTTGCATTATACAGGGGTCTGCCTGGTACCGGTCTACTGTTTTCTTAATTCGGGACAGCACAGACAGCACCTCCAGGTCAGAAGTAACCTCACCAGGATCAGTCTTAGGGTGCTCTTCTCATAGAGCTCGCAACCCCTGACGCACTGGTCCTCCCATCATAGATGGTCTTCCCAAACCTACCCTTTGCTCCCCATCTGGGCCATCATACTTTCCATTTGGGAGAAATGCCGCCAAAAAACTGAACTTTCTGGTGCCTTGGGTGGCTGCTGAAATCAGCTCTTTTATCGCTGGTGGTATGTAATTTCCCAGGAGGCAGTCAATGGATATCTGGAGACTGACTTCGACCTTCCTCTGTGCCACTTTCCTACCCCATTCCAGAGATACCAGGGCCATAGGGTGGAAACAATCCTGCCCATGGGTCTGGGTTACCATACATGCCTGTCCTGGCAGGTACTGATCTGGGGAAACCAGCTTTTCCACCACCATGGTCTGGCTGATACACGTATCTCTCAAAGCAGTGACAGGTATCCCATTCACTGGGACCTGGTAAAAGTGATAAATCCCATCCCTAGCAATCACAAGATTATTTTCTGAGTCCAACTCCCAACTAAGACACTACAGCATGTTCTACCCTGTGCTCCTGGTGACTACCGCCCCCCAAGGCCACATTGGCCACACCTATGAAGTCTCCACTAGTGGATGGTCTCTAAGTACAGACAAGGCCCCCTGCTTGTGCCCTAACTGGGAACAATCAAACCACCTATGCTCGAAAAAGGGCATCCTAGTGCTCCTCCCATTAGAACATCCTCCCTATATTCAGAGGGGCATGGGGACTTCTGCTACCTTATACTAGTTTGGGGCCCTTTTGGGGAATTATCTGTTTTACCCTGGATCTCCCCCTCACTCTGCTGAAGAGGATCTGAAGTATCCTTCTTGGAATCACTTCCAGGTACCATTTTTCACACTCTGGTGCTATGCCAGAGGTCAGCCCCCTTTTCAAGCTTCTTTTGTACAGTGAGCTGGGTGTCTATAAGCTGTTGGCACAACTCTTCAAAGCAATTATTGTGCATGTTCTCCATTAAAATAAAAATATACGACACATTAACATCACTCACTTTGCTGCCCTTCACCCAACATTTCAGTGCCTTACTGGACTATTCCATAAAATCCACCCAAGACTGGTCAGACATTGAGTGACTGTCCCTGTACCTCAAGCTATACTTCTCTGGGGTGAGAGCAAACTTTGAGAGAAGGGCTGCGATCATGAGAGAACTTGTCATCTGGCCAGCAAACACTAGGGCCAACAGAATATCCCTTCCCACAACTAGCATGTGCTTCCACACATTAGGTACCCTGCCCTCTGGGACCCTATGCATAAGCAAGGCTACCTCATATGTTGCAAACCACTTATCAATATCAACCCCTACCATACAAGTAGGCACCAGGTCTTTGGAAATGTGAGCCCTTTTACCTCCTCTAAGCACATGGGTGAACATTGCCACCATATTCACTAGAGTCCGTGAGCCTCTTAGCCTTTAAGTGCAGTTCCTTTCAACTAATGTTGTGAACTAGCAATTTCTTTCTGCTCTTCAAGAGCACGTTTTCTTTCCCTTTTAGCCTGAGCCCCAGCTCAAGCCTTTCCTTTGGCTAGGCCTCTTTCTCCCTCTACTCTTCTCTCGTCTGTAGTTGCTTTCATTTCCAATGCAGTCAAGTTCATCTTGTGCTCCCTTACAGCTTTCCTGTTCTCCAATCCATCAGGGGACAGGTTTCAGGAGGACACACTGCTTTCTGCTCTGGATCTAGCAGGGGGTATCACTATTATGGGCCCTCTCCTATGGTTCTGGGCATGTTGTCAGGAGGTTGTCTCTCTACTCCATTCTATCCTATTCTGTATATTGTAGCTGGCTGGCCTCCTCCTAGGCTCTGAGGGCTGTCCAATCTGTTGCTCCTTTTCTTGGAACCTTTTGTCAGCTACAACCTTCTCTCCCTGCACAACTTTTTCAAGAGTATATACTGCAAACTGCTTGTACACGCCTATGGAACCCTCCACATCATTGGCCCGTCTACCTCAACCACGGCCTTACCTATTACTTCCATTCCAGACCTCTCTGCTCGCCAAGCAGTCGCTCACTAACGTACCCTGCATAAAGAAGTCCTCTGCTGGAGAAAGATCGTTCACCTACCTGGCAGCTAAAG
This sequence comes from Pleurodeles waltl, assembly GCF_031143425.1. NCBI lineage: Eukaryota > Metazoa > Chordata > Amphibia > Caudata > Salamandridae > Pleurodeles > Pleurodeles waltl. The sequence continues at coordinate 833,671,728 of NC_090440.1, forward strand.
GTTGGAACACCCTACTTCTCCACCTCAGACATTAGTCATTGCTACCTCAATTAAGGAAGGACCTCAAGACGTGGCTCTATGACTGAACCCTGAGGACATACCCCACAGCGCCTTGAGACCCTATGGGTGAGAAGCGCGCTCTAAAAATATCTAATTTATTGATTGATTGATTGATTAAGCTCTTCCAAAGTGCAGTCATCAATGTTGCTGAGGACTCCTGATTCTGCAAACAGATAGCACAGGTGCACAAATCTCAGGCAGAAATTGCATTTGGAAAAAAAGAAAGAAATTGATTCTGATGTCAGAGTTTCATAAGGGGCCTTTGTTGTTACACAAATCACTGAGTGGCTCTGCCCACATACAAGTACTGGATCCCATCACCCAACACCATTGTCAAAAATTAGGTTATTATTTAAGCAATAAACACAATCCTTATCAGGGTGAATCACGAACATCGCTACATAAACCTTTTCTTTACCCTCTTGTAGCTTTGCACAACAGCTGACAGGCTTAACTTAGAGGAAAATGTAAAACATGTATGCAGCACTCAAGCAGTAATACAGTAACAGCACAACACAAGAAAAAAATGCAAACCAATTTAGAAAAACAAAGTCTAAAAGTTTAATAAATAAAATGACACCACAACAAAAAAACTCTAATCAGTTGAGCTAGAGTTACTCAGGAAGCATACCACCTCACACCTAGGCCTGTCTGTCTTTTTCCTCTTAGATAGATTGAAGCCAGAGTCAGGAAAGGGAGAAGGTTAGACAAAGTGGGCACCCCCACCCACAAGCTGGCACTAGGTATACTGGCTTTCAGGAATTCAGGCCTTTCATCAGAATACTCCTGCACCTGTGGAAGATTCAAAAAAAGACCTGCCCTGCTGCCTGAAGTCCGAAGGATGGACTGGCTTATCTTAAACTTGGGAACCCTAGATGTTACCTCAAGGTCAGTAAGCTGGCTGACCTCCTGGTTGAGCTACAGAGACATACACTTTCAGAGGCCTTCCCTGCAACTGCTCATCCGAGTCCTGATCCCAAAGAGGTGTCCCTCATGTCCTGGACCCTTGTCTGGCATTAGAGTGTACTTCTCCTGCCTCAAAACCAAATTAAAGATAAATATCTAGATGTTTGGGAGCTCTCTGCAACCATCAGTGGGCACCTCTTCTTAGCAAAGGTCCCGGTGTCTCCTTCAAATGTGAACTTCTGTCAACAACCTGCTTTTCGCAACAAACAATGACCACCTGTGTCTCCCACCAACACGAAACTTCAGGAACAACTAATCCTCACGCTGACAGCTACCTTCTCATCTGCCCGAGCATCAAGAAGCTTCATCTGCGGCTCCTTGAGTGCTCTCAGTGCTTTGAGTCTGCTTATCACCAGCACTTAATTGTCAACACTGGCACTTATGAGATTCTGTCACATGGTTGCCCTTTCTGTCTACTTTAAAGATGGCTCTCCCTTCCTTCATTGAGTCTCATCCTGCTCACAGGAATTCAGCAATCCACAAATACATCTAGGGGTATTCCTTTACCTCTTCATGTACCTCCTGCTAGCCCTGGATCTCCTAAAATGGAACACATATTTCCATGCATTATCCAATTCACAATCACACATGTAGCGAGCACATGCACATAATACAGACACTGCACCTCACTACATTTCCCATCTATGGTATCATTCCAGGCACACATACACCCAGCACAATGTATTTAACACACAAACTAGACAGCACTGCATCATTCCTGTATTGTACCAGTCACAGGCACACATAGACTCAGCACATGTAATACACACATGCACTGCTCATCACTACTCAACAAACAGATGTAGGCCAAAGGTGACCTAAGGAGACAGCAGTGGATCTACAAAACATGAGCCTGTAGGTCTCACTACAATGACACAGGTAAAGAGGCCTGTTCACTCCTACTGATCACTACACAGTATGCTGCCATCACTGCACTAGAGCTGCTTAGCTCCTGGCAAAGGCAGTAGCCTTTCACCATTATGAGGGTAGTGCTTTGGGTGCCCCTTCCTATGCGAAAAAAAGACCACAATATGTGAAACAGGCTTAGGTCATGGCACACATGAAGGATCTTTGTTTGCCCATGACAACAAAGATCAGAATCAGGAATCCAGACAACATTAAAGTTTGGGGCACTGAGGGCAGGGGGACACATAGATCACCATGCAACGGACATGTCGGTCCCAACATAAAGCAATATTTTGTTTAATGCAGCCTGTTTCCTTAAAACAAGGTGTGTTTAAAAAAAAAAATGTTTTACAATCATTCTTAAGAGCAGGCAGTGGTCTCATAGACCACTTCCTGCTCCTAAGAAATTATTTTTTCCACACTCACAAAGGGCAAGGGGTTCCCTGGAGACCCCTCCCTGTTTGCAAATGGTTAACACCTGCTTCTGGTGACAAAATATTAATTTCTTCTGACCTGGATTTAGGAAGCAAAACATTAATAGATACCATTAGGAATCCATATTTGAAAGAGAAGCCCATTGCACCTCTGTTCCAAATACTAATTCTGTATTTACCCAAAAACCTAAATTGTGATTCTGTAATGGGCTACTAAGTTGTAATTCTGGGTTTATACATTTAAAAGTGTCCTTTTGCAGTTGCAGAGACTTGATTTAACCTTTTCAACCTTAAATAAACTTTGTACATCAGGCCCTTAGTTTTCACCTCAAAACGTTGGCCCACATTTCTGGGTTTTTGGCACAGGGCAGCACAGCAAGTCACCTTGCTGTGCTGCTGTGCATTATAGGACAGGAATGTGCTGCATTTCAGCAATATGGTTCATTCATGTCCTTTCCCGCTGTGCTGGTGCAATTTTGGGAGCCTAGCACCAACGCAGTCACCCTTGCACCGTGATGCAAGAGTGTCTGCATTGTAGGAGGCTTGGATTGTTTTTGTGCAGGAATGGGCACCTTCCTGAACAAAAACAATCTTGTGAGCTTTTTACCTCTTTCTATGTGCACTGCAGAATGAAGCACACATAGAAAGAGGACAAAACAAAGAGAAATAGCAATAATTCTCCTCTTTGCGCGCCTCCCCTGGGGAGGCGTAAGGTTTTGGCACTTCCTCAGTTTTACAAGCTCTTTTAACTCTGAAGATGTGTCAAAATCCAAAAGTGTTGCGTGGGAACACTCACCGCAATGCCTATGGAACGCCTCTCCTGTGCAGAGTAAGGCAATGCACCGATTTGCTCTGCCTTGCCTTACTCCGTATCTATGAGGCAATTCAAAGTCACGCAATGTGGCTTTGCATGGCCTCATAGATATGAGTTCAAAGTTTGCACCGCTGTTGCATCACATAAAGTGATAATATGGTGGCATACGGGCCTCATAAATTTGCCCCTTTGTTCTTTGGTGTTAAAGGGAAAGAGTCACCCATAATGTGTGAAAAGGAAACTTGGTTTAAATATCAGCTTTACCACTTAAGAAAACTATGTGATTCTATGCAACACACTTTACTTTAGTGTGCTTCTTTAGATTTGAGCATAATATCTGTGCCCACCTGAAGAAATTATGTTCAAGATGTGTGGTTCACTTATGGTGTAATAGATAAAAATGTTGTTCAACATAGGGCAAAAATATTGACCATACATACAGTGCCCATGACAAACTGCTATCTCTTGGTTCACTCATGGCAGTTTTGTCATGATAGTAGAGATGGGGAAAAGTTCATATTTACAAAATGATACTTTTTGAAGACATTAATGTGTTGCTATTATTGAACATACTAAAGTGAAGGACGGAAGTCCATCGTTTGCCACCGCAAATGTCAAAAGGGGTCTAGGGGGACAACGGGGGAAACATATAATAAAAAAAACACTTAACAGTCCTGCCACCACCACCTCCTGTCACCTTGCTCCTCTGCATTTCTGGTGTCCCATCATTCACTGGAACATAAGCACAGGCTCCCCAGAAATCCTGGCGCTATTCTCATGCTGTACCAAGCATGAAAACAGTGTCAGGATTGGCCTGAGTGGCTTGGTCTGATGCTCATAGAGTGTACTGGGGTGTGTGCAGTTTCTCCAGCTCGACTGTGCAACACAGCCAGTCTGGAGAAACCTAAGTGCAGATGTGTGTTTGGCCGGCCTAAGACAGCTGGCCAAACAAACATACGCACTTAGTGCACTCCACTCCTCCTCCTCCACCCCCTCCCATGGCCCAGCCCCACCCCTGTATGCGCATAGTGAAATATTGTTTTATTTTTCTGCTGCTGGCTCTTAGCCAGTGGGGCATCACTCCTGAAAGTCTTTAAAATGTTTTACAGAATGTTCCCCATAATATTTACAGCCAAGTGTGGTGGGGACGGGGATTTGAGATGGAAGACTGCAACTGGAGCATGCCCACAACTGCCTACCTCTAACGATGCCACCGAAAGGTACAGTTACCACCCTCCCCATCGAGATTCCTAAAACAATAGAAAGTAATTTAAAGGATTGCCTTTTTAAATCCTTCCTAGCAAGGAACAGAGCCTACCCTTTTGAAGTATTACTGAAAGATATGCTGCTGCAATTCAGGAAGAAATGAAAAAGACCTGTTTCAGATAGTGTCCTTCCCCTACCCTCCAGCATCTGTTGCTAATACCTCGATGTTCCTATTGGGCCTCATTAGAAGGTATTCAGAATATTGGGGGGCAGTAGCATAGTAAGATATAATGATTCCAGAATGAATCACTACACCCCTCTCTCACCTCTCAATTGAGAGATTATAAGAAAGAGGCCCCAGAAAGGAACATACCAGGCCAACTCTGAACACTGTATCCTTCACTGTATGTTTCATACTGATTCCAGGGCCTTTTGATTGCCAGATTCTACCTGCTCTATCTTTTATCATTAACCAGCAAAAGCGAACCTGTTACTTTCATATCAGAGGCCAACCAAACTATAGCATTTTGGCAACATTGTGGTCTATGGGTAAGAATTAGGCAATGTCACTGAATTTACAGTAATATATGTGAGCATTACTAATGGCCACAGACAGAGATACTCTGTGGAGAGAACGGATAATCTGGTTTATTTTATGTAACTGAAAGAAAAAGCTTTTTACAGCCATCTAACAACTTTAAAGTTGAAAGATCATTAAATATGTTTTTCTTTAATTGTGGCTTTGATGCACAATTTGGTTACCATTTGCATAGTTTTGTGGGTCAACATTAATAGTACTCTATGGTGCAATATGTCAGGTTGGGGATCTATGTAGATGCAAAACATTCCTTGGGGCAGTAGGAAGCACTGCTGGATCATACAGAAGTCGACAACTTGCCTGAGGAGTTAGAACCCAGCCTGATAAACCAGTTATAACTCTCCTAAAATCCTCCAGGTTTGAGGGTGATACATTTGACATTGTGGGAAACTGATCCAAATGAGTCAGGGAGTGCACAGTTTCAAAGGTTGAAGACAAATCTAATAACACTAAGAATTGTCCCCAGCAGACAGATAATCATTTTAAAATCCCAACCTAAACCCTACGATGACTGACACTTTTCTGAATCCTGAATTAGCCCTCATCTGTATGAGAGAAAGCCATTGATGTGAGTGCAGACAAGATTCTAAATAGCTGACCTCCATCTTTTTCATTATTATAGAAACAAGAAGTTTGTTGTTGGGCTTAAAATTGAAAAGGGCGTGTGGTTCTGGAGTTGCCAGTTTTGAAAACTGGTACTATTATAACCATCCTCTAGCCTGCAGGGAGAATTCCCTCATGGAAAATTGTCTTAATCAGCAAACTCATTGACATGCCATCTTGCCTGGCATATGAAACTTGCATGACCATCAGTATGGGTAGGTTTCAGCTGGACCACTGTAGTTGCTATAGATTCTTCTTGAACTAGTTACAAATAGATGAAGGGATATTAGAACATGATAACAGTGTAGGGTTAGCCTCCATCTTATCAGTCACAAAAAGATTACCTCTTATAGTTTTCTATTTTAGTTTGATTAAGAATATCTCAGAGTAGTGACAAAGCTTTAACTGAGGGAAAACACCCTGTGTGGCTAGAGAGAGTACTTTTTAGGTCACAGCCAACCAGTCTGGTTTGCTAAAGGCATCTTGGGGACTTTCAGAAAGTTGACCTAGGAATGCATTCCGCTCCTTGATTACCATTAACTTTGTGGTTTGTGTCTCACACTTTCTGACTTTCTATTTGCTGGCTTTATTTGCTTTAGACTCTCCAGGTTCCATTCATGCCTTCCGCTGCCTGAACCGTATTTACTGTAACACTCTTTAAACAGGCCTTTTAAATGTTGTTCTTATCTAGTCACATTTGCTGTGCATTGAAAGACAGAAGTCAAATGTCAAGCTCTCTTTTCTAGGGAGCTTAGGGCCAGATGTAGTAAAATCCGATTTTGCGAATCGGAAATTGCGAGTCGGTGTGACTTGCAATTTCCGATTCGCAAAATCGGATGCAGAACAGTGTCTGAGACACCGTCTGCGAATCTCAATGGGGTCGCAAAGACCCACCTTATTAATATTAATGAGGTGGGTTGCATTTTGCGACCCCATTGAGATTCCCTGCACTCACAGAGATGGTGGCCTGCTGGAGACAGCAGACCTCCATGTCTGTGACTGCTTTTTAAATAAAGCAGTTTTCTTTTTGTATTGCAGCCCGTTTTCCTTAAAGTAAAACGAGTCTCGATACAAAAAAATAACGAAACCATTTGGTTTCGGTTTTTCAGAGCAGGCAGTGGTCCTTTGGACCACTGCCTGCTCTGAAAAAACATTAATGGCGACATTCACAAAGGGGAACGGGTCCCATGGGGACCCCTTCCCTTTTGCGAATGGGTTGCAAATTGCTTTGAGACCGCGTTCGCGGTCACAAAGCAATTCTGCATCGCGGTGCGAGTCGCAAATGGGAAGGGAACACCCCTTCCTATTTGCGAGTCGCATTCCCATTTTGCAAGTTGTTACCGACTCGCAAAATGGGAATGTGCATCGCGATGTGCGTTTTGCATGGCGCAAACTGTGATTTTCGCAGTTTGCGCGATGCAAAACTCTTCCTACATCTGGCCCCTAGTGTTTAATTTTCTTTCTTTGACTTCAAAGTGAGAGAACTTATGTGACAATCCTGTTGAGTACCCATGTAAGACGAGAAGAGATGCTCTTTTTTATTCTAGCACACAACAAAACAAATGCAGTGTTGATGTTTCTAAATATATCAAAATTAGTGTGGTGGAAATAAATATTTGAATATGATCAAAACACATCAACACACTAGGTGATGAGATTTGCACACATTATCATTTATGTGCATTAAAACTGAATTTTGCTGCAAATGTAATGGTCATTTCAACTGAATTGTGTTTCTGTAATTGCAGTGCGCTACCACACCATGCATACACCACACTACACCACTATACTCAATCGAACCCAATCAACCCCACTCCCATCTATCCAAATTGCCCAATCTATTGCATCACACTCAAATCTACCCCACTCTGCTCCTATCTACTCCTGCCTTACCCTGTTCACTCGAATCCACTCCAATATACCCCAATCACCCCACTCCAATATGACTCAATCCCATCCACTTCTCTCCAATCTACCCGAATCCACTCCAGTCTACTGACTCCAATCTACCCCATTCCAATCTGTTCTTCTCTAATTTTCCTCACTCCACGGCTATCAATCCAACTCCTCTTCAGTCTATTTTATCCCATGCCACTCCAATCTTTCTCACATATCCACACTCTATCCCACCCTAACCTACACCTTTCACTTTACTGCACTCCACTTTATCCAAAACTACCCCACCCCACATCACTCCAATCTACCCTACTCTAATCTACCACACTCCTCTGAAATGAACCTGAATCCACGACACTCCAACTCACTTCAGCTCAGTACACCCCATTCCAGTCTACACTATCCCAATCTACCCTACACTGATCCACCACACTCCAATCTATCCCTATCTACTCCACTCCAATCTACCCCATCTTCATCCCTCTTCAATCTAACCCACTCCAATCTACCCCACTCAAATCTTTCCAAGCCACCCAATCTAGCCCACTCCACTTTACTCTACCACATGCCATTCAAATCTATCCAATTCCAGTCCAATCCAACCAACTCCACCCCAGTCCACTCCTATAGAATCTACCCTACCCCACTCCACCCCAAACTAACCCACTCCAATCTACCTCATCCAATTTGCCCCACTCCAATCTACCCCATTCCAATCCACCCTATTTCACTCCAATTTACCCCAATCTACCCCATTCCAAACTATCCCACTTCAGTCTAACCCACTCCACTTCAGTCTACTCCATTTCACTCCAATCTACCCCATTATAATCTACCCAATCTATCCAATCCAATCTACCCCACTCCACTCCAGTATACCCCATTCCACTTCTGTCTACTCCACTCCCTTAAATCTACCCCTCTCAACTCTAATCTCCCCAACTCCTCTCTAGTCTACCCCAAACCACTCCAGTGTACCCCACACCACTTCCATCTCTCCCAATCCACTGCACCCCACTCTTCACCAATCTACCCTACTCCTATCATCCCCAATATATCTCACTCCACTGTACTGCAATCTACCCACTCTGATTTTCCCCACTCCTTTCTACCCCAATCCACTCCAGTCTACTCGACTCCACCCCAATCTACCCCACTCCAATCTACCCTAGTCTAATGTACCCCACTCCAATCTACCCAACTGTACCTCACGCCACTCTACCCCATACCACTCCAATTGACCCCACTCCCCTAGGCTATCCCAATTCACTCTATCACACTCCACTTTATCCACATCTACCCCACTCAACTTCACTCCAATCTACCACACTCCACTCAAATTGACCCCAGTCCACTCCAATCTAACCCACTCCACCCCAGCCCACTGTACTCCATCTTAAGAGGTGCTGCTAAAATGTATTGGCATGTACTGCTTCGTTCCAAGGTGGTCTCTCTAACAATTAGTGTGTTGCTGAAAGGTATTGTGAAAAATTGGGTTGTTGGTTGAGTGTAGTGTTAACCCTGCTCAGGTAATAGCCACAATCCCAGTCATGGCGAACCACAAAAAGTCACTATCTTAACCTGCACTTAACCCTCTGGTAGAATGGCACAAAGCAGCCAGGCTTAACTTAGAGGCAATGTGTAAAGTATTCATGCAGCACACAAACAATAACAAAGTGAAAACACAACACAGGAAAAACTCCTCACCAATCTAGAAAAATAGATTATATTTTAATAAATGATTTTACACCAAAATGACAACATTCCAATTAGTAGAACTGGAGTTCTGATTTTTTAAAGTTTAAAATAAAAACCAGTGCCTAAAAGATAAAAGTGCAAAATGAAGACATCTAGTTGCACAAGACAGCGTCATAGTCCACAAATATGGCAACCGTGATGGAGCGCTAGTCAGAGCCAAGAAGTGGATTGGGTCAAGTCGGCCCTTACGTTCGTACATAGAAGAAATTTGAAGAAAAATGTTTTGAGAAGGTGAAGTTCACTGGACAAGGCTGCAGGTCGTATTGGTGGGGAACATTGCAGTGAAGATGTCTTAGTTCAGGCTTAGTCACTCTTTTAGAAGTTGAAAATCTCCAGCGGGACAAGACTGGAGGCTGTAGCCAAAGAAAATTCCGCCAGGCTGTTTCCCCTTTGGTGAAGGACAGCTGAACAGGATTAGCTGTTGCAGAGAAGAGCATAGTAGAAGCTGCAGTGAAGTCAGGCTGACTGGCAATGCACTTTGTATAGACAGACGAGCAGGATGGCCCTGGTATCCACTCAGAGCAGTTTTTAACCAAAAATGTTATAAGTAGCAAGTTTTTGGATGATGGCTATCTTGGCACCTTTAGCACCACCACCAAGGGCCCAGGACTAGTGGGTCACCATTTGCTGGGCTTAGGACTCACTGAGGCTAGGTCCAGATGCAGGTGCAAGATGGTTGAAGCCTTTTCTCTCCCTGAGGATCAGGAGGCCAATCAACTAGAGTCACTCTCGTAGTCCTCGGTTCAGCAGTCGAACAGGCTTCAAACAGTAGGGCAGGCCTCTGAGGGTTCAAGGCAGGCTTCAGGCTGCAAAGCAATCCTTTCAGACACAACAAAGCAGTCCTTTGAATTGCACAGCAAGCCACAACACAACGCATTCCTCAGAGAACCCTTCCACAAGTCCAGAAAGTAACTTAAAGAGTGTGTGGAATGGTCCTATTTTTATAGCTGGAGCTTCCTTTGAGGTAGGAGAAGTTTCTTGAGAAGTCTCTTTGAAGTGCTTGAAGTATCCTGCTTCCCCTGCCCTAGCTCCAAGCTGGCTGCATGAACAATGCCGGGGTGACAAGACCTTTGTGTGAAGGCAGAGAACAGCCTATTCAGTTGCAAGTGAGACTGTGGTCAGCTCCATCCCCCATGCTGCCAGGTGATGGCCTATCCAGTCCACAGCTATTCCCTCTATCCTGTGGCCGTCTGAAATGAATAAACAAAATCAAACTGCCAACTACACCCAGTCATATGACCGAGGAATAGGCTGCAGAACCCAATAGTTAGGGCAGAAAAATGGCAACTTTCTAAAGGTGGCATTTTCAAACTTGTAACTTAAAATCCAACTTTAGCATTAAAGATAATTTTAATTACAATTTCTCAAACACTAAACACAAAATGTGGACCTGCTCCCAATCAAATGTTAGCACGTTTTTAATGTTATGAGACAGCCCAATGTTATCCTGTGGGAGCAGTAGGCCTCACAGTATTGAAAGACAAATTTAGGACATTTACACTATCAGGACATTTAAAACCTAAAAGTACATGTCTAACCCTTTATTTACAATGCACCCTGCCCTATGGGCTACCTAGGCCTACCTTAGGGGTGATTAATATTCAGTACAAGGAAAGTGTAATACATGGCAAGGGGGTATATTGCCCAGTCAATATGGCAGTTTAAAACTGCATGAAGGCTGCACAGACAGGGCTGGGACAGGTTTGAGTGTCTACTTAAGTGGGTGGAGCAGAACATATGCTGCAGACCTACTAAAATCACGTAATTTCCAGGCCCTGGGTATATGGTATACCACTTTACTAGAAACTTATAAGTAAATTAAATATGCCAATCAGTTGTAAGCCAATTTCACCATGTTTTAGGCAATGACCACAAGCACTTTAGCACTGGTTAGGTGTGGTAATGTGTACCGAGTCCCAAAGCCAACAAAAATTAATTCAACAATATAGGAAGGCGAACGCAAAATGTTGGGCGAAGACCACACTAAGGCTGATGGGCCTAACAGGTATTATTGTGTATGATTCCCCACGTGTGCGGCTGCTAAAAGCTGTTGTATTTTTGCTGACCCTCTATTTTACCAATAAAAAGCTATGGGGCATATTTACAAGAAAGTGGCGCATCACCTCTGACTTTTCTTGCATCGACCAGCACCCACTAACTTCACCATGGTAGCACTGTATTTACTATACAGTGCACCATGGTGCACGTTGGGATAATACTGTCAAAATGTTAACGCTATTGTGGCGCTTTAATGGACTAGCTTCAAAAATGTTGACGCTAGTCCTGCAAAGGTCAGAGAGGCCATAGGGTATAGTGCCGACGTCACTTTAATGCCTGCTCTTAGCTGGTGTTAAAAAACAACAGAAAAAGTGGCTCAGTAAAATCTAGTGAATTTCACTGTGCCATTTTTTGGGCCTCCTTGCAGTGGAATGTCCCCTTTGAATACATTATACCTGGCACAGGTATATTGTGGTGCGATTGGTTACTAAGTAGTTGATATGCAAGCATTGCACCACTATGTAAACTAGGCGAATGGTAGGGGCCACCTTAACGCAGTCTTAGCATTAAAATGAATGGCGCTAAGGTGGCCTTAAGCCAGCGCAAGGGGCATGTAAATATGCCCCTATATGTGATAAATCTCAACTACCTTTTTCCATCAAACTAACAATGGTGGAGGATTCCATTCCTTCCCTTTCATCAAGATAATTCTTCTTCTTATGAGAAATACATAACAGATAAAAATGTAAAAATGTATGTGGTACCACACAAATAAGACCACATGTATCCTGTTTGTATTATTATCTCAAGGGTTAATTTTAATTTTTCAAGCATACTGATCCTAGTTGAAGAACGTTCACTTTCCTGGGAATCAAATCAATATTTCAGAACATTAGAATAAAGGAATAAAGGGACAGCAGACATTCTGTGTACATCATAACATGCCCTCTTTTGTACTTTTGTACAAAAGAGTGATATGTATATATATATATATATATATATATATATATATATGTGTGTGTGTGTGTGTGTGTATGTATATGCAACCAACCCTGCGCTGTGGGCAGCCTTTGGCCATGCACGGCGGGTTGCTTGGTTGCAGGGCATGGTCACAGGCCAACCCCCGCCGAATGCAGCTAACCCCATGCTGCACACAGCTGATTTGGACCCAAGGGACCTCGTCCCCTAGGGCCCACCTCTATATTTATGGGGGTGTAGAGACAGCAGCCCCTCCAAAGGCTGATTATGGCCCTGGGAACCCCAGCCCATAAGGCACAGTCAATGTCCAAGGGGAGAAGGGGGCACGCAGCCCTAATTCCCCAGGCCAATTTTGACCCCAGGGGACCCCATCCCTTAGGGCCTGTTTTTATAAGTAATGGAGAGGGGGCCATTTGATGTCATAAATGATGTCATAGAGCTTGTCATGAGTGAGGTAATATGCGAGGTCATAAGCAGAGCATGGCATGGGTGCAAGTTATAGTTAGCACTGCCAATTACAACTGGTGAATTTCTGTGTTTTTTTAGTTCAAAACCTTACACACACATGTATATAAACACAATAATTAAAACATGGTATGTCCCACCAACTCGTTCTGAACTCTAGGTGGGTGCTGCCAGCAATGTGAGGGTATGTCTCATGGAATAAACACTCTCCAAGGAAAATTGTGGAGCACTCACGAGGCAGACTGATAGTTTCTTTAATTAAAGCAGACATGTTTCAGCTATATTGCCTTCCTCAATGTTTACAAATTAAAAATGCAAATGGCATGCAAGATCTTTTAAAAGTCACAACATCACTCCCATTGGAGGGTTTTCTATTATGGCCAGTGGCAAAGGACTATAGCCGTCCTTCTCTGAATGTCGTTATCTTCAGCCGCCATGTTAGCGTGTTACAGAATTACATCCCCAATGGCAGCCCCTGTATTTCCCCTCATCAAGTTAATTAAAGATTAAAGATTAAATGCCTCAATAATCCATCACTCCTCAATAGTCATCCGAACAAACAGGGACTGGCAATTGTGTTTACGTTTTGCCTTGCTCCATTGACACAGTCCTGTCATTCCATATTGTGTGCCAAATACCGCTCGCTTGCCCTACAATAGAAATGTCATGCCTACAGGTGTCAGGTTAATAACTAAAAAACCTTGAGTTTGAGTAACTCACAGCCCTGTCAACGGGAATCAATCCGATATGGCAGTTCAGGTACTCAAGTATAAATACATCAAGCTAGATCCCACCAATCTGTGCCAAACTCCAGGTGGGTGTCTGCTTTAATTAAAGAAACTATCAATCTACCCCATGAGTGCTCCTCAACTTTACACATATAATATATATATATATATATATATATATATATATATATATATATATATATATATATATATATATATATATATATATATATAGTAGTTCATGTAACTTCATGTTTTGGAGACCAATAACCAGGCAATTGGATTGCATTATGTTTCTATGTGTGATTATTCTAGCCCAATTGCTTGGTGTTTTTGTAACAAACATTCTTGCTTGTAATTTTGATGGACTTTTAATCAAAATTGTATTTAATTCTCTAGCAGAAATATTTGTCCCGAAGAGGGATTTTCACTGTTGTTGTTCTTTGTTTATGTTGCAGCATTCAACATGAGTTGTCAGTTTCTACGTTTCTACTCCCTACCGTAAACAAGGCTATGGCCAAAACGTGTTGGGGGAGGACCTGCTTGTTTTATAAACAGTTTTGTACTCACTGCCAGGAGTTGCCAAGTAATTCCTTTAGGTGTTCATGTTTTATACACACACACACAGATATATATATATATACATATATATATATATATATATATATATATATGTGTATATATATATATATATATATATATATATATATAAAACCTAGTGATGGTCACAAGTAGGTAGTTATAATTAGGATCATGTTTCAATGGAAAAAGCAATTTTGACTTGCTTACATCTTTGGCACGGTTTCCAGAATCTTCACAAAACTTTCCAAAAAGTGCCCCGGTGATTCTTGTTGTGCATGGCAAGGTCTAGGGTGATCCATCAACCGGGGGCTGAGAAAAAGAGGGGGAGTCAAAAAAGTTGTGTTTCCCATGTTAATTCCTATAGGACCTTTAGAGATGACTACAGCCTGAACCACTGGATGGAGTTGCACCTAATGTGCCAAAAAACTAGATTTCGGTACGCAGGTTGTGCTTTCAGTTATTTGGTGTAAATCCGTTCAGTAGTCTTTGAGAAATTAAAGGGAAAATAAATTTGTAAACTTCTGGCCTTGAAATTTTTGCACCCTAAGGCAACTATCACTTGTGCCTTTGCAATGCACAGCTGATTACTTCATATATTATCATTGATGACATCTTCTTTGGCATCTTTGATATTATCACTGCAACATTTGCAATAAAATTATTGATAAGAAAACTGTGCATGACTATAACTGCAGAATTTCTACGGTTTTCCACGAGTAAATTCAGAACCTAATTTTAACATCCCTGTAAAAAAAAAAAAAAAAAAAAAAAAAAAAAAAAAAAGATATATATATATATATATATATATATATATAGTTTTTTTTAAATATATATATATATATATGGATATATATATATATATGCACCAACAATTTATAAAATGTAATTCTAACTTGTAAAATTACCGATTTAGTTTTCCATTTTTGAGTCTCTGAGTATTGGGCCTCTTATGTGATGTTGAGCCCCCCTAAAGGAATCCTAAAGGAATCATAACCACTTTAAGATCCAAATTGAAATCATTTTCAGCTGTAACTTCCAGTTATCACCTCTTAACATACAGTTAACTACTGAGCAGCTGGGGTAAGGACCTCTATGCAGGTTACAAGTGTGCACACATTAAAGCTGAACAAGGAAAAAAGGTTATGTGACAGCCTGTGTGAGAAAATTCCTCTTGTTGCATGATCACCCATATTTTGTAGTAGACTGGTATTACTAGATTTGAACACTGCACACTGGGACACTGTTGTTAAGTCGGCAGGGTATGTGTTCTCACACCTAAAGCATATTATAATTGGCAAATCCCCAATTAGCATATTTCATTTCCCAGTAAATTCATAATATTTGGTGTAGGGAAAGTGGAAAGTTAAATAACACCCGTGGACTGCAGCAGATGTTGAGTCATCTACTAGGCGACAAAGGAAACATTACTTTAAGCTTACCTGTGTTGGAGCCTGTTAAAGGTGGTGGAATAACCAGTTGAGATGATGCATTTCTGAAAGAGGTGTGGACACCTTGGCTTGTACTCTGAACGTTGTGTATTTTCTCCAGAGCTGATAGTACCAGCTCCTTGACACCCCCTCAGGCACTGTAGAGGGTGCTCTTGCTGGGGACCATAAGAGAGGTAGTATCCGTGACTTCTGGTGGACTGAACAAGTCTTGCTGTAGCACCAAGAGGATTTGGCAATGTGGACTGGTTGAGGGAACCTCAGCAGATGAGTAAAGTAACGGAGGTACATCTAGGTCAAAAGATCCCCAGGTATGGACAGGAGGGCAGGTCCAGCCTACTCTAGAGAGGGTTGAGAAAGGCATTATGAATGCCCCAATAAAATAGTGGAGGTTAGGAGGTCCACAGAATAATGAACATAGTGATTGGAGAGTACCACCAGGAGAACCATGCAACAAACCCGTTCTAAATTATAGGAGCAGGCTACAAGTTATTTTCTTTCAGCCTCTTGTATGTGGCTTCTAAAGCACTGCACCAGGTTTCCTAGGGCTGTGGGCACCTGGCACCGACCACACACCTTGAGCATTTTTCCAAAGCAAAAGGTCCAGGTGTATTTGATTCTAGGCCTGTAGGCACCATTGCGAGTCATGTGAATTTCCCACCTTTAGTGGTAGAAAAACAGTCTTGCGCTCCTGAGGGGGTTCCCCAGAACACCATCAGCATCACCTCTCCCCAGAGGAACTGAAACACAGTTGTTTTTCCTGCTTCCTTCCCAACAACAGAGCGATGTACAGGTGGGAGAGCCACAGTGATCACACAGTTCTGCAAGGGCTTCGGGCACATGTTGAAAATTCTGGCTTTGTGGCTACATCTTTAAAAAGTGAAAGCATGAAATGAGAAAGCTGCATCAATGGAAAACAAAAACTAAAAGTAAAAGTTTCTCAGAGGGAAGGCACACCATATTAGCCACTAATGTCATCATTTGCATATTTCTCTTTGTGCTCTACTAGGGAAAGGGAGGGCCCACCTCATTTGTCCATTATTTGTAGAGCTACCTAGCATTGTGGCAGGCATCCACAAGTCCCAATGAAGAAAAAGAAAGTATTCATCCTAAAACTGACAGGATGAAGAATTTATAACCTCAGAATAAGCATTGCAACCCACTCCTGAGCACTGCCTTTTGTGAAGTCCCTGGAGAGTGTATATGTTTTCTATTGTGGGTCCTGGATGGTTGCTTTGCATCCTGGTGTAAAAGTAAGAATTGTTCATAATGTGAAGTTTTACTGCTGCAAATTGATAGCGTAATGATGTTGAATAGCATATGTAATTATTGGATGAGTATAGGGATATTTGTGTTTTAGTGTTTGGGGCTTGCTTGTACAGAAATGATCAAAGGCATCTCAAAACAAATTTGTCTAGTTTACATTTAGGGGCTTAGCTGCTCACTGTGAACTAAATTTAGGATGCAAGTTTGCATCCTGGTTAGTTTCTGAGGCCCCATAAGGAGGTTTTCTAATTTGTAATCCCACCTTCCATTTTGTAAATGTTTGCAATTTTGTGCAATATTATTTGGTTGTGTGTACATTAAAGTACTTTTCCCTTTTAAGAGAAAAGACAATGGCCCTAATTACAACACTGGGGGTAAATCCTGCTTTCCGCCGTGCAGAAGACCGCCAACATACCGCTGCGGCCGCGGAATTCCGCTGCAGGTATTACGACCCACAGCTCGGAATCCGCCACAATACAGACACCCACACAAGTCCACCACACCAAAGGTCAGTGATAAACTGGCGATACCAAAACCGACACCGTCACGCCAACAGGAATACGCCCTCACTATCATGACCCACGAATCAATGCGGCGGTCTTTCAACCGTGGTATTCCATTGGCGGTACACATCGCAGCGCTTAAAATACACACACATTTACAAAACACAACCACATTGGACAAATCGAAATACACACACCTGATACACATATACACACCACACCCACACACCCAATCCAATATAAAGCACACACCCACATCACCCACAAACCCTTACTACCAACATTTTGAAAGAAGGCCAGAGAGAGAGACTAACTAAAACAACACCAGCATTCAAAGACACACAACACCATCACTTACGCAACATCCACGCACCTCAAACAACACACACCAACACATCCCCTCACACATCACAACAGACACCACCTCACACATCACCCACACCACATCATGGCACCTCAAAGACACCCCTGGTCCTCTGAGGAGGTGCTCAGGGTCATGGTGGAGGAAATCGTCCGGGTAGAGCCACAGCTATTCGGATGATAGGTGCAGCAGACTTCCATTGCAAGGAAGATGGAGCTATGGCACAGAATTGTCGACAGGGTTAACGCAGTGGGACAGCATCCAAGAACACGGGATGACATCAGGAAGAGGTGGAACGACCTACGGGGGAAGGTACGTTCTGTGGTATCCAGACACCAGATTGCTGTACAGAGGACTGGCAGTGGACCCCCACCTCCTCCCCCACAACTAACAACATGGGAGGAGCAAGTCTTGGCAATTATGCATCCTGAGGGCCTCGCAGGAGTAGCAGGAGGACTGGACTCTGGTAAGACATATCTTTACTACTTTATCCCCCACACCCCACCTGCATTCCAACACATACCACCACCCTTACCCTCACACTGATCACCCCAACAACCCACAGATACCCCACTATCACAACCCACACATCCCAAAATCAAGCCCTGTATGTAACACAAATGCATGGACACCCATCACCATAGCATGTCCAGTACAGAGACTCCTCATGCCCCAAAATCACCAATCACACAAGGACCAAGCCAATAATGCAAGCACAGGAGTAGAGGGTCACTCACCCATTGCACAAGATGGCACACACAGATACAATAACTATGCATTTACACCCCAACAGGACCCATACCCAACGTCACTGGACAGGAAGTGCCAGACCTATCCAGTCCCCCCACAGAAGAGACCCATAGTGATGATAGCAGCTCTGCACGCCTGGGTCAAGATGACCAGCCCGTCCCATCAGGGACCGTGGGACAGTCGGTTCCCCTGACACAGTCACAAACCACCACTGAACCTCCCCCTCAGGAAACACCAGCACAGCACCCACCCAGCGGGCCCATCCCTCTGTCCCCAGGACACGTCAATCAGCAGTGTGTCCACCACTACAGGGAACCCAGGCAACCCCACTAACACAGGACGATCAGGGACCTGGGGGCAGTGGCAGTGGGCACACGGTTCAGGGGACAGAGGCACAGGATAACAGGGAAGCTGGGAGGACTGCTGTGCGACAGGGGGAGGACAGGCCCAGGGAACCCACTCTCCATGAGGCACTCTCCAACATCATGGGAGCATACCACCATTCCCAGGAGACCATGGGCACGGTACTGGCCAAGTTTCAGGAGAGCCAGCGGCTGCAGGAGGATCACTACCTGGGGATGAGGGAGGACTTGAAGTCCATTAACACCACCCTGGTCACCATTGCAGGGGTGCTGGCAGACCTCGTCAACACCAGGAGGGACACAGTGGCACACCAACGGGCCCCTGACACTACCCTGGATGATGAACAGCCCTCCAGCTCCGCCGGCGCTGATGGACAGGAGGCACCGCCACAGGAACAACAGGACACCAGCACCCCACCCATTGCAGATGGAGAACCACCCCGCAAACGGTCCCTGAGATCCAGGAACAAGACAGAGAACATTGCCAAGACCCCCACCAGGAAATAAGACCCCCCTGAACGTCACCCTTCTGTCCCACTATGTCACCCTGTCCATCCTCCACTTCCTATGCCCCTTTGGACAATGCACCTGTGAGACAAATAGACTGGATTCTGTCATGGAAATACCTCCACCATCACCCCAGCCCATTTTACAACCCCTTCCACTTATTTGCACAGGAATAAACACACTTCAATCACAAAACAATCTGGAGTCAGTCTGCTTTCACAAATGTGTAATTGTGATATCTATGGAATATGGCAATGTCAATTTACTTGTTCACATACCAATGTAACACATCTGTAGGCCAGGAGTACACATAGCAGAGGGCACAAAGTGGGACCCAGATCTGTGAAATGGAAAGTCAAAGTGTCAAGTCAGTGTCCATACATGGAGTGAAAATGACAGACTTATGCTAGCTCCAACAATAGTATGAGATGTGGGAAGCAGTGACATCTTACCTATGTCTCACTGGAAGTATTGCATGATGATGTTGTTTCAGTTGTCGATATCCTCTTCTTCTGCCTCCTCTTCTTCACTGTCCACAGGCTCCACAGCTGCCACAAGACCACCATCTGGCCCATCCTCCTGCAGAAAAGGTACCTGGCGTCCCAAAACCAGGTTGTGCAGCATACAGCAGGCCACGATTATCTGGCACACCTTCTTCGGTGAGTAGTATAGGGAACCACCTGTCAGATGGAGGCACCGGAATCTGGCCTTCAGGAGGCCAAAGGTTGCTCTATTATCCTCCTAGTTTGCCCATGTGCCTCATTGTAGCGTTCCTCTGCCCTTGTCTTGAGATTCCTCACTGGGGTCAGTAGCCATGACAGGTTGGGGTAACCAGAGTCACCTGCAAGTGTCGAGGGACAACTGTTAGACACACACTAACCCTTAGGGACAACCCCATACTGAGACAACTATGTCAACTGTATTGGGACCTTGGGCTCACCTATTAGCCACACACGGTGCCTCAGGAGTTGCCCCATCACATAAGGGATGCTGCTATTTCTCGAAATGTAAGCGTCATGCACAGAGCCAGGATACTTGGCATTCACATGGGAGATGTGCTGGTCTGCCAAATACAGCAGCTGCACATTCATCGAATGGTAGCTCTTCCGGTTTCTGTACACCTGTTCATTCCTGCGGGGGGGGACAAATGCCACATGCGTACCATCAATGGCACCAATGATGTTGGGTATATGTCCCAGGGCATAGAAGTCACCTTTCACTGTGGGCAAATCCTCCACCTGAGGGAAAATGATGTAGCTGCGCATGTGTTTCAGCAGGGCAGGCAACACTCTGGACAACACGTTAGAGAACATTGGCTGGGACATCCCTGATGCCATGGCCACTGTTGTTTGAAAAGACCCACTGGCCAGGAAATGGAGTACAGACAGGACCTGCACTAGAGGGGGTATCTCTGTCAGATGGCGGATAGCTGACATCAGGTCTGGCTCCAACTGGGCACACAGTTCCAGGATTGTTGCACAATCAAGTCTGTATGTGATTATGATGTGTCTCTCTTCCATTGTCGACAGGTCCACCAGGAGTCTGTACACCGGAGGTTGCTGCCATCTTATCACCTGCCCCAGCAGACGTGCCCTATGGAGGAGAACAACGAGCAGAGAGTCATCCAACAGTGAGGTATCACAATGTGTTATTTGCAGAAACGTTATTAATCTGCAATGTGCTGGTATCTGTCTGTATTCCCAGCCTAGATAGGTGTGACGCAGTTTTTATCCATCCCATGTGGCCCCCTGAAATGGCGGCTGCCCGACCTGTAAGGTGGGACAAGGGGATATGAGGTAACTGCACTGGCGTTGTACACCGTCGCAGTGGGCGGTCGAAGAGTACGGCGCAATTCTGCAGTGGTTAACATTGGGCCCTATGGGTCCCAAGAGCCAATTATGATGTATGCCGGTGGTGACGGTACGCACTGCTACGGATGGGACCGCCATTTTCTGTCTGTTCACTCACTTGATACCTGACCTTCAACAGGAGAGGACCTACACTGCAAGTGCTGCTGTGACCTGTGTATGGAAGCGACGATGGCTACAGTCTCTGGGGAAAGGGCCCCTGCCTTCACTTCAGAGGAGTTGGAAAAACTAATGGATGGGGTCCTCCCACAGCACACTCAACTGTTCGGTCCTCCAGACAAACAGGTAAGTACACTGTGAGCATGCTGCATGGGCAATGCCTGCTTTGAGTGGTGTGGATGGAAGATACATGGGGGGGGGGGCTGAGGCCTGCATGTGCGGATGGTGAGTGTATGTGCCTCAGGGAATGGGTGGGAACTGGTGGGCAATGAGTATGACGGTCCGGACGGGTGAGTAATTTCCTTTCCCCCTGTACCATTCCTCTAGGTCAGCGCCCACCAAAAGAAGGGTATTTGGCATGCCAAGGACGTCCGGACCCTCGGGGTGTACCACAGATGGAGCACCCACTGCCATAAAAGATGGGAGGACTTGCGCTGCTGGAGCAAGAAGACAGCGGAGGCCCAGCTGGAGATGACCTCCCAAAGTGGAAGGGGTGTCCGTCCCATCATGACCCCCCTGATGTCCCAGATCCTGGCGGTGGTGTATCCGGAGTTGGATGGGCGCTTGAGGGCATCACAGCAGCCACAAGGGGGTAAGTACACTCTCATTCAGCTGACTCTGTGCGCATAACGAGGTGTCTGGGTGGGGGAGGTGGGCAATGTGTTCCCGTAGGCCAGGGCGAACTTGGTAGGCAAGGTCCCTTGTGAGGCAGGCTATGTGGCACCCCAACCCCACTAGTGGTAAGAGCCATCTACACCTAGTCAGGCTCCTGTGACTTACAGGTGTGTAGAAATTGGGCTTAGGCCTCGTACCCCATGGTCAGATGAAATGTCTAGGAACTGTTAGTGCATGGCGTAGTGCAGAAGGCTGCTCCCTGTGTGTTGTGTCCGCCAACGGTAGTGATGTTGCATGCACTGAACATGTTTTTCTGCTTTCTTCCCCCCCCTTTTTGTGGTCTCCCTGTTCTTGGGTGCAATAGCATCATCACGTGGATGAGCATTGGCACCGGAGCAGGAGGGAGCTGCAACCCACTTGGCCCTGGAGGGTGAAGCAACGGAGTCTGAAGCCACCAGTGGGACGGAGGGCGAGGGGAGCTCCACGGCAGGGACAGGAGCAGACACCAGTGACAGTAACTCCTCCTCTGATGGGAGCTCCCTTGCGGTGGTGGGCACCTCTGTGCCCACCGCATCAACAGTTACAGCCGCCACCCCTCCTACCAGCACCACCCTCCCAGCAGCCCCTCAGCATGTGTCCCATGCCCGCTCAGCCAGGAGGGTGGGCATCTCCTTCGCCCCAGGCACCTCAGGCCCTGCCCGTCAGCCCTGCTGCCCTCAGTGAGGAGGTTGTTTACCTCCTGAGATCCATCACTGTTGGGCAATCTACCATTTTGAATGCCATCCAGGGTGTTGAGAGGCATTTGCAACAAACAAATGCATATCTGGAGGCATTCATTCTGGGCAGGCAGCCCAACAGAGAGCATTTCAGGCTCTGGCCTCAGCACTGATGGCAGCCATTGTCCCTGTGTCCAGCCTCCCCCTCCAACTTCCTCCACCCAGACCCAATCCCCTCTACCTCAGACTATCCCAAACACACCATCAGACTAGCATGCACACATATCAACACACAAGAGTGGCTCAGGCAAACATAAGCACCACACATCCCACAGGCACTTAAACAAGCACGATCCCATGCAGACACACCAACATCCATTGTCTCCACTGTGTCTCCCTCCTCCACGTCCTCCTCTTCCCTCCCTGTCTCGTCTCCACTCACACCTGCATGCACTACATCCTCAGCCACTACCTCCATCACCAGCATGCCCATCACCACACACCGCTCACGTGCAATCACCACCCCCACTACCATTAACACATCCCTTGTGTCCTCTCCCAGTGTGTCTGTGAGCCCTCCTCCAAAACTACACAGACGCAGGCACACACCCACCCAACAGCCATCCACCTCACAACAGCCTCCGGCCCAAGCACCTTCACCCAAAATCAGCAGACGTGCACCTCCTACAACAACTACCTCTTCCTCCACTCCCAAACCCCCTCCATCTTGCCGTCCCAGTGTATCTAAAAAACTTTTCCTGGCAACCCTTGACCTCTTCCCTTCACCTCCCCCTCGTCCTTCCCTTAGGGCCAGGCTTTCCAGGTCCCAGCCCAGCACCTCAGCCACCAAATCCCCAGGCACAGTGGTGCCAGCAACTGCGGGGTCATCGAGTGTGCCACCCATCAGGGCTGCCAGTGTGCCACGTAGTGAGGGCAAGGACATTCCGCCACCTGCCAAGGTGAAAAAGGTGCCCACATCCCAGAGGGAGAACCCGAAACTACCAGCCAACAAGGGCTCAGCACAAATGAAAGGGGATAGCAGCAAGACAACTGCGGCACCATCTAAGGTGGGGAAGGCCCAAAAGCAGAAGAGCAGGTCAGGAGAGGGCATGGTGGCACCGACTGAGGGACCAGTGTCACACCTTCTGTCCACGACCACACCAACCTGTATGGCGCCGAACACCGCTAGCTGCCTCGCCACCACAACCGCCACCTGCACCGCCACCTGCACCAACACCAGCACGTCTACAGCCTCAGCGATAGTCCCCAGCCTATTCCCCAGTGGGCAGCCGTCCGAGGCTGCAGAACACGTCCAGCTGTGTCCTTCAGCAGGTGCTGACCCATGCACTGCCGCAAGCACCGCTACCGGTCCCGCAACGTACTCGGACAGTGGCACCACCGCTGACATGTCTACCATCCCCAGTGGTCAGTCGTCCGAGGCTGGAGGAGAGTTCCTAGACCCTGGGCAGCTTCCATGAGGCATGACTTCCATCACTGTTTGCACCTGCAGGTGGAAGGCAAAGCTGCAGCAGTGTGGGGTATGTCTCTGCCTCCATGGCGTATCATGCCTACCTGTACCTCGCCAATCTTGTGGCACACACACCCAGGTGAGGGAATTGTACCGGCCACACTGCACGTGGAGCACTCTGGGCACCATGCCCCCTCCAGAACCAATGGAGAGATACATCCACTACCTCAGGCCTTGGCAGGATGAAGCACTCTGGACACCATGTCCCCTCCAGAACCAGTGGAGAGATACATCCACTACCTCAGTCCTTGGAAGGATGAAGCACTCTGGGCACCAGGCCCCCTCCAGAACCTTTGGAGAATGACATCCATTACCTCAGTCCTTGGCAGGATGAAGCACTCTGGGCACCAGGCCGCCTCCAGAACCAGTGGAGAATGACATCCACAACCTCAGTCCTTGGCAGGATGAAGCACTCTGGGCACCATGCCCCCTCCAGAACCATTGGAGACTGTTATCCACTTGAGAGACTGTGGCTTTGCACTCCCCAGGATAAAGCAGTGGGCAAACCACCCACTGGAGAGACTTGAGAGACTGTGGCTTTGCACTCCCCAGGATAAAGCAGTGGGAAAACCACCCACTTGAGAGACTTGAGAGACTGTGGCTTTGCACTCCCCAGGATAAAGCAGTGGGCAAAACACCCACTGGAGAGACTTGTGAGACTGTGGCTTTGCACTCCCCAGGATACAGCAATGGGCATGGAGCACCCTCGTGCAGCAGCAGCGTCGTGTGTTCATCTGGCTGAGGAGCCCCCCCTTCCCCTCCCCCTGAAGTGCCTGTATATTTTCGGTCTAATGCACCAGCAGTGTTCTCTCCGTTTCCAGTCAGGTATCTAGTGTGGGCTTCGCCCATGCATTTTGGGACTAGTGGTCCACGGACAATGATTGGTACACTATCCGGACTTGTGTAGTTGGTGTACATATTTGTATATACTGAATTTTGAATTTTGACTATCTGATTTTTCATGATTACAATCGTTACAATCATTTCCTTTGTCCTTGCGTTCTTCCAGGGGGTGAGGGATGTATATGTAATGTTGCTGCATGTATTTGTGTGTATGTTGTTGTGTGTGTGGGGGGGGTATTGCGTGTTGCGTGTGTGTGTCACTCTCTTTCTCCCCTCTCCTGTGTTGTAGGTGCAGTACTCACTGTGGTCGTCGCCGCCGCTGTTCGTACTCCTGGTAGATGAGAAGAAACGCCAACATTGGGAACACCTGTAGTTCGTGCTCCATGGCATCCTGGTTCCTTGTTGGGTGTCGAGAGGTGAGTGTTTTCCCTTCTGTGTACTGGTTCCGCCGTGCTTTTGATCACGTTGGTTCTGCCCCGGAAAAGGTAGCGGATAGGTGTCTTGAAATACAGTTGGCGGTACTTTGTCTTACGCCTGTCTGTTGGCGGTGACTGCTGTGGTGTTTGTTTCTACCGCAGTGGCGGTCGGAGTGTTAAAGTGGCTGCATGGTCGTGATTCCATTTTTCCGCCGGCCTGTTGGCGGTATTACAGCTGCTTTTGCACTGACCGCCAGGGTTGTAATGAGGGTCAATGACTGGACAATGATTTATTCAGTGTTAGCTGTTGCGTTACTCAGTTTTTGACACACCAGGAAATTATTTTTCTCAGATTCTCCTCAAGGAGTTCCTCTATTGGTTACATTGAAGTGACATATTTGTCCCATTTCAAATGCATATTAGAGATGGTTAGTCAACAAGCCACAATATGATGTGACATATTTGATTGAGCTTTACCAGAAAGAATGGCCATCTAGGCCAAAAAATACATAACAAATAAGACCCTCTATCAGTCCATAAACTTTAACATAAATCTTGCACATAAGACTCCCCTCTGTCCTGCTCCGTCACCCAACAGCCATTTAAAGAGCCAACAGCAAGTGATATTTCAAGTCGATAATCCATTTTCCCTTCCCCTGTCCCCGTACATCCTAATCTCTTCCTCAAATATATGTGCTAGTGGTGTGGATCAGTTCCAGAAAAATCCCCCTATACTCTGTCCACCTCTGCCAGATGTTATGGTGTTTCTGAGGGCAGCCCCTTGCCTGATACACCACACTATTTAGCCCCATGCAGTGATCCTGTCCCTGCTTCCACACTGCAAGGGAAGGAAGGGCCTCGGGCTTCCAAGATTTAGCAATGTCTCTCTTTGCCACTGTTAGCCCTAGGAATGAGAGCTCACCTTTATATCTATTTCCCCAAGCCCTTCTGTGACATGTAAAAGAATCAATCTTAGGTTCAATGGGATCTTCCAAGAGAGAACTTCACTAAGACAAGAGGTCACCCCACGCCAAAATCTGTTTAGCACTGTACAAGTCAATACAGTGTTTAGGAATGTGCCCTAAGACCCCGGCAACGCAAGCACAATGAGGAATAAGCCCTGTGAAGATATTTGAGCTGTATAAGTCAGAGGTGCACTGATATGGCTGCCTATTCAAGTGCTCATAAAGCCTCGCTCCAGTCATCATCATCTAGGGCATCAATATCAGTCTCCCATGCCGTTCTGAGGGCAGACAATGTGTGAGCACTATTCAAAATCAGGGAGCGATATATTTTCCCAATTTAATGATCACCTAGATCACCCAGGATGAGGTTGCCTTCAAATGGGTTAAGGTCAGGGAGGGTCTCAAGACAACTGATATAGGAGGTAATGGTGTGGTGGAGCTGTAGGTAGAGGTGGAATTGGCTATGGTGTAAGTTGGTATTCAAGCGGTAGCTCTTGAAACGATTTCAGGACTAGGCCACTTATTACTTCTCCTAGAGTGGATAACCTATAGTAGCCCATTTCCTAAAGCCCTCCAACTGGGCCACCTGTCACAGCATATTACCGTACCACAGCGTCATCCACTCAGTTAGTTGTCACCACCACCCTATACACCACAAGAAACCCTCTCCATGCATTCAGGACTACCTGCGGTGCCGGCAGAAGAGCATCAATCCTTCCCCCTCCATATAGATATTTGATCAAAGGAACATCACCCATCTCCCATTTCTCTGCAGCATAATATGGGCCTCCATGGTGGTGACCTCCAGTCATTAATGACTGCTACATAGGAGGCAGAATAATAGGAGGAGATATCTACCATCACAGTGCACCCACTATAAGTAGATTGGAAGCATTTCGTAAGGGCAACACACGTGGTCCCATCATCCCAGAGGAACCAAGAAGAATTGTATGAATCTGCTGAAACCAGAAGCCAGGGATGGCATACACACAGTTTTGCAACTAGTAGAGCAGTAGGGGTAGGGAGATCATTTAAAATATAGCCTATAGACCCGTTAATAACAATGGCAGGAGCGACCCGGTCCTTACATCCTCCTTCACCCGTACCAAGGCTGGTTCCAAGTTTCTCGATCATGACAATGTTGCATCCGTCGATATATATACCCCTAGATATTTAAAAGTTATTCAGACAAAATATTGAATAAAAAATATAAAGTTTTGCAAATATCGAGTTTTTAATATCATGACAGAGAAATATCATGAGAAAAAATATCATTTACAGAAATACTGTTCTTTTAAGGAAAGAAATATTGTTTTTTAAGTTTCTTTATGTTTTTAAGTTATATTTTAATTCCATACATTTAATTTTGTTTGTGTACTTCTTAATTTTTTTAATTATAGTTTCTAATTTTAAGTTATTTATATTTTTTATTTAATTGTAAAATAGTAATTTGTAGTGTTCTAGTGGTTTGTGAGGCTTGTAGGAGTGTAGGGTGGGAAATAAATTAGGGATAAATATTTTATATAATTTGTATTTATTATTAATTATTAATTTTATATTTAAGTGTTTAAATTGTGTAAATACTGTTTTTTAAGTTGTATTTTAGGTGTGGGTTGTTGGGTTTGTAGGGTTATAGGGCAGGGAGTTTAATAAATGATAATGTATTAATTATTAACTTTTGAAAAATTATTAATTATTTAATTGTTAATTAGTTAATTGTTAATTAACTATGTGAATTGTGTAATTGTTATATTTTTTAATTCAGGTATATGTTAACTGTTTTACTATAGTGTGGAAATTTCATAAAATAATTATTAAATAATATGTTTTACTTAAATTATTTAAACAATTTAAAATTATTTTAATTATTTCATTGCTTTTTAATGTATATACTTACGTTTATATCAATAGCTTTATAATTTTATGAAATTAATAATTGTATAAAAATAAGGTAGGTTTTTGAAGTGAAGTACTTTCCCTACTGTTCTGTAGACTGGAGTGGGAATAGTATATTTTACTCCTCCTGAGTCCAACACTTTCCCCACTGCTGCACAGACTGGAGTGGGAATAGTACATGCTACCTCTCCTAAGTCTAATGGTTTCCCTATAGTTTCACTGACTGGAGTGGGAATTGTAAATTGTACTCCTCCTGAGTCCAGTGTTTTCCCCACTGTTGTACAGACTGAAGTGGGAATAGTAAATTGTGCTTCTCCTCAATCCTATGCGTTCCCTATTGTTGCATTCACTGGAGTGGTGATAGTAAATATTACCCCTCCTGAAACCAATGCTTTCCCTACTCTTGCACTGACTGGAGTGGGAATAGTAAATTCTACCTCCCAGAGTCCAACACTTTTCTTACTGTTGCACTGACTGGAGTTGTAATAGAAAATAAATTGTACCTCTTCTTAGTCCAATGCTTTATTTACTGTTGCACAGACTGGAGTGGGAATAGTACATTTTATCCCTCCTGAGTCCAACCCTTTCCCTACTGTTGCACTGACTGGAGTGGGAATGGTAATTTGTCACCCTCCTGAGTCCAACACTTTCCCTTCTGTTGTACTAACTGGAGGGGTAATAATAAATGTTACCACCCCTGAGTGGAACGCTTTCCCCACTGTTCTGGCAACTGTATTGGGAACAGTATTTTTTACCACTTCTGAGACCAATTCTTTCCCTACTGTTGCACCAACTGTAGTGCGAATAGTAAACGTAACCCCTCCTGAGTCCAACGCTTTCCCTACTGTTGCACTGGCTGGAGTGGGAATAGTAAATGTTACCCTTCCTGAGATTTTTCTTTTTTTGTTTTGCAATTATTTATTAATCAAAGCATCTCAATGCCATACAGTGCAAAGGGAGAGACACTGAAATGTGTGTATGGGATAGCAGTATATCATCATATCATGAACTCAGCCAGTACATATTCAGGGGACACTACAGTCATAGTACAATAGCGATACAGAATTCCACGCTTGCAATAAGACAAAATTTAAAGCATAGTCTGAATATTGGGTCCTTGGGTGGGGGTGCCCCTGGAGCACTGGAACTGTATCGGAGAAGAGGTCACTCTGAAGCATGTGAGAACATGCTGAGGCAAAAGTGTAGGTGGGGGAGGGATAGTCAACGGGCATTGTCAGATATTGGCAGGTATCTTCATGGAAGACCCACCGAGAAGAGTGGAGTGGGATGGGGGGCAGCAAGGAAAGGTAGGGAAGGAGGGGGGAAGGAGATGTAATAAAATGTAGTAAAATAAAGTAAACTAAAATAGAACAGAAATAAAAATAAGCATAAAAATAAGAATAAGGTCAAGAATAGAATAAGAATATGAATAGAATATAAAAAGGGGAGTGGGGGACACTGTTGTGTATGGCCGTTGGGGGAGTCACGAAGGAGAGGTGAGTGGGTAGATGAGTAGGGGCGTATGAAGGGATAAGGACCTAAGTTTGGTGCACGTCAGCATGAAGGAAGGGCACGCAGGTTTGGAGAAAGACCTCTGTCCTATCCTGCAGGTTGTAGATGATTTGTTCATTGGAGGCTCTCTGATACATTGCCATGAGCTATCCATCATGAGGAGGAGGGCTGTAGGGGTACAGCAGTGTCAGGGTATGCATATCGTGGCTGTGGCAAGTGATGCGTGCAATAGGCAGGTCTGCAGATAAGAGAGGACTGGGGTCCAGTCCGTATTGCCCAGTAAGATCAGGGGACGGGAGAGTGGGCTCACAATCGGCAAGGTCTTACTTAGCGTGCTCCCACCTGGTCTCAATAAGGCTGAATAGAGGGACAGTCACATAAAATGTGCAATAGGTCTCAATGAGCAAGATGTCAACAACAGCATTTTGCCTGGGGTAGCAGGCCTGCTGCCCTCAGATTTACAGGTCTCCGGTGCCAGTTATGTAGGGTTTGAAAAAAGGCAGAATTTCATTCTAGCCTATCTTGCGCCACAGTCGTGTGCCTCCAATAAATCGTCCCATTCCTCTATTTCATAGTCCACTTGTGACCTGGTCTGCCATTTAGTGTGGAGATTGTTTAAAAAAGGCATGAAAAATAGCTGGTGATTTAGAAGGTTATAAAAGCCCGTCACCATGCCACGGAAGTGGCTGCATGCCCTAAGATGAGAAACCATGGGAGACAACTGGAGGGTCCAAGGGCGCACTCCCAGGCAACGATTGAGACAGTGTTGGACCTGGAGATACCTCCAAGATTGTTGTGGCGTGAGGCCGAACTCCTCACGTATCACTGTAAAGATTTTAAGGGTACTGTTGTCTATGAGCTGGCCCAGGTGAGTAATGCGCGTTGAACGCCAATTTTCCAAATCCAGCACCTCTCCACTGACCTCCAGGCTGGTATTGCACCAGAGCAAGAAGGTGGTAAGTCCGTCACCAAGATTTCGTCATAGCTTGCACCATCGGGTTGACAGGACACAGAGTAGAACCCCCATCACAATAGTGTGGGCCTAAACTTTGGGGACACTGTAATAGTGTTCATTACTTTTGAACCCATAACGGTGGGTCCCGTGTTCCAGGGTAGCAAGTAGGAAAGCTGAGAGAGGTGATTGGCTAGAGCATAGTGTTCCACTGATGGTAAGCCCAATCTACTGCTGGAGTGATGGGCCATGAGTTGGCACTGGTTAGGCGTAGTCAGCGGGATGTACATTTATCCACAGAACATAATGTTGAGAGAGGAACCAACAGGGGCAGCATGCCTAGGACATCTGTGTACCGTGGTAGCATCACCATGTGTACTGCCTGCACTCTCCCCATAGGGAGATGCCCAGATGTGACCACTTCACGAAGTTGTTTCGTGCGAGCAAGAAAGGGGTCAAGATTGTCTGCTAGTATGAGATCCAGGCCTCTATTGACATAAATCCCCAGGCACTGGAGACGTCATGGCTTCTATCGGATTGGAAGGCCAGATATAGCTGCGCTTGTGGTCCTGCAAGTTAAGAGCAGCACTGTGGAGAAAAGAACGTGCCACCAAGACAAATTCATTTCCAGCCTCATTTTAATAAAATAGGTTTGTTGTAAGGGAGCAACGCCAACACAACATCATCCAGCAACCGCCCCACAGCTACTGCCTATCACAACATTCTTCCTACCCGTCCCTTCCATCCCGATATGCTACTCCCATTATAGCTATCCCAACATTCTGATCACCACACGCACCTCGCTCTTATCCTAGTTTATCCTATAACCCGACAGAGCTGCAAAGTCAGTGAGGCTATCTCGTAGTGTCGGGAGGGAGTGAGGGACGAGCAATACATCAACTCCATAGAGCTAGATCTGGGATTCGCCCCCTGGAATGGGGACACCTGATATGGGTGGCGTGTGTTGGACAGGGGCCGCCAATGGTTCCATAGTCACAAGTATTAACAATGGCAATAATAGATAGCCTTGCCTGGTCCCACACCATATGGGGAACAGGTCAGACAGGAAACCTCCACACATGACTTGTGCCGTAGGTGAGTCATATAGCCAGTGGACTTTGGCTATAAAATCATTGCCCTGGCCAAAGTGTCGTAGGATCACAAAGAGGTACCCCCATTTGATCCTGTGAAACGCCTTTTTAATGTCCACAAAAAGAGTGATGGCCTCATCCTATGAGTCTCTGACTGACCATAGGTTGTGTGCATGGATATGTAGATAGTTCCGGGATGAGTGACCGGGTACCAATTCCACCTGTGTGTGATGTATGTGGGTGGGACGGAATAACCTTCCTCAGGCAGGCCACTATGATCCCTGCTAGAATCTTAATGTCCCCGTTAAGCAATGAAATGGGCCTGTAGCTTTCACAGAGCAAGGGGATCCTCCCTGGTTTTGGTGGGACTGCTATCATTGCCTTATTAGAAATTGAGCCTTAGGAGCCCACACATTCTGTCTCACGACAGGCCTCATACAGGAAATCGACTACATCCTCACCCTCCCATTTACAGAACTCTGCAGGAAATCTGTCTTCCTCTGGGGCCTTATGAAAGGGAAGTCTAGCGATGGCCTGAGCAATCTCTGCCTTGCTGATTTCCCCCTCTAATAAGCTCCTGCTTTCCTCATTGAGGCTGAGGAGATGTATGCCATTAAGAAAGGTGGAACGTTGGGTGGGATGTAGAGGGTTCGGTAAACATCTATGAATTCACAGACTAAGGGGGTAATTTTGAGTTTTGTGAACGGAAAACTCCATCTGCCAAACTCCAGAAAGGATGGCCATCTATGCAGTGACCTCCCCGCCAGAGTTATTAACGGTTTCCTGCTAGGTCAGTGGGTGGAAACCTAAGTTTCCACCCAATGGCCTAGCAGGAAAAAGGCTACAGCATTGTCTCTGGCTAGAAATTGAGCCAGCTGCAATGCTGTAGCCAGCAGGGTGCACCAGCACCCTCACAATGTTCACTGTGTGCCAAACAGACAGTGAACATTGTGAGGGTGCTTTGCTGGGGGGCCCCTGCGCTGCCCATGCCAAGTACATGGGCAGTGCAGTGGCTCCCCTGTGGCCCCTGCACTTGTTCTCCGCCAGCCTTTTCATGGCAGAGAATTAGGTCATAATCCCCAGGGCAGGACAGCTTGCAGCGCTGTCCTGGCAGATTAGGATCGCTGCCGCTGCCAAACCACTGGGTTCCAAGATTGTGGCAGAGCTGACGGTTCCCTGATGAACTGACTGCCAGGGTTGTTATGTGGTAGTCGAACCGCCACTGCAAGTGTGGTGGTCGTAAGCCCTCCGCACTCTTAATCAGGCCCTATATCTTGTGGGCAGGTAAGGAAAGTGCTGTCCACAGTATGGATAGCTGTGATGGCTAATGCTCCCTCCCATTGTTGCAATTGGGCCACTAAGAGGCAGCCTGCCTTCCCCCCTACTAATATAGATTTCCCTTAAGGTATTGGAGGGCATATTATGCTTGGGAGATATACTAGATGTTTAGATCCATTCTGACCCATATGAGACGATGGTGGTCTAAAGTAGAAGGATCCGCTGTGTAGTGGTGAGTGAGAGTCGCTATCTCACTCTCCAGTTCTTTCTTTTGGGATAGCCTCTGGGTGTTGGCGAGGACTGCATTCCTCATGAGTTGTCTGCAAATGGTCACCTTTGCAGCAGCCCACAGCACCCTTTGGGAAGAGATTGACCCTTTGTTGTTATCTAGGTTGGTTGAGACGTGGAAAAGGAGTTAGGCTTTGCCTATGGGTGTGTGGTATCATAAACCGTTCAGACACCATGGTTTGCATCCCAGAGTGATAAGTCCCAGGTCTAAAGCAAGTAGGACAGGGGAGTGGTCTAAGAGCGCAACATCCAGAATCTGGGATTCGCTGACAAGGGCTACTGTCCAGTGGGATATCAGGAAGTAGTCTAACCTAGATTGAGTGCTGTGGACCGGGGACAAGAAGGTATGTTCCCGGCCTTCTAGGTAGGAGAGATGGCAGTAGTCCACCAGACCATGACCCGATAATACGTCTCCTAGGATAGCCCTGTTAGCACAGTTGCTAAGGTCTAGAGGGCAAGTGCAGTCAAGCACTGCATTTCGGGCCAGATTCCATTCTCCTTCAAGGAGGTAATAGAAGGCTCCAATCTCTGTCAGGAGGGAGTTTAGTTGGATAAAGAAAAGATGTTTGGGACCTATAGGGCCATATATTGAGCCAAAGGACAGCATTTGCCTAGTTTAAATTTAGCGAGGATGAAACAACCATTTGGGTCAGACCAGGTCTTAAGGACAGTGATTGGCAGGGATCTACACAGAAGGATTGTGACAGCACATTTTATGGGTGGTCCAGGTCCCGCAGATGACAGTACTTTCTTCTATTTGATGTAGTGTGAAGGCCGTTAACATTCCAAGCGATAATACGCAGGGACGAAGAGGCTGTGGGATCTGGGGTGGCCATCAGGGTTGTGGGGGTTTGAACAGATGAAAATGAAAATAGAGATGAAGAATGGAAAGGAAAATGAAAATAGAGGGGAGGTTGAGGGAGCCGATGCACGAGGGAGAAAGAGGCAGAGGAAAGGAGGAAGGCTTGGGATCAGGGAAGGGGAAGGGGGAGTGATGTAGCAGGAACCCCTTGTTTGCAGTGAAAAAGGATATGTATGTTACAATGGGTGATGCATGAGAAAGTGGCAGCGTGCCAGGTGCCCGACGGGAGAGGCAGGGAGATGGACTAGATGATGTTGAGCCAGGTCGACTACTGAGCCAGGGGGAGGGGAGGAGGGGCAGCAAGAACCTATTCCCAGGGAGAGGGGCCTCAGGAATCCAGAGGACATCCCATAATGTGTGGGTCAGGCATGGATGAGCGTGCCAGGGACCGAGCAATAGCGGTGCAGTAATCTATCATCGTGCTTGGGGTCGTCCATAGTGCTCAACCGTCGTAGTGCAACAGGGTCCTGGAGACTGTGATGGAGCACAGGACAGTCAAGAGATGTGTCTGTCTCTCTCCACCGGGCTAGAGAGAAAGAAAAAGGGGGGAGAAAAAAGGGGGAAGGCGAGTGGGGAGAGTAGCAAGGGGAATGTAGAAACAGCTATGACAAGTCAATCTTTGTGGCAGGCATCTTGAGATAGCATAACATTGACATAATAGATTGCCCAGCACCAAGTATGGGGTGGCCGTGATAGCTCTAGACAGTACGGGGAAACAGGCCTCAGAACAATACAAAGCTATTCTGGCACAAAACTATATGTAGAGGCACAGCGGGCAGTCTGAGAAATAGAACATACGGAAGCCTATTTTAAATATTCAACCCTGCACGCAGCAATAAAAACTATAATGAGGTAAAGCTAGACCAAGTATTAATCCGGCATCGACATAAAGGCACATAAAAATTCTATCACATGTTACAACATTGCTCAAAGGCAGGGCAGTCGGTAGCCACCCCCAAATACGTGATAAGAGAACCTAGCAAAGAAACTGCATCGATATCAAAAGTGCAAGTGCAAAGGATATATTTATCTCTATGTCCTGTTGGAGACTTTGTAGACGGTAGCTGACGTGAGCGACACTGTCCAAACATAAAAGTCAAGTCTCGACTCTGCTCTCGGGGGGAGAGGAGGGTTTCAGTGGGGCCTAGATTTGTCTTTGCCCTGGTCTGAGGTAAGGACTGCCACCGCCTGATGAGCCATATTCCTGCCATCCTGTGATCTAGAGAGTCGAAGGTGACAGGGAGTGAGTACGTGTTCAGAGAACGGGTTGTATTCAGTATATCCTGGGGGGCATGCTCCATTGGTTGGTTAAGTAGGCTTTCCAGGAAGGTCATCCGCATCAAACAAGTCTCTAGACCTGCTGTGCTTCTTAATCCACATGCGGGCAAGTTCG
This sequence comes from Pleurodeles waltl, assembly GCF_031143425.1. Classification (NCBI taxonomy): domain Eukaryota; kingdom Metazoa; phylum Chordata; class Amphibia; order Caudata; family Salamandridae; genus Pleurodeles; species Pleurodeles waltl. Next base: position 833,707,296 of record NC_090440.1, read on the forward strand.
AACAGTCACAATTTGATGTCCAGTTTCCGCAGTTGGAGGCAAAGGTCCAAGAATGCCTTTCTCTTCTCATTGGTACCATGTGAGAAGTTGGCAGTGATGCATATTTCTTGCCCCTCAAAGTCCTGCAGGCTGTAGGTGCGGGCAGTGCTCAGGAGTTGCTTCACTCGTTCATGATGGAGAAAGCATGCGATGATGGGGTGTGCCCTTCCCAATATGTCTTTACATGGGGAACCCATCCTGTGAGCCCACTGGAACTCCAAAAGGGGTGAGAACTCGAGACCAGTGAGGGTGGGAAGAATGTCCCTGAGGAAGGACCTGGTATCTGTGCCCTCCATACATTTTGGGAATCTGAAGAAGACAACATTGTCTCTCCAGCTTCTGAACTCTAAATCTGAGCTGGATGTGGAGGTACAGCAGTTCCTGGACTCTGTCTGTGGTGATGCCAAGCCTGCCCTCCACAGTCGTGAGATACTTTTACATTCCTGTTATCCTATCCTAGAAACCAGCAATATCCATTCAGATGGATCTAGATTCCGCAGCAAAGTACAAGATTTTGAAGTCCATGCTTTCTAACTGGTGACCAACTGTGGTGATCTCCTGTGGTATGTGCTCCATCGTGGTTTTTTGTCACGAGCACATAGAGATTTCTACAGGGCTAGAGTCTGGTGGCACCTGTTGAGAGTCATGGTGCATTGTTGTGAGGTGGCCTCTGAGAATAGCATCTAGCGGGCAGGTTTTCTGGAGGGTTTACCGTCAGGCATCGCCATGCCTGCTTCCTGCAGGTGGCAGAAGTCCAGGAAGGGCTGAGCAAAGTTGGCTTGGTGGTTGGTCCAAGGGTATAGGAGGAGGGGTGTCACCCCCCCACAGCAGTGGTGAACAAGAGATAGCAGTCCGGTCAGGTGCAGATGTAGAGGTGCGCTCTAATGGTGTGGTTTTGATAGCAGAACAGGATCTATGTCCCAGGTGTGACCACATTCTTGTGGGGACAAGCAGAGGGCAGTCCCCCCAGGGAGGTCACCCTAGAGCTCTGTCTGGAAAAGAGGTGGATTATAGTCACGTGGCCACCCAGAGGGCTGATATAGGGGATGGGTGAACCTGGGTCTGAGGTGGAAAGAGCATCCAATGGAACTTATATATATCCTCCAGGTTTATAGTTTTGCCCGATGGTAGGCGCAATCAGCAGGCAGGGTATGAGGCCGAGCGGAGTGCTGCAGTTCTTATAACTGTCTCCAGTGGCCATCAACGTGGGGACAAGATGGAGGTAATGGGTCCAAGGGGGCCACATGTGGCTGGATCCATCCGGGTGCCACCATTCAGGGATTGAGTTTGCTTACAGCGTATCAAAATCCACCCCAGGGCCATCAGTAGGACGTATGGGGCAGAGCATGCAGCAGTCTCCCTTCTCAGAGGGGAGTTTGGGTGGGTCCAGATCCTTCACGTTGTTCAGGATCGAACCACCAGAGGTTGAGGTGGGGGGGGTAGATGGCGGGCGCCCGCTCAATAATAGACGAATGGGGAGGGAGAGGCCCCCGTGGTAGGTCTTGTAGGTTAGAAGAAGTGGCAAGATGGATGCCAGATATGTGTCCAGTGCAACGGGGTAGGGAGATGTAATCAGGCCCAAGCAAGTTAGTCACAGAATGATGAGCAAGGTCCTTATGCTGGCCTCAGATTCGAGATTGTTAGAAATGGGGTCTCTAGTTGTCAGTCAGTTTACATACTGTCGGGACTCTCACTCTAGTGAGGGTAAGGGAGTTACACTCCTAAAATAACCCCTTCTCACCACCTTGATAGCTTGGCACAAGCAGTCAGGATTGTCTCAGAGGCAATGTGTAAAGTATTTGTACCAACACACACAGTAACAAAAGTGAAAACACCACAAAAGGACTCCATACTAGTTTAGAAAAATACCTAATTTTAATCTAAATCAAATAAGACCAAAACTAAAAATTCCAACATACACAAGAAAAGATATCAAATTTTAAAGTAAAAAGAGTCTGAATCCATAAGAATCAATAGATGCGTTGTTTTAGCACAAACTACCTGGTATGCATCAAAAATAAAAGCCTGCAGGGGCAACCGTGTATCGGAAAAGCAAGCAGTGCCTCAATTCCTTACTTGCAAGTGAGACCATTTGACGATTCTTTCGCTGCCAGGTAGGTGATGCATCAATTCTTTTCTCGCAGTAAAGGGAAGTGTCTATTTTCGGACAAGCAGCCTCGGGTTCATGCAGTGATGTTGAAGATTTTGATGCCCATGGACAATGAGTGGAAAATTTGGACCCACAGCAGCGATGAATCCATGCTGAGCTGGCTGCCAGTTCACTACTACCACCGCCAGGCCAGATTTGACTGCCGGGCTGACAGTAGGCACTTTCGACCCGGCAGTGGAGGCCAGACCGGCAGTGGGATAATGTTCCCATTTCCACCAGGGATTTTCTGGTGGGACACCCCGCCAGGTAATCCCTGGTGGAAAGCATAGAGGTGACATGAATTCTCATTCCTTTCACCTGTATGTGACATGCCAGGCCCCCCTTGCTAGACCCACCACCCACCCCTATAAACCCCTAGACCCACCCACAACCCCCCGAACCCTGTAAATCGACCCCTATTCCTCCTCCCTCCAACCCTCCAATCTCCCTGTTGACCCTCCAAAACCCCTTAACCATCCCCCACACACCTCACCACCGTTCAGGTCCCCCCAACCCCCACATACACATGCACCCATATACCGACATACACACACGCATTCATACACGCAGACACACATCCCCCTTCACAAACACACACGCCCATGCACACACTCACTCACTTAACACACACCTCCACACCCCCTCCCCCCTTCCCTCTCAAGGAGCACTTACCTGTTCCGTGGTACTGCTCCGGCAGGGAACGGGCTATTAGGATGCTGCTCCGCCAGCATCGCTGTGTCTCCATACATCGCTACGCCTATGACTGCATCATTATAGGCGTAGTGGTGTCTGGTCTGATGTGGGGGTGAGGGTGGAGCAGCATCCACCCCTGCCACCGACCGCCAGCATGGCACCTGGCGGCCCTCACCACCATTAATCGCGGTGAGGCTCCAGGTGTCATTATCTGGCGGTGACTGGCGGTCTTCTGTTGACCGTCAGCATGGTTGGCGGTGGGCTATCCCGCCAGGTACAAAATGAGGGTCTAAGTCTTTGATGGCTCTGAGACTTCAGAATAGGAGGCAAGCTCAGTCCTGAGAGAAACTTCACAAGCAGGATTTCAGAAAGCAAAGTCCAGTCCTTTCCCTCTTAAGGCAGAAGCAGCAGCAGCAGGCCAGCACAGCAAAGCAACAGGCAGAGTGGAAGGTCCTCCTCAAGCATCAAGCTATACTTCTTGGCAGAGGTTCCTCTTGATCCAGAAGTATTCTAAAGTTGTGGGGTCAGCAGTCCAATACTTATACTCATTTCTGCCTTTGAAGTAGGCAAACGTCAAAGGAAAGTCTTTGTAGTGCACAAGACTCTGCCTCTTCCTTGCCCTGTGCCAGGCACATGCTGAGGGGTTGAAGACTGTATTGTGAGAAGGCAGACACAGCCCTTTCAAGTGCAGGTGTCAGCTCCTCCCACCCAGGAAGACTCATCAGGATATGCAGGACACACCTCAGTTCCCTTTGTGTGACTGTCTAGAGTGAATTCACAAACAGTCCAACTGTCAGTCCAACCCAGATGTGTATTTTGCAGCCAGGCTGATGCACAGAATGGTTACTTTCTAAAAAGTGGCATTTTCAAACTTTAAATCTAAAAAACAACTTTACAGTAGGAATCTGGCTCAGTATATACTATATCAAAATGAGATATAGGCCCTCATTATAACAATGGCAGTAAAAACCTCCTACCGCCGTGGTGATGGCTGCCAACATACTGTCACTGTGGCTACCATCCGTCTACCATATTATGATCACTCTCTGATGTCTGCCACAAGAAGGGTGGAAATCCTGCAGTGATCATACTGGCGGACGGTGGTAAGCTGGTGCTGCTACCACCAGCACCGCCACGGCAGTAGAACGTGCTAGCCGTATCATGACCTGTGATACGGCCTGGTGGTGTTCTGCTGGCAGAGTGCTGCTTGCGGTAGCAGCACCCCTTCCCTGACAAAAGACCTCCTCAACAAAGGTAAGTTGGGCTTCCGACAGGGGAGGGGGTGGGGGTGTTGTGTGTGTGTATGTGTCTGGTTGTGTGCATGAATTTGTGAGTGTGTGAGTGAATGCGTTTGTGTGTTTTGTGTTGTTTGCATGGTTGTATGCATATGAGTGAATGCGTGTAAGTATGGTGAAGTGAGTGCGTGTTTGCATCTCAGTGTGATTTTGTGTAAGAATGTGTGCTAGCATTGCCTGGAAGTATACGTGTATGAATGCTTGTATGAATGCGTGTATGCCAGTGTGAGTGATTGGGTGTATGTGTGGTGGGTGTCTGCGGGTGTGTGCATCTATGGGGGGTGGGGAGGTGTGAGGATCGGAGGGGGTGGGGGGAGTTTGGATGGAGGGGGTGTGGGAGCATCTGGTGAGTGTTGGGGAGCCGCCTACCGGTAGGGCCTACCGCCATGGTTTTTGTGACGTTGCTAACACTACTGTTAGAAATGGGGTCTTTGGTTGGCAGTCAGGTTACCCCCTGTCCAAGCAAAGACCCTCACTCTAGTCAGGATAAAAGAGAATCACCCTCAGCTAACTCCTGCTTGCCCCCTTGGTAGCTTGGCACGAGCAGTAGGCTTAACTTCAGAGTGCTAGGTGTAAAGTATTTGTGCCAACACACACAGTAACTTAATGAACACACTACAAAATGACACAACACAGGTTTAGAAAAATAGAAAATATTTATCTAAACAAAACATGACCAAAACAACAAAAATCCACAATACACAAGTCAAGTTATCAATTAAAAAGAGTCTTCATGTAGTTTTAAACACACACTAACACTGTGTAGCTTGGCACGAGCAGTAGGCTTAACTTCAGAGTGCTAAGTGTAAAGTATTTGTGCCAACACACACAGTGACTTAATGAACACACTACAAAATGACACAACACAGGTTTAGAAAAATAGAAAATATTTATCTAAACAAAACATGACCAAAACAACAAAAATCCACAATACACAAGTCAAGTTATCAATTAAAAAGAGTCTTCATGTAGTTTTAAACACACACTAACACTGTTAGTGTGAAAATGTACCTTAGGTGCGTCAAAATAGCCTGCACGGGCGAGTGTGCATCAAAAGGGCTTGCGATGTGTCGATTTCACTCACGAGCGAGACCTTGTGAACTTTCTCCTTTCGTTGGCTCGGGGAGCGTCGTTTATTCTCTCATCAGGAGAGCGATGCATCGATCCAGTCAGCACTCTCAGGTACGGGCAGGCCTTGCGTTGTTTTTACATGCCCAGCGGTACGTGGGTCAGAAATCCAGCTGCACGATGATCTGAAAACTACGCAGCGTGGGTTGCGATCTCACCAGCCTCCGTCAGTGATGTTGCGTGGCGTTTCTCCGTTTGTCGATTCTTCAGTCGCATTGCAGGCGAGCGTCGATTTTTCAGCCGCAGATCGGAGTTGCGTTGATCTTTTCCCCGCATGGCATTCTGTGTGTGGATTTCTTCCTCTTAGGCTGCCAGGTTCTCCTTTCAGGGTCCCAGGAACTGATGGGCGCCACAGGGCAGAGTAGGAGTCTCTCCAGAGACTCTAGGTACTGACAGAGAGAAGTCTTTGCTGTCCCTGAGACGTCAAACAACAGGAGGCAAGCTCTAAATCAAGCCCTTGGAGATCTTCACAAGTTGGAAGGCACACAAAGTCCAGTCTTTGCCCCCTTTCCCTGGCAGAAGCAGCAACTGCAGGATAGCTCCACAAAGCACAGTCACAGGCAGGGCACCTCTTCTTCCTCAGCTCTTCTCCAGGCAGAGGTTCCTCTTGATTTCCAGAAGTGTTCTAAAGTCTGTGGTTTTGGGTGCCCTTCTCATACCCATTTTGGCCTTTGAAGTAGGCCTACTTCAAAGGAAAGTCTCTCTTGTTTGTGAGATCCTGCCTTGCCCAGGCGAGGCCAGGCCCCAGACACACACCAGGGGGTTGGAGACTGCATTGTGTGAGGGCAGGCACAGCCCTTTCATCTGTAAGTGACCACTCCTCCGCTCCCTCCTAGCACAGATGGCTCATCAGGCTATGCAGGCTATACCTGAGCTCCCTTTTTGTCACTGTCTAGGGAGAGGTGCAAACAGTACAACTATCAAACTGACCTATACTGGCAATCCACAAACAGGCAGAGTCACAGAATGGTTTATGAAAGAAAATACCCACTTTCTAAAAGTGGCACTTTCAAACACACAATCTCAAAATCAACTTTACTAAAAGATGTATTTTTAAATTGTGAGTTCAGAGACCCCAAGCTCCACATGTCCATCTGGTCCCAAAAGGAATCTATACTTTATTCATATTTAAAGGTAGCCCATGTTAACCTATGAGAGAGATAGGCCTTGCAACAGCGAACAACACATTTGGCAGTATTTCACTTTCAGGACATATTAAACATGTCCCACCTTTAACATACACTGCACCCTGCCCATGGGGCTACCTAGGGCCTACCTTAGGGATGTCTTACATGTAAGAAAAGGGAAGGTTTAGGCCTGGCAAGTGGGGACCCTTGCCAAGTCAAACTGGCAGGTTTAAAACTGCACACTCAGACACTGCAGTGGCAGGTCTGGGCCATGTTTACAGGGCTACTAATGTGGGTGGCACCACCAGTGCTACAGGACCAATAGTAGCATTTGATTTACAGACCCTGGGCACCTCTAGTGCACTGGACTTGGGTCTTACCAGTACATCAAATATGCCAATCATGGAAATCCAATTACACATACATTTTACATAGGAGTACTTACACTTTAGCACTCAGTAGCATGGTAAAGTGCCCAGAGTTACAAAAAGAGCAAAAACAGAGTCCCGCACACAACAACAACCTGGGAAACAGAGGCAAAAAGTTAGTGGAGACCACACCAAGGAGGCCAAGTCTAACAGATATTAATGTAAATCATTTTTTTTTATATGTTTGTCGTTTTAGTTATAGGTATAGGATAACAATATTTTTGGGTTTGATATTTTTGTGTCAATATTTTTGTGTCATGATAGTTAGGGTTTCAATATTGTGTCAGTGAACCTATTTAAAACCATGTCCCATTGAACTCAAGCCCAGTGCCCAGTCTGCAGGCGCCGTATAACCATTCACAGGGAACACAATGGATTTTGAATTGTTCATGTAAATACCAGGTGTCTCGCGAAACTTTGCATAATCTGTATGAGCCGTTGTCCTGAGGTTTCCGAGTAAGGCTATCTTATCAGAGCCTGCTTAATTGAAGGAGGTGGAAGGGATCAGACAATGGTGACACAGTGACTAGATTGTGATAGAAAAGCTGGTATCTTCTGGCCAACTGTGAGCTGAATTAATGGAGAAGGGGAGAAGGGTTAAGATGTAGAGCATGCCAGAGGAGCAGTGAGCTAGCAACCATGAGATGGTCTCTTTGTAGGTCTATACCAGTGGCTGTGGTCTGCAAAGGGAGTATTTTGATTCACCGGCCAGCTTTCAACATAATATAAAGGGATCTAATCCTCTTTAACTCCTCAAAATCTTCAAAATGCAGAAAATGTGTAATTCACATACTACCACTGAAGGCTGTATATCCCTCTGGTCCTTTTTAGCGCCACCACCCTTGACTGCTGGGGCACCATCCACCCTGAATCCCCAGAGAGTATTTCTTCCACATTGGGGGGAGAGTGGAGAATGTATCACCAATCTGTTCTCCCTGAGGTGCCAGAAAGCAGGCTAGATACCAGGAGTATATATATATATGCATATATATATATATATATATATTTTTTTTTAAGGAATGGGGTTCGGGCTGTTCCAGTTAGTCATCAGTCAGCTCCTTCCACCCCTCAATTCCAGACAGTGTTTCTGCCCTTCCAAATGGAGAGGCCAGAAAGCGCACCAGATATGAGTGGTTGAAAAATGAAAAATCTTCCGGGGGGCAACAGGTGTTTCAACACGCCTTGTGCTCCTAGACAGTTCAGTATTATAGAAGGGGAACAGATGCCTGAGTAACCCCTCTACAAAAAGGATCATGCACGTGCACAATTTGCACTGGCAAGATTACAGTGTGGGTATTTCCGCAAGTGCATTGTGGTGTGAGGGAACACTTTTCCTTTGCAAGTCACATTTGCAAGTCAACCCAAGGTAGCCCACAAGGTAGGGTGCCTAGTATTTAAAAAATGGTACATCCAAGTATTCATTGTTGGATTTACATACATTGACTGGCCCCTTGACTTTGAAAGGGCTGAGGCTGTCTTATGAGAAAAACTAAAGTTCAGAATAAAATCTGTCTTTAGTTTGGAGCAAGCTAGTGGAATAATTTGACCGGTGTTCTTAATTCTTAGTAAAATTCCAATTCACTGGTGAAGTCAGATTTTTAATAAATATGTAGGAAAATTGTCTTCTAAAAATGTAGATTGTTATCTGCCTGAAACTTCATTAGGCTAAATAGTATTAGCCTACCAACAGGAAGCCCCTATCAGTGTGCCCCGCCTTAATGAGTTGTGAAAACTGCTCCCCGAGCAGAAACATTGCCTTTGGTCAGAGCTTCTTAATTTGGAGTCTGTTGACTCTTTAGGTGTTTGGGCCACCCATTCAGTGGGTTTGCTTTAGCTTTGAAAATTAAATAATGTTAGCAAAGAAATAAGGTGAATATAAACAAAAAAGCAGTGTGTAAAATTTAAAATTTGAAAACCTGCTGTCAATGTGAATAAAGTTGATTTCCAAGGCCCAAAATTAATTTGGAATTTTTAGCTTGATTTGTGGGAGCAACTTAAGTTCAGCAAACCAAATCTAGTATGGATGATTGGTGGCCTCAGTTGAAGCACTGGTGTTCACCAACAAAGAGAGAGCACAAATATTGCTCCATCTGTTAGAAATGAAACCGAATTCTGTAAAGCTCCAACCTCTTCATTAAAGGTTTTATTTTTTACATTTTATTTCCGTGAATTAAATTAAATATTTCATAATTAGTTTGCTTGATTATACTTGTTTCTGTATATTTGTGTATTGTTTTGAAATTCAAATCATAGAAATTGCTTAAGTCAAGGCACCCTTCTTCAAGTTGTGGGACAGGAGGTCCATAGAAGTCATAAGTCAAAAGGTTAAGAATCACATGGTTGGACCTTTTGGCTGGGAGACCTGGGTGTGAGGCATGTGACTCCTATTAGCTCAAGAGGGGCAGTTAAGGAGTGTTGAGGAACTTCATTAACTTGAAAGGGACCAAGGTAAGGCTTGCTTATTTGTATTTAAGTGTAAAGGGAGACCTAGGGAAGAGAAGTATTGGTTTCCTGGGCCATCTGTTGCCAACTTGACACTAGCACAGTGGGATGAACATCTGATCCTATAAACAGTTTGGTATACTTAGGGAGGCAGGGACGGCTCATTTCCCTAAACATTCTCTTGGATGGCGCAACAGCAGCCTTCAAGGGCAGAAATATTCAGACATGTCAGATTTTACTCAGAATGGTGCACCTTCGGACGGTTTCTTGTAACTGAAACAGGATGTGCATTAAAACTGGGAAGGATTACCCATGGGAACTTTTTTCTCATTGGTAAAGGGGTATCTAGGAGTCTCCCTGGCCCATTGGTTAGTGATATCTACAAAAGTGGAACCTCGCAGACAGCTCATCAGAACACATCTGTACCTGCAGAAGAACTGAAGACTGGACCTGTTCTCTGTGACCTCTAGGGAGACCTGAAGATGTTAACTTGCTTCCACTTTTGCTCAGGACAGACTGAGAAGTGGAGAACAAGGGTCAGTTGGCTAACTTCCTGTTCGGCTACAGGGACACAACAAGTTGCAAGAGGCATTTTTGGCCAAAGTGACCAGTTGCTAACAGACCTGGACTAGACCCTGTTACTGGACTCTGCTGGAGGGAGTCCTGGCCCCCAAAGGCTGTCCCTTAGGTCATGCTAGCCTTACAAGTGGTAAGTGGGAGCTACTGCAGAAAGTCCAAAAAGATGGGACTTAGAACATTTTGTGACTTCTAAGGCCTCCAGAGCTTCAGAGGGACCTAGCAATAAAGAAGTATACAACAGAAAGTATCTATTTGACAAGAAACGTACATTTTGCCCAACAAAATCAATGGATTCAGTGGGACTTGGTCCACTGCTTTTCTGACTTCAAGAGGACTACACAAGATACATCCTGCAGCCTTTCCCTGCTGAAAGATTTTGACTTCCATTCAAGTGTCAAGAGGTAAAAGTATTGTCAGATATGGCCCGCTTGAGGTATCCGACCTCCATTCTATTGCTGTGGCCCTGAAACCATGCCTAGGTCTCCATCAACTGCAAAGAGTGACTTGTGATTAGCTCTTTGTTTTGTTTTCCTTTGAAAACTTTAAACAGTTGTATCTCTGGTTCCTCCTATTAGACTTTGGGGCCCTCTTATGAGTCTGGCGGTCACAAGACCGCCAGACTCGTGGTGGCAGTTGGACCGCCATGGCTATGGCGGTCTGACCACCACATTATGACCCTGGTGTTCAGACTGCCAAAAGACTGCCTTCTCCGCCAATATCTTTGATCCCGATGGGTTGACATCAGTCGTGGTTGTAATTAGCCATGGCGGCGCTGCCCCATTAATGATTACAACCATGTTCTCCGTCAGCCTTTTCATGGGGGCTCAAATGCCATGAAAAGGCTAGCAGAGAACACGTGCATGCCCCCACCTCCCCAGCACCATTTGAATACGCACATCTGCTGTGCAGGCACCATGCATTTTGAGGGTGCTAGGAAGGCCTCCTGTGCAACGGCATTGGACTCGGCTCCATGTGGATCCGAGTCCATTGCCGCTGCACGTTTTCCACTGGGCTGACCGTCGGAAACCTTGTTTTCTGCTGGTCAACCTAGTAGTAAACTTGTAATGGGACGGGAGGGGAGACTGCCAGCGACGTGGCGGTCTCCTCATCGCGAGTTTGGTGGTCAGGTTTTTCCGACTGCCAAACCCGTTAATCAGCCCCTTAGTTATTTAACATCACTGTTCCTATTCCATTTTCTCTATTTCAAGAACTTTGTTGTGAGATGTGTGCTGTTTTGACTTTTTCTTTGTTTTAGTACTGCTAAATACTTTAAACACATTTTTTTCTTAAAAGAAGCCTGTTAACTCTGTGCCACAGCTATCAGGGGTTGAGCTTTTGTTTAATTATTGAACTTGTGTGTAGTACTTAAAAAGAATTTAATTTATTACATGAGAAGGGCTCACATTCTCCCAAACTGATAGCCCGATTTTGTACAAAATTCAATTGAAAAATCTTGATGTTTCTACATTGCATTTTGGGCCCTTTCTGATTGTGCACAATAAATCCATCCAGCCAAATGGGATACTTTTTATTGGGAAAAGTGTGGGAATGCTAGGTGGTAGGACTTTTGCGAATCTCCACATTTTCTTGAAATTTCCTTCACAAAAACATGATCTAATTCTGATATTTTAACAATTTTTTGACATTTGAAAAGCATTCTGGGTCATGAAAAGTAGTGGGATTCATGCAAGTCACGAGGCCTGGACAAAAGTTTAATTATGCCACGTATTTTACATAATTTCAAGAATATCACATTTTTTCACAAATATTGTAGAGTAACAGTGTGATTTGAGAAGTGTGGGAACATTGTGTGATAGGACCTTTGTCTTCTGGAACATTTCCTTAGAGAATCATGAGAGAATTACAAGATTTTATCCAAGGTTTGATGCATGTAGGGCATCCAAGGTATGATAAAGGAACAGCATGTATCAAACCACACCTTGCTGGACTACCAGGTGTCTTGATTTCAGAAACATCTGGGCTTAATAGGATTGCCTGGGTATCTGCTGTTCCTGAGCCCAACATCTGGAGATACCCAAATAGTCAGAATGATTGAAATGAAATTGAAAAATCTTGGTGTTTCTATATTGCATTTTGAGGATTTTCTTGTTGTGAGTGAGCTACACATTCACACAATTGGAAAACCATTTTTATCGTGGAAAACACGGTAATGATGGGTGGTAGGCATTTGTCAGTCCCACAGATTCTGGAATGTTCACTTACAGAAACCTGATAAATTTCTTGGCAGTTAACCAAAGTTTTACCTTTGTAGGGCAATCTGGATGAGAGATGATCCAACCAGGACATGCCACACTGGACCCTCCAGGGAATCTAGTTTTTGGAAATGTCTGGGCTCCTAGGTTTCTATGGGTGTTAGCCTATCCAGGACCCCAATACTTCAGCTCACCATATCCCCAGAAAGATTGACATTTTAAGGAAAAATCTTTTTATCTATATCTTGCTGTTTGATGTCTTTTTTTCCTGAATGATAGGTCCACCCACACAAGTGAGGCACCACATTTTGAGGGAGAAGAGAAGAAACAAAAAGTAGAAGAATTTTTGTCATTCGCCATAGAGTCCAAATCATACCCACTCAGAAACATGAGGAAAATCCATTACTCTATCCAAACGTTGATGTTTGCAGAACACACACAAGGTAACAAAAGGTGTGGAATACACAAAAGCCACACAACACTGGACTTCCCCAGGTGTCTAATCTTCATAAATTCCTGGTGTTCATACATGTCCCTGGGTGCTGGCAGACCCTGCCGCAGCTACCCACACCCTCAGAAAGATTGAAATTCAAAGAAAAATTATTGATATTTGCACATAGTATTTTAAGGCATTCCCTGTCACAAGTAATTTGTCTATCCACACTAGTGGGGTACCTTTTTCAAAGGGAGAGGTGTGGTAACGCATATTAGCAGAACATTTCTTGTTATCTACTGAATGTCCTTCCAGTTTTGATTTCCAAACAAAAACAAGTGTGCAAGAATGAAAATTTTTCAAAAACGCGCTTTCAATCACATTATATTATGGGCAAGCCCAAATTCAGAACACGAATAACCATTGCTCCTAAAGTCAGATGCTTGAGCACATTTAAGAAATGTATATATTTACTTTATATTTATTTTTCACTCATAAGATTTTATATTGGGAACTGATTCTTGGTTGGTAAACACTGAAAAATCAGGTTAAGTTGCAGTTCGGTTGATTGTGTTGGGCACTGGACAACTAACAAAAACTATATATCCTTTGACCATAAGAGTATGACATATAACAATACATTACTTTTGTATATCAGCCATCATGGCAATTACAGATGAGAACATGGCCACCTACATCTATGTTTCCCATCTTCATTCATTTAATTTTATCAAATAGTTTATCTGGAAAAACCATGAGTGATCTACATTTTTAACATCTTGCATAATTCAGAATATTGTCGACATTTCATGAATGTATAGTTTTGCAGGCTCATTCATTACTTTTACAACTCTTTCTGCCCACAAATTGAGAGCAGGTAGAAATCACACAAATTAGTATTATTGATAACCACTTAAAACATTGAAAACAACTGTGGTGAAAAAAAATATTTTATTTTGCAACTCTGCCTGTTCCTGAAAGCTGTAATCATCACTTAAGCTAGGAGGTTAATGTAGTCATATTGTGGTGAGAATTGTGTTCTTCATAAACTTATTGAACTTTATTTTAATATAGTCATTTGAAAGCAAAGAGGAAAATGAAATGTAAAAGCCATGCTTATTTATCTAAACAATGAATTATTCACTTGTTAATAAATAGTATTTTGATTTACTAATGTTCCTTTGTATTTATGTGATGTTTTATCATAAAGTCATGATTTCATTCATAATCTTTTAAATAACTGATTATCTAAGAAAGAGTAAAACAAAAAAGCTATGGAACTGGATTGAGATTTTAAATCCATTGGTCTTTGCTTACATTTACCTTTTCGTGAATGAATAATTTCTACTACCAATTCTTAGGTTTCCAGCAATAAGAATATTACTTAGAATATTTGTTAAATATTAAGGGCCTGATTTATGAAAAGTTAGCGCTGCCTTTGCATCATGTTTTGACGTGAAAGCGGCGCAAACTTCATATATATTTAGTAAGTTTACACCACTATTGTGTCAAAAAATTACACAAAGGTGGTGCTAACTTTTCATAAATCAGCCCCTAAATATGATACAGTGTGTGTCATTTTAATGATACTTTCATGTATTGCAAGTTGAGTGGAACTTGTGTAGCAATGGCTGTCACATTAAGCAGCTCATTACAAGTTTGGCGGTCAGACAAGTCCATCGCCAAACTTGTGGGGATGAGGCAGTTGTTAACCTGGCTGCCTCAACCCCGCCACATTACGATGTTCTCACCTGGCTGACCAGCTACACTATCGTACTACGATGTTCCATCTAGTCAGCCAGACAGGAACAATGATATGTTATTGGGCTCGACTCCCTTAAGGGGAGACAGTGCGCATTCTGAGGGTGCTGGGCAGGAGGGCCCATGAACTGCCCATGGGCATGACAGGGTCCCTGCCATGGAAAGGCTGGTGGAAACAGGATTCATGATCAGCATGGAGGCGCTGAGTTTACCACCACCATGGCTGACCACAAGTTTGACTGCCGTCAGCCCATCGGGAACCATGTTCCCGGCAGTAACAGCAGGCCCTTGGAGGTCTGACCGCAGGGTCATAATATGATGGTCAGACCACACGGAGTGCAGCAGTCTGACCTCCACCATAAGTCTGGCGGTCCTTGGGCCACCAGGCCACATGCGTAATAAGGCCCTAAATGTCATAAAATTATGTACCATATTGTAAAACTATTTTCAAGCCCTATTGCTTCATTTATTACACAGTTTGCATGATACTGAAGAATTACCAAAAGTGCAGGTATTGCATCAGTAACTTTTAGAAGCTCAGCTTCCTACTCCCAAGTTTCACAATTCAGAGAAAGGATGACATGCAAATGATGTTTTTCTGGATGAGAAACCTACTTGTCTTCCCTGTTCTGAGATGAAAAACTCAGGGCCAGGTTTATCGAACTTTAATGCAACACAATGCAGCAAGAGACCTTGCTGCACTGGCTGGGTAAAAGGGCAGGAATGTGCCATATTTAGGAATCCTCTGAGGCTTTCTCCTTTTTATATGTGTGAGGGAATGCAGCACATTTAGGGGAAAACACAAGGAGAAATAAACATATTTCTCCTTGTTACACCTCCTTTGGGAAGGCACAACATTTAATGCATTCCCATGGTCTACCACGCATGGTGAATCTAGCAATGTGCCAAAATCCATGGGTGGATGGCTGGAAACACCCATGCTCCACCCATGGAATGCCTTCCCAGGCTGCGGTGCCTTTCATTACTCCAGATTTAGCAAGGTGGCCTTACATCCCTTGGTGAATCTGACTTTAGTGTTTGGTTGCCCTTGCGTTATGTTGCGAGAGGCAAGGGCAACTTTATGTCAGGCTTGCAATACCAGTTTCGCTGCCCTCTGGGTGGATGTGGGACAAAAACAGAACCGGGCACCAAAGTAAAAGTGGCAGCTATTAATGAATTTGATCGCTAAAAAAGTAGCCCGTGTTGGTAAATTTGGGCAGTTTTCAAATTGTAAAGACACGCTACATCAGTGTTTTCCAAGGTATAGGAGACTGAATGGATTTGAGAATGCTGCAGGATATGTTTGTTTCAATGTCAAGGGAAATCAACAGTAAAAACTTGTCAGCGGACCATAAAAGTGACCGACAAAAAGCTGGTCCACACAGTGCCCTACCAGACCATCCCATCAGGCACTGCATAGTTACCCTCTAGGCCACTCAGCCCCTGTTTTCCCAAAGTCAGGATGTGTGTAGCACTTGTCAAGAACAACCAAGTTAGGATCTAAACGATTGCACCTACAGAACACGAACAGCAATTTTGCCGAGTTTACATCGATAGTTGGCATTGTAGGCTTAACAAGACCTTTTGAATACGAATCTGAAAAACACCACTTTAAACAATTTATACTTTGCAGCAACGTTATGAAAATTCGATGTAGTATATTATCTTGAAGTGCAAACTATCTGCATATTGTCATATACAACATGCCTTTTAAAATATTATTGTGATTAAACAATTGTGCACCACTTTTCATTTCCAAAATCCTTACTTTTGTTTGTTAAATGGACTCTCAAAGGTAATGTTCTCCTCCACAGTAGCATTCAACAGCCATGGCTTCTGGGAAGCATACGCCACAGATGGTCGTTTTCTAGAAATAAAGAAAATTGTTAAGTACATTATGATGTGTATTTCTGCTCACTTTGACCAAATGCGCGGATGTTAACATGAAACAACTATTATTCCATATTGATGATAATATCAAGAATTCTAAATTGCTACGATAGATTTATTTTCAGTTTATAAAACTAATTTACCGTTCCTATCCTCAACACAAACTTTAGATTGTGCAAGTCTCAAGCACCATCCATGCCCTGCTAACATTGTCCATTTTTGCCAAACAGGTGACAGTGCATTTGCGCTACGACCATGAATACTTACCCCGTACTTAACACCCAGCAATGAGACTGAGAGGCAATACAACAGTGCACATAGGAGGACCCGAAATGTTATAGAGAGGACCTTTGGACTGTTGAAGGCAAGATTCTGATGCCTTCACAGAAGTGGAGGTGCGCTTCAGTATGCCCCAATAACAGCATTCAAGATAGTTGGCGCATGCGCTATACTGCACAATATTGCCACCAGACGTGGGCTACATCTCACCCCAGAAGACCCAGATTCGGAGGATGACGAGCAAGAGCTACCACATCGCCATCATGGGGATAGAAGCATTGCAAATCAAGGCAGACAGAGACGGGACCACATTGCAAACCAATACTTTGGAAGGCCTGTCTCCACACACACAAATGTCACACACAAAAAGCCCAGGTGTGAAGTGGAACAAACAAGAACTTTTATTAAGTAAACCTAATAACTAAAGAATTCAACTGTTGGTCAGGGGCCGTAAATGTCCACCTGCAATGAGGACACATTCACCTCATGTGCCTCAATTGTCCGCAAGTGCATAGCTCAACTCCTACGCCTGGGACGCCCAGCATGGCTAGTGCCTGGAGTGTCAGCAGATCCCTGATGTGCACTGCCACTCCTCAATACCCTTGTGTACGTGGCAGATGCACTACTGACGGTGGAGCCTTCCTCACTATCTTGAGGTGTGTCTGCCGTGCCCCTAGCCACCTGTCTTGCCTCCATCATGTCCACAGCGTGGCTTATCCGTCCCAGTCCACGAGCCACATCCCCTGCAAAGTGGCCCAAGTCTACTTGCAAACTGACTGTCCGGCGTGACAGCACTGTTGTATTGACAGCCAGGCGGACGATTGAGGCAGCCATGCGGTCCAAACGGTGTATGAGTTGGCTCTCACGGCGCCTTGCACTCTCTCTCTCTGAAACAAGTTCAGTTACTAGTTGCCGGATGGAGAGTGCAAGGTCACCAACATGATTGTTCAGGCTTTGGAAGTCTGTGTGCACCTGTGCCAGCCCTGTGGTGAAATTCCTCTCCATACGCTGCATGGCCCCTGATATGACTCTCATCTGCCTTGTTTGCAAGCGCTGACCTCTGATGAGAGCTGCCTCGGCAGCGGACATGGAAGAGTCCCATACATCTCCCTGGGACACTGCAGGGACATGGACACGTCGTCTGCGACGCGGTGGAGCATCAGGGTCCTGTTGGCTGGCACTGTGGCTGGGACCGGGTGCTGGGTCAATCTCCCCAATGTCCAATGGTGCAGCTGGAGGGGACTGTGGTCGGGTGGTGCTGGGCCCTGTGGTGGCTGCTCCTGAGTCTTGTGCTGCCTGTTGGCTGACCTCTGCACCCTGGACGGACTGGCTGGTGGGGATGTCTTGTGGGAGACCTGTGGGACATAGGGAACACACTGTCAGTATCTAACATCTGTTGTATGCTTCCTAATAAACTGTTGCCTATCAGCTGCCTACTGGACTACATTGCCCATAATGCACCATTCTGGTGGTTGCTAGTCTGAAATGGAGCTAATTTGGTTGTGCATGCTGCTGTGTACTGGGTGGGTGGGGGTATGGCAGATATGGGTGTACATGCATGTTTCATGGTACTCACTTGTTGATGTTCCTGGCGCTGACGTGTCCAGCTCTCCAATTCCAGCCACTGCCTCTTGCTCCAGGGTCTGTTCCACACGTTCCTCCATGGGTGTGGGTGGTGGGATGGTGGATGGGCCTCCTCCTGTGCCCCTCATCTCCCGGAGGCGCTCTGCCACCCTCTCCTTGGTCCTGGAGCGCAGGTCGTACCATCTCTTTTTGAGCTCTTCAATGCTCCTGTGGCTCACCCCTATTGCATTTACCTTCTCCTGGATGTCAGTCCAAATCCTCCTTTTGTCAGTCTCTGGCACACTGAGGGCAGCCCTTCCAAATAGCTGGTCATGGTGCTGGCAGCATTCATCTGTCAGCACCTCCAGTTCCTTCTCTGAAAACTTAAGTTTTCTCTTCCTGCCAGAGTCCTCCATTCTTGCTGCTGTTCCTCCTGGTGGTTGTTCAGCAGTTGGAAATGGGTGTGGTCCTCCCTCCTCCTAGGTGTATTTGTAAACTTCCTGCCTGTGATGTCATCAGCAAGAGCCAGGAAGTGTTTTCCAGACTGTTCTGCTGCACCTGCATGCAATTTGCGGCACAGTCGCAAATTGCGACACCCACTCGCAATTTGCGTGTTCATTTTTAGCGAGGTCGCAAAAAGCGACTTCGCAAACAGCAGACTCGCAATCTGCGGTGCGACTTCATTTGCGAGTCGCAAAATGAAGTCGCTTTTTCTTGTTTGATACCTGTTTACGAGTCAGAAATTGCGAGTCGCAATGACTCGCAATTTCCGACTCGCAAATTTTTAGCTACCTACATCTGGCCCTTAGTGATTTTGTGTCAGAAAGTGTATTCCTTTGCTGTACCACCTCATTTTAGAGGTTGTCCGTATAGTGGGTCATTTTAAGTTTAATTCCGAATTAAAATAATTATCAGCGCTGGAGAACAGCTGCAAGCACTTTTCACTACCGTTGCTCTTTAGCGCTTACTATAAGGTCAGTCATTTATGAATGAATTACATTACACAATAAATGTTAGGAATAGGTAATCCTGTAAAAAACCTTACTACAAATCAAGTATAATGTTTATTAACTAGATGTCATGGGAATTCATTAGAGTCAGTGTTCATTCAGAGGGTAGACCCAGGAGAATAGCCGGCTCCGCAGTGCAAAGGTTAAGATAACTTTATTTTTATCGATCTGTTTCCATTGATTAATTCAGAGCTTCTGGGATCGGTGCCTTATTGCATCCTGAGTGCTTCTAAACATGGCATTCAGAAGCCCCGGAGCTAGCTTCACCTTGTCACTTCATGTCCTCGTCTACCAGAATGATGTGGGCTTCTACAGCTCCACTTCAGTGGGCCTTGTGCTATTGTGACAACTCACCTGATATTACCACGGACACAGTTTCCAATCCTAGGAGTTTGTGTGAAAACCCACAGCATTCTGAATATTGTTGTCTCGGTTTGCATCCGTTGACCTAATTGCAGTAAGGTATGTGTTAGCAATTAACTGTAGGTGAAATGTCCAGGTCTCAAAACACGACACGACATTGAGTGGTCACCCTACTTCAGAATCGGAATCAAATTTGAATACACAGGGAGAACTGAGAGCAGCCGATGCCATAAAAATGTGTTCTTGATGAGAACAAAAAATGCAAAGTGACATAAAAAACATTTTGTGGAAATAAATAGGAAGGTGCACCAGAAAGTAATGCAGGTTTGAACCACACTTAGAAGACAGCTATTTTATCTATTTTGTTGTATTTCATTATTGGTGAATATTGCACTCTGCATGCATGGCAAATTATAAAAGGCTACACCGTCACTCGGCCATTTGAACATTTGGTAGAATATTTGTGGAGCAAAGGTACGAGGGTGGCCATATCGACCTGGGGACAAGATTTTCCATTAATTTGTATAATATGACAATGATAACGGAGAGATACATGGGTACAGCCTTTTAATTCTTTCCGTCTGAAGCCTAGCTCCCAATGGCACAGGGACCCAAAGGCGAGAGGTGCCACAGTGCCCCGTATGCGATTACTGTAAAACAGCCAGACAGCTGGAGCCTTGCAGGTGCCAGACCTGAGGTGGCAAGAGCAGCGTATAGTGCAGTGATACTCAAAGTACGGCCCTGGGGCCACCAGCGGCCCTCCTAACCTCCACATGCAGCCCCCGGATTAAAGCAGCATTGGGTTGCTGTTTACTTCAGAGGGCACTAACACTTTGAACTATGTTAAATAAAGGAGGAAGGTTTAATTTACAAGCTAACTGGAGTAAAGAAAAAGAAGATAATAAGGTATCCTGCACTATTTAACCACCTATAAAGCTGCACTCCCATCCTGATAGCATCAATGCGCCCCTCGGGCTCACTTCAGAACATCATTTGTTGCCCCAGAGAAAATGTTTGTGAGAACCTATGGTATTCTTCAGACATCCACAGAAAGACATCCACATACACGCACACACAATGTACAGTTTTTCTCCTCCCAGTGCATGCACCTCCCTTGTCGCCCACCCAGGCACCATTCTTATTTATTTGCTGTCCAGTGCTTTTAGCCCCTTCACATACTAAGAGGAGAGGTAAAGACCGCTCAAGCTAGGCTCAAGCTGTGCCATGCAGCGCAGTGCTGTGACAGCAGTAATAATGTTGGCGTGGGTGGGGAAGGTCACTGAAGCTGAGTTTGAGTAGTTGTGGGGAGTTGTGTGTCGTAAACTGGGCCGGGGTGTACTTTGCAACCACGATTACCGTGGAGGGGAGAAATACTGTATTTATATGTTGTTTGTGCATGTTTATGTATAGCTGTGATTGTTTGTCTTCCTGTATCAATGAAACGCTGACAATTCGTCAAAAATTTGTTGAACAGCAACATTATAGAAAAAACATGTAATATGTATGTTAAACTGTGGGGAGATCGCGCGCCGGAGCAGCTAAGATGGCCGCTCGATAACGATGCTCCTGAGCTGCCGAGGACGTTTTTCTATCGGAGGGAGGCGTTTTTGACAGCTGGCTATTTCTTTTCCCAGAAATTTGATTTTGAAACAAGAAGGGACCAGTATGGGGAGTTTTTTTCTTTTTTTAAAACTCTGGTATTTTACAGAGTTGAATCTTTTCAACCTACTGCTCCCTTTCTGACAGGAATGAGGCCGCCATTTTGAGAGGATTTGTTTTTTTTTATTATTCCTAACAAATATTTTCTTTTTTGTCTTTTGGCTACTTTAATTAATGTGGAGAACTTAATACTTTTTTGACACTCTTGCATGCCACCCTTGCAGCTGTTATAGTCATTTTATTCTGGATTTTCTACTATAATTTTCAATATTTGTCGTCTGAGGTGACTTAATCGACGTTGTATTAAATATATACTGTGTGGCTGAAATGGAAGCCCCTCACACTTCCAAAATATCTCTATCCTCTGTCTCTAACTCTAATGGTAGTAAAGACTCCGGGGGCCACAAAAGAGTTAAAAAAGACCTATCCTCTCCAACTAAGTCTCCATTGCCCCTCACATTGGATGACATTATAGATGAGCTTAAGCTAATAAAGTCTTTTGTTATGGAGACAAATATTGCGTTACAGTGGATTGAGTAGAAATGGTCACGTCTGGATTCTAGACTTTCTGAGTTGGAACAGAGGATTAGTGACATACAAGATACTACTACTAAAGTTGATAACCTGACTAAGGAAGTCGCACTACTTAAAAAACAGACAGAAGATTTGGAAAATCGCAATCAGCTAAATAATCTTCGCATTTATGGCATTCCGGAAGGCTCAGAAGGCCAGGATTTGATAACATTCTTGCAAATGTTTGCATGTAGGTCTTCAGAATACTACTGCTCTCAACATCCAGAAAGCCCATCGAATTGGTCTCTCTTCTCCATCAAATTCAAGAGGAATTATCACCTACTTCCTACAGTACTCAGATTTAATGACTGTTTTGACTGCCGCCAAACAATGTAAACAAATGTTGTGGTCGGGCCAAAAGATTTTCTTTAGTTAGGATGTGGCCACGGCGACTGCCAAACGAAGGAAGGAATTTCTGGATCTCCGACCAGCCTTAAGATCTATGAATGCTAGATTTGGCCTCATTCACCCTTGCTTCTTTAGGGTCACCTTCAAGGACAGAACAACTACTTTTGAAAATCCCTCAGATCTGAAACAGTTTATATATACTCACAAAGGGGAGGCAATGTCACTCAGCAAGACTTGATTGGTTAATGTGAAATTCTTAAATTATTTATTTCTTCTTTACAGATATTGAAACCATTGAAATCTCAGGTTGAGAAAATCCCCTTTCCGATTGTGTCTATATTCCTGTATATCTCGACATCATAGTGTTCTTTCCCTTGTTGATAAGTCACGTCGTCCTTTGTTCATATTGTAATGTATTTATTCTGTTTCCTCGTCTCTCCTCCCTCTTGTTATCCAATCATTGTAGTTCCTCTGGGATAATGTTGCTGATTGGCCTCTTTTTCTTTTCTTGCTCCTCCCTTTCTCCCATGCAAAGTATTTTTCTTTTCTTTAAGACAATTATGACTGAAGCTTCTTGGCTTTTTGTCATCTTTTCTTTCTTTTATCAATGGGGTGCTTTTGCTACCCCTTTCTTTTTATCTCTCTCTGGCTTTTTCTCTTTCTACTTTTCTTTCTTCCGTTATTATTTTTTATGTCCTACAAAGCAAGATTGGCATCAACACGTAACCTCCCTCAGATATATGTTCATAAGTTTCCCTCCTACCTTCTTCTATGATTCACATGTTGTTTGTCTCTTAGGTTTTGGTAAGGTTCTGTTGTCTAAATGTCTTCCACTAGTTAAATGACCAGCCTTCGTATTATCTCATGGAATGTTAAGGGTTTACGTAATCCAGTTAAGAAACAAAGAGTGCTCCAACATCTCTCTAAATTAAATTGTCAAGTTGTTCTTGTACAAGAAACCCATCTTAAAGAGCAGGATTTTAAAAGTTTGAATAGAAATTGGGTTGGTCATGTTTTTGGTTCCTTTGCAGCTCCTAATAAGAATGGGGTAATAATATTGTTTCATAGATCTTTACAAATACAAGTTGTGGAGAAGATTAAGGATGATACAGGGAGATGGATTTTACTGACAGTTAAGATTAATGGTATGCTGTTTTCCATCTGCAATGTTTATGGTCCAACTGGAGTAGAGCCTCAATTTTGGGTTAACTTTTCTTCTTTATTATTATCTTGCAACTCTGAAAATCTTGTGGTAGGAGGTGATTGCAATCAACTTATGGATCCTTTTATATATCTTCGCTCTCAAACTCGTTATATCCCTAATAAAATGCAAAAAACATTTTATCAAGCAATATCCTCGAGAGGTTTACGAGATGTATGGAGAATTGCTCACCCAGATGTATGATTCACGTTTTATTCTCCACTACATCACTCATATTCTAGAATAGATTATACATTTGCTACACAAAGTGTTATACAAACAATTTCACATGCTGATATTGGGTCTATTCTTTTATCAGATCACGCCCCAGTAATAATTGATATGAACCTTCCAGGAAATTCCTCCTTTTCAAATCGTTGGAGGTTTAATAACACTTTATTGCAAGATCATTTATTTATTGAACAATTTACAATGTTTTCTAAATAATTTTTTATGCACAATTTACCTTCTGATACTCAGATGAACTTTATATGGGATGCATTTAAAGCTACTGCTCGAGGCTTTATTATAGATTATGTTGCCATTAAAAAGAAAGAAAAATCTAAAGTTTCCTCTCAACTGCTCACACAAATAAAATGTCTTGAGCATGAATATTTCTCATCTAACAAACCAGACCCCTTATCTAGGTTGATTGATGCTAAATTATAAGCATTCCTTGGAAAGTGCATGTGGAACTCTACTCAAAATAAATTCCAAATTTTACAGGGGTAAAAATAAAGTGGGTAAACTATTGGCAAATTACTTAAAGATCAAAAAACAAAAGTCTAAAATTACTGTTATCACAGACACATTTGGAAATAGACACACTAAAGATTCAAAAATCCTGGAATGCTTTAACGACTATTATACCACATTATATACTCCCAAAAATACTTCTAATATGACTGAAGTAGATACCTTCTTCCACTCTATTCCTTCAAAATTAAAAGTAGATTTGTCACCATTAGACTCTGACCTATCTGAAACAGAAATTAAAAATGCCATTACCAAGCTTCCTAAAGATAAGGCTCCTGGCCCAGATGGCTTTTCAATAGAATTTTATTCAACGTTTGCATCTATTTTAGTTCCAAAGCTATTAACACTTATACAATATCTCACATCAAAAGATCAAGCAAAGGGCACTTTTTCTGAAGCTATGTTGTGTTTGACTCCTAAAAAGGATAAGGATTTATCCAAATGTGGTAATTACAGACCTATATCCCTTAATAATGTCAACTATAAAATCTTTGCAAAAGTTCTAGCCTTACGGATTAATCATTTTATCCCAGACTTAATAGACATTCATCAGTCAGGTTTTGTTAAGGGGCGATACATATCGGATAATTCTAGAACTTTTCTAAATATTATCCATCTTGCCTCTAAGTCCAAGGATCCTATAGTTGCCATAACTCTAGATGCTGAAAAGGCCTTTGATCGAGTTTGTTGGGATTTTATGATTGGAGCATTAAAATTGCATGGTTTTAGTCCTCATATTGTTAAACTCATAAGACTCTTATACTCTTCACCCTCTGCATCAATTCTAGTCAATGGTAAACAATCCCATTACTTCCCCCTGCACAGAGGTACTAGACAAGGTTGTCCTCTATCACCTCTGTTATTTATATTAGCCCTTGAGCCCCTTCTAGAGAAAATATATAGGTCATCTGATGTTTATGGTTTTAAGCATAAAGACACTGAGATTACATTCACAGCTTATGCTGATGATATTTTACTTTTTATCTCTAATTCTCACAAGACTATTCTGGATTTTTTTAAATAATTACAAGAATACTCTAGTGTCTCAGGTTATAAGCTTAATGTAGATAAATCAGAGGTTTTGCCATTAAATGCTTACTGTCTACCAGACATGTGTAAAGATACTGGGTTTACGTAGAACTCTAAGCATATCAAATGCCTGGGCATATCCTATTCCAACTCTCTTAAAGACACTATTCAAACTAATCTCTAAGAGGTAGAGTCAAGGATTGTGAAATTACTTGACAGATGGTTACCTCTTTATTTAACTTGGTGGGGAGGACTGGCAACAATTAAAATGATGTTGTTGCCCTTTTAAAACATTTATTTATCTATGCTCCCAGTGCCCACTCCTCCACCTTGTCTAAGGGTAGGTGGATAGTTTCTTCACCCTTTCCTCAGACAGATAGATGGGAGTTAGCTCACAGGTGCACTGATTTTGTTTTTACAATGGCAAAAGGCAACTGGCAACTGTCCTTGTATTCCTTGACCCATATAATGGTAGAGACCAAGGAGGACTACACAGTCCTCAGCTGGCCAGTGCCCAATTTCAAATATGAGCAGCCCACTGGTGCAGCAGTCAGCTGTCCCATACCTCAATCAGCCTTACATAAATGAAGATAAAAGAAGTTTGTGACACCTGACTATTTCCCTAGTTCCTTGTTTGTAACTGAAAACAGAATGTTAACAACTGGTCCAGTCCATTTTGCGATGCCTTTTTTGCAACCCAGAGGCCTGAGGTAGCTACCCTGACACATTTATTTAATTGTTTTTATTAGTGAGAATAGCCACACACATATTCCATCTAAATATTGACTAAAAATATCAGCTGGTCAAAATATTGTGAATACAAAAAAATTGAGGACAAAAATATAGAAGGTAAGTATGCTGTTTCTCACCTTTGCATAAAACATTTAGAAAAATAGCACAGGTTAAAATATAGTTTACTATTGTTTTTTTTTATATTGTTTCTTGCATTGTATTTTTTTGTCAAAATTATTTTAATTACTTTAAAAAATATAGTAATGTATACTTTTTAATGAAGTTGGGTTTATCATTGGATAGGGTGGGTGGTGTCCCTGGTGTATTACAATCTCCACCACCGGCAGGCTTTCGGGATCTCGGTAGTGCTGGCAGAATTCTCGTGATCTGACCGCTGGGGTCTTTAATTTGTGGTTTGACAGCCACAGTAGCAGCGTTCCTGACTGCTACCGCTGGGCTGGTAGTCTAAAGACCCTTAGTTTTGTTTTGTCACTGTGCCATTTACAGATGAAGAATTTGAATATTAAAATAGCGAATAGTTTTTATCAGTTGATTAATGTATAATTTTTGGTAATTTTGAAATTCAAATGTTTCAGTTAGCTTGTTTATTTTTTAATTTATTGAACTTTGTGATTACATGTTTGTTTTTAAAACAATCATTCAATAAACTGTTATCACAAGTATGTTACAAAAATGATGGGTAGTGCTTTGTAAAAGAAATTAATAAAATAATGATAAAGTTAAATGCAACTTCTAGGTACTTTTCCCTGCCTGCAAAACCCGCGTAACTCACACTTATCTTAAGGCCCTGGCTGGGGTGGGACTACATCCCCCAGCATCCTCTGCATCTAGGCAGGATCACAGTGAAGCAGCGCGCTACTATCGAGCAGGACTCTAACTGCAGCATTGGCCAGAGCTGCTAGGTGGTTTTCCCTGCCGGGATCACCCACACTTACCTTAAGGCCGTGACTGGGATGGGACTGCGTCCACCATCATCCTCTGCATTCAGGAGGGGCCAAAGTGAAGCAGCACACCATTAAAGTGCAGGGCTCAGCCCGCAGTGTGGGACACACCTTCTAGGCAGTTTTCCCTGCCTCCACTTCCCGTATCTCCCAGACTTACCTTAAGGCCCAGGCTGAGGTGGGACTATGTTCCCTAGCATCCTCTGCATTCAGGAGTGGCCAAAGTGAAGTAAAGCGTTATTTAAGTGGAGGATTTTACATTCAGCATGGAACGTGCATGGGACGTGCCTGGACGCGTGTCCAGGTGAAAACTGGGCCAAGAGCAGGTCCATTTTCACCTGTCATCACCTGGGCTGGTCCACCCTTCTTGATTCCACTTTCTGGTGACCCATTAAGGTACTGTGCACTTTAATAAAGTTTTCTTTTAAACACTGTTCTTGTGTCCTACCCTATAATGGTCAAGCACAAGGCCCCTATTACAGCAAAGCATGGGGTAAACACAAACGCCTTGGATGCTATAGTAGGGCGACAGAGGGAGCTTTAAGCAAGGTCTAATATGGCCAAGGTCACCTATCTGTTACTATTGCATTAGCCTCTGGCTTCTGCTGAGATAATGTTGCAGATAGGAACTGAGCCCACCCCATTAACTGCACTGGATACCCTATCAGGGTCAGCCCCACTAGCTTTGCATACAGTGCTTCTAGCAGTTGCTACCTCTGCTGACCATGGGCAGGATAACAGTTTGCTGTCAGCTCCTTCTGCCAAATGTAAAAGACGACAGTGGGCAAGGAAAGTGATTCCATCTTTAGACTCTCAAGCTGCTACTAGTTCTGCCACTGGTTCAGCCTTTTTCTACTATACCGTTAGCTGGGGACCAGCATATTTTCCAGGAAAGATTCCTGGACAGCGTTAAGGGTGTTGATAGAAAGACTACTCTTACCTATCACCAAAGATCTTGGGGAGACTGAAGATCTTCTGTGAAATTTTAATTGAGGAAATTACACTCTGCTGGTCTAGGTGCTCCTTCCCCCAGTTGGTGGGCGCACCACTGGTTTCTGTAATACCTGCAAGTATCCAAAGTCTGCATTTTAATTGTGCTGAAAAAACCTTACAAGCAGATGTGCATTTATGGAGCACCATCTTTGCCATACCCAAAATGCTCCTATGCCGTGTGATATGAGAGAGGGGATTGACCCTGATCAGCCAGCACCAACCCCAATTAACCTCGTCTACAAGTCTGATGCAGAACCAAAGTGCTAAGCAACTGTTTGGACTCTCCTCTGGCTGCCCCTCTCAAGCCCTAGGAAATTGGAGTAGAAATGGTAATGCGGACCCCTCCAACTCAATGACTACTTATCTACTTCCTGCCTGTTGCCCCTATGTGGCTGTAATGGTCAATGTTCCACTCTGTCCCCTAGAACAACTGAAAACCCAATTCAGCTAAAGAACAAAGTTATACACTGGCTTTAATCTAAGTTTATATTTCTGATTGCTAAAGCCAATCACATTTTGTTGACAAGAAGAGAAGGGTGGATTGGTCCAGCTAAGAAAGAGTTTAAGGGGGATTGTATTATTATCACCTTTAAGCAACCCAGATTTGTGGGAGTCATTGTTAAGATCGGTGTTGCTTACTGCAACTGGAGGGAACATCGTGCTCTTTCCCTTGGGCTATATTTATCTCCATCTGTGTTGTGCCCCAACATTGGCAATTGACTTATTATATGAACAGCTGTTTACTGCGCATAGTCCATCCTACATTCCTTTGTCTAACACGTTTCACGTTATGAGTACTTTGAAAGAGAATGACTAATTACACTGCCAAGAAACTTTCTCCTTCTAGCAACAGGGGCAACCATGTGGGAAAACTGATCTACCAGGCCATGCTGCTGCTAAGCTTTGACCTACATGTATGACTACACCTGTAGCTCCTGTTTCTATGTAATGCCATCAGTCAACTATGTATGCTAACTCGGAGAGACTTAATCCCACAATCTATCTGTGAAAGTAAATTGTCTGGTTTATGAGGTAGTATGCCATTTTACTAACTGGAACGTGTGTGGGCTTCAAAATAAGAATTTCCCAGGTTGGCTTCACATTACCAACACAAAAGAATGATGGACGGAGTGGTGAAACTTTTCAAACACTCAATCCGGTCACATATCTGGTTCTAATCCAGCATTCTTTGGCTCATTAATCCACCCGCTTTGGACCCAGCCATATGCAAATCAGTCTTGACCCTGCTTCCCATGGGAACAGTCCAGCACAAACCCTGAGGCCCTACCTGGACCTGCCACAAGCATCCTGAGACTGGTTTCGGGGTATCACCCCTCATCAGCCAGGCTAGCTTGAATCCAGTGGTGCAGTGAGCATGGGACCCTCGCCTGGGCATACCCTGGCTACTTAGGGCAACTTTAGCATCACAAAAGGATGATGGACGGAGTGCTGAAACTGTTCAAACACTCTCCCACAGTCACAGATCCGTGTTTAATTAATCGTTCTTTTGCTCACCATGTCATCCCAGATTGGACCCAGCCCTTGTGATGACTTATCAAAGCAGTGTACAGAGATCTTTATTCTAATTTTTGGTCTTTACAAGAATGTAAGGAGATACTATCTAAAACCAATATTCCTTGCACAGAATGTCAGGGATTACAAAAATGCTTTACACTATTTACTTGCACTTGGGGATCCCTCTGTATGCCTCAAAACTGCTCTCTATTTAGATGGGGGTCATTATGCCCTAGGAAAAATATTATATTACAAAAAACAGTAAAAGTAGAGGCTCGGAAGATTTTATATGTACTGTTTTTATTTCTCACTGATGTGGTTTTAATATTTTATATTTATTGATGATGTGTTTTATGTATTTTTATTGCCATTCTGCTTGTGCCAAATAAAGATTTTTGAATCAAAATACATCACTTTTGAAAATTTAAAACTATTTTTATGACTTGAGTGTAATTTGTCATTATTAGAGGTGTTTTCTTTTTTGGTCTTCATTTTTCATAAAATGTATTTCAAAAATATTTACCATGTTGAACATATTACTACATTTCTTATAATCTTTAAAATATTAACAATTTAGTTTGATAGTTTTTTAAAGTTGTATGATTTAATTCAAAATTCAGTTATTTTAAGTATTTTTATTTACATTTTTAAATATTTTTAAATGTGTACTTCCAAATATTGGGTGTATTGTGCCTCAATGTTTGTTAAACTGTAGGTAGAATAGTAAGTCTGACCTGCCCACAGTATTCACTTGCCCCAATGTCTGTGAGATTGGAGTTAAAAAACCAAATATGGCTCCATGCCTGCCTTTCCCATGTGTGTACTCTAACCAACGTTTGTTAATAAGCTAATAAGTCTTATCCCCGCCAATTTATGCAGTGTTTACCCAATGTTTGTTAAACTGGAGTTAGAATAGTAAATCTGGCCCCCTCCCCACCAGCATATATATACTTTCCTCAATGTTTTTTTTAGATTAGGATAGTAATCTGACTATCTGACCAATGTTTGCTGCACTGGTGTTAGAATAGAGAATCCCCCCCCCCAATCTATGAACTTCCTCCAATGGCTGTTAGACTGGATTTAGAATAGTTAGAATAGTTAATCTAACCCTCAATGTATGTACTTTTCCCAGTGATTGTTAGACCTGAGTTAGCATAGTAAATTTGACCTCTCCCTCCCAAAATGAACACATTTTACCCAATGCATGTGCTAGACCTGTCAGCCTTAGGATGATCTTTCACCAAAACATTACCTCCA
This sequence comes from Pleurodeles waltl, assembly GCF_031143425.1. Classification (NCBI taxonomy): domain Eukaryota; kingdom Metazoa; phylum Chordata; class Amphibia; order Caudata; family Salamandridae; genus Pleurodeles; species Pleurodeles waltl. The sequence goes on from NC_090440.1 coordinate 833,737,713, forward strand.
TTTTTCTGCTGAAATTCGTTTTCTAACCAGTGCTAAAGTGCTGGTGTTCACTCCTCTAAACATAGTTAAATTGGTTTACACCTAATTGGCAAATTTACTTAAAGGCCCCTTGTAGAGTGATGAACCATATACCCATGGCCTGTAACTTGAATGCTAATAGTGAACCTGCAACACATATTGTGCCACTCACTTAAGTAATCCCTTAAAAGATGTCCCAGGTGTGCCATTGCAGCCTGACTCCAGTTGTAACTGCTAATTCGACGTTTCAATATAAAATCCTTGCCAAGCCTTAAACTCCCCTTTCATTGCATATAGGTCACCCCCAAGGTATGCCCTGGGTAGTCCATAGTGCAAGGTGCATTTTAATTGAAAATTTGGACTCCTACATTATTTTTTACTACTGTGAGGCTCACCTGTCCCCTAGGATAACATTGGGTTGCCATATTAAATTCAGTGTTAACTTTTGATTAGGACCAGATGCACATTTCATTTGGTGTCTATGAAATTGTAATTAGAAATCCTTTTTAAATGGTAAGGTTGGGTTTTAAATTACAATTTTGAAAATGCCATTTCCAGAACGGAGGGATTTGATATGACTGAATGGGACATCAACTGGCAGGATAGGGGTGTGGAGCTGGGCACAGCCCTGCTTGCAAGTGAATAGAGAAAGGACTTGTTCCCTCCATATTGTCATTCTAGCCAGCTTAGAGACAAAGCAGGGGAGTCACAAAATTCAAACACTTCAAAGATAAACCTCTAGAAATGTCTCCCAACTTCAAAAGAGGAACCAGAAATAAATGAGTACTCTCAGCTCTACTCTTCAGTTCACTCCTTGTACGCAGAAGGATTCTCAGAGAACTGCCTGCTGCTATGACCTGCTGTGCATTCCGCAAGACTACATTGCAGTATCTCAAAGGACTGCTTTACTGCCTCAAACTTGCTATGAACCCTACTGTTAGCGCCATGCATCTTGTCAGAACCCAGGACTACCAGAGTGACTCCAAAGGCTATTTTGATGGCCTCCTGTTCAGAGTCAGAGGGACATAAAAGGCTCCCACCATTTAGAACCCACACCTGGACCCAACATCAGTGAGTCCTGAACCCTTAAGGAGTGTCCATCAGTCTTGAACCCTTGGTTGTGGTGCTAAAGATGCCCAGATAGCCATTATCCAAAACTAGGGACTTGGAAACCCTTTGGCTAAGAACTGCTCAGAGAACCAAGAGAAGATGGGGACCAAACTGTCGGTCGATCCACCCATGATTCATTGCTGGCCAGCCGGACATTGTGGCTGCTCCCGCTAGGCTCTTCTCTGCAGCAGCAAATCCTGTACAGTGGTCCTTTTCAAAAAGTGGTATCTGACCTCTTGGCTACTGCCTCCTGCTTTGTGATGCTGTAGATTTTCAAATTCCAAGAACATAACGAAGTAAGAACTTAGAAATCTTCATTGTGACTTTATCCAGAGGGTCCCTGACAATGACACTTCTTCCTTGGACACTGCCTGCAGTGTTCCCCGCTGAACTTTAACTTCTCCAAACATTTTTCTTGAAACTTCTTCTAGGTTGCTGACTGGGCCTGTTGGACTTTTTTGCTTATGCAGGGTCATCCCCAATCTTTTTGCCTCCTGCCTCCTATTTTTTCTGACCTGTTGCTGTTGGCTTTTGAACTCTGAGCACTTTACCACTGCTAACCAGTGCTAAAGTGCACATGCTCTCTGTGTAAATTCTATGTAATTAGTTTATCCATGATTGGCATATTTTATTTACTAGCAAGTCCCCAGTAAAGTGAACTGGAGGTGCCAGGGCCTGTAAATAAAATGCTACTGGTGGGCCTGCAGCACTGGTTGTGCCACCCACATAAGTAGCTCTGTAATCATGTCTGAGACCTGCCACTGCAGTGTCTGAGTGTGCAGTTTTAACTGTAAATTCGACTTGGCAAGTGTACCCACTTGCCTGGCCTAAACCTTCCCTTTTCTTACATGTAAGGCACCCCTAAGGTAGGCCCTAGGAACCCCCAAGGGCAGGGTGCAGTGTATGGTTAAGCTAGGATATATAGGGGGTTATTCCAACTTTGGAGGAGGTGTTAATCCGTCCCAAAAGTGACGGAAAAGTGACGGATTTACCACCAGCCGTATTACGAGTTCATTATATCCTATGGAACTCGTAATACGGCTGGTGGTATATCCGTCACTTTACCGTCACTTTTGGGACGGATTAACACTCCTCCAAAGTTGGAATAACCCCCATAGTAATGTGTTTTATATGTCCAGACGGTGAAATATTGCTAAATTCGTTTTTCACTGTTGCAAGGCCTGTCCCTCTCATAGGTTAACATGGGGGCTACCTTTAAATCTGATTAAAGTGTAGATTCCCTTTGGGAGCTGATGGACATGTGGAGTTTGGGGTCTCTGAGCTCACAATTTAAAAATACATATTTTAGTGAAGTTGGTTTTGAGATTGTGCGTTTGAAAATGCCACTTTTAGAAAGTGAGCATTTTGTTGCTTATATCATTTCTGTGACTCTGCCTGTTTGTGGATTCCCTGTCTGGGTCAGTTTGACAGTTGGGCTGGTTGCACCTCACACTAGACAGTGACACAAAAGAAGCTGGGGTGTAGTCTGCATTTCCTGATGAGCCATCTGTGCTAGGAGGGAGGGAAGGAGTGGTCCCTTGCACCTGAAAAGGCTGTGCCTATCCTCACACAATGCAGTCTCCGACCCCATGGTGAGTGTCTGGGGCCTGGCCTGGGCAAGGCAGGATTTCACATTCACAAGAGACTTTACTTTGAAGTAGGCTTACTTCAAAGGAGAAATTGGGTATAAGAAGGGCACCCAAAACCACAGACTTAAGAAAACACTTCTGGAACCAAGAGGAACCTCTGGCTGGAGAAGAGCTGAATAGCTGAGGAAGAAGAGCTGCCCTGCCTGTGACTGTGCTTTTTGGAGCTATGATGCAGTTGCTGCTTCTGCCAGAGTAAGAGGGCAAAGAGTGGACTTTGTGTGCCTTCCATCTTGAGAAGAAATCCCCAAGGGCTTGATCTAGAGCTTGCCTCCTGTTGTTTGAAGTCTCAGGGACAGCAAAGACTTCTCTCTGCCAGCACCTGGAGTCTCTGGAGAGACTCCTACTCTGCCCTGTGGTGCCCATCCAGTTCCTGGGACCCGGAAAGGTGAAGCTGGCAGGCTAAAGACAAGAAAATCCACGCACAGAGCGCCGTGCAGGGAAAAGATTGACGCGAATCCGATCTGCGGCTGAAAAAATGACGCGCTGCCAGCTCCGCAGCTGAGAAACAACGCTCAGAGGAAACGCGACCAAAGAATCGCTGCACGGAGCAGGAGAAATGACGTGCAGCATCGCTGACGGAGGCTGGGAGATCACAACCTGCGCTGTGGGATTTTCGGATCATCGTGTGGCTGGATTTTCGACTCACGTACCGCCGTGCAGAGTTATTTTTGACGCACACCTGTCCGTGCGGTGTTATTTTTGATGCGCACCAGGTACATTTTCACTCTAGCAGCGCTAGTGTCTGTTTAAAACTACTTAAAGACTCTTTTTGCATTTTTATTGATAACTTGACTTGTGTATTGTGGATTTTTGTCGTTTTGGTCTTGTTTTGTTTAGATAAATATTTCCAATTTTCTAAACTGGTGTTGTGCCATTTTGTAGTGTTTTCATTAAGTTACTGTGTGTGTTGGTACAAATACTTTACACCTAGCACTCTGAAGTTAAGGCTACTGCTCTGCCAAGCTACCAAGGGGTTAAGCAGGGGTTAGCTGAAGGTGATTCTCTTTTACCCTGACTAGAGTGAGGGTCCTTGCTTGAACAGGGGGTAACCTGACTGTCAACCAAAGATCCCATTTCTAACATCCTTCTTGTTTCTGAACCGCGCTCCATCGTGGTCTGCTATATTTTTTTACTTCGGCTCGGTCTACTGTGACTAAATCTTCATGGTTGGAACTTTCCTCTTGTTGGTGCTAGTTTTTACTAAAGGTTTACAAATTTATAGCTCTAGTTCTACTAATTGGATTTTTGTCATTTGGGTGTCAAATAATGTTTTGACATTTCCTCTATTTTTATAAAGTGGTGTGGGATTTGTCTTGTGTTGTGTTTTGACTTTGTTACTGGTTGTGTGCTGCATAAATTCTTTGCTTCTAAGATAAGCCTAACTACTTTTTGTACCAAGCTATCCAGGGTTAAACACAAGTTAATTTAGTGACTTTTTGTTGATCACCCTGCCAGACCTTGCAGCTGTTGCTTGACCAGAACTCAGACCCCTGTCAAGCAACAACCCCATTTCTTACAGTATGTTGGATTGTAATATGTGTTTTTTAATATTTCCTATTAATTTATTTTTTAAATGGTTTTTGATTGGAGTTAGGTTACTACATTATTATAATTATCGGTAAGATATTAAGAGCATATTTAATAAACATTTCTCTATTTATTTTAATCATTTTTATTATTTTTATGCTATGTTTTTGGAAATTATTTTAATTGTTTTAGTAGTTTAACAATTGTACCTCTTACACATTAGAAAAAAAGTCTAATAGTTTAAAAAATGTAAAATATGTTTTTATATTTCTTACTTTATTGCTAAATGAATTTGTTTATGTAATTTTTTATTATTCATTCTATATATATATTTATGCATATATGTATATATATATATATACATATATATATATATATGTGTATATATATATATATGTATATATATATATATATTCTATTTTTATCGTGTATCTGTTTTTTCTAATAGATCCATTGTAAAGTTTACCTTATTTTTTACATTATTTTAATAACATTATTTCACAGTTACATCTATGTTTAAAATATTTGTAAAATTAATGCATTTACTCCGATGTTAAATATGTGTTTTAAAAAAAAAATATTAAAGATTTTTATTTTTATTTTCAGCTATAACAATACTGTAACTACAATGAAATACATATACTTATCAGTATAATGTATGTAGGGTACATAATGGGTAACCATGTAATATGCAACAGTATCGCCCTCATGGGGTTCTGGTGACATCATCAGAATCCCAACAAGACGATATGGAATGTTACACATGTTACCCATTATGTAGTTATAGTAAAACCTGTTATTGTGCAGTAGTAGGGTCAAGCTGATTTCCTCAAAGGGAAGCAGGTAGTAGGCACTGACTGGAATTACAATGTACCTTTCATGAAGAATTTGTAGAAATAGTTGATAAAAAAATGGTCAGTAGTGAGAAGCAGTAGATTTGAGGTTCAGTGGCTGCAGAATGTACTGCATAATTATGGATTTACTACATATTTGGCAGATTTTCCAAAAATAATTTTCTGCATAAACATTTGAAAATAATAGTGTCACCGAGTGACCACATAATTTGCATTTTTGCCACATTATTGATATATATCTTGCCTTACAATTTGGTATTTTTTGTTGCATAATCTTGGCAGCCCTGACAAGGGTACAGCTCTTCAGAGTGGTTTAGGGCCTCACATAATGAGGAAGAAATCCATATTTCACAGGGAACTGTAAAATATTCTCCACATTTTACAGTTCTCAGTAAATGTGAGTTGTATATCACTAAAGCCATTGCATTTTGTGCAATAAAAGAACCTCAATGTGTGAGATATAATATTTTATGAAGATCACACGTTTTGGTGTTTGTATTGTAATATACATGTAATTGTAATATATTTACATAACATCTATCTATCTATCTATCTATCTATCTATCTATCTATCTATCTATCTATCTATCTATCTATCTATCTATCTAGATTACAGCAAAATTGACTTAATATTAACACTTTTTACTGCCCCACAGACTGTACATAACCATTAGTCTACAGAGGAAAGCAACCCTCCCAATAGTCGAAAGATCTCTTTAATCTCATTTTAACTTGCAGTACAAAGGTAAACCCTTGCATCCTGGTAATGTTAAAATAGCATTTGGTAAAACAAATACACATGGAAATATGGTGTGGCATAAACCTTATATGCAGATGCATAGAGTATAATGTGCTAATTATCACCTTTGTTGAGAGTAGGGAGGGCATTGTGATTCCGTTGAATATATAATTCAGTTGAGGCCTCTTCTCTCTTGTGGCGTGGCCCTTCCTCACACTCCAGATGGGTACTGTAGGGAGGGCGATGAGTCATGAGAGGTGGTTCATGACCCCAGGAACATATTTTAGAAGCTTACAATAAATACTGTTTGTTTTATTTTATTAAAACAGATATTGGTTAACTGTCTGCACACGGTCAAATGCAGAGATAGGGGCAGCAAGGGTCTAGAGCAGTGGTACCCAACCTGTGGTCCGGGGACCCCTGGGGGTCCGTGAAGCCTCCTCAGGGGGTCCACAACTGCTTGGAAAATTGAATAATATTACCAGATTAGGTCCCCACCTTTCAGCAATGACTCAGTGGGGGGGTCCCCAGATTCCCAAAAAGATACAGTGGGGGTCCCCGGTCTCCAATAATGATAAAGTGGGGGTCCCCAGAAGTCAAAAGGTTGGGAACCACTGGTCTAGAGCTAATTATGAGCTCCGTCTAATGGCATAATGAGTCTATGCTTCTATATTTACCTATATATACTTTGCTTCACAATACTTTGCTAGTCTATATTTTGATTACAATATTTTTGCAGAACAATATTTAAAGGTCAACATTCTGCCACTGCAGCGGTCTAATTTACTGACCTGATATGGCTGAGCTGGCCCTGCTGGGGCGGAAATTTTTATCTGTCGATTAGAAGGGTTGTATGTTGTAAGGGTCTACATCAGTGAGTCATCTGGTTCGCTCAGTGCATTTCTAGTTACCAGGGAAATGGTCATGCGAAAACCACATTGCTAAATCATAAATAAGCACTTGCCTCAGGTGGAAAAATATTTCAATGCAGTTTGTGGAAGGCATGTACGGTTATGAAATGCTACGTGCATACTTTTTTCAAAGCAAAAATTCCGTAACAGACACTAATCAATTGCATCTTCTGGTATTAAAAATGTGTGCTGGCGCTGAATTAAATAGGATTTTCCGATCGAGAACTCCCCTGGCGCTATTGATTTTTGAAACAGTACTTGTGAGCACATCAACAATTTTAAAATGTATAGGCTGGTCACAGTATTAAACACATATTCATAAAAGCCATAATTTCACCTTATTGTGCGCATTATTAAAAAACAACTGAGAACATGTCTATGGATTGTAAACTCCCATAAATACTGTAACTTAATGTGCTTTAAATCCTTTCTTTTTATTTTCTTTGTAAACAGTTTGAATTGTTTGCTGTCATTTTCCAGTGCAGCAGAATGATGTAAACATGTCAACACATGTCAACTGGGTTTTTGCATTGAAAAAGATCTAAAGAAAACATTCAGTACACCTTCCTCTAACCATTTGTAGTGAATCCTAGTTCATTTTAATGGGATAACAGGAGTTAACTTAGCCTCTGGCTTGCAGACTCGTGCCCCCGTCACCTAGTGACTTTTAACCTACTTAGCTTGCTCTGTCTTAGCCCATTTAATTATTTAATTCTTCTAAGATGGCTGCCTTGTTTATAGTTAGGCCACTTGTTATGCTTTGCATTATCAGTGTCACCGCGCTAAGGCGTCAAGATCAAGCAACAAAGACAAACAAACAGTAGGTGTTCACACTTAGGGATTTTCCCTCTCTATATTTTCGAGGGATTGTTTATATTAATTGCCGTCCCAATCATGTCTGTTATCTATTGTTTGGGAACAAACCTACGTCAGGGGTCCTTGTAGATCTATATAAATACATCACACTTTAGACAGATAATCAGAGGGATTCCGACCAGAGGGCATCACCACCATCGCTGATATCGATGCTGCACGTCGTCTTGACGCTGACCCAGTCTTTGTGTCCCTACGGAGTCTGAGATGAGACCTCATTCCAAGGAAACAAGGGTTGTGGGCTCCTCTCATGGACATGGCATTGGCAGATTAGGTTTAGCAAACCCAGCTCTCCTTTAGGTAGGAGGTTAGGCCTCTCACATTAGGGTATTAGGGCATATTACATCTCATATGTCTTTCTTATGCATTGCAAGATGGTGGGGGTCTTTGTAATAATGACTCTCATCTTTACAATTCTGTTCCTTGCATTATTCATTATCCTAATCATTGCAGCCCATGCAACTTATCGCAAATTGCAGTTATGTTAAATAAAAACTATTGAAACTTTACTGCATCTTTGTCATTGCCTGCGTTTGAATGAGACATGGTAAATCTGTGAGAAAGGGGTAATCTCCGTTTAACCACAACACTCCCTGAGATGTCTTATTCTCGAGTCCATGCGTAAAGGCTGCCACAAATCACCTTTTACTATTGTGTTTCTGGTGAGGTGCTGCTAGTATGCCGGTAAGCTTGGGACAACTGTTGCGACTTGTTGTAGGATGGACATAGTCGCCTACAAGCAAAAGTACTGTCATCCTTTAACCAACAGTCTTGCCTGGAGCAAGAGTCAAAACTACGACACATTCACATAACAGGAAAGATCTTAATAAAACGACTACGGGCCATATATTCAAAAGTTTTTTAGGGTCGCACCCATGCTGAATTGCAGCCAATTTGTGACAGCAAAAAAGCATTTTTCAAAGCATAAATGCCAAATTGCGATTCGGTAGCTTGATACTGAATCACAATTTGGTTTGGTGATTCATTATTTGGAAGGGGTGTGTTTAGGGCGTCCCTTCCAACTACTGAATCCCAGTTGGATTTAATAATGTATTGCAGCTGAATTACAGTTGCAAAATATTAATTTGTACTGAGTACAACAAGGTAATGGTAACCATTCCCAAATGCAAAGGGTCCCCAACGAACCCCTTCCCCTTTGAGAATGTAAACAAAAATATTTTTCAAGAACTGAACTTAAAAGTTTCGTTTTCTATATTTTAAAGGAATCATATTTTACTTTCGGGAAAATGGGCTGCACTAAAAACATAAAGATTGCTTCATAAAGATTACTCATAAAAAGCAATTTTAGCCATGTGATGCTATCATTCCTAATGGATAACAAACTGCAACCTACTTCATTAGTATTCATGAGGTAGGTTAATTTGCGACCCTCTAGGAATGCCATTCAATGGTTGCAAGTTTTCTTACTTTAGAAATTGTGATTCCCTAATTTTGATTTGGGTGAGCTTCTCAATAAGGAAATCACAATTCCTAATTTTTGTACCTCTGGCCCTAGGAAACCAGAGGCCTCCATTTTTTAACAGATACGTACAGCTAAAAAAAAGAATGAAATCAGACAGCAAGTGCAAACCTTCCTATGGTGCACACAGCCCTTTCATTATTGTGTTCACCTAATTTAACTTGGAACTAAAAGTCCAAACTTGTGGAAATTTTATTGATTTTCTAAGACATGGATTATTTATTTGGATTAACTGGCATTAATTCAGAATATTATAATTTTGAGCATTTCATTTTTCCGTTTATAAACTATGTGCAGGGATGATTATATTTTATTTATTTATATTAATTTGTTTAGAATGTCAGGTTTTGTGCATTGGAGTTTTATTTTAGTTGCACACTTTAATGAAGAATGGAATAATAGCAAAATACTTTGAGGACTAGAGAAAAAATAATGTTCCTACATTCTCACATACTCTCACTAAGCTCAACACTTTATTCGAGAACCACGAACACAAATAGCACTATTTTGCAAAACTACCATATATTTTCATTTTGTTTCTGCTGTTTTTTCAGATATATGTTTAACTTATGCCACGTCCTCACTATGCAATGAGAATATTGAATATTTCCAGGACGTACTTACTAACAGTCGGATTTTCAACTTAATTGAGTATTCCTGTGAATTATAATTAAAGTAAATGTTTCCTACATGATACTATAGATGTGCTTAATACAACACCTATATTTCGATAGCAGCATGTTGAGAAACTGTGTACACTGTAGCCACACCCCAAGATGGTTTTGTCTTCCCACAAAATGTGGAAGATATAGGCTCTCTTGTGTTTCTGAAGCTCCCTGTTTATTTCTTCAAAATGTGAGCCTCAATATTTCTCTATAAACCCTTTGACTAATGCATTTGGCCAAGCAGAAATATTGGAACTTAGCACATTCTTCCCATTCTGACCAGGTTGAGAAATTGCCAGATTTGGGTGTAGAGATTCTGTTTACCAGAAATAAGGTGTGTGACTGCTGTCGTGACACATAAATCAGGCTATTGTATTTGTCCCCAGAGTGGGGAGAAATTCTCATGAGCTGGTTCCAAATCTGGGCTGACAAATATGCTTTAAAAAAGAAGCAGGAGCTCCAGTGAAGAAGGCAAGTTTGAGTGGGTATCAGGGAACATGAAAGACAGGAGCTGGTGTGGCAAGTGTTTGTGCTCCTCTCATGCTATGAAATACGGCTGGGAGGGTGTTGGGCCTGACTCCTGGCTATTGGCAGCCTGAGCAATATGATTTTACCAACTATATTTTCTAGCCTGTAAAATAGGGTCTGGGGTTCTTGCACCCTGAATATCCAGATGTGGGAACATTGGGCTGGTTATAATTGGGCAGCGTTATTTCCCATTTGGGATAATCGTTTCACCCATCATGTAACTGGGGTCTTTGGGTCAACTACAAGCAGTTTCCCTACAACTATCTGATAGGTAGAGGTTTCGGGTTCATGGGGCCCATAGTACTCTTGTTTTCGAGTTTAGTCAATTTTCAAGCATTTCCATGTTTGGTGAAACCCCTTCGAAAATTTAGGCTGGCACTACAAATCCTGACAAATCCTGTAGCAATGAGGAAGAGCACCAGTGGCTGCCTTGCGTTGTCAGCAGGAACCTGAACCTTGACGAATATGTTACTATAGGAGAGGTTCACCACGGTGTGTTTGCGTGGCATAACATCCTAATAATATAGGCAGAAGATGGTAGACTGACTGGTAAATCCTACTCTTACCTTGCATGCACTTGAGGTGTGCATGAGTGACTGACTTTAGGGGCACCTGTACTGCCCTGATGAAGGACCGAGACCCTCTTATGAGGAATTCAAATGAGGCCGAAAGAAGTTGGCAATTATACTTTGATGTGATGTTTGAGACGTCAGCTCTTGGTAGCACCCTTACTTTTTAATCCAATTAAGTGTCCCCTATAATAAAGGAAATCTTTGTGTTTGCAGGGGTGTTGTTTAGGATAAACTGGACCCCACTCATGACCAGAACAGTGATCTTCTGATCTCCCTCCCCAGTGAGGTTGAGACCACTGTGTTGGTATCATCTTAACACTTTGGGTCGAACTGGTCGATGATGAAGCGCATCACTAAAGAGTGGGTGAGGCCTTACCGGCCAATATCTTCCAACTTTGTCATGGTAACTATCCTGTAGCACAGAAGTGCCCATTTATCCCTGATACAATACTGGAAGATAATTCCTGCCATCTCATTTGTGTGATAAAAATACTGTAGCAAATCTGCAATAGTATCCACAGAATTCCATAATCTCTGGAGTTCACTGGACACTGTTCCAGCTTTGAAGGACTTTGATTTTTGATGGGTCAACAATGTTGACTTCTGTTGACAAGATCTAATCAACCTACTTCGTGTTGCTCCAGCAAAATTGCTGCTTGTCTAGTGAACATTTGTCTGGCAAGTTATCATGTATTTTATGGTACAAAAGACAATGCTTGGTGGAAAAAATATTTTACCACATTATGAAAGCAAGATTCTGGATAAGGTAATGTGTGACAAGAATGTTTGTGCATTTTTGTTGTGTGACATTTTGTTGCTGTGTTGATATGTTCTGTTTTTGTTTAGACTAGTGTTGCATTACTGCAATATGAAATTGTTGTGTTTTACTGTGTTGTTTGTTTTATTCTGTTTTCACTGTTATGTCGGGCTGTGTTGTATTATATTGCAATTGTGTTGTTATTTTGCTTTGTGTATGTTACTGTGGTATGTTTCATTATGTACTTTGGATATGTGCTAACAACCTATTTAAAAAAGGAGTTAATTGTTATGTTCTAGCATTTTGTCAGGTAAAAATTTTTTATCTAAGTGCACCAGCATTCGTAAGAGATTCATGTCTCCTATATTTCCTATTTATAGTTTGAAGGGTCATGGGGCTCTTGATATACCCTTGGGTATACAGTTAAATTTGAATTCCAGAGACATATGAAACAGTTTCCCAATGCCTTGTGCAGTCATTGGGATCTGATGGTAATCAATGTGTTAATCTACACAGTAGCAGGCATACACGGTGACGTCAGACACTACAACAACAGAATTCAATTGATAGTGGGACAGTTGGTAAAGACGCTATGCACAATGTTCTACATTGGATACTAAAGTTGGAAAATGTTTAATCAGGCAGCATAATGCGGTTACACTTCACTATTGCTTTAATATTGAAAATTGTGATTTAGCTAATTGATGTAATGATGAACTTCAGGGGAAGAGACCAAGTGAAACACATGTTGTCTAGAACTATTTGGAAGAGGAGCTATAATCAAAAATAAAAGAAGAGCTTGAATAAAGACACTTTGCATTCTTCAGTGTGTATTAAAGGAAAATGGACTAATGTGTGAAACTTAGAACAAAAACCTGTTGGCTGCCTGTTTAGTATTCCAAGGCATCAGCCACTCTGGGCATTGTGCACTGGTCTGTCATGGTTCTGCGGTTATTCCCAAGGCCACAGCATGTCATTGTTTTTCTTTCTGCAAACAACAATTGAAGGAGCATTGTTGGAAAATGGGTTATTGGTAAGGGCAGGTAGGTACCTACACTTAGCAATAGGCCACTAACCTCCACTAAGGTCCAGTTAGGTCTCAGTAAATTAACCCCAGCTCAACCCTTGGTAGCTTGGCAACGAGCGTCAAGGCTTAACTTAGGAGACAGAGTGTAAAGCATTCAAATATCACAAAACAGTATTTAAATAAAACACAGGAAACAGTTTAAAAATCCAAAACCAATTTATAAAAATAGAATATATTTTTATCTTTAAAATGACACCAAAACGAATAAAATTGGATAAGGGGAACTGGAGATATGAATTTTTAAAGAATTATTATTTTTCTAGCGCTTAGAAACAAAAAGCGCCAATCGGGTCATCTGGTTGCACCTCGACCGGGGCAAAGTCAAAGTTTCAGGCCGACCGCGATGGAGCCCTGCTCGGCTACAAGTCGCGGGAGGCCTCGGTTAAAAAGTTACCTTCTGACTTAGTCTTTATTTTGAAGATTTTCTTCAGCGGGACGAACCTGCCAGTTGAATCCGACCTCCTGGAGCCCTTCTCCGGATACGCGATGCTGGATTCCTCGGTGGAGATTTTTACCTTCGGACTTAGTCATTTTTTCGAGGTGAAAATCCTTCGACCGGGGTAAACCTGGATCTTGATCTGACGTCCATGGAGCCCTTCTCGGATACGATGGCTGGGAGGTCCCGGTCAACTTTTTACCTTCGGACTTAGTCTCCTTTTCTGAGATTTTTCTTTACCGGGACGAACCACCAAATCAGGCCAGGTCGCGGTTGAGGCAAGCCGGCTAGAATTTCCACGGCGGGTCGGTCCCTCTCTGGAGCTTTTTTACAAAAATTCTCAAATCTTCTCCAAACTTCTGGGGCTTCTCCCAGATGTCTTTTTAAGGTTCTTTTGGGGTCCACAGCTCACCCCAAGGGTCCAGAAGTTCTGAGATGGTCCTTGGGGGGTGCGGACTACAACTCCCAGAATGCACCTGGCGCAAACTCCTTTTTGGCCACTGGACAGTGGTCAGCTGGTCGCGTTCTTCAGGAGTTGGTGCAGGGGACTCTGGATAGCAATTTTTCACCTGTAGCAAACAGGGAGTCCCTCCTTGAACCAGTTGAAGCCAGGCAAAGTCCTTCTTGTGGTGAAGCCCAAGTGTACAGCTGGTGCAGTCCTTCTGAGTGCAGGTTCCAGGTGCAGGCCAGGGGTCCAGCAGGGCAGTCCTTCTTCTCCGTTGGTTCTTCCTTGTTGGAATCTGATGGGGATCTGAAGTGTGGGTGCAGGTCTGCCACTTTTATCCTTGCTCCTGGGTGAAAAGCAGGGGGGTCCTGGTTCTCCAATCAGGTGCAGGGTCATTCCCCCTGTGATGACCACTTCCTGGGAATGTGGCAAAAATCAATCCCAGGAGGCAACATTCTCTAAAAATCCATCATGGCTGAATCTGATTTTTGGAGGTTACATCTGGCTGAGCCCAGCCACTGGTGTGGCTAAAAATCATAAACACACCCCTCTCCTGCCCTCTCCTAATCTAATCAAGGGGGCACCTAGTTGTCTGGGGTTGCAGGATGTGGGGGTGTTGCTGGTTGCTCCAAATGTCCTTCTCTGTCTTTGAAGACCAGTTTGGCAGCCCTCCCCCTTCCTGCCTCACCATCTGCTGAGGGGAGATTCCCTCCCACAGGCACATTCCTTTGTGGGAAGCCAGGCCACTTCACACCTCATCAAGGCAGCTTGGCCAAGCTTGCTAGAGCTGGCCAATCAGAGCACAGCAGCAAAAACAATGCAGGGCTGAAATGGGCAACTTTTCAGGTAAAGTTTAAAACTCTTTTCCTGAACAAGATATATTAAATCCCACAACTGGAAGTTGTGGGATTTATTACAACAATTAATTTGATACCAAACTCTTGGTATGCATCATTTAAGGTGACTTTAAAAATTAAAATAAAGTCTCCCCATTCTAGCCTATGAAGGCCATTTACTACAATGAGGGAAAAACGAATTTGGCAGTTTTTACCTCACCAGGGCTTATAAAACTATTTTTATAAGGTCCCTGCTTATAGTTACATGGCACCCAGCCCTAGGGGCACATAGGGCACACCTTAGGGGTGACTTATATGAAAAAATAAGGTAGTTTAAGACTTTGGAACTACTTTTAATTTCAAAGTCGAATTTGCATATAACTTTAATTTAAAAGCAGCCAGCAAGGCAGGCCTGCCTTTAAAATGACACTGGGCACCTCAGCAGTGCACCTATGGGTGCACTACCTATGCTGTGGTCCCTAAACCTACATGCCCTACCATATACTAGGGACTTATAGGTAGGTTAATTTAGCCAATTATAATTAGCCTAATTTGCATATCCATTTTACACAGAGCACTGGCCCTGGGACTGGTAAGCAGTACCCAGGGCACAGCCAAGAGTCAGTAACCACCAGTATGTGTCCAAAAGGTGTGGGGGTGACCAGGGCAAAAAGGAGGACTTTCCTACAAGCATAAGGACATCTTTACTCTTCAAAACCTCCAGTATTCCTGCAAAGTGTTGAAGGTAGAGAAGACAATAGCCATAACCAGTCATTTGACTCAGCTTCTTCTTCTGTGCTAATTATTCTGAGTCTCCACAATTCATGTTATTGGGGTCCACATTTTGAGAATTACATTGTACATTGGCATAGTGGGGTGGAGATCCAATAAATGTCAGCAATCTTTGTCACTTTAAACAGAATGATCCAATAGTTAGTGGAATTGATCATTTGAACTTGAGTAATTCACCATCATCTTCCTTTGGGATGTATGTAGGCCTGCTGTACTGGGATACTTCCCAGTAAAGAACTTCCGACAAGCAGCCAAGACTAATTCAGTTCTGACAGGAAAACCCTTCTCCAAACTATTTTCAGCATCTCGGAGGCAAGTTTATCAGGTTTCAAGCATCACAATCTGACAATTTACACTAGTCTAACTGGCATGAGGCAAGCTTCTTCTTCATGTTTCATGTGTGCTGGTTGATGCAGTGGTGCATCGTCAGAGTAGTGGTATGCTGACTGAAATCTTGAAATCTTCCTGCATACTCTTCTCGAGCTACCCAACATGTTGCAATCAGTTCGAAAGACAAGGAGATTCTTGTCCAATCATCTTTGATCTTAGCTACACAGATAGGAACATACTGTTTGGCATGCTTTCTAGCCATCTCTTGAAGGAGGCAAATCTTCACATTGAGAAGATCAATTTAGCTTGAGGTGCTCTCTCTCATGCTGAAGAGAGACAATCGTTCTAGGATCTCCAAGGTTTTAGGTGCCTTTGGTAGAAAGGGAAACAAGGGTGACTTGGCTACCACTTTCCAGCAGCCCAGTTGTCTTTTGCCCCTCCACTCATATTGGCACATCTTCCTACCCTCCAATTATTCGATCTGCAATTCTGGATTATCCTGGGATGAAATGGCCTTTTTGCATATTTTAAGTCTCTTATTTCCTTGATGCGCATGGTAGTCTTTGGCTGAATCTCTTTGGTGCTTTTTGACTCCTTGTGTGCTAATTGCAGAAAGTCAATGGCTATCTATGATTGTTTTATGGAGTTTGTTTTCCTACACTCCTCAGTTGGATAAAACGTCAGCTGCCAAATGGAACTACTTTCAAAGTCTTTTTCCCCATGGGATAAAAGAACTTCTTTCAACATGTAACACTCACTCTTGGTGAGTTTTCACATGGCCTTCTTCAGGGGATGGTGGAATGCTCCTCCCAAAGAGCTTATGTTAGCACTAGCAGCAAGTGCACTGCCTCAATTGATACCACCTCAAAACTTGTGTCCACAGCTTCCAGCTGGCTAAATGATACCAAATCCCTTGCATGGAATAATATTAGGGTCAAACACCTTGCCTCACGTCATAATGACATGTCAGGTGGATTTTGCAGTCTGTAAAATGAGTCTGGTGTTCTTGTGCATAGAAAATCCAAATGCAGGAACATTGGCATGGTTATAATTGGGCATCGTGATTTTCCACTCTGGAATAGCACTCCACCGATCTTATAATTGTCTTTCGTCAACCTCAGGCAACCACCATCTGATAGGCGGGCACATCCATTTGCAGTTCAGCACACGTTCCTGTGATCTTAATACTTCTCAGCTCCTCCTTTGATGGATCAACTATTTGTAGAATGTCAGGGTTGCAACCTGCTGTGTTCACTCTTTTTTTAGCAAACATTTGCCAATTGCATTATCAATCTGATGTGTTCCATCTTTGTATCCTACAATAGCTAATGGTGATAACATGGTGGAACTTTCCTTGTTTTATAGGGTCACTTGTTTGTGCTGCAGATTCAGGGTCAAATGTCACAAGGAAGTATGAACAGTGCCTCCAATGTGAAATACTCCTGAACCACCTGGCAGGTTAGGAGAATGAGACCTGGTAGTGGTCCCATGTGCATGAGGCTCCTGTGGCATTAGTCAACATGTCTTCACATTATTACCTGGAAATAAAGAGACTTTAAAGGTAATTCTCCTCATGAGACACCTACGACTGAGGGGTTTAGGGAGAAGGAAAACAGTCATGATATAATGCAACATAAGTAAACCTGTGCGGAGACCCGTACCTGTGGAATCTGCCTGGCACGCCAATACTATTCTTTAAATACATTTCAGTAAAAGTGTAATATACTGCACCTTAAGCTGTGAAATAAGAACTGTGCCCTTGGGATATACAGCATTGAGCAGGTGCTGTCCTGATTCAAACGGCATTGAACAAACAGTGACAAGCTGTAGATTATTAACACAGGCAACGGTTTCAGATCTAAACTCAATAATAGTCAGTTTTGGAGTGCACATGCTTGTGGCTCCACTTTTAGAGAAGCAAAGCTCCCTTTAGACCTAATGCACTCACGCAAAGTGGTTAACTTGAGTGGCTTTCCTCTCATCTGCAAGAGGTTAAGCACTTGCAGATCATCTGCAGGGATGATCTTTACTTCATGTGCTTTCTTTCGCTCTCTGGTTTACGCGCTGCGTGGAGATTTTCCCTCCAGTAATCAGACTGTCTCTGTACAGCCACATTTATCAGGTTCAGTGCAGCACAAAATCCTTCACATTTGTCACATACTTAAATGTCTGTTTAACAGAGTTCAGCTCTAGTCATACTCTCACCAGAGACATTTTTCATGGATTGACATGGTTGAAATGCTGGTAGGGATGTGGCGTCATCCACACTGTCTTGCCTTTACAGTTCAGATAACCTTAAACTAATCCAACTAGATATTCTCAAATTGAAAAGAATTTGACTAAGACAATATGCATTTTTAGGTACATTTGGTTTTTGGTGCAGGATAGGTCAAAAGACACTTCAAGGTGTTCATTTCAACACGGTGGAGATTTATGTCATATTACAATCTTGAGCTTTCGTCAGGGCCAGTCCGAGGTGTTTTTAGGGCCCAGAGCAGAAACGGGAAATTGCAAAGCACCTCTAATTTACATACAACATGGCATGCCAGGAAGTGACATTATTTGACCCTTCATCCTCTTTTGCTATATTAAAATGATCTTTGCAGCCGCAGCTTCCATGGGCACCAGTGAAATGTATAATAACATGAATAAATAAAACGCTTTATTAAAATAAATACCTATATCCTGTAGCTTGATCAAGTGGCTATGCATTGCATTAATCTTACTAGACAGGAAAGCTACCTCAGGGCCCTTTTTCCGAGAGACCGATGGTGCCAGAGCAAAGTCACTCACAGTGAAGAGGGAGGGTAATACTTTAAAACCTTGCTTTTTCATAACTCTACATAGGAGAATTTCTTGTTTTAAAACACTATACCATGGGCTAAAAGTGACGTTGTAAGAATGAAAGACTAAGCCAGTCGTGAAGGATTCAAACTCTTAACTTTCAAGATATTACGTCTCATCAATAGTTTTTTTAAGCAGGCGAGGAGAACATAGAGGACCCCACAGGACGCGGTGCCGAGGGGGATACCTTCCAGAAAACAGCGGGCACCCATTTATACAAACAAGGAACAAACAATACTGGAGACAAACAATGAAGTTCCAGTTTTTTTTCTATCACTGATTAAGATGGCTAAATCTACCAATTCTCTTCTCTGGAAAGGTCTGGCATATGTCTCAAGTACTAATGTCTGTAGATTTGAGTTGTAACAAGACACTGTACCTTTCTTCAGAAAGGTTCTCTTAAAAACCTTTTTTGACAATACAGAAAGGCAAGACACTAGAGAGTTTATTGTCTCAGGCCTTTCACTTCCCTCTACCTTCACACCAACTTTAGAACAGTTAGGCCGAGGGAGCTATATTTGAAACAGTACTATTAAATAAGCTCAGGGATCCCCAGATCTTGAGGCACAAGGACAGACAGCCCAGGAGGCATTATCAACAAACAAAAATATTACTGTCAAGAACTGTGATAAAGGAGTGGGAGTGTGTTAATAGACACCGAGAAATATGTGAACAGAATGAAAATTATGTTAATGAACACCGAGCACTATACAAAAATAACCAGTGATCTCTAAGAAAACACAGAAGCTAACTTATAAAGCCTTGAATCAAGGGCTTATGGGCCTCATTTCGACTTCGGCAGATGGTTAGAACTGTCCGCTGAACTTCTGACAGGGAAGTTGCCACCATACTGGCTACTTCCCTGCTGGACTTATTTAGAATTTTCTGCTGGGCTTGCGGGAATCGAGGTTTTGACCCGCCAGCCTAGCAGGAAACAGGCAGCAGCATTGTTGCCGGCTTGTAATCAAGCTGGTGGCAATGCTGCCATCACAAGGTGCTCCAGCCCCATCACAATGTTCACTCTCTGCACAGCAGACAGTGAACACTGCGATGGTGATGAGCAGGGGGACTCCTGCACTGCCCATGCCAAGTGCATGTGCAGTGTAGGTTCCCCCCCCATAGCCCTCTGCACCTATTCCCCACCAGCCTTTCCATGGCGGTAAAACCACCATGAAAAGGCTGGCGGAGAACAAGGTCATAATCAGCAGGGCGAAGCAGTATGCAACGCTGCCCTGGTTGATTGCGATCTCCCCCACCGCCAGCCCATCGAGATCATGGATCCCGGCGGTGCTGGAGGTCTAACCGCCAGGGTCTTAATGTGGCGGTCGGAATGCCACAGCAGCGGCAGTCATGACCGCTACCCCTATTATGGCGGTCTCAAGACTTCCAGCTTCATAATGAGGCCCAATATGTTAAAAAAGAACATGGTTTTCTCTATACTAGTAATCCTCGGATGGCTAGCATATACAATGTACCTAAAAAGCATAAGAACCAGCTGGATCCTGCATTATGACTGCAAATCGCTCAGTTAGTAAGCCTTTATCAAAATATGTGGACTCATTTTTGCATCCAGCTCTACCCCATATTAAGTCAAACATTAAAGATACTGGACACATGATATCTACATTAGAAGGTTCCAACTATAACAAACATAGCGAGATCTTAGGGACTATGGACATAGAAGCGCTTTATAGTAATATCCCATATTAGGCAGCCATTAATGTGGTGGAACTTTTTATGCATGAGTATTTGATCAAAGCCCTGAGTGCATGTATTGTGGAATGCCTCAAGACTGTGTTACAGGTAAATGTTTTTGAATTTGGTAGTGATTTGTTTTTGCAGAATAAATGCATAAGCATGGGGGGCTATTTGTGCCCCCGGTATAGTCAATATCTTCATGAGTCAATTTAAAGACAAATATATAAACAAATAGGTGGCCCATTATTCTTAATCTGTCAAACATTGGTCACAATTTATTGATGATATTTTCTTTAAATGGGGGGCTGATCAGGAACCTTAGTTGTAATTTATGTAATGGACCATTTAATGTCACCCTAATCTCCGATTCACACCAAATATGAGTTGGGATAGGGTGAAGTTTTTGGACATCTGGATCAAACATAGAGAAGGTGTTAGAAATTGGGTATCTAGTTGTAAGGGGTGTGCACCCTGTCCAAGTAGGGGCCACAATCCTAGTCAGGGTAAGTCAGATATACACTTTAAATTAACTTGTGCTCACCCTCTAGTAGCTTGGCACAGAGCAGTCAGGCTTCACATAAGAGGTACTGTGCAAAGAATTTGTGCAATACACACAAACACACAGACACATAGAGTAACACAATAAAAACACCACACAATGTACCACACAAGTTTAGAGCAATAGAGAATATTTATCTGTGTAAAACAAGACCAAAATTACAAAAATCCGATCAGTAGAAGTTGAGATATTACTTTTTCAAGATTAAAACAAAAATAGTGCTTACAAGTCACTAGTGGTCAAAAGGTTATTTGAGGTTGCATGGGACCGGTGCAAATCCAAAGTTCAGTCTGACCGTGATGGAGGGTAGGCCAGCTAGAGAACCCATGGAGGGTCAGCTGAAACAGTACTTTTGATGGAGCAAAGCGTCAACTTAGAGGGCACGATGCGTCAGTTCTGATCTATGCAGTTTGGCAGATGTGCCATCATAAAGCCTCACAGTCGTGTCCCACATAGAACTCAGTTGAAGTGAATTTGATGCATCATCACCGAGCAGTGCAGAGTGTCGTCATCGGTCCATGCTGGCTGAGAATCCGCTGTCGTCAAACAGCCTCCGTGTCGGCATCAAAGGAGTGATGCAGCAGAATTTCTCACACACTTGAGGCAATGCATTGGTTTTTGTAGAAATCAGCTGCATGATCCACTGCTGAGGGCCAGGATTGGAGGGGACACCTCAGGCACCTCACAGATGGCAGAGTTCAGCAGCACCAGGAGAGTTTCTGGTAGTCTTCGATGTCCTTGAGACTGCAGAAAAACAAGGGATAAGCCGGCAAGCCCTTGGAGTCACTCTGGGTTCAGCAGGATTGGGCCCAGTCCTTGTCCTCAGCACAGCAGAGATCAGCAGGCAGCAGGGTAGCTCAGCAAAGCAGGGAGGCAGTTCTTTGGAACAGTCGGTCCAGGCAAAGTGTCACTCCTTACAGCACAGCAATCTTTACACCAACAGAGCTCTTCCCAAGTCCAAGAAGTATACTAATTTGGTGGGATCAGAGACCCAGTACTTATGCCCAAATGTGCCTTTGATGTGGAGGTCATATCAAAGTAGTTCTTTGAAGTGCATAGAGATCCTTTCTTCCTGGCCCAGGCTCCAGACTACCAGTCTATGGTAATTAAGCCTTTGTGTGGGGACAAGCACTTCCTTATTGAAGTGTAAGTGTTAGCTCCCCTCCACCCTTCCAGCTCAGGAAGGCCCTCTGAATGAGATGAATGCAGAGGACTCCTTTGGCACACCCACCCTTCCTGTGTTTGTGGCTGTCTAGGGGAAATGCACAAAGTGTAGATGTCACCTAGCCCGCACGTGTATTAGAGACAGAGTGCAAGATACACAGAGCAGTAAGAGCAGAGACATGCCCACATTTTAAACATGGCATTTCTAAAGTTGTAATTGTTGGAAATGGCCCTTTTTGCAGGGTCATCCCCAGACTTTTTCTCTTCCTCCTTTTCATTTTATGACCTTGTTTTTGTTGGATTTAGAGTTCTGTGCACTTTATCATGCTAACCAGTGCTAAATTGCTTATGCTCTCCCTTTAAAATGTGGTACTTTTGGCTTAGCCACAATTGGCGTAGTTAATTTACTTGTAAGCCCCTAGCAAAGTGTACTACAGGTTCCCAGGGCCTGTAAGTTAAATGCTACTAGTGGGCCTATAGCAGAAATTGTGGCACACGATACAGTAGTGCTGTACACATGTCTTAGGCCTGCATTATGCAACACAGATAGAAAGAGTAATATGCGTCCTAGGATTGTTTTTGTGCAGGAAGGTGCCCATTCCTGCATATAGCAATCCTGTGTGCAACACAGGCATGCATGCACCATGTTGTAAGGGTGTCTGCATTGGTGCTAGGCAGCCAAAAGGGTGTCAGTGCATGGGAAAGGACAGGAATAGGCCATATTGTGATAAATACAGCATATTACTGCCCTTTCAATGTCATGCAGTGCACCATAACAAGGGGACTTGCTGAGCTGCACCATGTGACTTGGACATAAATATGCCCTAGTATGGAAGACTATGGGAATAATCTAGATGTAACAAGACGAGTATAAGGGGCATATTTATGAGAGCTTCGAGTCATGCTAACACCATGCAACGTGGTACATGCGTGACACAAACCTCTTAGTCAGATTTTTTTTGTACTTCCTGCACAAAAACAATTCTGCATGCAATGCAGTCACTATTGAACCATTGTGCAGGGGTGTCTACATTGGCGCTAAGTAGCCCATTGTGCACCAGCACAGGGAGAAAGGACAAGAATTCACTACATGCCTTAAATACGGCACATTCCTGCACTTTCCCAGTGATGCAGCGCAACAAGATGACATGCTGCCCTGTACTGCGCCACTTTGCCATAAATATGGCCCATTATCTTAGCCGCTATATTACTAGATCGTCATTTAGTTGCGGCTCATGGCATACAAAAGGGGTAGGGCAGTCCAGGTGGAGGAGGAGTTCAATTAAAAATAAAAAAATAAAACCACTTACCTGCGCTGCCGCCGCCTGTCCATCCTCTCCTCCTACTTTTCTGCAGGCACAGGCTCCCAGCCTGCCCTGCGCCAATCCTGACACTGCATAGAGCAGTGTCAGGATTGGCTGGGAGTGCCTGGCCAGGGCGCTCCCAGGCAGACTGCGAGCTGGTACAGGCTCTCTCCAGCCCGGCCACTGTGTAACTGGGCTAGAGAGAGCCCAATGCGCATGTGTCTTTGGGCGGCCCAAGATGGCCGACCAAATACACATGTGCTTTGAGGGGGAGTGCTGTGCACTCCCCCTCACTGTTTGTCACACCAGAGGCCCCGCCCATTTTTTTTAAAAACGGTAATAAACACAGTTTAATAAAGACAGTTTAATATTGTTTTTCGGGAAAAGGTTTACACCCTAATGGAGAAGCCTCCCCTGACGTCATTGTGGGTTAGGAAAGATTCATGTTATGATTGTACTGGAACCATTCAAAACATACTGACCTGAAGAATCAGTAGAAGTAATGGCATAAAAAAAATATGAACAATCTGTGTGACTTTATGTTTTATTTCCTATATACAAAGCTAAATATTTACTGGATCAACCATTTTGCTAATCTGGAACCTAAGAGTTTTCCGTAAAACCATCTGTGTTCAATTTACATTTTTTCTCTCAATTATACATCTTCATAACCATACAAAACGATTGAAACTATTAAATGACTTTTAAGGAATTGAGTCCACATTGTAATCTTTCATACCTTACAAATACACTAGCATTTTCCCCAACCTATCCCCTAGTTGCTCTAGCGCTGCCTGCAAAATTTCTCATGCTCTATTATAGCTTCTCCTTACCATTAATTATCCCAGGTTACTCCTCAGTTGTTTTCATAATCTGTTTTCTGGTCTGTCTTGTCTACTTTTGTAGTGTTTTTTTTTGTGAATTGTGATTTTTTTCAAGCTGTTCGAGGAAAAGGATATGCCTCATTGTTTTAATTTACCAAATTTGAGGTTCACAAGCCTGGAGGTTTCATGATGGTGTTTTTCATTTTATATTTTCTCCGAAATGAGGTACAGGTTTTAGCTTGCCGAGCTACAGGTTGGTTAGGTTATAATTTTCATACACAACGTGTGTAATGATTCATACTGTTCCTTACTGCACCTTTATTGGATTCAGGCAATTAAAATGCTGCGTGAACCAGATGATAATCGAGAAATGTAAGATATTGTCATGGGTTTCTCTTAATGGAAAGTCTTACCCCACATATTTCACTTTGCAATCGCTTCCTTGACAATGTAATTTTCAGAAGAGATGAAAACAAATATAAAATGCGATTTGACTGTGACATAGAATCAATATGTGTTTTACACTCTCGTACCTGAGTTCCACGTCCACCTCTGTTTCTTTTTCAGGACTGTACAAACACAAACATCGAAGATACGTCACAATGCGTAAATAAAGTTATAGCAAGTTAGCAGATGGCAATTCAAGTTAATTTAGTGTTCGATAAGTTAATTTAGTGTTCGATAAGTAAAGAACAATTCTCATTACCCTAAAATCCTATATGTGTAGCTGTCTTCCAATTCCTATTTTTTACTGGACAAAAACAAAATAGCTCTATAAATACAGTGGTCTGATCACTACCCTATTACGATCTCTATCACCTGTCACAGAAATTGAGCCAGCCACTCTCTGAGTACCTCCATCTACTGTTCATTAAAAGGCAACATTATTAATGACATGATTAAAATACCCAAGAAGTAGGTTAACATAAGCCTGGTATGTGAGTCATATTCCCCTCTATTAATTGAACGTCTGCCATCTCTTTCTGACAATATTTTCCCTTTGTGGACACCTGATAGGTGTGCAAAAGATAAACTCAGCTATAAACATATGTTTACAGTTGAATTTACTTTTACGAACTGGGCCCTCTGTGGTTTTGCTAAATAAATTATGCTGAGATAGCAATATTGTTTGCATCTACCAATTATGTATTTGTTCAAAATTAGCAAGTTCTTGATCCCATATGATCATCTTTCATAGCTTTTTGCTATATTGCTATAATGATTTCAGGGTTCACACATCTGTTTTACTCCATCATGGCTGCAAAGCATCTTAAGTTTGGCCTAGAACAGTGGTTCTTAACCTCTGATCCAGCGACCCCTGGGGTTCAGCGAAACCTAATTAGGGGGTCCTCGACTGCTTACAAAATTGACTATTTTTACCAGTTAATTAAAATGTGTATGAATAAAGAATATAAAAAAGGAAGCAAACAGTACAATTGGTCATTTTAAAACGTTCTGTAAATGTGAAGGAATTTACAAATGGAGGCAAAAAATTTAGTATGCTCATTCTAATTTGTGGGAGTAGTACTAGTGCATCAAATAGAATAAGGTATGGATGATGGGTGGCATCAGTTGAATTTAGAAAAGCTCTAAGCTTCTCATTAACATTAGAATAGAATTTAGATTTTTATTTTTGTGAATTAATATATTTCACAATCTGTGTATTTGTTTCATGAATGCTTATTTCTGTATTTTCGTGTGATTTGTTTTGCTCTTCAAATCATCAAAAATGCTTAGACCGGGGTCGGCTTCCAGTAATGACTCGGTGGGAAGAGGGGGGTTTCTCCAGATTTCAATCCTAATTTAAGTGGAGGTTCCAGTAGTGATTGAGGGGGAGCACATAAGTCAGATGTTTAAGAACCACTGGCCTAGAACATCCAAGAGGAACAGCAGGTGACTTTGGTTGCTTTACTGAAGAGATGTTCTGGAGGGAGATGGCTATAACATCAAACTAATGATGTCACCTGGCAGGGTACAGTAAACTCTTTTTGAAGGTGAGTAGATCAGAATGTTCCATGCGTCTCCATAAGTGCAACCCTGCAACCATTAGGCATACACAGTAGACACGTTCCAGTGCTCAGTACTTTAAGTGAAAAACCAGGCCTCTTCCAAAACAGCAGTTTTCAGGTGAGATAGTACATTCTGTTTTAGCCAGAAGGGTTCTTTCAGTTAGTAACCACGTTGGTGCTGATTCATGTTACATTGCGTTAAGTATTTTAGGCTTTGCCCTGTCTTGCCTGGAATGGCCGTCTGCCAGATGGGTGGCATGTTTGAGCATATAGCGAGGAGATATACTCAGTCCCGCACAGGGTGATAAAGACTCCCTTCTGCATTTGGTATTCTACGTAGTGAGCAAAACTACTTCGTCTAAATCTTCACTAACACGTGCATTGTAATTTTGGGACTAAAACATACCTGACATCTTCTCCAGTTTCGCTGTCCGGAACAGTGCTGAATGAGGAAAAGAACACCAGATATTGGTTACTTAACCAAGCGTGGCACCCTGCTCCTGAATTATTTCAGATATCTGGCACAGATGTCTATGTCACCTGTCACGCAGTGTGCTAACAGTCAAGTCATATTACTTTGTATAAAAGATGTAAATAGAACACATAAACTAGAACGATCTGTCCTCACAATCACTAAAGATAAAAGCGGATTTGTTTGGCCCTAAATGGTATTTGTCACAGAAGCAAGGCGTCCGAAAACAACATCTGCTCCCTCAACAGCAAATGTACCTGTTACTATTATGTTAACAAAAGTAGCAGCTGTACGCTGCCTGCTGCCCATTTTTCCCTCTTAGTCAGCCCATTAGGGCATGAGAGTGTGAGGCTGAAGCTGATGATGTTTACAGAGTACACACACTCACACTCACATGCGCGTGAAGTGATGCATGACTCTTGCAGTAACACAGTTTTCGCCTGCAAAAAGGTATACTTGAACTGAAGCAGCTAAAAATGCCACGTTTCGACTTTCTGAACTCAGGTCCAGATTTACTACTGCTTAGTACTGGCACATGCAAAGTTAGAAAAGTTAGCAAATTTTAAAGAAGAGAACATTTGTCTTTTTCCATATGGCTGCTTCAAAGAGGCATTATGTTTGGCACAAAAGCCCTGTCTACAAACATTAGTGTGCATCGAAAACCACGGGTTGGCGCATATATCACCTTGGTACAGCCCCTGGATGCGCAAAAATGCTTCAAAAGCTTTTACCCATTCTGAGTCTCTAGGTGTTGATACATAGGGGCCTTATGGCCAGATGTACTATCATTAGGAATAGCAATTTGCGCCCCATTAGGAATCGCAGCCATCCCAGGATCTGTGATTGCTTTTTAATAAAGCAAGATATATATTTTTTAAATACAGCCCCTTTTCCCTAAAGGAAAACGGGAGGCATTAAAAAAAGAAAACAAAAACTTAGCAGTTTCTTTTTTGAAGACTAAGTGGTCCGTGGGACCACCGTCTGCTCTTACAAAATATATTTACTTGCATTCTCAAAGAGGAAGGGGTCCCTTGGCGACCCCTTCCTCTTTGTGAATAGGTTATCATCAATTTAAAACTGTGGTCAAAAATTACTGTGGTGCTATCGGAATTTGGTCTCAAACAGTAATAAATGCTATACCGATTCAGTATTTGGAAGGTAAACAGGCCTTTTCCAAATACAAAATCACAAAAGCAAAATGTGATTCGATATCAAGTTACCGAATTATACTTTGTCTATTGTACATTGGCAAAAGCATTTCTCCGGTTGCAAGCAGCCCAATGGGCCATTTACAACTGGAAAAATGCTTTGTACATCTAGCTCACAATGCTTAAAAGATAGGCACTGCATTGTGTTAGATGTCTATGCTTTCCAAAAAGCTAGGGTATATCGTATAACTAAATTACAATATAATACGTTGGAAGATTAATCAATATCAATAAGATTTATCAATAGGTATACATAATACCTAGGCCCACTGATTACAATGATGTCACCAGGTATGGAAATATCTCCTTTCAGTAAGCCTTTCCTAATACATCACTGTTAGTTATGGGCAATGTGTTCAAGAGTGGTCAACTTTGCTGCCATCCCTCAAAAACGTTAACAATTACACTTGATTAACACTATCTCTATAGAAAGTACTTTTTGATGAAGGAGTTATCTGTGTTTTGGGTTTTTCAATTAAAAACCATTACTTATTGTGACATTAAATTATAAAATTGGATTTCGCTGAGATCGCTCACTGCATACTATAGAAGCAGACTCTGGAGTGCGATGGAGTGATGCCCAGGAGTCCACAGCACCAAAACGTTTAGGGACACAGAGGAGGCAAACATCTGCTGAAGGAGCCAAGAAAGGCTCCTGGTGCAAAAGATGATGACTATTCCAAGAGATTTACAACTTCTTTGCAAAATTCAATCCAGCTAAAGAGAGAAATGGCCTGATTTAGAATTCGGCCAACAGGTACTCTGTCACGAACGTGAAGGTCTTGTCCTGATGGTCGTATTACAAGTGCATTAGGATATAGTGCACTTGTAATAAGGTGGATGCAATATCGATCACGCTTGTGATGGATTATTCCTCCACCAAACTCTAAATCAGACATAAAGTGCTCTTGTGACCCTGCTAACTTGTGAGTTAATGATAAATGCAACTTTTTTAGGCAGAAGCAAATTGAGGCAGTCAATGAAAATGATAATAGATGGCCTGTTTTTTTATTTGTCAGATTGTATACTCCACCAGGATCATTGCGGATATTCCGTTTGCCACATTAAAAGTGCTACATAATGCATTTGTAATAGAGCAGACGTGATATCTGGTAAGGTTCGTCATAGTATCCTATCTACCAAACTGTAAATCAGGTCCACAGTGAGAAAAGCAAAAAATGAGGGTGAGGAATGCCACTGTATATTGGTATATCTTTATTTCTAATAAAATGCTTACATAGTGGACTTGCTGGATAACAGACATCCTAAGCCAGTGCTTAGCTCACGTAGTTGTCTTATTGGAGTGCACAGCAAAACATGAAATGGTAAGATGAGTTCATTTTAATAGATGTATGGTGAATTGTCCTTCCCTATGTCACACAGCTTTAGAAGGGTACTTGAAATATAATAATCAGTAAAGTATACGGGGAACATTGATTTTCAGCTAGCTGTTCACCGCCCACTCACTAACTCATCTCGCCACCAGGGCACATATCATTTAAAAAACATGTCTTTTGTGATCCATATTTTTTAAAGAGTAAGCTCATTTTTCTTCTATTATATCACATCAAAATAAAGGCAAACTAAGAAACAAACCAAGTAAAAAGAAGATGAACATATCATTCACTACTTCCATGCCCCTCTTTCTCGACCATGTCATACCAATTTAAGGTGAGCCCCCACTTCAATACCAGAATACAGAGCAATTATGGGGTGTATGATGCCAGCCTTTCCTTGCTGGGACAGTAAAGATGGTGTCATTCCTAGCATGCTCCTGTTGTGTTTTCTGTCTCTTTGGGGCATGTTTGTAGAATAACAGGTAGAGGTGAGCTTTGATCTTTATTGTCACCCACATTTTCTTTCCCCTGCTGGACTAGGAAATGAGAAATGGTACATCACGTGACCATGTACAAGGAGTTTTATGAAGTGACCCCTGCCTCAAGTTCCTTCCTAGGGTGATGTTTTATATAAGTCACAATTTTTTGTTTAGACTCACAAATGTTGTGGGAATTAAGTGGGTGTGTCAGATGAAATGAGAAGACCTGACACAGGGCCCATAAGACATAGCAAAGACACTGTGTATGGAAAGGTACTATTACTGGATATATGATGAAAATGAATAGAATTAATGGAGGAGCTGTGTATAGGTCAAAATGAGTGTTTTGCATTTATGTCTGTTGAAGCCATGGGCATACATTCTAGAAAGAGGCGAAATGTTGAGTCTGCCTTATCATCACCCTATTACTTTTCTCTCTTCCATCACTGCTACCATACAAGGGAAAGGAGAAAGCTCTTCCACTATTGAAAGGATCAAAGGACGCTTCAGGCCCTTCCAGTCTGGATAAATCAGGTGGAAGATGAATTTGGGGAACATGAGAGTGATGCATGCTTCATAGATAAACCGAGCAAATATATTGGAAAAAATGATCCATCTGCTATTTTATTAAAGATCAATATCAACATGGTGTTCCCTGCTGGAGATGAAACTAATACCGCCACATCTTCTGGCTCAGACAATTCCAACAGAAGTCCTAGTCTGGATTTCATATTTATTGCTTCAACAAGGAGTGGCGGTTATGGAAAGGCAAGATCTGAAAAATGTCAATGCTCCAAGTTTTTATGCCACTTTTATTTCGTTTGCTGGATAGTGATTCTTTCCTTCCTAAACCGGCACTCATGTATTGTTTGGCAACATGGTAACATGTTTGGTGAGCAGATATTCAGTGAAAGAGAACGTGGTGATTAAGGTTCCAATAAACAAGAAAGATGATTCATTTTTTTGCAAAGTTATTCAGGAGCTGTAGGAAGCTGGCCTGATGTGTGGTGGGTACCTATGGCACTTACACCTTATACCGGGTCCAGGTATCCCCTCTTAGTGAAGTGTAGACAGTGTCTAGAAGCCAGGCTTTCTAGAAGTAGCTGTGGATGAGCAGCCAAGGCTTATCTAGGAGACACGCAAAGCTCATGCCAAACCACTGTAGTCACTCAGCACTTACACACATGAAAGAAAACATTCAGTTGTACAAAAATAAAAGTACTTTATTTTTGGTCACACAATACCACAGAATACTAGAAGGGCAACCCTCCAATAGGAGGTACGTAATACACTAATTATATACACTAGTAAACAGCAATAGACATAGAAAAGGTTAGAAAACAGGGAAAATGTAAATAACTAATAGTGACCCTATGGAGAGCCCAAACCATATACTAAAAAAATGGAATGTGATCACAGGACCTCCACGTAGGTAAGTGAAATGTGTAGAGGGGAGCTGGGAGTACTAGAAAACCACAGAGGTAAGTAACACAGTACCCTCGCAACCAGGAACACAGGAGTAAATCACTGGAATTTCCCCAAACCACCCAAAAGGAAGGAAAAGAAGAATAGAAGACACCCAGACAAGACTGCAAAAAAACAGAGGTGGATTCCTGGAGAAGAAGGCCTGTGGAGAGAGAGGACCATTCCAAAAGTGTCAGTGGAGTCCAGGGGGAGTAGGAGCTACTACCCACCCAGCTATACTTGCAGGACTTGGTTGGGGGTGAGGAAGAACAGGTCAGCACTGCATTCCTGGAGCTGAGAAGAGTTCCTCAGTAATGCAGAAGATGTCCCACGCTGGAATGAAGATTGCAAATGAGTGTCGGTACAAAAATTCCACCAGTAAGACTTGGCAAAGGCAAATTCACAGTTAGTGGAAAAGTGGTGCTGCCAGGGACCAGCAAGGCCCAGGAGGACTCAACTCAGGAGTGGGAGTAACAGGAGACCCTCAGCAACACAAAGGGCCCACAGGAGCAGAGGCAGCGCCCACAGGAGTCCCACAGAATGGGGACACATAAGTTGCAGAAGAGGCCCATGCAGCACTTCAGAAAGGGATCCCACGCCGCAGGAGAACCACGCAGACGGCTATGTGTCACAGCAAGGAGTGCTGGGGGCTGGTGCTGCACGTAGCCTGGAGTTCCCTTGGAGGAAATGCAAACAAGCCTTAGCAGCTGCAAGAGACGTGGTGCACTGGGGTACTGTCCTGCGAGGGAAGACAAGGGCTTACCTCCATAAAGTTGGACAGGTTTCAGAGAGGATAAAGAGGACTACTCTGGACCACCACCAGTGATGTAGGATCCATGCATCTCAGGATGAGAGGAGATCCACGCAATGGGTCATTGTTGCAGTAGGTGCCTGTGGATGCAGGGGAGTGACTCCTTCACACCAAGGGAGATGCCTTCTTCCTTTTCATGCAGACTGAAGACTTGCCATCCTCAAAGGATGCACAGCTGGTGAAATGTTGCAGAACATGGAAGGAGCTGTGGAAACAATGTGGCAAATAGAATGTTCTTCATGGATGTAGATTGTCGGTTCCTGGAGGGTCCAGTAGCTAGAAGTTGAAGTGGAGGTTGCAGAGGAGTCCTGCTGGAATCTTGCAAGCTGCATCTGAGGACGGACCCAAGAGAGAGACCCTAAATAACCCTGTAAGGGAGATTGGTCACCTAGCCAGGTGATCACCTATCAGGAGGGGGGCTGATGTCACCTGCCTGACCTGGCCACTCAGATGCTCCCAGAGGTCCCTGCCCTTCTTGGATTCAAGAAGGCAGAACCCAGGGACCCTCTGGAGGAGCTCTGGGCACCATCCCTGGGATGGTGATGGACAGGGGAGTGGTCACTCCCCCTTCCATTATTCAGTTTCATGCAAGAGCAGGGGCCGCGGGTCCCTGAACCGGTGTAGACTAGTTTATGCATGCAGGGCACCAAATGTGCCCTTCAAAGCACTCCAGTGGCTTGGGGAGGCTACCCCTTCCAAGCCATGTAACACCTATTTCCAAAGGGAGCAGGTGTTACCCCCCCTCTCCCAATTTTGTTCTGCCTTCCTGGGCTTGAGTTATCAAGCAGCAGGAGGGCAGAAACCTGTCTGAGGGGTGGCAGCTGCTTAATGGGAGGTGCATCAATTGCAGCTTGAAGGAATCTTTTGCTAAAAGACTGGCACACATGGTCATCCCAAAAGCTACTGCCCTTTACAGGAACTCAGCAGTTTGGAACTGATTTAGAACAAATGTATAGGATTTTAAAGAATGCAACCATGTTATCTCCTTAAGGAGAAATATGATTCCTCAAAC
Source organism: Pleurodeles waltl (assembly GCF_031143425.1). NCBI lineage: Eukaryota > Metazoa > Chordata > Amphibia > Caudata > Salamandridae > Pleurodeles > Pleurodeles waltl. The sequence continues at coordinate 833,770,507 of NC_090440.1, forward strand.
ACTCAGAGGGCTTCTTTCATCAGCCTACTCGAAGCAACAGTCAAGTATTCAGTTATGGCAAAGGAAACTTGGGGGATGGTTTAGAGTTTGGCGGAGATGATACTTGTTAGACCTGACAGCCTTAGGGTAGTCACCCCTAACTTTTTGCCCGCCTCCCTCCACTTTTGAGATACAGTTTTTGCTGGTTTTAAGACCCTGGGGCACTTTACCACTGGTAACCAGTGCTAACGTGCATTTGCTCTCTCCCTTTAAACATGGTAATATTGAATCATACCCAATTGGACTATTTAATTTACTTATAAGTCCCTAGTAAAGTGCACAATGTGTGCCCAGGGCCTGTAGATTAAATGCTACTAGTGGGCCTGCAGCACTGATTGTGCCACCCTCTTAAGTAGCACCTTAACCTTGTCTCAGGAAATCCTTTCCAAGGCCTGTATGTGCAGTTTCACTGCAAATTCGACTTGGCATTTAAAAGTACTTGCCACATCTAAAACTACCTTTTTTCTACATATAAGACACTCCTAAGGTATGCCCTAGGTAACCCATAGGGCAGGGTGTGGTGTAGGCAAAAGGCAGGACATGTACCTGTGTAGTTTACATGTCCTGGTAGTGTAAAACCCCTACATTCGTTTTTACACTGCTGTGAGGCCTGCTCCCTTCATAGGCTAACATTGGGGCTGCCCTCATACATTGTTTGAGTGGTAGCTGCTGATCTGAAAGGAGTAGGAAGGTCATATTTAGTATGACCAGAATGGTGATACAAAATCCGGCTGACTGGTGAAGTTAGATTTAATATTACTATTTAAGAAATGCTACTTTTAGAAAGTGAGCATTTCTATGCACTTAAATCTTTCTGTGCCTTACAATTCACGTCTGGCTGGGTTTAGTTGACAGCTCCCTTGTGCATTCACTCAGACACACCCCAAACACAGGATACTCAGCCTCACTTGCATACATCTGCATTTTGAATGGGTCTTCCTGGGCTGGGAGGGAGGAGGGCCTGACACTTGCATGTCAAAGGACAGTAGACTGCCCTCACACAAAGGACTGCCACACCCCCTACTGGGACCGTGGCAGACAGGACTGAACTGAAAGGGGACCTTGTGCACTTCTAAGCCACTCTTTGAAGTCTTCCCCACTTCAAAGTCACATTTTAGTATTTAAACAGGGCATCTGCCCCTACCAACTCAGACACTTCCTGGAGAAGAAATTGGAACCAGAACCTGAATCCTGCCAAGAACTGCCTTGCAGCCCAAAGGACTCATCTTTCTGCTTTCTGTGAAGGACTGCTGCCTTGCTGTTGCCCTGCTGCCTTCCTGCTCTCTGGCTGTGGTAAAGAAGTGCTCTTCAAGGGCTTGGATAGATCTTGCCTCCTGTTCCCTGAAGTCTCAGGACCAAAAAGACTTCATCTCTTCAGGAAGGACTCCTTGTGCAGCGAAATTCGATGCACAGCCTGCCAGAAACGACGCACAGCCTGCACCACAGTAACAATGTCACTGCATGCCGAACTGGAACAACGCAGCCTGAATTCTCGAGAAGATCGACGCACAGGCCACCGGATCCATGCACAACCAATCCGGAACGACGCAGCCTGACTTCCAGAGAGGAATCGACGCAGCGCCTGATGTGCAGTAGAAAATTTGATGCAATGCCCACCAAATTGATGCAGCTCCTGTGACTTCATCCTGCCAGTGCAGGAAATCCATGCATCATCCCTGGGGAAAACCCTGCAACCCAAAGAGAATCCACGTCCCAGCGCCAGAAATCAGCGCACAGCCATCCCTGTGTGAAAACTAAATGACGCATTGCCATGAGAGGCCCGAGAAATCGACGCACACCTCTTTGTTTCCATGCATCTCCTCCTCTGTGGTTCTTTGCAGAGATTGTGCACGCAAGCCAGGTACTTTGTGCTTGAAAGAGACTTTGTTTGCTTTTAAAAGATTTAAGACACTTTATATTACACTTGCAGTGATATCTGAAAATATACTTATTGCATTTTAATCGGTTTGACCTGCATCTTATCACATAAATATTATATATTTTTGTAAACACTGGGTGGTATATTTTTGTGGTGCTACATGGTGTTATTGTATGATTTATTGCACAAATACTTTACACACGTTAAGCCTGACTGCTTAGTGCCAAGCTACCAGAGGGTGGGCACAGGATAATTTGAATTGTGTGTGACTTACCCTGACTAGAGTGAGGGTCCTTGCTTGGACAGGGGGTAACCTGGCTGCCAACCAAAGACCCCATTTCTAACACTACTCCATTGTAATGGTGAGGCGAGGGAGTACCCTATTCACCAAACTCACAGTCTGCTGGCCCAATGTAGAGAAGGTGGACCTTGAGTGTGTTGATGATGGAGCCTTCAACAGCTCCACCAGTGACAGACTAATCTGAAGGATAGGTAGAGTATAAGCTGTCGCAGGTTACCCATCCCACCCTTCACTCAATTTAGAATGGGCAGTCAGGTGGGTTCTTTCTGCTGTCTGTCACTGCCAGGTTTTACCTGGTGGCAAAGAGCAGTAAACATAGAGAAATTACCTCCACACTTGGGAGAAAACTCCAATGATGTGGGCTCATTCGTTTTCTTTTTTCAAAAATAAACTCCCACCTTGGTAGTTTGTTTTTGAAAAATGTAAAAGTATGAACAAATGTTAGATTGCTGTCCTGCGTGATGGTGTTGTCTGTCAAACCTTTACAGCACTGACAAGTGCAGCCATGGTAGTGGTTCTAGCTAATCTTAGCGATGTCTGCAAGGCTGGTGGACATCTCTAGATTTGGGTAAGGGATGTATGTGAGGGAGATGGGATATTTACTCTGTCACCTTACAGTATGTTTAACCATCCTACAAACTCAGGCCCTTGATTTTTAGGAAATGCCAACACAAGTCATAAACTTGAAACCAGTGCTCCTGACTATACTAGATCAGGTCTTTCAGTGGAAAATTCACAGATTTTGCCAAATTGGGAGGCATCTATTTTAAACAAGTGGGTTCTTAATCTAATCTATTTAGGTTATGCCATTGAGACTCACCTATGCCCCAAATGACAGAGGTAATCATAACTCCATGACCTTGCATCCCCCTGAAAATGCATGCTTTAGCTTAAGCCCCTCCACATTTGCTGGATAAGAACACCATCATGCCAATTTTTCAAATTCAGAGGGGGAGAGGGGTGTATTCAATAATCTTTCTAGTTCCCAAAACCTTGGTAGCCTTTTATCTTGTAAAAGAGCTCAAGTATGTGAACAAGTGGGTATCACCCGTTCAGGATGGAAGCTTTTCAGTGGTCAATACCCCTGGTGTCCCCAGTAGACTTCATGATAACCCTGGATGTGATGGATGCCCATCTGCAAATTTCAACAGCTCAGAGCTCTTGGTGTTATCTCTGGTTTATTTTACAAATTCTATAATTTCAATGTAAAGTTCTCCTTGTCTGCCTCGGCCTGGTACCTATAGTCTTAATGAAGTTGTTTGCTTTGATCATATCTAGCAGTGAATGGGTGTCTGCTTAATCTGGCAAAACTGAATTGGACAGTATATCAGGACAGTACTTACATTCAGACTCAATATAGAACTGACATAGGATCGGTCTGTCTTTCTCGGGACAGAGGGGAGAAACTTTGAAATCTCTTGCAGAACATTATGTTCAGGGATCAAGGTCTAGTGAAGGAAAAGCTCATTTTGATAGAACATGTGTTTTCTCTGTTCCATGTGCCTGTCTTCACAGTCACCCTCTCTGGTCGTATATATTGAAGCATTGTAATCCTGCTTCCTAGCAATTCAACATTTGTCATGGTGACTGCATCTTCTACACTTGTTGAGAGGAGTTCCATTACTGTTTACAATAGTGGTAAAAGTAATAGTAGCAACAGATACCAGTGCTCTGGGTTGATTATTTTTTCTGGCTCCTAATTCCATACAAGTTGTTGGTCACTTCTGGGGACTGATAGTTGGGAGGTATAACTTCTACCACTTCTAACAGGTGTTCATAGTTAGGGCTTGTTCAATATTTACTTGCACAAACTGAACGAAATATCAGAACCTGACCATTCATTCTCAAATAGTCAAGTTGATTTTCAAAACGCTTTGGGACTCAAATTCTGGATTTGATTACCTCCAAGGAGAATGAGGTTTCAAAGTACTTATCCAATTTTCTGGAGATGACAGCCTGCAGATGTTTTCTTTCTTCGCCATGGACACAGAATACTCTGTATAGCTTGCTCCCCTAATCCTACTCATTTTTTAATAACTGGAGGGAGTTAGGACGAAATCAATGTTGGGGATTGTAGTGGTTCTGGCCCAAATTAGCTGGTTCACCTCCTGCAGGCTTGAACAAAATAAACATTCACCTTTAACACTGACGTATATCTTACCTGCTCCAATTGCAGAAATGCTTACATCTTCAAATTGGTTAGGAGGTTGAAAGGGTGAGGCTGCAAGGGCAAAGTCTGTTTTTTTAATACCTTAGCTCAAGTCATTCAACTTTCTAAATGTTTCTCTACTCTTAAAACATATTCCATACACTGCCCAGTTTTTAAAAGAATCGCGGGCTTCTAAGAGATTTCCCTCCATCCTGGGACTTTCTTCACATTCTTCAATTCTCATGGGCTGGGTTTTACTACTCACAAAACAAAACAAAAAAGAAGTATAGCGCACAAAGAACAGGAACATGTACGTGCTGAATTTCTCTGAAGTGCACAGTGAATGTTCTACCACTATTTAATTTAGCATAATATCTTATCTCATTGAACCGAAATAAAACATGTGTTGTGCACTTCTTTCAGGTGCCTGCTGAAATTTCTCCCAATATCGTTTCAGTCATTGTCAGCCTATATGAAAATCCTCTCGCTTGTCCATTCTTCATCACCAATATAGGGATAAACATAGTGTGATATGCCTGCCAAACAATGTGACCTTTTTTTATATATTTGGTGGTGCCCAGTAAAGATGGACGTGGAATTCAGGAAGTTGAGAAGTAAATATAGCCTTTGCGCCTGGGTGAAAACACTTTCCAAATATGGACCTTGTTTTAAGATTCTAGTATCTCACGTCAAGTTGTCGACACAACTACATAATTAGTAATACATTATTAATAATACATTTCACCCAAATAAATAGATAAATACACCAAAGTTAGTAGCCATTAATGTCCTCCTCCATTTACTTGTTTGGAAGAATAGTGGGCAATACCTTTACCCTTTGAGGAGCTGGAGGGGAGTGTACTCCCCGTATGGATGCAATTAAAAATGCTTGGTAGCTACGCAAACAATATAAGAATGTAAGAAATGTTTCCAGCGTAATTTAATTATCACTCAGGTCTAGTATTCTACAGAAACATTATGATCCCAACAGCTATCATTACTCGATACATGCAACATTTTTTTAAAAGCTCACCTGTTCCAGAAGATGTTACCAGAAATCTTCTGCATTTCTGCAAGTGCGGCCAGCAGCAATGATGATTTACCACAGCCTACTTGTCCTACAATCATTGTTAACTGGCCTGAAAGCAGAAAAGACACTAATTTACATTTTAAGATGCAATGCGTATTGGTAAAAAATAATGTTTAACACATTTTTTGGACTGTACCTTGAGGGATTTTTATATCAATATTGGATAATGTTGGGGCCCCATCTGGTGTCCACGTGAAAAAGCCATTTGTGATCTATGGTAAACAAAAAAGTTACTGTAATTTGCTTAGTAACCCTGTAAAGAGTAGGAAAGAAAAAATGTCAAGCTAATTTTGCTTCAAAAATAATTGTCTTAAGGCAATCACATATGTAGGAGCAAACATTATAATTTTTTATACATTACATTATAGAGATGCAATTGAAATACTAAAATGCGAAAGGCTCTATCTTAATGTCAACCAAACTTTGTATTTCATATTAGGCAAGGGTCGCTCCCCGGGGGGGCAAATTGTTTTTAGGCCATTTCTGCCCCGCGGCAGCAGATCGACCTAATATAATAAGGCCAATCTTCCCCCAGGGGGGGCAGAAGCCACTAGACACCAGGACATTTGTTTTATTTATACTAACACATAAGCGGAGCAGCTCCCCAGGGGTGGCAAAATATTTTTAGGCTTTTTCGACCCACCTGGAGGCACCAGGGATATATATATATTTTTATTTACTTTATGTTTTTATATATGGGGAGCGACCCCTTGGACAAGGGTCGCTCCCCTGGGGGGCAAATTGTATTTAGGCCATTTCCGCCTCCATTGGGGCAGATCGGCATTTTTGTGTTAGGCCAATCTGCCCCCAGGGGGTGGCAGAAACCACTAGACACCAGGGGTTGGTGTGTGTGTATGTGTGTGTTTTCTCTGGGGGGGCAGCCCCTTGGGCAAGGGTCGCTCCCCATAGGGGCACATTACTGTTGGCCATATGGGGCAGATTGCCCTATTTTTGGAAGGCCCATCTGCCCCCAAGCGGGGGCAGAAAGCTCACCAGAGAAGATTTTTTTTCAAAATAAGAGGGTGTGGTGGCTACCAACAAGTATGGGCCTGGTTACGCCCCCACCCCAACTTAAGGGGGTAACAGTCTTTTAGCTCTCCCCCCACACACTAAAACATCTTATCCCATGGCAAGCAAGAGGACATTTGATAATTTTGGGTTTTGGTTTTACATTTGGGCCATGAGAGCTTGGTTAACTCTCAAAATCGCCCCACTTGGAATGGTGAGGGATGCCATTTTTTGGGACTTTGGGGCGCTGCCATATAGAAAAATCCACAAGACCTAGACACATCTGAAAACTAAACATCTGGTTGATTCCAGGGTGGTGTGCTTCACATGCACCCCGCACCATTTTCTTACACACAATGCCCTGCAAACCTCCAACTTGGCTGGAAATCACACATTTTTCCCACATTTTTGTGATGGAACCTTCCGTAATCTACAGAAATCCACAAAATTCCTATCACCAAACATTGTCTCATCTATACCGATAAAAATTCTGCTGCACTTGTCAGCCTAAAAATGTTTTTTTTTTCAAACTGCCCTTTTGGCCCCGCTTTGGTTACCCCTCAATTTAGACATGTTTCTGGCTCTTCCTTGTCACAGGCACTTGGCCCACCTACAAAAGTGAGGTATAATTTTTACTGGCAGACTGAGGGGAACGTTGGGTGGTAGGAAATTTGTCCCGGTGTGGTGATCCCACACAGAAATGTGGGGAAAAAGTGATTTTTTAGCTGAATTTGAGATTTGCTGTGGATTCTGGATAAGAAAAGTTTGGGGGACCCACGCAAGTCACACCTCCCTGGACTCCCCTGGGTGTCTAATTTTCAGAAATGTCTGGGTTTGGTAGGTTTCCCTAGATGGCTGCTGAGCCCAGGACCAAAAACGTAGGTGCCCTAACCCCGTAAATACAGGTAGTTTTGTATTTGATAATTTTGATGAGTCCAGATAGTGTTTTGGGGTATTTCCTTTCTCGAGCACTAGGCCTAACCACACAAGTGAGGTACCATTTTTATCGGGAGTCTTGGGGGAACGCTGGGTGAAAGGAAATATGTGGCTCCTCTCAGATTCCAGAACTTTCTGTCACCGAAATGTGAGGAAAAAGTGTTTTTTGGCCAAATTTTGAGGTTTGAAAAGGATTCTGGGTAACAGAACCTGGAGAGAGCCCCACAAGTCACCCCATCTTGGATTCCCCTAGGTGTCTAGTTTTAAAAAATGTGCAGGTTTGGTAGGTTTCCCCAGGTGCCGGATGAGCTAGAGGCCAAAATCCACAGCTAGGCACTTTGCAAAAAACATGTCAGATTTCAATGTAAAAATGTGATGTTTCCATGTTGTGTTTCCTGTCACGAACATTAGGCCTACCCACGCAAGTGAGGTACCATTTTTATCGGTAGACTTAGGGGAACACAGACTAGCAAAACAAGTGTTATTACCCCTTGTCTTTTTCTACTTATTTCCTTCCAAATGTAAGACAGTGTGTAAAAAAGATGTCTATTTGAGAAATGCCCTGTAAATCACATGCTAGTATGGGCACTCCGGAATTCAGAGATGTGCAAATAACCACTGCTTCTCAACACCTTATCTTGTGGCCATTTTGGCAATACAAACGTTTTCTTGATACCTATTTTTCACCCTTTACATTTCAGCAAATTAATTGCTGTATACCAAGTATAGAATGAAAACTAACTGCAAGGTGCAGCTCATTTATTGGCTGTAGTTACTTAGGGTTCTTGATGAACCTTCAAGCCCTATATATCCCCACAACCAGAGGAGTCCAGCAGACTCAATGGTACATGGCTTTCAAAAATCTGACATCGCAGGAAACAGTTACAGAGTAAAACGAAGAAAAAAATGGCTGTTTTTTTACCTCAATTTCAATATTTATTTTATTTCAGCTGTTATTTTCTGTAGATAACCCTTGTAGGATCTACACAAATTACCCCTGGCTGAATACAGAATTTCATCTACTTTTCAGAAATGTTTAGCTTTCTGGGATTCAGCATTGGTTTCACACCCATTTCTGTCACTAACTGGAAGGAGGCTGAAAGCACAAAAATCGTAAAAATAGGGTATGACCCAGTAAAATGCCAAAATTGTGTTGAAAAATTGGGGTTTCTGTTGATAAAGCATACATTTTAGTCATAGAGTAATTGTGAAATTATGGGCCTAGTTAGTAAAGCCTCATTTTAAGATTCATAGCATAAATAAATGTTTGTAAATGTTTTCTGTCTCAAGCAGAATTTTCACTTGTCCTTTGTTCACACAGTGCTGGCCAAATAGATTTGTAATGTTGCAATGTTAAACTAGATGATGTCTTAAACTTTCTTGAGAGAACTGTCTGCTGTAATGGGATGTACTAGCTACAGATACATTTATATCTTTGGTGCGTGAAAAGCTAACTTTCCCAGGACATGACAATGAATTGCAACTAAAAGTTACCTGACGAAAACTGGTGATGGGAACGTGAGAAGAGGAGCCAATCATTGACGTGTGAAAGACTGTCTAACTATATCACATATTAAAGAAATAATGTTTATTGGTTCTACTGTGAACATTTGACGTTCTGACCAATGACGGCTAGAGAAATTACTTTGTGGATTTGACTTATCACAACTGCACTTACCAGGAGCAGAGTAGTTCCAGATACCCTTTCTTCCTAGCGTAGTTATTGCTATTGTTGATTTTTAAAGCTATTGATGCTGTTTCCTTAGTTTGATGCCCCTTTTAAGTTGGTTCAGTTAACATAGAGCCCATTGTGGTTGAGCCAATCCCCTTCCCTTTCCCCAGCCAACGCTGACCAGATGGATGTCCAACTGACAAAGAGGTCTCTATTTGCTGATCCATTCAGGAGATGTATAACAAAATGAAATTGTTTCTATTATAGATTTTTGTTCTTTTGTTTTAAGTACCAACCACTATTTTTTTCAAAGCAATAGCTAGATGTTTTCCAGATTAACTATTGACTGATTTTCTTTTGCATGAAAGCCAAACATGGCATTCGAATTAGAGGGTTAGTTAGTTGTCCATGTTCAAACCAATGTTATTAACCAAGGATTGATTGTATTCACCTGTAAATGTCTAGATGTATGCCATTTCTATCATTCAGTTATTGTTGTTATTAACTTGTACAGTAACTCTTGAATGTTTAATGTTAACTGCATTGGTTAGATTGAGGTTTTTCCACCGTTTTGGTCAACCAGTGTTACTTGTAAATGTTTATCAGTTGGTTTTAAGATTACTTTACGTGACATTAGCATTGTTAATCTAGGGAAATACATTTGAACTTTACCAAAAGGTGTGGTTATTCATGGTCACATGGGCTATGGTGTGTAAAGTTTACTGACTCAAAGTTTTCTGCTAATGATTTGTTAAACCAAGTTGTAGTGTTGTTGGTAATGTCATAAGTAAACTTTGTGTGCCATGGTCGAACACTGTTTAGAGGAGTCAAAAGGTCCATGGAACCTCTAATGTGTCCCCTTATGAATAAATTACCAAAGACCAAATAAGGCCAGAAACGCTCACCATTGTTGGTAGCAGAAACAAATAGTTCTGTCTCCATCAAGAGGCCACCATGACCTCTCAGTCATAGTTAAGAAACGGATGGTTTAATCTCCCTAAGAGGCCGTCATGGTTTCCCAGTTGTAGTTGTCCCAGTTTTGTTAGTTTTTGGTGGCAGACAGTCGGTTGTGTCTCCTTAAGAGGCTTTTCAGGTCTAGATACGCAGTTTTGGTAGAAGTTAAAAGGTAGCCATGGTCTCTCAGTTCTAGGAAATGAAGTGAATAGTAACGTCTCTTTAAGAGAGTGCCAGGCCCTCAGCATTTTTGCTGACAAAATTGTTCCTTAAGTAGTCCCCAGTTTTAGTAGCAGAAACAAAAGGTTATGCCCCCTAAAGAAATCACCATGTCTTTAATGTAGCGTAACATTTGATGACTTTCCCCGAATACTTTGCCAATGCTTGTTTGAAGATGTTCTCAGCATTCCTAGTGTGACTTATGAATGAAGTAGGTTTGCGCTTGTACTGCTTACGCTGTAAAAATTAATTACGCTTCTTGTGCAATATAATAATTAATAACAAAGCAGGATTGGTACACCAGAGATCTGGTAAATAAGTACAACATAGAGGTTGAGAAAACAAAGCATTTGAGAAGAAGTTACAGGTTAGAATTTGACTCAAAGGATACTGAGAACATGAGAATACTGGGAATTAAAATTCAAATTAGGGAATTAATCCAGAGCATCAAGACATGGGAAGCATTAGATGAATGGAAAGGCAGATGGGTAAAGAAATGAGACAAGAAGAGAAAGGAGTCTGCAAATGTAATTGCTTGTGTACTGCAGACTGACAATCCAGTAAAAATTTTACAGATGCGAGAGATTCCTGGGGGAAATTTTGAACATGTTCCTTGGAGCAGAAGTGACATTCTGTCATTTACAAATGACTACCCGAGATTGAGAGATAAGCCAGTGGAATGGTACCAACAAACAGACAGGTTTGTGAAGCTTGCAAAATGCCTGTTTGAAGATTTGAATACCCTGTTAGAAATAGTGGTCCCAGCTGATTTGTAGGATGAATGCAAAAGATGTGTAGATTGGCCAACGAGAGAGCCTCTAGGAGATCCTTCTACAAGTGCACCATCTCAGGATGTAATGAAATACTATGACAAGGTTGATTGACTTTTTGAACACAAGGATTTCTCCCAAGAATATTGATTTGCTGAGAATAGACAGGACGGCTCAAGAAGGAAAGACGTCCATACATGCGTACTACAAGAGATTGTTGCAAGCTTATGATCATTAAAGTGGTACAGAAACAATTGAGCCAAAAAACATGATTCATTTCAGTTCAGATTTGTTGAAGGATTGAGACATGAAATTAGCCAGATGATTAAGAGTAATTTGATTTGTTGGCGAGCAAAGCCGATTGATGAAGTATTGCAATATGCCAAGTACTGTAGAGATTGAATTGAAGCAGAGAAAGTTGAAAGAGAAAGCAATGGTGATACAGATTAAAGCGCACAAACAGGAATGCAATGACGTTTTCCACAGCAGCAGCAGAGAAACATGTGGCTTCAGAATCAAGTAACAGGTAGAGGTTGTGTTGGAAATGGAAATGTGAACCGTAGAGTCGACTTGCGCACTATAGTTACTCAGAATGATATACAGGCAATGAAAAGGATGTTACCTTGTCACGGTTGCAGTGGCTTTGGACATTGAAAGCGGGAGTGTCCAATGCTAGGACAGGAAGGTGCTGTGACACAGATGAATTAAAACAACCCTTTTCCAGGCATAAGAGAACCAAGAATGAGAGGTCAAAATTTTGATTTGAAAAATAATGTGAACCAAGTGCAAGTTCCTCAGCCCATGCAACAGATACAAATGCCATGTTTGCAGATGCCACAGTCACAGCAAATACAAGCCCAAGTTTAAATGGTAACTAGGCAACAAATTCAGATACCTCAAGCCCCAATGGAACAGTAGCAGATGATGCTTACTCAGCAGCGCACGGGTCCAAGGTTTTACACAGTAATAACACAATATACCAATACCCATTACAGAGTGAGGATGAATCAAAGGATGAGTTGGTGAGTGAGAGTTCAGAAGAAGAAGTCTGTGTACTGGCAGCTTCCTTAGAAGTAGACCAAAGGGTCCATATGTGAAGGGAAATGTAATGGGTCACAAAGTTTCATTCTTAGTCGATACAGGAGCTCCACGCTCCACTATAAGAACTGCATAAGTCCCTAACCTACCTCCTTCAGGGAAAACAGTGCAAATCGTTGGAGTTGCAAATCAGTATTTGACGAACCCGATTACAGAATGAGTTCCAGTTAAAATTGGAAATTTCAAAGGCCTGGAGAAATATGTAGTTTGTGACTCGGGTCTGGTTTCCTTATTAGGGAGGGACTTGCTATGCAAAACAAGATGTTCAATTACCTGTTCAAATGATGGGATTGCCATTCAGACAAATAGTGATGATGAAGACAACCATTCTGAGGAAATTGATTATAATTCAGTAAATGAAGAATACCCATCGATCAGTTTCTTTCCTGTCTTTACAGTACAAGATCTTCCTTCCGACTCACAGGGAACAGTTAAGATGAAATTATGGGATTTTTCAGGGAAAGACATTGGTTTAATCAGAGGAGTTGAGCCAATTAAAGTCCCAGTCAAGGCAAATGCAGTTTTTCCCCAGATTCACCAACACCATATAACACAAGACACTACTGAAGGGATTACACCTATAATTGCAGAATTCATAAGACAAGGAGTCCTAAAAGACATACTGAGCAGCCTATGTAACTCTCCTATCATAGGATTGTGAAAACCCTGTGGAAATTTTTGGATTGTCCAGGATTTGAGGAAAATCAATAATATTGTGATTAAATGTTGCCCAGTGGTGATGAATCCAGCAGTGATATTATTTCTGATCCCATGTGATGCTGAATGGTTCACTGTAGTGGACCAATCACAAGCATTATTTTCTGTACCTCTTCATGAGGATAGTCAATTTCTTTTTTGCTTTAAATTCCTTGATCGCGTATATTGTTGATGCAGAATTCCTCAAACTTTTTCAGAGTGCCTGTCCATTTTTACTCACATACTGAAGAGGAACCTGGAGACATTGGAAATGCCTTTCCAATCGACATTGGTTCAGTACATTGATGATTTGTTGGTCGCTTCAAAAATGAAGGAAGCATGCAGGCAAGATACTATTGCCTCACTAAATCACTTGGGAAACAATGGACAGAAAGTACCCCCAGCAAAATTGCAGTACTGTCAGAAAGAAGTGAAATATTTAGGACATCAAACTGAAACGGAAGTAAGAAAAATTTCTAGAGAGAGAGTCACTGCCATACTGCAGACGAATCCCTGAGCTACACAAAGAGATGTCAGAATGTTTTTGGGAATCAATACCCATTGTCGCCAGTGAATTCCCAATTTCTCAATCATTTCCAAACCACTGCAGAAGCTGACCCACAAAAAGATTACTGACCCAGAGAGTTAGACCAAGCTTGTATGAAAGTCTGTCTTTGGGAATCCCTGACTACACAAAACCATTCATGTTGTTTTGTCGTGAACGCAATGCATGTTCTCTTTCTGTTTTGACACAGGGACATGGTGGTGTAAACCGCCCCATTACATATTTGTCAGCTACTTGGACCCAGTTGCAGCAGCTTTGCCTGGCTGTTTGCGAACTGTGGCAGCGGTTGAATTGATCCACACTCAGAGTAAGAGCCTTGTGATGGGACATCCCTTAACTGTTTTGGTTCCTTACTAAACTGAAGTATTGCTCACATGGACGAAAACACAGCATCTCACAAATTGTAGATTGACTAGATATGAAACTGTAATTTTAGGTTCCCCAAATGTTACTCTGCAAAGGTGTGCAGTGCTTAACCCAGCAACTTTGCTTCCGAAGGAAAATGTTGAAATTGACAAACTGAAAGATGTCGAACATGACTGTCTGGAAGTTACTGAATTGTGCACTAAACCTAGACCTGACATTCGAGATACCTGGTTGGAAGAAAACGACCAAATTACTTTTGTTGATGGTTCCTGTTTAAGAAATAACATAGAGACATTAAAAGCAGGACATGCAGTGTGCACAATTTCTGGTATACTCGAAGCTTCACGGCTTCGGGGAGTATTTTCTGCACAAGAAGCTGAGTTAGTGGCTCTTACTAGAACATGCCATGTTTCTGCACAACTTAAAGTTACCATTTATAAAGACAGCAAGTATGGATTTGGAATAGTGCACGACTTTGGCGAGCTATGGTAACAGAGAGGTTTCATGACCTCTTCTGGATCGCCAGTTATAAATGGTGAATAATTCATGATTTGTTACAAGCTTTACAAATGCCTGAAAAGATTGTTGTGGTGAAATGCAGTGTACAGAGATCGCAAGATTTTGTTTCAAAGGGGAAATGGATATGCAGATCAAGTATCAAGGTTTTGTGCATTGAATTGTATATCCTTCAAAGACAAACTGTTGCCAGAAGAAGACATTTGTACAAGTGATACATTAACTATTGTTAATACTTGGGAAGAGCTAAAGAGCTTGCAAGAAAGTATTGACAAAGAAGAAAAGTAAACTGGGTTAAAATGAAATGTATACAAAGAGAAGATGACATTTGGGTGTCCGGGGAGGGACAAGTAGTTTTGCCAAACTGTTTGCTGACTCAAATGGCTAGATATTATCATGGTCAAGCACATTTAGGGAGGGATGCAATGATTCAAACATACAAGCAGTCATGGTTGAATCCAAAATTTAGACAGGTTGCCAAAGCAGTTTGCCACCTTTGTATCATCTGTCAGCAAATGAATGTGGGTAAAAGAACAGTTGTTAACATGAGCCACATTGGAAGAGCTGGAGGTCCATTCAGCAGAATGCAAATGGATTGCATTGAAATGCCTGTGTGTGGAGGACTGAGATACGTGTTGGTGATTGTTTACATTTTTAGTCACTGGATTGAAGCATACCCTGCACATAGGAATGACAGCCTTACCACAGCAAAATATTTGCTTAGGGTGTTACGACTCTGTCATCCCAGCTCTAGGGGGCGCTGTTACGGACTCTCTGCAGCCTGGGATTCGCCATTAATACTCATCTAGAGTCCCTTTATGACCCCTGCTTGCTTCCCATGTCGATGTGGTATGCTATTATAGAACTACATTTGCTTCCATTCACTTCAGGTCCCATAATGCGCTGCCTGGTTGTCGGTAAGACCTGGATTCTGCTTTCCATTGTTTCCTATGAGAATAGTCCTGTTGTTCCTTTGTACTGGATTCTCTCCTCCAGGACTTGTGTGACACTGAAACTGCACACACCTGTGATCACTCTTGTGCAGACCAGCCATGTGACTGCCGTGGGCTTGCTGCTGCCTGGAACTGCTTATAAGCTGCCATTTCCTGAAGCTTCTTGTCGTACATTGGAGTTTGTTTTCTTTGTGTACCTGATCACTTGTTGGCTTGTGTTCCACTCCTGTTCCTGCTTGCTTCAGCTAGAGCCTGCTCTCTGTTTCTCAGCCCTGTGCATACTTGTTTCAGCCAGAGTCTGCTCCCTGTTTCCCAATTCTGTCCCCACTTTGCATCAGACTGAGGCCATTCCCTATTTTCCAGTCCTGTTCCTGCTTTGCTTCTTTGTTTGTTCCTTCTGTTTCTGGTATTATTTTCCTTTTACTTTTTCCTTAGCACCTCTAACCTCTTTTCTGTGTCTCAGACTTGGCTATTAGTTTCTGTCTTCTTTCTCTGTGATTCCTGCAGCCTCTAGTTATCTTGTAGTTTGTCTCTTACTTGTTCTTCAGTTCTTAGGCTCCTTTCTAGCCCTTTTTCTGTAATTTCCTTTTAGGTTGTTATGTCTGGTAAGTATGCTATCAGTCCTCACCTGTGTATGTGTTTTCCTTTGTACTAGGGCTGACTCCTGGTTTCCAGGAGGCAATACATGCCCCATCCTTAGTCTAGTGTTGTATGTAGTCTTAAGTGCCTAACTGTGACAGTGTGCCATTGCTGTTTTCCAGGAATTGCCACTGTGTCTAGTGTCTCCAGCTGGACTCATAAGGGCTGTCTCGTTTATGTAAGTACCTTGTGCCCTGATGGTCCAGAGACAGAATCACTTCTGCTGCCTCCTTTCTATGGGGCTTGCTGGGTGACTATCTGTAAGAGTAATCTGCACAGAGGCATTGAGGCTGTGGGAAGTTATGATCCTTACCCGTGTACAACCTTAGTGGTAACCCTAGTGTGGTTGTCCATTCCTAATTCATTCTCTGTTTGCTCGCACTAAGGTTGCTCTGCCTTCTATCCTGTTTCTGTGCTTTACTATAGTTGTTCATTCCCAGCGTATGCCTTTTAGCTGCCCTTCTGCTTTGGTACACTACCTCCAAAGGGATATATTCTGTGACCTCAAGGGGTGCTCCACCCAGAGTCCTGACAGAACCACTTGGAACTGTGACAGGATGCACGAGCCACAAATTTCAAGGTCCCTAGGCAGTAAAGGCATACACAGACCTCAAATGTTTTCCTATCATGTTAAGAAGCCCCTTTCAAAACCTATACATTGTCTGAAGACCTCTAAGAAAGGACTTACTTTAAAGGGTAGACTTGTTAAAGAAATCCAGAGATTGCAAGCTCAGTACTACATTGCATGGCTTGCTGATCCATCAATGACAAACTAATAAGACATCTGTGATTATGACTTCCGATCGCTGTCTGTAGAAGATTTACAAGTAGATAATGAGTTTTTGCGGATACTATTAGCTCAAACAGGAGAGAATTTCTGTTACAGTGGAAGTGCTTTTGATAGCTCAGTACAAGACACTCAGCCTCATGCTAGTGCATCCCAAGTTCACTACCAGGACTCTGTTATAACAAAGAACCCCAACACTGTCCAAGAAGCCACACTAGGGATTACCTTGTTTTCTGATGTATGCTTTAGACCTTCTAGGTCAGTTCCTCAGACTTCTAAGTGTGGGGTTGACTTTTATAAAAACCTACTGAGCTTTCAAGTCAGCAGGATAGACCCTGTATCTAAGGAATCAGTAGAGACTGTGGGATTTCTTAGCTCAACTCATATGGCTTGTGCTCTTCCCAAATTAGATGATAGTACACCGGTCTCAACTCCCAAAAGCTCTGCTAAACCCTTTTCTATTGTGTGTGGGTTTGATAACAATATGGACATACACACACTAAAGGAACATTTCTGGCAGATTAAAGGGCAGATCTCAGACTTTCCTCTACATATATTGCACTGATGTGCGAACCAGACATTCTGTTTATCTGTAGGTTAGAAGCAGTACTCTAAGCAGCTGATTGAAACTACTGCTAAGCACATGGACGCCTTGAAAAAAGAATATGCTCACCAGCTTTGGCTCAAAGAACATTATGCTACTTCATGTGCCTCTCCAAAGACTACTATATATCAGAATGTCCCTTCTGTTAATTACAGTCAAAAGACTGCTCCAGTTACTAATATATCATCTTCTTCTTCAGACTCTCTCTCAGCTAGTAGTACTCCAGAGACTATCCCTGCACAGTTGAATGGCTCTCTGATATCTCTGGGAGATGAGACACCGCTTGATTCAAAAGATGAATCGGAGTCATCAGAAGGAAGTGTCTCAGCCCCTCTACTAGAACAAATAAAGCCAAAGGAAGAAGAGAGTTCTGATGCAGACTCAAACAGCTGCATAGTAAGAAAGCAAAGTATGACTTTCCTGGAGATAAAGGGCAAGTTGTGCAACAGTGTTGAAGATTTTGAATCTCATGATAATAGTAGTTCATGCCCTGCAGTGAATAAATCTACAGATATTGCTGTTCAAATGATGCACACATCAGAACTTTCAGATGACAGGGATACTCCTGGCCTTCCGAACAATATCATAGAACTTTCCGACAATGAAAAGACAGTTTTTTTTCCAAATGAGTTAATGGTTTTCTCTGACAATGAAGAAACACCTGCAGTTACTAAGAACACGATGGACTTCTCAGAGTGTCTAAAGCTTCCTTCTGTGCCAAAGCGAACCATGGAGGTTTCAGATGAGGAAGAAAGCCAGCAATCTGAGACTGACCAGCATGCCATAAGGAATGATAGCCTTCTCCTAAAACTGGACAGAGCGGCAGCCTCAACCACTGATCCTGACTTACTGTTCCCTGCCTCTGTGTTTCCTGTCTCACGCTCCAAGGTTAGTGAAGAACAGCTCTTTGACCTACCGGTGTCTGATGTTGATGTAAAACCAGCCACACCAATGCCACCTGCTGTGTCCTTGAAATTGAAGACTCATGAAAACCAGCACTCTAAAACAGAAGTACTTAAGAATGTAATGCCTCCCATGAAAATTAAAGACTTGAATTTGAATCTTGTATTCGAAGATCTGATGATAAGTACTGTACTTAGTGTTTTATTGCAAGAAACCATCATCAATTCAAAGACTAGAGCTGAGGATTTAGATAACAATGCAAAGGAGAATTATGAATGGATTTCAGTTCTATTGTGTCCTAAAGAACAACCTTTCAGTGTTAGGAAAGTTGCATATCATCAACCAGTGATAGTAACACCTTGCAAAGAAACCATTAATGAATACACCAAATAGCACTTGCAATGCAGAAATCTTAGTCTTGTCTGAAGATCACCCAAAAGAGTTAGTTTGTGGGACGTTTACAATTTTAGCTGTTAATTCAGTTTCTGTAGAATTGAACATTCCTGTTGATCCTGTAATTGATGCTCTGAAGTCATCTACAACTGAAGAAAAGTCTGACCTTTTTATGTTTACCTTGAGGACTATGTTGAGGACTATGTTAACCATTTCTCACAAGTCTCTGTGCTTTACAAGCCTCAGACCACAGTCAGTGCAAATGCTGCTGCGGAAACAGACATATCCTGCTTGTCTGAAGGTGTTACAGACCTGGCTGTTACTAATATGCCAGTTGTTTTCTCCAAAGAAGAAAGTACTGTACAGGAAACTAATCAATCAAGAGGAAAGACACCAGAGCCCATATGGGTATTAATACATGCTTTGCTCATTGGATGATTCACCTGTGGCAGGACTGTAAACTTATCAATCAAGGTTTGTGTTGGATTTTCTTGCTGTGACTTTTCCTCCCCGACTTTCTTCAGCCACAGAATTGCCTTCTCTTTTTTAGCAGAATGGTGGGGGGGTTATACTGTTACGACTCTGTCGTCCCATTTCTAGGGGGAACTGTAAACAAACTATCTGCAGCCTGAGATTCACCATTAATACTCATCCAGAGTCCCTTTCTGACCCCTGCTTGCTTCCCATGCCGATATGGTATGCTATTGTAGAACTACATTTGATTCCATGGACTTCAGGTCCCATAAGGCACTGTCTGGTAGTCGGTAAGACCTGGATTGTGCTTTCCATTGTTTCTTAAGAGAATAGTCCTGTTGTTCCATTGTACTGGATTCCATCCTCCAGGACTTGTATGAGACTGGAACTGCACACACATGTGATCACTCTTGTGCAGCCCAGCCATGCGACTCTGCCCTGGGCTTGCTGCTGCCTGGAACTGCTTATAGGCTGCCATTTCCTGAAGCTCCTCGCCGTGCATTGGAGTTTGTTTCCTTTGTGTACCGGACCTCTTGTTGGCTTGTGTTCCAGTCCTGTTCCTGCTTGCTTCAGCTAGAGTATGCTCCCTATTTCTCAGCGCTGTTCCTGCTTGCTTCAGTAAGAGCCTGCTCCCTGTTTCCCAGTTATGTTCCTGCTTTGCATCAGTCTGAGTCTGTTCCCTGTTTTCCAGTCCTGTTTCTGCTTTGCTTCGTTGTTTGTTTCTTCTGTTTCTGGTATTCTTTTCCTTTTACTTATTCCTTAGTGCCTGTAACCTCACTTCTGTGTCTCAGACTTGCCTATTAGTTTCAGCCCTCTTTCTCTGTGATTCCTTCAGCCTCTAGTTTTCTTGTAGTCTGTCTCTTATTTGTTCCTCAGTTCTTAGGCTCCTTTCTAGCACATTCTCTGTAATTTCCTTTTGGGTTCTTGTATCTGGTAAGTGTACTATCCGTCCTCACCTGTGTATAAGTGTTTTCCTTTGTACTAGGGTTGTCTCCTGGTTTCCAGGAGGCAATTCCTGCCCCATCCTTTGTCTAGTGTTGTATGTAGTCTTAGGTGCCCAACTGTGACAGTGTGCCATTGCTGTTTTCCAGGAATTCCCACTGTGTCTCCAGCTGCACTCATAAGGGCTTGGCTTGTGTATGTAAGTAACATCCTTGTTTGTGCCCTGGGGTCCAGAGACAGAATCACTTCCGCTCCCTCCTTTCGATGGCGCTTGGGGGGGTGACCATCTGTAAGAGTAATCTGCACAGAGGCATTGACGTTCCCTATGGCTGTGGTTAGTTTTGATCCTTACCTGTGTACAACCTTAGAGGTAACCCTAGTGTGGTTGTCCATTACTGATTCATTCCTTGTTTGTTCACACTAAGGTTGCTCTGCCTTCTATTCTGTTTCTGTGCCTTACTATAGCTGTTTATCCCAGTATATGCCTTTAGCTGCCCTTCTGCTTTGGTGCACTACCACCATAGGGAGATATTATGTGACCTCAAGACGCGATCCACCCAGAGACCTGACAGAACCCCCCGGAACCGTGACATTAGGGAGCTGATACCATGGTTTTCCTGTCTCTTTAGAATCAGATAGAGGAAGCCACTTCAACAACGAGTAATTAAATTACCATGTTCAGCCTTAAACATTGAGCAGAAGTTGCACTTTAGCTGTTGTCCTGAAGCCTCAGGACTCATAGAACAAATGAATGGTACCCTGAAGTCATGACTTGCAAAGATGTGTGCATCTACAAATCTGAAATGGCCAGATGCACTACCATTAGTTCCACTAAGCATGAGAAATACACCCGACAGGAAAACTGGACTGTCTCCGCACAAAATCCTCATGGGCAGAACAATGAGTTAACCAGCGGTTCCTGCAAATTTTCTTGTGAACATAACAGATGATATGGTGTTGGATTACTGCAAGGGTCTGGCTGATGTGGTTCACTCTTTTTCTCATCAGGTGGAAGGCACAACTGTGCTGCCATCCCCAGATCAGAGTCACAACCTGGGAGCTGTAGACTAGGTTGTGATCTGAAAATACATGAGGAAGACTTGTTTGGAGCCTCAGTGGAAGGGTCCTCACCAAATACTAGTTAATACCACTGTTGTGAAGTGTGCAGGAGTTCAAGACTGGGTACATGTCAGTCACACTGGGAAAGTTCCCTATCCTTTTGACAATTGAGAAGAGTTGTTGAGAGTACCAACAACATCGAGACAAACTCCGGAAATGGAGAAGGAAGTAGGAGAATCAGAAACAGACTCTGAGTGGACAGAGAAGAATTCAGACACCCCTGTAAGAGATGAGACAGGAAATTTACATTAAACCAGTCTCAACTGAGGCAGCAGGAGAGTCTAGACAGAGAAGGGCTCTCCCAGAAGCAGACAGTCTGAAAAGGAAGACAGAGCAGCCCACGACCCAGTGGAAGGGGTTCAGTTAGACCAGAGTCTAACAGATCTTATCCCTCCAGGACCAGTTGCAGGTACTTCAAGTCAAAATCCTGCAGAGCGAAGAGAAGCTGTAAATCCGGCACTAAAAAGAGCATTGACAAAAGGAGCACTGAAAGAAGACAAGTCACCAAGATCACAAGTTAAGAGAAAGGAATCAATCACATTGTCAACCATCAAAGAAGAAGTAGACACCACAAGAAGAGAATATTTGAGTGATGGAGAATTCAGTGGAGTTCAAAGACTGAAAAGAAAATGAGTTGAATATTGAAGATATTGAAGACCTGAATGGGCATATGCAACAACTTGTGATCGGCAAAGTGAATTTTTGCCATTTTGTTTTGATTGTGAAATTCCAGGTCAATACTTTGGCACATGATGTTGGTCCATGAACTGAACGTTGAGAAAAATTCTGTGAACATGAGAAAGGAAAGAAACATTAAAGATAACCTTAAAAGACTTTGAAATAAACTGATTTGACAAGCTTCTGAAAAAGATTTTTGAACACAGTTCCTGATTTCTGGCAGAAGCTATTGAGAAAAGACTGAAAGCTGTAAATAACTGTAAAGAAGATTGAAGATTTTGGGGGTTTTGCTACATAATTGAAGTTTTCTTCTAGTTTCTGATTCTTTACAGATCATGGATAATCATAACAATCAGGTTAGGAACAATATGTGCTGTAAATTCATAGATATTGGCTTAGCAATTGTATGTATGACAGTTTGTTTGCTATTGATTGTGAGCATGAGCTTTCTCAATAAAGCTGAAACTAATCATACCTCTTCTGTAGAAATCACTACACTTAACGAATTAGACAAGTTTAAGCAGGATGAGAGATATTTGCACATAGATAACTCACAAGGAGGTCTTCCCTCTAATGTTTTCTATCGCTTTCTGTATGAATATGTGGAGACAATGAATGTGAGAGAATGTTATGTTTGCACCAAATTTCTTCATCAGTGGAAGAAGGAATAACTTACCATAGCTTGCCACTAACGTATGGAATTAGTTGCAGATTTGTATTAACAAGGTTTTATAACCAAGAATACATACAGTATTTTTACTCAAATCATGATTTAGGTGCTGATTACGACTTTGGTGGTATTTTGGAAAGACAGCTGTGCTGGCAGCTGCCGAAATACTGATAGTGATGGCGGTCTCCTGACCGCTGTATTACGAGCACACACAGGAAACTGACAAAAATCTGACCGAAAACCTCCACTGCTGGATCGACCGACAGCAAGAAAGAGGCGGTCTCGCCACCAGCAACGCCACGCCGCAAGGACTCTGCCTGCCATATTATGAGTAGTGATACGGCACGGCAGTCCTTGCATGCCGGTGCAGCATTGGCAGTTCAAACTGCCGACATCCACCCCTCCTAAATGACCACCTCGACATGGGCTGCTTTGTGGCCCAGACAGGTAGGTGGCCCGACTGAAAGGGGAGGGGGATGTGTGTCGTAAGTGAATGTGTGTGCATGTGTGTGCAAGCATGTGTGTGTGTCAGAATGGGTGTGCAAGCATGTGTATGTGTCTGTATGTGTGCTGGGGGTGGGGGGTGTCTGTAGATGCGTGGAGAAGTGGGGGTGCATATGCCAGTGGCAGGAATGAGGATTCCTGTCGCCGGGTGCATTATCGCCACGGTTTTCATGGCGGGCGACAGCTGCGAAAAGCCATGTGGGTTGATGCCTCGTAGTTCGGCTGGCGGTCTTAGCAATGCAGCCAGCCCGGAGGAGCTCACCACCGACCTTGGCAGTCCACCCGCACCGGTGGGACTAACGGCGTTGTGGCGGTTTGGCTTTGGCCAAGCCACCGCACTCGTAATGCGGCGATCTATACTACCAGTGCCGCAGTGGTGAGACCACCACCTCCACGGTGGCGGTACGACAAAGTCATAATCAGCACCTCAGTGTTTTCTTTTGTTGCTATTATCAAATACTTGAGTAACCTAGCTAGGGAAGAGAATATAGAATTAGTAACAGGTTTCTTTAAACTTACAATATCATTTGAAACAGCTTACATGCACAGGAATAACCACACATGCTTGGCTACATCAGTAGAAAAGAGTTTTCTAGATCAAACTGATGACAGGAGAAAAGGCATTAAAAGAGAAAATAGATAAAGGGTTAGTGAAAAGGACATTTAGAAAGGACCATGCATTTAGTGAAACTAAAACACAATGGAAATCAGCTTTAGATGCGCTACATGCAGGAAAGCTTTGTATATACAGACCACAATCCAGAACTGATACTTTATTTGTGCGAACAAGTGAATGCCAACATGTGTTTTTTCTCGCAGAGTAAATAGACTTTTATGCTAAATAGACAAGACCCAGCGATTCCCTGGGTTTACTATATCTGTGGACAGAATGCCTATTACCCTCTTCTAAGAGGATGATATGGCACATGTTATTTGGGAATTGTTTTCCCAAAGATTTATCAGCTTAAGGAACTAAACGAGACATCTAAACTAAACGAATTACACCTTGTTAGACCACAGAGCAAATCATATTCTGGCATAACTGGAGCAATTATTCCCTCAGTGGAGATATTCTAAATTCCTCAAAAATTCGAAAGTTATCTACTATTGTGGATAACATGTTGGCTATTTTCTCTGGAGCCATGGTCTTAATTGACGCTAAAATGGCTGCAGTGCGTTCTATTACTTTTCAGAACCGCCTTGCTCTAAACATCCTTTTAGCAAAGGAGGGTGAAGTCTGTAAAATGCTGGAATTGTAACATTGTTGCACGTGTATTCCTGATAACAATAGAGAAATTAAAAGCTTTATTAATAATCTGACTACCATCAACTCTGACTGAAAAGTTCTAAAAGAATCTGGGGTTTGGGAAAAGGTTGGCAAAGGTTTTACTACTGTGGGAACTTGGCTGGGCAACCTGGGAAATGTTATCATAGAGATAAGGTTGAAATCAGTGTTAAATATTATAATTTGTATAATTTGCCTAATGGGCGTTTACAAATTTTACACTATAATTAAAAGATAGAGAATGAAAAATGATCAGAGGAGGGAGGAAATTAAAATAGAAAAATTGAGCAGCAGATATTTTGATGAAAATTTGAGAAGGAGGGAAAATGTCAGAAGTTATGAAGAAAATGTTTTTTGATTGTGTTGTGTGATGAAGGGTTTGAGGACACTTTTAGGACCATATTTATACATATTTTACCGCCGGCTAACGCCATTCCAACGCACCATGCGGGCGCCTTATTTATGGAATGACGTTAGCCGGCGCTGCGGACTGGTCTGAGTAAAAAAAAATTACTCACACCAGGCAGCGCCGGCGTAGGGGAAAATGGGGGTTGTGCATCAAAAAATGGTGCAAAAATCATGCCTCAAACCGGACTTGCACCATTTTTTTTTTACGCACAATCCCCATTGACATGACTCCTGTCTTAGCAAAGACAGGAGACATGCCCCCTTGGCCAATGGCCATGCCCAGGGGACTTCTGTCCCCTGGGCATGGTCATTGGGCATAGTGGCATGTATGGGGGACCAAATTAGGCCCCCCTAAGCCACTTAAAAAAAACGTTAAAAAATACTTACCTGGACTTACCTTTACTTCCCTCGGATGGGTCCCCCCATCCATAGGCGTCCTCCAGGGGTGGGCGAGGGTGGCAGGGGATGTCCCTGGGGGCAGGGGAGGGCACTTCTGAACTCCTTCTGAGCCCACAGATCCCTTAACACCTGTCCTGACCCAGGCATTAAAAAATGGCGCACAACAGGCTGTGTGCCGTTTTTTAAATCCCACCCCCTCCTGTGCGTCAAAATAACGCTGGGGTATAAATAAGCTGCATGGGCCTTAAAGTCATTTTTTGGAAGGGAATGCCTACTTTGGATATAATTTACGCAAGGCAGTTTCCCGCTTCCAAAAAATTACGCACATGGTGGAATTTTGACGTCTGCGTCAAAGTTTAAATATGGAGCAGGATTTGCGCCAAATAAGCGTCAAAATGTTTGCCGCACATTCCGCGCAAACAGAGTATAAATATGCCCCTTAGTCTTCAGAGGAGGGCTTGAGAAAGCTGAATTAATTAATAATAAATCTGCAGTGATTAGTAGCCAAGAATTGACATGAATTTTACTAAAATAGAGAAATTGAGTGTTTGAAAATGTGCCCACCTAGGTGGCAACTATTACATGCACAACATCAATAAAGAAATAATATTAACTCTTTTGAAGTAATATCCACATATAGAATTAAATGTATTAGTGGACCATACTAACGCATTACTGAAATGTATTTGCTTAATTTTACTAGGCATAGAGTAATTGTGAAATTATGGGTCTTGTCAATAAAGCCTCATGTTAAGATTCTTGGCATAAAAAAAATTTCTCAAGCAGAATTTTCACTTGGCCTTTGATCACACAGTGGTAACCAAATAGATTTGTAATGTTGCAAAGTTAAACTAGATGATGTCTTAAACTTTCTTGTGAGAACTGTCTGCTGTAGCACAATGTACTAACTACAGATACATTTGTATCTTTGGTGCATGAGAAGCTAACATTCCCATGCCATGACAATGGCTTCACTGGCTGGAGTGATGAATTGCAACTAAAAGTTACCTGACGAACACTGGTGATGGGAACGTGAGAAGAGGAGCCAATCATCGACGTGTGAAAGACTGTCTAACTATATCACATATTAAAGAAATAATGTTTATTGGTTCTACTGTGAACATTCGACGTTCTGACCAATGACGGCTAGAGAAATTACTTTGTGGATTTGACTTATCACAACTGCACTTACCAGGAGCAGAGAAGTTTCAGATACCCTTTCTTCCTAGCGTAGTTATTGCTATTATTGATTTTTAAAGCTATTGATGCTGTTTCCTTAGTTTGATGCCCCTTTTAAGTTGGTTCAGTTAACATAGAATCCATTGTGGTTGAGCCAATCCCCTTCACTTTCCCCAGCCAACGCTGACCAGATGGATGTCCAATTGACAAGTAGGTCTCTACTTGCTGACCATTCAGGGGAGGTCTAACAAAATAAAATTGTTTCTATTATAGATTTTTGATCTTTTCTTTTCATGTGCTAACCACTATTTTTTTGAGAGCCATAGCTAGATGTTTTCCAAATTACATTTTGTCTAATTTTCATTTGCATGGAAGCCAAACATGCCATTCGAATTAGAGGGTTAGTTGGTGTGTCCATGTTCAAACCAATGTTATTAACCAAGGATTGATTTTATTCACCTGTAAATGTCTATTGTTCAGTTATTGTTTTTATTAATTTGTACGCTAACTCTTGAATGTTTAATGTTAAATACGTTGGTTAGATTGAGGTTTTACTGCCATTTTGGTCAACCTGTGTGGTTTGTATATGTTTATCAGTTGGTTTTAAGATTACTTTACATGACATCAGCATTGTTAATCTAGGGAAATACATTTAATTCAAGGATATAAAAACATTGATAGAGCATACAATGCAAACATCTTATGCAAGTTATATTAGGCATTTTAATCAGTCTCATGATTATAACATAAGTATGAATAATCTTGAACAAATCATTGTTGATTGTAAACAGAATATACCAGAAAATGGAAAACGGAACCATTTGGCTGGATTTAGGATCTTCAAAAAGCATTATCTGTTCTAGCGCAAGAAGGGTTTTCGAGACATATGTGAGCCAGGGAATACTAAGACCCTTGTTGCAGAAAAGGCAATCTTTAATGATCAGCTGGTTTAAGCTCCCTTCCTGTTTCTACCATACAGAAATCCATAAAAGTATGGGGCTTACTTTAGTACGGTCCTCAATATAGAAAAATGCTAATTCCTCAAGGCAGATATAAAGAAAAGTTGTCTCAGGGATGGACAGGAGCCTTCTGTAAAAACGTTTTCTTCCACCATAGGTTTTGACAGACACACACTGTATTTTATCAATTTGCTAAAAGAGTATTAATGAGCCACTCCCTGGGACGGCAAGGTAAATTGAAGGGAGCTCAGACAGCTTGAGAGAGCTTCTTCAGACAATATATAAGGGTGAGGACCCAAAAACCTGAAAAATCAAATGTAGTCCCCAAATAAGAAAAGCTATTAGTTATTTCTAAGTGCTAACTACCTAGTGTAAGAGTTAAACACTGAGGGGCCTATTTAGGAGCCCCTAGCACCATTCTAACGCCACATTAGCATATTTTTGGGAAGCTAATTTGGCATTAGAATGCCAAAAACGCTGCACCATATTTACAAAGTGGAGTAATGCATGCATTGCACCACTTTGTAATGCTTTGTGCTATATAATGCCTTAGCCAGTCATATTGTATGTAAAGGAGGCGTTTCCAGTTAGTAAGATTGAGGCTTTGGGACTGCCACCAAGGGACAGAGGGGCTTATTTACAAGCCCTTGTGGTGCAGGGTGGCGCAGCAAGGGACATATTTATACTCTGTTTGCGCCGGAATTGCGTCGTTTTTTTTTACGCAAATTCGACACAAAACGAACTCCATATTTATACTCTGGCATTAGACGCGTCTAGCGCCAAAGTTCATGGAGTTTGCGTCATTTTTTAGCGTGGACACCTACTTTACGTTAATGATATGCAAGGTAGGCGTTCCCATCTAAAAAATGACTCCGAGGCATGTGCGCCGTATTTACACTCCCGGGCAAAAATGACGCCCGGGAGTGGGCGGGTCAAAAAAATGACGTCCAGCCGCTTTTGTGTCGTTTTTTCGCGCCTGGTCAGGGCAGGCTTTAAGGGACCTGTGGGCTCGGAAGGAGCCCAGAGGTGCCCTCCCATGCCCCCAGGGACCCCCCCTGTCACCCTTGCCCACCCCAGGAGGACGCCCAAGGATGGAGGGACCCATCCCAGGGAACTTAAGGTAAGTTCAGGTAAGTATTTTTCTTTTTTTTTGTGGCATAGGGGGGCCTGATTTGTGCCCCCCTACATGCCACTATGCCCAATGGCCATGCCCAGGGGACAGAAGTCCCCTGGGCATGGCCATTGGGCAAGGGGGCATGACTCCTGTCTTTGCTAAGACAGGAGTCATTTCAATGGGGGTTGGGAGTCCAAAAAAATGGCGCAAATCGGGTTGAGGCGAAAATTTTGCCTCAGCCTGACTTGCCCCATTTTTTGATGCCCAATCTCCATATTCCCCTACGCCGGCGCTGCCTGGTGTACGTCATTTTTTTTGACGCACACCAGGCAGCTCCGCCGGCTAACGCCGGCTAACGTCATTGAATAAATACGGCGCCCGCATGGTGCTTCAGAATGGTGTTAGATTTTTTGACGCACAACTGCGTTGGCGCAGTTGTGCGTCGAAAAGTATAAATATGGCCCCAAGTGTCTTGCTGCACCACCCTGCACCACCGAAAAAGGGCAGAAATGCAATGTATCCACAACATACTGCACATATCTATCCTCTCCCCCTGCATTGGTGTAAAATTAGCTGCCTAGCACTAATGCAGGCATCCTTGCACCATAGTGCAAGGGTGCCTGCATTGCAGGAAATTATTGTTTATGTGCAGGAAGGTGTCCATAATGGTGATTTGCTACTTGTATGTGTTCTGTAGAATGCAGCACACATAGAAGTAGAAAATCGTAATTATTTATTGATTGCTTAAGTGCAGGAAGGAATACCTTCCTCCACATAAACAATCATTAATGGCATTTTGCTTTTTTATGTGTGCTGTAGAAAGCACAAACAAGGAGAGATAAAAGTATTTCTCCTTGTTGCACCACTCTAACTCCACCCCTGGGGTGGCGTTAGTTTTGGCACTGTCTCAGATTTACAATTTCTCGTAAATCTGGGGCAGTGTCAAAAGCAATGGGTGTTGCATGGAAACACCCACAGGAGCACCCATTGCATGCCCCTGTGCCGCAGAAAACTGCGTTGGGGCAGCCATATTTACAAGGCGGCATAAACCACCCATGCTGAGTGGCTTAGTGCCACCTTGTAAATGTGGAAATGGGCATAGCACCACCAAAGTGTCACTAAAAATGATGCTGTGGTGGCACAAGGGACCTGTAAAAATAGTCCCTAAGTGCCTTACTTATCAGAAGAGTCAGAGTTACCCACAGGAGGATTGTAACCTGGACTAACAAGCATATACAGAGGAGCAACCTCTACCTAAAAATGTGGGTATGGAGTTGGCACTATCTCATGTGTACTCCTAGGTATAAAACAGGCCAAAGGCTGGGGGGAGGCGGGCAAAATGGCCAACTAGACGTCTCTCCCCTGAGCTCCCGTTCCCCATGAATACAATCCTACTTAATGCATCCAGACACCCTTCATCACCCCTCCATCATGTGGCCTTCATCACCCCCAGTAGGCTGCGGACCTGGTCAGGATGTCCGAGGCTGGCAAAAAGAGCAGGGCAACACTGCTGGCTATGAACCGCGTGGGCAGAGTGAGTTGATGGGTCGTGACAGTCCTATAGACCACTTGGGACAGTGGTGAGGTGACCTCACCCCATGAGAAGTGAGTATCTTTTGGGCTGCGGCCCGTGCCCTTTTGAAAGCAAGCAACCCTCCTGAGAACAACAGAGGAGGCCACCGGTGTGGTGGAGCGGAGGAGGGGGCCATGGGACGTCAAACTGGAGTGTGGTGCCGGCCCTCAGGACTTGAGTTGTGGTGGGACTGACGGCTCTACAGAGGCACGGCAGAGGTCCAAGTCTGGCTTCAATTGCTCACCTGGGCAGACCGCCTGGACTGCTGCCGATGACTGGACACATCGAGTTACAGGGCAAAAGAAGGTGGAGTGGCTGGCCCAGCCCGATGTGAAGGGGGCTTGCAGCTGCTGAGCATACACAGATGGAGTGTGGGGACTGGGCGAACATCCCGGGGGCCAACGGATGGAGCCAGGCACCGAGGCGATATATGGTTGCAAAATTCCTGTGCCCAAAATAGCATGGCCCGGGGACCCCGGCCTCCCAAATGAGAACTGACTGAGTGGCATGATACCCTGCAGGAAATTGGCTATGGGAAATGGTGGCTGCTCTGGGACCAAGTGGTATTGCAGCGGATGTGAGGGTGTGAGCAACGGTTTGCAAGGAGGTGCTGGTTGCAGCTAGGGGCCGGGTTTGAGGCCCCGGACCTCCCGCGTGATGTCTGTCGGCAGTGGCAGGGTAGCCTGCACAACAGATTGGAGTGACCTAGGGGCAGGAGAGGATCGGGTTGGCTGACACTCTTTAAAAGCTGTCTTGCTTCCATGAGGGGTCAGCTGGTGAGGCCTCACTGAGAACCCAGACCCCATGTGCAAAGGGAACCGGAGGGCCTGAACACTTGTGGACTGTTCTACTGTGGCTGGAGCTGCCAGGCTATCCGTGAACAGCCAGGGACCCCAGGCCCACTGCTGGGGGATGACCTGGATTCAGTTCAAATTGCTGAAGGCGGATTGGGGAGGTGGGGGCCCTCCCAGTCACGGCAGGCACAGGAGAACTATGGAAAGAGGGACACCTTTTATTCTACCCTGGGATGTACCTGGGAGGCCCCTCAGGTATGGTCACTATTCTCCAGTGGGTTACATATAGGCAGATGCCACAAACGTAGCTGAGTGTCATGAGGGCATGTGGGCAGCTCCCTTGGAGGGCATTTCAGAAACTTTGTTGTTCCTACGGTGAGTGGATTCCCTCGGGTAGGCAGCTGGAATCCTGACAGTGTAAGGCAGTTGGAAGGTGTGGTCATTGGAGACTCCTGAGAGTGCAGGTTATCATGGTAAAGGACAAAGGTGCCAAGATGCAGCAGGCAACAAGATTGTGAGCTATCCCCAGGCTCTGCCGCCTCCGCCGGCGAGAGGGGGGAGCCCCAGGGATGACCCTTCTGGTGTAATCGAAGGGGGTGGGGATGCTTCTCCCTCCATGGCTGACCAAATGTCGGCCATCCAGGGCTCAAAGTCAGAGGTGGTCAACAAGATTGAGACAGTCACCAATTGAGGTTAACATACTCAGAGCAGACCTGAACAGAATGCGGACACTCATCAGCGGGAGAGACAGTCACAAATTGAGGTTAACATACTCAGAGCAGACCTGAACAGAATGTGGACACTCATCAGCTGGAGGTTTGCGATCTCTGCTCCACAGTAGCTGATTTACAGAAGCTTACCACACGCTTGGATGAGCACATTGTGGATTCAGAGGGTCCTTGTTCGAAGGAACAACCTCTGTTTTATGGGCAGAGGGACCCTCTACCAAACTATTCCTGGAGGAGTGAATAACCATGTTGCTTAAGCCTTAAACACTCTCTAAATTCTTTATGATAGAGAGTGCCCACAGGACTCTGGACCCTTTGCTGAAACCAGGTGCTCCACCACAAGCAATCATTGCACGTCTTTTTAACTTTAGAGGCAGGGATGCTATCCTGTAATGGGTCAGGATCCAGGGTCCTCCGCTATTCCAAGGGAGACTGTACTTAATCTTTCCAGACTATACTCAATGTGTGCAGGACCAGAGGAAAAACGTTTTGGCTATTAAGAAACAGATACGTGACATGAACTTGAAATACAGTTTTCTTTTTCCAGCCAAGCTCTGAGTTCAGCATGGTGGCACGGTACAGTTTTTCTTCAGTTCGACAGAGGCTGGTGACTGGCTCGACACACTTCCACAGAACGCAGCCCTTGGCTCGCCACAGCGTGACTGGAATTCTCCATCTGCTAAACTTTGGTCGGCCTGGCCTAGGAGGTGGCAGGGTCGACAAAAAAAAATTAGACAGAGCCCATTCACTGGGCAAAATCAAGACCTGCTCAGATGGTACCCTGCGAGAATCTGCTGAGGGACTTAAACCAGAGGAATCCTTTCAGCAGCAGCGCAGTGCACCTTATGTCTTTAGTGATAGTACCGACATGGACTAATCATTTCCAAGGCCTAGAGAACAAGTATAGTGCCTCTTGAATGTATGAGAGTGGTGGCTGTCTACCGTCGTTGGTGGTCCTCCATGGACCTTTGGTGGCTGTCATGTGCGGAGAATCACTAGGAGGAATTGAGCGATAGAGCTACTAACTAGGGTCAGATGATCTCCTTGTCAAATGTGATATGGAAGAGGGAGGATGCACACAGGACAGGTCTGTGATGTTTCCATGTTGATAATGTAGTGGTTTTCTTTTTACCTTTACGTCACCTCAGGGGAACAGGTGTCTTTAGCAATGTGTTGGTAGATGCGGTGAGGGGGCTTGAGTGCGACTGCCTCACATCCTCCCCGGGATCTTCCCTTCCAGCGTAGAAAACAAGTTTGGTTTTGTTTGGGTTTCTGGAGTAACCAGAGTTTCTTCACTTTCACTTGGGGTAAAAGGGCAGTATAGACAGGTCTGCTGCAGGCTTGAAGCTGGTTGGGAGAAGTTGGCACAGCTGACCAAGGGGTGGGGTGAGTTGGGCACTAAAAGTGGAGTTCATGAACCAAACAATTTGAAATGTGCTTTGAGGGATTTTTTGCATTTGTGTATGTTGGATTCTTCAGCTGGTTCTGGGTCAATCAACGAAGAGGGAGGGAAAGATGGGATGGGAGGTGACACTTGGGAGGGCAGACATACCAATTCAGATAGTTAATGGACTTTACTACTAAATGCTTGACATAGAATGTCCGTAGTATCGCTCGCTTGGAGAAGAGGCACTATGTACAGGCCTACATAAAATGCTACAAACCCTCCATAGCCTTTTTATAAGAGACACATATTTTGCCGGGAATGTATCCGGTCTCTGCAAAGAAGATGGAGAGGTCAAGTTTATGCCACTTCTTACTTAGGCTATGCTAGAGGAGCGTTAATTGGGATAGCTCAATGGTTGCCTTTCACATTGAGGACATGTAGTGGATATGGAGGGTCGTTATGTGGTTTCGTATGGATTGTTGGGGAGGCATGATATTTGGCTGATTAATGTATATGCACCCAACATGGATTGCTCCACCTTTTTCAATTCGGGGGCAAACGCAGCTGCCCCATTTCTTACAGCTAACATCATTTTGGCAAGGGACTGTAATTGCATTCTGTAGGGTGTCAAATATTTTGATAGTGCACCACCAGCACTAATATATCAAAAAAGTCCAGGCGTCATGTCGCGTCACTTTTGTTCACTTTGTTGTCTTCATTTTATGTAATCAAGAATAGGCCGACCTCGGCTCAAATTGCATGATATGGTGGCCGTTACGATAAAAGTCTCTTTCGCTCAACATCTGTTAACTCGAGGATGGAGTGCTGAGATGCTGCTGCGTGATGAGCTTGTCCACGTCCTCCCCAGTATTCAAGATGTGTCTATCGCAGCATCACCTCCTCCCTTACCCCAGAGATCCCTCGCCACTCACAGCAGCGGTGAGCAGAAGTCCTCTCTCCAGAGGTTGGCCTATTCTTGATTTACACCATACCTATCACATCTACCTTGATATTTACTAGAGATGACAAGCTTGAATACCACATATATATGAGCCCTGAAGAAGTCCATGTTGAGGACGAAACGCGTTGGCTGTTGTTTTTATGATCTATTCCTAAAGTGAAGTTGAATAAAATGAAGACAACAAAGTGAACAAAAGTGATGCTACATGATGTCTGGACTTTTTTGATATATTAGTACTGGTGGTGCACTATCAAAATATTTGACATTTGTAATCCCTCGTGGGCTGGCACCTTGGCAGCAGGTGCCATGATAAGTGCACATATGGAATGATAATAACATATATATATATATATATATATATATATATATATATATATATATATATATATATTTATACATATTATTTTTGAAAGATTAAGTTTCGACTTATAGGATCATAGGTGACAGGGGTAGGTGCATTGTCCATTGTTGACCCACTGCCACCAGTTTATCAGTTTTGCATTCTGTATGGTGCTTTGGACCGCTTTCCCCCTTGACATCATACTAAACTTCACATGACTGACACCCTGCGCAATATGATGAGGGAGTTGCAGCTAAGGGACATTTGAAGGGGCCACAATCCACACACTCAACAGTTCTCATAACACACTCCTGCCGCAGGCACCCACAACCGCCTAGCTTTCTCATTTCTGAAAACCTAGCTCCTAACGTGTTGAGCGTAGTATATTTGACAAGATATATCTCTGACCAATATCCAGTGCTCCTGACTCTTGGTGGTAACAATGGACGACCATCTATTCTGTTATGGTGTCTTCAGGAGGTACTATCATAACCTCAGTTTGAGCAATCTGTGGAGAATTCGTGTCTTTTTAGTTCCAGGAAAACTGGGGCACATCAAATGGTAAATCAATGGATTGGGAGGTGATGAAGTCGGTGGTGCGGGAGACCCATCTCAAACCGACATGTGGGGTTTGGCAGCTGCTAGATAAGGACATGAAGGCCCTTGAAAGGGAGTTGGGGGGCATCGAAAAATATCTCACATCCAGGCCAGAATGGCTGGCAGAGTGGCGCACTGCCCGTAAATCTTTACTGGAAGCCTGGAGTAGATAAGAAAATCACTTGTATAAGGCCTACCACCAGCGGCTCCATGCCAAAGGTGTTCGAAGTGGGGCTATGTTAGCCAGACTGACTAAGAGGGAAAACTCCCATGCCCCTATCCTTATGATAACTGGTGATGGCGAACAAGTAGGATACACACCTAAAGCCATTAACAAGGTATTTTGTTCCTATCTTAGCCTCTGCTGCATTCCCCCACAGCAGGTAGACGAGGATGTCATAGTGAAGTATCTGTCCCGGATGCCACTCCCCAACATTCCCCTGGACGCCCGAGAACAACTAGATCGGCCTATTACCAGGGAAGAGATGTTTGCCAAAATATGCTCCTTAAAAACATTGGAGACCCTGGGAAGTGATGGCTTGCCAGCAGAGTTTTATTGAAGGTAAGCAGCTACTATAGAGGATAAATTGCTGGCAGTCCATACAGAATAAATTCAGCAGGGATGGCTACCTCTTACCATGTGGGAGGCTATTGTAATAATGTTCCCTAAACCAGGTAAGGATCCCACCACACCAGTGGCATACAGACCTATTTCCCTATTGAATGTCGATGTAAAGCTACTGAGCAGTGTATTGGCTTCTCGCCTTCTTCCCAATCTTCCATCCCTGATACATAGCGAGCAGTCTGGGTTCACCCCTAAACGTAGCACCCTGCACAACATACGTCATTTAGCCCATGCTTACCACACCAGTCAATCCTATCCAGAGGACTTGGCCCAAGTGTTGTTAAACATCGCGCAAGCTTTTGACTCCCTGAACTGGTCATATTTATGACAAGTATAACAAAAGTTTGAGGTTTGGTTAAAAATGTATACAATTGATCCAATTGCTTTACATGGACTTGTGCACTTGTGTGAGACCTGTAAAGGAGTGTCGACATTGTTTACCCTTAGTAGGGGAACTAATTTTTGCATTGCGATAGAGCCCTGGCTGAGTAACTCCGGTGGACCTTGCATTCCTGGGGTGTTACCATTGGAGAGACCACTCATTTGATCTCTCTGTGTACCAATTATGTTTTGGTTTATTTTCGCAGGCCATCAGAATCAATCCCTATCCTTATGGCTGTGCTGCAAGACTTTGAAAAGGTGTCTGACCTTCGGGTTCATCCAGCTAAACCTAGAACATATGCCCTAGGCTCCTTGGGGCCAGCCGCAGGGGGATCTTCCCCTATTGGCAATTCCCGGGTAACTCATTAACATCCGGTATCTACAGACCGTGCAATTGTACCTAGACCTAAATATAGGGACAGTGATACAAGGACTTCTGAGGTCGGTAAAGCTATGGTGGGAGCTGCCCCTGCCTCTTATGGGTTGGATTGCTCTAGCCAAAACAATATTACTCCATTGATGCCTCTACACCCACAAGGGATCCCCGGAGAATACTTTAAAATTATTAATAGTATCATCATAGATCTCTTGTGGGCAGATAAACAGAAACGCATTAGCCTGTCCATACTGCAACAGACATGGGAACGAAGGGGTCTAGTAGTCTTTAATATTGAGCTTTATTATATGGCTGCATATCTCCAACACAATGTAGTGTGGCTAGACCCAGGGATCTCCTACGAGAAAACCCTGCTAAGGGGTTCACATTTGGAAGAGAAACTACCAGCTTTACTGAAGTGCGGCTACAGGGTCTCCCAAGGTACCCCATATTTAATACGACAGGAGGCAAGTGTATGGGAAAATGCTGTGAAAAGGATTATCTGTTGGGCCCCTTATACCCCTGACATGCCCCTTTGGGCATTGCAGCCATTCTGTAAGATAATGGATTCCATGTAGGTCCAGTGTTGGAAGGATGGAGGCTACACCACTCTTGGTGATTTTTACCCAGGGGGACAGTTCATTTCAATGGTGGAGGCGTTCGGTACCTTCCACCTTTGGCCGGGGCAATTCCTGCAATACAATAAGATCTCTGCAACAGTGAGACAGATCTCGCCCTTTGTTCTGGAAGCTCTGCCGTGCTCGACAACATTGGCTATGCTCCATATGATGGCAGGGGGCAGACACCTTGTCTCACATGTAGATCGTGTGTTGCGTGAGGACTTAACGTGGATGCGGTTGCAAATACAGAAGCGATTGGACGATGTGGTACCGGAACCTATCTCAGACCGTGATTGGGAACATATTCATATGGGGGTGCATCTGGTCAGCTCTAATCCCCATTTTAAACTCACACAATAAAATTTTCTGCACCTCCCTCCTCGGATTCTTCATGCCATATATCCTACACGCCTAGACGACTGCCCACGGTGTCATACCCCAAATGCAGATATTGTCCATATGGAATGGAATTGTCTAGAATTATCATAATACTGGGAGCAGGTACTTGATGAGATTAACAGAGCTTCCAGCTGGAGGTTACAACCAACAATACAACAAATTATACTAGGCCTTATAACCACTCCAGCCACTAAAAAGCTAAATAGAAAGTTTATTCTGTTGTACTTAACGCTGGTGAAACACTGCATAGCTATACACTGGTTGTCATCGACGTCCCCCAATCATAAGGTATAGCTAAAAGATGTAAATGAATGGGCTGTCGCAGAAGAAGTATGAAGGAGAATCTGCAGCTATGGACAACTTTACTTAACAACCTAAATTATCCACCCACAGCACACTGAGTAGACTCCACCACAGGCAGACTAAATGATGATCTGGACACTCCTGCATCGTCACCCTCTTAGCAGTGCTTAATTTGTAAATAGAGAGGTGCCGGTGCTCAAATCCCTTCTCTTAAACACGTGGCTGCAGTAATTAGAATTCAGAACTGAACTGAACTGAATACTGAGGCAGCGTAATCCTCCATCGCGGGCGTCTTCAATCCATTTAAGGCCACCCCTGACCCTTCAGCTCATCCATCAACTTTCTACTTTCTCCCTTTATAACGCTTTTTTGTTTTTCCTTCTTCCGTCTTTCCCATATGTGTCTTTTGCTCGCAGCAAATGCTTGAGGCATAAGAATAGCCCGGCCCTCACAAATAAGTGCCGGTGCTCAGCACCGGAAACAACAAGCACAAATTAAGCACTGCCTCTTAGGCACCAAGACAGTTACATGCTTCTCCGTACTTTTACCCAGTCAAATTTGACTACACGAATGCACAAGTTAGGGGTGAGGGAGGAAAGGGAGTTGTTTCTACCGCAGGAATGTATTGGCAAGTTTTCTAATGATAGCAAGTACGGACATGAATGCGTGGATATTGAACTCTGCAATTCAATATATTGTGATGTAACCAGGCACCCCCCGGGTATTATTTCGTATTGTTATTTATTATGAAACAAATAAAGATTATTTAAAAAAACAGGCCACAGGCTGCTTTAAAACTCCAGAGTTCAACTCCTCTTTATTCTTTGTTACCCACTCGAGGTTGCAAACCTGCACTAAACTATGGAGTTACACAATCTTCGAGTCTGGGGTTAAAATCTCCAGCAAGGATCAAGTGGTGCTCCTGGCCCAGGGTGTTCAGCCTGCCCTTCGTGGTTTCAATAAAAGCAAACCACCTGGGGAATTTTGAGTTTCCCGAGTTCACAAAGTCAATGTTATAAAAATTGTTATAAAAATAATCTGATAGATATAGAAGCTATAGTTACAGCTGTCTATGGGAATAAACTGAGCTCTGACTTCCAAGGACAGATTAATCCCTAAAGACAAATCCCGCACAGCAGGACCATGCTAAATTGGTATTGCTGGAATTCTCAAATATTCATAGCCATCAAAATCCATCAGAAGAGAGGCCCAGGTCTCTTGGAAGAGCATGATATCAAAATCCCTGATAGAGTTTCTAATCATGCTGACATAGTTTGGAGTGATTTCCTGCTGTGTTCCAGCTGAGGATCCCGAGATTACCACCCGTAAAGAAATAGGCTTGATTACAAACTCCGCATGAGGAGGGGGGGGGGGGGGAAATTGCTTCCGGTGTGCCCCGCAGGACATTGAGGCAGGATGGCAAAGTCAGTCATTCAAAGTTAGATCTGATAAGATTCGTAACTCTTCCCGAGGGACAGTCTTTGTAACTTCCGGCCTCTTGTAAACATGAATAAATAAATGAACCGGTGAGCAGTTCAGAAGGGGAACGGAGAGTGAACAGTAAAACAAAGTGCACAGAGGCCCAGTAGCATTATGCAGCAGCCGGGACCTTGTGAAAAAAAAAAACACATTTAAAACAGGGAAATAGGGAGTAAAAAGAAAGAGTGTGCAGTGGAGGGGAAGAAGCACTCCTACTGCCATGGAGTGTTGAGAAAAAACAGGATAGTAGAGGGGGCAGAGCATGAAAACACACACGCTTCCCTGAAGCGCTGTTATGTAAAGGAAGAAAGTGCGCCCTAAAGGCAGCAATGAAATGGTACAATTCATCTAATTAGTACACTGATAGCTCAAAATACACATGGGCAGAACAAGAAAAGATAAGAATAAAGAGCAGACATCTGAAATAGACAACAGTTATGAGCGATGGACTGACCGAAAGCTCACTCTAAGTAGATGGTATGTATTGTAAACAACAGCTCTGCTAATAGAGATCTAAAAGGGGTCCATTAAAACATCGCAAAACATTGCCGTTGTTTTAAAGGGGTTGGGTATTAAAACAGTAATTGCACTCATATTTTTAGCAACTGTAATTACATGCTCTCAAGCTCCAAAACTCTTTTGTGCCCGTGACTCATTTACATTATTAGCTCACTTTAGCGTCCATGTTGTGCTAGTACTTTATTTTCATGCGGTGTTCTATTGTTACATTTTGTTTTTGATTAAGAAAACGTGGTAGTCACTGGTTTGAGTCACAAAAATGTTTGCTGCCAGGAAACTGACATATGCCGGAAGAAAATGGCTAATGTACACACAGTGTGACCAACTGTCCCTTATCTGCATGGACATTCCATTCAGCTAGACAAATGTCTGTTTCTCTGTAATCGAGCCTGTAATGGGTGACATTTTTTCGTAATTTCAATGGTGCATAGGAAGGTATAATCTCTTTTCCCTTGATTCAGAAAATGGCTCAGCGGTTCTTTCTTAGTTCACCACTCTCTTTCCTCTCCTTTTTCTCTTTTGCCACACTTTCTCTTTTTTGTTTGTTTCTTTGTTTCTCCCTTTTCTTCTTTCATTCTCCATTTCCCCCCTGCTTTCTCCCTTTTCTGCATTCTTTCTTCCTTTCTCTCTCCCTTCCTCCCTTTTCTTCTTTATTTATCCTTTTTCCTTTTCTCTCTTTGTTTCTTCTCCCTTTTTCCCCGTCTCCATTTCTCTCCTGATTTTTCCTTTTCCTTCTTTCTTTCTTCCTTTCTCTCTTGCTCCCTCCCCCTTTTCTCCATTTGTTTCTACATATTTCCCTTCCATCTATGTGTCTTCCTTTATATCTCCCTCCCTCTGTTCTTCTTTGTTTCTCCCTTTCTCCCTGTCCATGTTTGTTTCTCCCTTTCTCCCTCCCTTTCTTCTGTTCTTTCTTTGGTTCTCCCTTTTCCCATTCGTTTGCCCTTCCTCCTTCCCTCCCTCCCTTTCGCCTTCCCTTTCGCCTATCCTTTCAACTTTCCTTTCCTTTCCTTTCATTTCCTTTTCCTTTCCTTTCCTTTCCTTTCCTTTCCTTTCCTTTCCTTTCCTTTCCTTTCCTTTCCTTTCCTTTCCTTTCCTTTCCTTTCCTTTCCTTTCCTTTCCTTCTTTCTCTCTTCCCTTAACTGAGGTACTGCAATGGAACAGAAGTAGATATCTATGTTGTGTTAAAATACTAAAGATACCTGAGAAAGGAAGGCATAAGGGGCCAAATTAGGAGCAAGGGCAAGTTTGGTTGGCTGTACGGTGTGTTGCTCTGATTGCAAACTTTCCTTGTTCTCTTAAAATAATGTTAGGACCCTAGTTGGTTGAGCAGCTGCGTCATATGTGCAGTCACGGCTCGTGCTGGAGTGGGTCAGCGCGACACGTGGCGGGGAGGGGGGAAATGACATATTAAAAAAATTATAATTAAAAAAAACTTACCTTCCTCACCGCACCCCTCCTCAGTCCTCACAACAGGCACAGGCTCACAGCCGGCCCTGTGGCCAATCCTAACATTGGCAGTACGAAAACAGCATTAGGTTTGGCTGGAACTACCTGATTGGTGCTTCGAGGAATGCTGGCAGGCAGACACGGGACCCTATACTTGCTGTCTCCGACCCAGCAACACAGTGTCGAGTTGGAGAGTGCGCATGTGTGTTTGGCAGCATGAGACGGCCGGCCAAACATACATGTGCACTGAGGGTAGTCCTGGGCACTCCCCCTCCGCCCCTGTCATGCCCCATGGCCTGGCCCTTTTTCAATAAAACAATAATAAACATAGTTTATTATCTTTTTATTGTAAAAGGTGTGCAGCTGCTGCTGGCGGTGGGTGGGGGACACACTCCTCCACCATAGCGGAGGAGCCACCCCTATCTGTGTGTAACAAGCAGATTAATATTTTAATAGTGCCTAGGTTAAACAAGCCATAACCATCTAATATCCTTTTGTGAACAGGATGCATTTGTCTGGAAGGGTGGCCATGAGTGGGTGTTTTGAGTGGGAAAACTGTATTGTGTGAAATATTTTCCATTCAACAATGAAGGATGATGATGAGTATTTGTATACCAGAGCAGCTATCTGAAAAGAGTCTTCCAGCATAAGCTGCATAATCACATTGCAACTACAAAATAACCTCCTTTCAAGGCCCTTGCAAAGCTTTAAGTAATTATTTTATGATGAAAAATGAAGCGGAAGGGTATTATAAAGCTTAGGTGCCACATTTTGGAATGGTTTACCTCCTTGTCGAGGGTTGGGAAATTCAAGGAACGGTTAACACAGATGCTGCAGCAAATCGTACCATCCATTTTGGCTTTTAGCACTTACTTCTCTCTTTAATGAGAGCTGAGCCTCAGTTATGACAGGCTCTGTGAACAATGCATAAGGCCTTAAAATTCAGCTGCTACTTCACAGGCAACCAATGTAGGTCTCTGAGACGTGAACAAAATAGGACCTGTGTGAATTAAGGCTAAGCATGAACCTCGTAGAAATATTCTGAATCAGTTGTATGTATGTTGTAATCATCTTTGGGCAAACTGAGAAGTAAGTTCTATGCAAGATAAGATGATCAGTTGGACCGCTTCAAGAGAGACACTCAAGACCACTCTTATGGGATGTTTTATAATATTTTGATGCAGGGCAACAGCTAAAGGCTTCCTGTGTTTCCCTGCTCCAAAAGAAAAGGGCAGGAATGTGCCACATCTATGAGATATGGCGCATTCCTGTCCTCTTTCACTGTGCTGGCGCACAGTTGGCTGCCATGCGCCAACACAGGCACCCATGCGCCACAGTGCAAGGGTGTCTGCATTGTAGGAATGATTGCTTTTGTGCAGGAAGGGAGACCTTCCTGCACAAAACCAATCAATGGAGGCGTTTTCCTCCTTCGATGTGTTGTAGAATACAGCACATACAGGAAGAGGAAAAAACAAGGAGTATTAAAGTTATTTCTCCTTGTTACGCCTCCCCTGAGTTTACAAACCCATGTAAATCTAGGAATGACTCAAAATCCATGGGTGTTGCATGGGAACACCCACTGAAACGCCCATAGTTTGCCTATTTGATGCAGAGTAAGGCAAAGCACCGACTTGCGCTGCGTTGCCTTACTCCATATCTACAAGACCATGAAAAGCCATGCAAAGTGGCTTTGTGTGGCCTTGAAGATATGGGTCTGCAGTCTATGCTGCTGGTTCGACACAAAAAGTGATGCACCGGCGGTGCAAGCTGCTTGTAAATGTACCCCTTATTGTTCTTACAGACGCTTTAGAAGATGGGGCCTCAAACAGTCAATAAGATGGGGACCATGTAATGGAGGTTGCCCCAGAGAAAAGCAGCTCTGTTTTATCTCCATTTACTTCAAGTAAGTTATTTCTTATCCGTAAGGTCAAAGCAGACAAGCAGGCATGTCTGTTGCAGGTGGAAACAGAGAACAATCTTTAAAAGAGATGACAGTCTATGTGTCAATTGCATAGAGTTTGAACTACTGAATATAGACTCCTAGAATATCATGGTACAAAAATATCGAAGACAGAATACAGAGGGAAAATATTAAAAGATAAGTGAATATAGGGATGAATAGATTTTTTATTCCTAAATCCTCATCTGCATAACTTATATATCACAAAAGTACACATATGCAGAATTAGGTATAGAAAGTTGTTAGACTTGGCATCATTGGCATGGTCTCCACTAACTTTTTGCCTCCATTTCCCAGGTTGTTGATGTGTGCTGGACTTGTGATACTCTGGGCACTTTACCACTGCTATCCAGTGCTAAAGTGCAAGTGCTGCTATGTATAATACATGTACAATTGGCTTTCCATGATTGGCATATTTGATTTACTATTAAGTCACTAGTAAAGAGCACTAGAGGTGCCCAGGGCCTGGAAATCAAATGCTACTAGTGGACCTGCAGCACTGGTTGTGACACCCACTTTAGTAGCCCCGTAAACATGGCTCAGACCTGCCCCTGCAGTGTCTGTGTGTGCAGTTTTAAACTGCCAATTCGGCTTGGCAAGTGTACCACTTGCTAGGCCTAAACTTTCCCTTTTCTTACATTAAGGTACCCCTAAGGTAGGCTCTAGGTAGCCCCACAGGCAGGGTGCAGTGTATGTAAAAGGTGGGACATGTACGTATGTGTTTTACATGTCCCAACAGTGAAATACTGCCAAATTAGGTGTTCACTGTTGCAAGGCCTATCTCTCTCATAGGTTAACA
This sequence comes from Pleurodeles waltl, assembly GCF_031143425.1. Lineage (NCBI taxonomy): Eukaryota > Metazoa > Chordata > Amphibia > Caudata > Salamandridae > Pleurodeles > Pleurodeles waltl. The sequence continues at coordinate 833,814,062 of NC_090440.1, forward strand.
TGGGGACTGTCTTTAAATATTATTGAAGTGTAGATACCCTTTGGGAGCAGAGGGAAATATGGAGTTTGGGGTCTCTGAGCTCACAATTTAAAAATACACCTTTTAGTGAACTTGGTTTTTAGATTGTGTGTTTGAAAATGCCACTTTTAGAAAGTAGGCATTTTCTTCCTTAAACCATTCTGCGACTCTGCCTGTTTGTGGAGTCCCTGTCTGGGTCAGTTTGACAGTTGGGCTGTTAGCACCTCTCTCTAGACAGTGACACAAAGGGAGCTGGGGTGTATCCTTCATATCCTGATAAGCCATCTGTGCTGGGAGGGAGGAGTGGTCACTCACACCAGAAAGGGCTGTGCCTGCCTCACACAATGTAGTCTCCAACCACCTGGTGTGTCTTTGGGGCTAAGCCTGGCCAAGGCAGGATCTCACAAATGAAATAGACTTTCCTTTGAAGTAGACCAACTTCAAAGGCAGAAAGGGGTCTAAGAAGAGCACCCAAAACCCCTGGAAATGAGACCACTTCTGGAATCAAGAGGAACCTCTGCCAAGGAGAAGAGATGAAGAGCTGAGAAGTGCTGCCCCTGCCTGTGACTGTGCTTTGCTGGGCTATCCTGCAAAGACTGTCCTTTGTGGTATATTCCTGCTTGAGAAGAATCTCCAAGGGCTTGGACTGAGCTTGCCGCCTGTTCTGACATTTCAGGGCCATCAAAGACTTCCCCTGCCAGCACCTGGGCTCCCTGCTTAGACTGCTGCCCTGACAAGTGGTGCCCTATCCAATACCTGGCCCCTTGAAAGGAGAAACTGGTGAAAATCCAAGAAAACCGACTTCGGACGATTCCAGACCGATGGCGTTGCCGAATCCTGTGACACTGCCTGCAACTGACTCCGTGGTCCTCGCTGGAGTGTGATGACCTTCACAGGCCCGACCTCGCTGCAGCCCTGCCAAAGTCTGTGACTCTGTGGAAGTCACTGCATCACGTCGTGACCGCCGGATAGCGACCCCGCCCAAAGTGTGCAGATTTAACGCTTCGCACTGACGCCACCTCACCTCCACCTCTCCACAGCAAGGACCCGTTGCCTCTTCATGATGCCTCCGCTCCTTCGCCTTGCAGCACCGGAACCAACGCCACCTCGGATCCAGCAACACCGTGATTCCCGACTTCATTCACCGGCTTGGTTTCACATTTTGCTAAGTTACTGTACCTGGGGATCTCTGTGACTCCGTACCCGGCGCCATTGGCATCGGATTGTTGGGAATGACTCCGTCACTACGCCGCGTTATCACCTTAACGAAGCATTTTGTATTTCTAAGTGCTGCTTTCAAGTTTAATCTTTAAAAATTCCTAACTTGACTAGTATATGTCTTGGTCTTGTTTTGGCCAGATACATATTGGCTATTTTCCTAACCTGGTTATGAGTCATTTTACAGAGTTTTACTGTATGACTGTGTGTCCTGGTACAAATACTTTACACATTTTCTCTGAAGTTAAGCCTACCTGCTTGTGCCAAGCTATCAAGGGGGTGAGCGGGGGTTAACTGAGTGTGATTCTCCTTTAAGGTGACTAGAGTGAGGGTCCTTGCTTGAACAGGGACAACCTGATTGCCAACCAAATACCTCATTTCTAACAAAAATCGAGGCATATTATCTGTCAATCTTTTATTTCAATATTCTGTCCTCAATATCGTGTTCCATCTATATTGTGGTGGCAAAATTCAGGGTTCACAGCCTGCACAGGACATTAAAGAAAAACAAGCCCTTAAACAAGTGTGTCCTGGCAGGTATGACAGATATTAAAAAGTGCAGGGCTAAGCAAAGAGCCTTGCAGTAACACACACACCAGAGGCTAGAAGGAGAAAACAATTGTGACAAGATAACCAATTGGGAGAGATTATTTAGGAATGAAGGGTGACACGCAGGGCTTTATGTCGAATACTAAATGAACAAAACCTTTGATGAGTGTAGAGTGGGAGACAGCATCAAAGGAAACGCTAAGGTATAAAAGAGCTCGTGCTGCCCTCCCTTCTCTGTCAAGCTTCATAACAATATAACCTGTGACAGCAAGTAAAGTAATCTCAGTACTGTGCATAGGGCCGAGACCAGCATGTGAGTTATCCAGGCCATTATTTCATTTTATGAAAGCAGAGAGTAGGTAATTAACTTATTTTTTAGGATCTTGGTGGAAAAAGGCAGAAGAGAAAATGGACAATAATTGGTAAGTAATGAAGAATATGTTGTGAGTCTTTTTAGCCGGAGTATAATCAGCACTTCTTTCCACAGGGCAGGCCATGACAATAAAGTTAAAAATGCATTGCAGGAGAAGGACCTGCGAGACTATAACATATATCGGCAGGCTAAAAATATGTGGAGCACAAGGATCATTAGGTGAACCATTCCTAACCATATGCAAATGTGCCAGGATGGTATGCTGCGCAGGAAAGTATTGTGGATCAGTAGATAAGAGCTACTAAAGGTAGAAGACACCTCCGTATCTAACGTAAATAATGAAGGATTTACTCCTTGAAATACGTGGAAACGGATTTACATAATATCACACAGGGAGGAATAGGGGAGGAAAATGATGGGGGAAGAGAAAAAAGGTATTTCTGATTCTAAACATTTCTCTAGCAGAATTATCGGCATTTTGAATGCCTTTCTGCAGAGTCTTTTTAATAGGTTTTGAGCTCCCATGTGTATGCCTGCTTTTGGATTGGATCACAGCTTCCGCTTCACATTGTTTCCGTACATTACACCATTGCTGACTGAAGTCAGGTCCTCCGGTAAAATGTGGAAGAGTGGGAATTGTCTTGTGAGAAGACTTTCATTTAAAATGGACAGTTGAATCTAATGCAGAGGTAATCAAGCCATTGAATGTCTTATGCTAGCATTCATGTATAAGCCCAATAATAGACTTTTTTGGGAGCAATACAATTTACAAGACCACGTTAAACTCAATTGGAAAAGAAAGTGACAGCTTGCTATACCTGCATGAATCGAGCCTTGCTTTTAAAGAATACATCAAAGAATATTTAAAAAAATGGTAAGTCCAGGGCAAAGCCACAGGAGAGGCAGCAGTGATAACTTTTCTCAAAGAATAAAGGGGTCTAGGGTATCCCACACCATATGTTGTGGAGACAAGACTAGTTGGCTAACGCCCAATGTGCTGATGGTGTCAACTAAACTGCATGTTTCTGACTTATCAGTCTTTTTACACCAAAAAGTAAAATTTGCCAGGAAAAGGAAGTTGGAATATCTGAGAAAAAAAGACAAGATGTATTTCACTTAATTTTCAAGGCATTGGGATCTTCACATTTTTTTTCTCCTCATCCTCGACTGTATTACCAGGGATACATATCATCACTACGTGATTGGACTGTACATTTCTGTGTGCTGTGGTCACACTGTTTTTAATTTTCAAGGATAGGTTGTAGGCCAATAAACGAGAAAGCCAGAAGTGGAAATATTGGGGGATATCTTAATTTGGCAAAATAGTGTTTCTTGAAGTTCAAAAGGAGGATTATTTACTGTGATCCGTAAGAGGGTAACACATGAAAAACAGCTAGCCCTTCACTGCACCATTAGGCTGAGGCTGATCTTGTCTGACAATCTGTGATAGCTGCTTTAGCGATAACTGGACCTAAGCCAAAATTCAGATAGCAATGGGACGTCTCTATTAGTTCAAACCAGGTCGTCTAAGCAACTGTTTTCATCCCTCTGTAAATCTGTTTCTTCCTTTTCCTTCTCACTAACCTATTTTGACTCATACTTTTGTCTGCCTTCAATTTATTTTCTTTCATATTATTGCTTACCCTCGTCAGATATGTCTGTAAAATTAACCTTTTATCTTGAATTTGTATCTTGAATTTTGAGCCTTTGTCCTGAATGTTTACAGGCACTGTCCAGAATGTTCTTACCTGCATAGCTGCCGAGCGTGCATGAAAGGGAAGTAGTAATGAAGTTGTGAAGGTATTCCCAGTCTCTTGCAAAATTTACTGCATTTCCAATCATCAGCTAAGCTGCAGGATGCATCAGCCGATGCAACTCAGCTGCAGCTTGAACTACAGAACAATTAGGGAACTAATGACTGTTTATCTCACAACCAACACTTTTTATACTATAAAATGTTTTGCCTAAATGCAATGCAGATAAACATCATGCACCCAACAAACCCCTCACAAGTCCCTATTGCCCATTACTTGTGAATTGCTGTCTAAGAGTGTGATGTGCCTTTTCTGAACCTCTTCGCCAGTCACTTGGCTAATTAGAGATCGGCTGCAGGAAAAACCTCTACAGACAAGGTTGAATCCTTTTAAATGTTATACTACCTTGAATGAGACATGGAAATAACTTTGTAAAGTTCAAGAAAAGTCTGAAAACCCACAGCCACAAGACTATTTAAAAGCATAAATTTTGTCACATGGATCCATTTTCCATTTTCCTAACCTGACTCTAACATCCCTAACACCACTTACACCCGAAGATCTTACAAGTGAGTTCAGGGTGGCCTTGAGCTATAGATAACAACCATGATGAAATAAAATGATAAACACAGACTGTTTATCTTGATATAAAATAGAAACATATGGGCAGCACATAATTTGTAAAATAGAAAGTTCTGAAAAAAAACATATATTTAGTGACAGATTCTAAATCCGTTGGAATGTGCAGGAAAATGGGAAGCTCTCTCAGTATCAGTTATACCTTCTAAATCAGAACAGTTGAGAGACACAGATGTAACCATTGCATAGTTGATGTATTTCAGGGAATTTTTACAAATAAAGAGGTAAAAGCAAAAAGTAAAGGGACTGAACTAATGCTTGCTAATGCTGCTTGTATTGACCAATGCAGCACTAGCAGGGGCAGGATTGGGCAGTGGTGAATGTGCAGGACAGCCTATGGAAAGCATGCAGATAGGACGCTCTAGGGGTGAGGTACAGGTGAAGGCGGCTCTGTCTTCTCTTTCCTGATGTATACTTTATTGAAGTACACAATGCAATAACATAATGAAATAAGCGGGCAGGGCAGGATTGTGGGATGTTATGTTATGGTAGTGTGAGCCATTGTATAAGGTGTGCATTGAAGGGATTGACCTGTGACTGCCGGTTCACACAGGACATCAAGTCACACCACACAATCAGCCAAGGCTCCTAAGCCCTGATGACCTTAAATCTCATCATGATGGCAGCAGAAAACGCTGTCCCTGTCTTCACAACAGGCCCACAATCTGAGCCAGCCCACTAATTAGTTGGTTGTATAAAACTATATTGAGAAAAAATAATATTGAAATACCCAAAAGTCGACAAACACATTTTAACAAAAAAATCATGATAACAATATTACTAATCAAAATATCATTAAAAAAATATCTAAAATACAAAAATATCGAAAACAAAAATAAAGAAATATCAAATATTGTTGATACTAGGTTATTGGCATTTTGTACGAATTGCTACTGTCTGGATGGGCTATCTTTAAAGCCATGTCATTTCATGAAAGGTGACAAGGGCTTTAAAATGTTTTCCATGGTATACTCTCCACCATATCCCATAACATTCTGACAACATCAGTGACTCTGTTCCCCTGCCTAATACTAAGAAAAAATAACAAGAAAAAATAAGAATGCTGAAAACCAAAATATTCAACACAAGAAAAATTAAACAAATTATACTATATTATATAAATATGTGTGTGTGTGTTTGTGTGTAATGTGTATATAATTCACAATAAAATGAATGTACATCAAATGTATGACAAGAACACTAATTAATGTCTAGCATAAAAGATCAAAAACAAATTCCAACTATTCTCCAAACAAGCTTATAAATTAAACTTAAAAAGTTAGCAAATACAGATGCTTTCCCAATTATCAATTATAGAACAGTATACAGACTTCTGAAAAATTGTACAAAAAATATTTCCTGACTAAAAAATAACACCAGGACAGTTCCACTCTGCCAGATTGCAAGTCTTCAAATGAACATTTCACTACTTAAAAGAACCAGGAAATACTACAAAGTTTGACAAAAAAATAGCTAAAAATAATAAAAATCTAAAACTAGTTTAAGATACCAAACTAATAAAACTATTTTACATATTCGCTTATCCAACATACAGTTGCATCTACTAAATGAATAAAAGAAAGCTAAAAGGAACTGAAAATAAACATACGGACACCAAAATACCCAAAACACTAAAAAGTCCATATTGAAAGTAAATATTGTAACTAAGACAAAAAACTAACATTTAAAGTAAAACTAATGTTCAGTTATAACAAAAAATTATCTAAAACTAACAAACTCTAGAATTAAAGATTGAACTAAAAACAAACCAACAAAAGCAAAAGACTGCAATAACCAAAATCTGTGCCTAAAAAACACAATGTCCCCAAAAAAAATTCTTCAAAGAAAATGAAGTAAATACAACATCCAAAAGAGAAGTAAAAATGTGCACCTACAATGTATAAATGTTAAAATAAATAACATTGTACATATGTTAGAACTGTCAGCTCTGGGGTGGTTTCCCCTGTATTTTTGCTTCTGACCTCCTGTTTTTGATCCTGTCCTGAATTTCGTTTTTGCTGGCTTTAAATCTCTGGGCACTTTACCACTGCTGACTAGTGCTAGAGTGCAAATGCTTCCTGTCTAATTTGTATTGGTGATTGGTCTATCCATGACTGTCATATCTGATTTACTGGTATATCCCTAGTAAAGTGCAATATGTGCACCCAGGGCCTGTAAATCAAATGCTACTAATAGGCCTGAAGCACTGATTGTGCCACCCACATGAGTAGTCCTCTAAACATGTCTCAGACCTTCCATTGCAGTGCCTGGGAGTGCAGTTTTCAACTGCCAATTCGACCTGACAAGTGCACCACCTTGCCAGGCCCAAACCTTACATTTTACCACATGGAAGTCACCCCTAAAGTAGGACCAAGCAGCCCCATGGGCAGAGTGAAATGTATCTAATATGTAGGATATGTGTTGATGTGTTTTACATGTCCTGATAGTGAAATACTGCTAAATTCAGTTTTCACTATTGCAAGACCTATCTCTCCCATATGGTAACATGGGGATTTACTTGAAATATCTTTTAAATGTAATTTCCTATTGGGAGCAGATAAGGATGTTGGCTCACAATTTAAAATCACGTTTTGGTGAAGTTTATTTTTGAGCTGTGAGTTTGAAAATGCCACTTTCAGACGGTGGGCATTTTCTTGCATAACCATTCTGTGTCTCTGCCTCTCTGTGGAATACACGTCTGGGTCAGGGTGTCAGCTGGGCTGGTTGTGCATTCACTCTAGACAGTCACACAATAGGAGCTGAGGTGTGCCCTGCATATCCTCATGGTCCATCACCAAGCTGATGGATCTTCATGATCTAGAGTGGTGGGAGGAGCCAACACCTGCACCTGAATAGGTCTGTGCCTGTTCTTACACAAGTAGTCTCTGGCCCCCTGGAGTGTGTCTGGAGCCAGGGCAGGAAAAGGCAGGGTCTTGTGCACTACAAAGACTTCTCTTTGAAGTTTGCCTAATTCAAAGACATAGTTAGAACACTTCTGAACTTAGACATTCTGCCAGAAAGAAGACCTGGATGCTGTAGGAGAGGAGGACTGCCACTCTGCCTGTTGCTTTGTTGTGCTTGCCTGCTGCTTGCTACTTTGTCCTGGGAGTGAAAGGACTGGACTTTGCTTTCTACATCCTGCTTTCCAAGGTTCTCAAAAGTGTTGAACTGAGCTTGCCTCCTGTTAAGAAGTCTCAGGGACATCAAAGTCTTCCTCTGCCAGTGAATACCCTCTGCTGCTGAGAATCCTGACATGCCAAGTGGTGAAAGCTCCAGTCCCTGGGCCCTTGCAAGTGTAAGCTGGTGACCTGAAGGTGAAAATCCACACCGATGCGGCACAGCTAAAGGTCAATGCAGCAGCTGACCTGCAGCTGGAAAATCGACGCAGCACCGGTCTCACGGTTGTAAAATCAATGCAGCGCCTCCTTCACCAGGTCTACATCAACACAGGCCGTCTGGATTTTCAATGCATCATCCTTCGGTGTCAATTTTGCTTCAACCCCGCAATGCAGTAAGGAACCAATGCCATGTGTCCAGAAATCAACACATCGCCTTTCCCGCGAGGAAAGATTCCACACATCACCTCCCCTGCCAGTAAGGAACTAACACATCGCCTCCCCTGTGAGGGAAGAATCAACGCATGACCTACCCTGCACAGTAAGGATCTGACACATCAATTTGCTTTTTCAGCCCCTCACCTCTCCTGTGGCCTACATCGTCTTTTTTTTTAATGAATCCTAGGTACTTTGTGCTAAAAAGATACAGCCATTGATTCCTATGGATTACAAATCATTTAGGCCCTCATTCTGACCCTGGCGGTCCTAAACCGCCAGGGCCACGGGCAACGGAAGCACCGCCAACAGGCTGGCGGTGCTTCAGTGCCCATTCTGACCCCGGCGGTAAAGCCGCGGTCAGAAAAGGGGATCCGGCGGTTTCCCGCCGGATTTCCCCTGGGCCAGAGAATCCTCCATGGCGGCGCTGCTTGCAGCGCCGCCATGCGGATTCCGACCCCCTTCCCGCCTTCCTGTTCCTGGTGGTAAAACCCGCCAGGAACAGGATGGCGGGAACGGGTGTCGTGGGGCCCCCTAACAGGGCCCCACAAAGATTTTCACTGTCTGCTATGCACCCTACTGCACCCGTCGCACCCCTGCAACTCCGCCGGCTCCATTCGGAGCCGGCTTCCTCGTTGCAGGGGCTTTCCCGCTGGGCCGGCGGGCGATCTTCTGGCGATCGCCCGCCGGCCCAGCGGGAAAGTCAAAATGACCCCCGCGGTCTATTGACCGCGGTGCGGTCTTTCGACGGTTTCCGCAGAATGAGCCCCTTAATCTTTTAAAAAGTGATTTCTTGCCTTGTGTATGTTGGAGTTTGGTCATTTTGGTCTTGTCTTACTCAGATAAATATTGGCTATTTTGCAAAACTGGTGTAGAGTACCTTTGTGGTGTTTTCACTATGTTACTGTGTTTGTGTGTGTGTGAGCATATCATTTACACATTGCCTCTGCGGTAAGCCAGACTGCTCTTGCCAAGCTACCAAGAGGGTGAGCAGGGGTTATCGTTATCTTAGCTCTGTGACTATCTTACCCTGACTAGAGTGAGGGTCTCTTCTTGGACAGGGTGCAAATCACCACCAACACTCTATCAACATATTATAAATGTACATAAATATTATATATTATGTGTATTCTAAAACCCACAAATAAAATGTCCAAAACAACACAATACATTAAAACCCAAAAAGGGAAACTTTTAGTAAGCCTTAGTAAGTTTTAGAGATTATACTTATATTAAGGAGAGCATCACCAAGAAAAAATATTATGTTAAATTGTCCTGAATATGCACGTAAGCCAACTCCCTGCCATGTTAAGCCTATGAAGAATAATTACCAGAAAAACGCAGAACAGTAATGGAAACACCAAAGAAACATGAAGACCTACTCATTTGCCAATACTTTCTAATTACACATACAGAAGAAACAATGGTATTAAATAATAACCACATTAACAATAAAATTATTTGTGCTACTAAAAACAATTTACTAAACTTAACACAATCTAATATATGGGTGATGGCTGGTACTTTTAAGTCGACCTCTCCGATGTTAAAATATACACAATACATGGTCAATATCAAAATACAAACTTCCCATTAGTATATCCTTTATCATCTATCATGCAAAGTGGAACTTGAAATGAATTGTAGACACATATAAAAAAGCAAGCTAACAATAACAATTGTAACCTTCGAAAAATCTTCATAGACTTTGAACAGGCCATGATTTCATCATACCTAATATCTACACACACACACACACACACACACACACACTGCAATTCAAAGATGCTACTATAACTTCCACCAGAGCATATGGAGGCACCTCAAAAAATTGATGCTTAGGACAGAATACAGAACTTACACACAAAAAAATGAAATGTTTAGCATACCTCCCTGTAATGGAAGTCGCTAAACATTATCACATGCTTATTCAATACCCCTATTACCAAAAGCATAAAACAAAAATAGCACCACTAATGATTTATTTTGCAGATACTTGGGATGGTCACCTGCATCGACCAGGCCACAGATGCCATCCCAAATATCATAATCCACGGTGGAATATCTCCAACAGCACCATGACTCGAGGAGCAAAGACAAACAACACCGTAGAAGGGTGGCAGAATTCCTTCCAAGGAAGACTTGGAAGAAACAACCCTACACTCAACCAATTCCTAGTAATGCTTAAAGAAGAATAGAACTACCAGGCACTAAGGGCCTCATTACGAAGCTGGAGGGATGACTGTCGGCCCTCCAACCCAGTGGAGAGGAGACCATCGCAGTCTCTCCCTCAGGCCAATTAGGAGGTTTCCACCACGCTGACAGGATGAAACCTCAGAAAACTGAGGATTCCGCTAGTCAGCCCAGTGGAAAGCATATTGAGGCATTAACCTCAGCTCCTCATGGAACCAAGGCCAATGCTGTTGCACAGAGGTCCTTAGAATACACTCTGTCTGCTGTGGGAAACAATGTGTATTCCAAGGATGTTGAGCAGGGAAGCCCTGCACTGCCTATGGCCCCGCACTGTGTTTCTGCCAGCCTTTCTATGGCAGGGTCTCCACCATGGAAAGGCTGGTGGAAACAGGAGTCGTGATCAGCACAGCACTGCCGTGGCTGACCACAAGTCTGCCTGTCGTCAGTCCATCAGGAACCTTGTTTTCGGCAGTTGGGGCAGTCCCCTGGTGATCCGACTGCCAGGGTCATAATGTGGCGGTCGGACCAACTCGAGTGCGTCAGTCCAACTGTCACCATGGGGCTGGCGTTTCCAAGACCGCCAGCCTCGTAATGATGGCCTAAGAATGTAACAATCCCTAACCCAACATTCCTAATTTAAAAGCAACACACTAAACATTAACGCTTTTTACCACTAATAATATATTAATATATATTTTTATAAAATATTAAAACAACTTTAAACTACAGCTTTAAAATACTAATCTGAATAAATAAAGTATTCAAAAGACAAATATTCAGATTGACAGTTACAAATTGTAATGTACATACTTAAAAAATAAATATACAAGCATTTATAACCTTCAAATTTTTACAAAACCAAACACTTTTCTGTCACCTATACAAATACACTAATACCATAAAAAGTCAGAAATATATAAAATAAATCAATGTACTTCACCTTTTCACACTAGAAGACAGGCATCTTTTTATTCAGAAAAATAACAAGGCCAAAATTAGTGTGAGTAAATTTCTATGGGAAAGCAAGGGTTTACTATACTTAACTCCACATATATGTACCTTGACCGTATATATAGATATCTTCAAGGAATGTAGATGTGGAGTTAAGAATATTACATCTATATTTACCTATTTGCACTTGCCTTCACAATAGTTTGGACCTCAATATTTTTGACATGACATTCTGTCCATCAATACCTTTTTTTCCGATATTCTATCAGACAGCCATTTCTCACCACAGCATGAGGGAAAGCTGTCCTCATGTCAGGGAAAGAGGTAGGTACTAATTTCCACAGAGTTAGATCAGGCATCGGACTAAGGGGAGTCTGCCTTATGAAAATTTCTATTTTAGAAGGTTTACAGTCAACTAGGGCAGGCAGCGATCAAAAAGAGGGTTGAGATTTGGTGATAATTCTGCAGTGGTAGGGGTGTCTATAGAAATCTTGAGTCACTTGCTGCTTCACTCGATAAAAATGATACCAAATCGTCTAAAGACATCCCTGGACCTGGAAGGAAACATCTGAAGAAAGACAAATCTTGACTGACTTGCTGGATAAGAAATGTAGAGGACTCCTGCACGTCACATGCACCCAGGGACTTTTCATGCTTCCTGAGGCTGCCCTCATGTTGAAGGCTTCAGAGACATAAACAGATTAAAAAGAAGGAAATCCTTTGTGGGAAACAGAGCTGCCTTGACAGGAGTGATCGTCACAAGAAACTGAGGAGCAGTGGCTAGAGTAGAACCTAGGCACTAGGGGCCAGATGTACAAAGCAGTTTGCACGTCGCAAACAGCAAATTTTGCTGTTTGCGAAGTGCAAAATGCACTTTGCAATGCACAAACCTCGTTTTGCTATTCGGTAACCTGGTTACCGAATCGAAAAACAGGTTTGCGAGTCGCAATTAGGAAGGGATGTTCCCTTCCTAATTGCGAGTCGCAGTGCAATGCAGGATTGCTTTGTGACCGCGAACGCGGTCGCAAACCAATTGCAGTTTGCACCCTTTTGAAATGGGTGCCAACCCATTCGCAAAAGGGAAGGGGTCCCCAAGGGACCCCTTCCCCGTTGTGAATGGCACTGCACACATTTTTTCAGAGCACGCAGTGGTCCTAAGGACCACTGCCTGCGCTGAAAAAATGAAACGAAAACGTTTCATTTTTCGTTTTTGTAATGCATCTCGTTTTCCTTTAAGGAAAACGAGCTGCATTACAAAAAAACAAAAAAACTGCTTTATTAAAAAGCAGTCACAGACATGGTGGTCTGCTGTCCTGTTAGGGCTGCCATTCACAAGGGGGTCGCGAATTGCGACCCATCTCATGAATATTCATGAGGTGGGCCTTTGCGACCCCCTTGCGATTCGCAGATGGTGTCAGGGACACCATCCAACATTGCGAATTGCAGGTCGCAATTCAGAATGTTCCTACATCTGGCCCTAGGAGCCTTCCCTGGAAGCCTGGGAGCTGTGGGAGTGAGAAGGAGAAATCTTACCAGCATTTTCAAGAAATTGGGATTCTTGGTTGTAGTAAGAAGTAGAGATGACTTCCTCACCATTGGAACAATAACTGGAATCCCAAGCACGGCACCAGGAAGCTTCAAAATATTGTAATGTATCAGCAAGGAAGGTGACTAACCATGAAGCTTACCTACAACCCGGCCTCTATGAAGCAGAAGACTTTGCTGGTAACATTTTCAGTATGGGTGCAGAAGGAGCATATGAGGGCCACCCATTTAGGGCAATTAACATAGACAAACAGTGTATTTTTCACTCCAGCTTTTGCCACAGCCATTTTCTGATATTTTCTTCAATCATTTTTATTTCCTGTTCCTTTCATCACTTGTTACACATTTTGTGCTTCTGGGTTTATTTCATTTTTCTAAATTATATTGGACATGTAATTGTGTTATTTTCTTGACTTTGCTATTGTTTGAAATATTTGACTAAGCCACTCCTTTCTCTGTGGAAGAGCCTGCTCTGTGTGCCATGGATAGCAGAGTTGTCCCAGTGAACTGTGCTTAAAACTAACAAGATTATTATTTTGTTAAAGTTGGAATGGTCAACCCGCTCCCAAATTAACAATCGATTTTCTAACTATGATAAAATGTTGCAGCGGCCTAGCTACTTAATCTTGGGAAGGTTTAAAACAGATCATATACCCACATTACTATCACCAAGTAACTGACCTAAACACAGGATGGGGCCCACATATTCCACACTTCTGTCTACTGATAGGATAACTGCTTCTTGGGTACAATACAACTCTGCAAGTCCACTGCTTTCTCTAGAATGAATGCAAGAGAGGAAAAAGGGTGTGTGTGTGTGAGAGAGAGAGAGAGAGAGAAATATGCGTAAAGAAAGTGTGTGAGAGAAAGAAAGAGGAAGAGAGGCAGTCAGAGAACTCATACTGGCAAGTGCAGACTTCTGCCATCTGAGAAGTGAATGTGAAGAAGGCTGTGCAAATGGACTTGCTGCAAACCATTTCAGAGAAGTTCAACACGTAACAATGTTGTACAGTGAAGTATATGCCATTGTATAAAGGTATTAGGATTTTTGCCTTGTTATGTTTAAAAGTACACCAAGAGGGTTTGGATTGTCCTTATAGAAAGATGCACAGATCCCAAAATCCTTGCAGTGGCAGTTCTGAATCAAAAATATAAATTCTGTCCACCTGTCCTTAGATGCAGAAAAGAGCTATTTTCTATTGAATGAACGTAAAATACCAAACCTGGGAGGCCAGATGATGGCCTACACATTGGGATGTCAGTTTACTCTGATGATAGTTTCCTGCAAGCTAAACGTGCAAATGCCAAGAAGCAGGACGTTCTGGCAGATGTGGCGTCCAGGAAGGACCAATGATAAAGAGACTAAGAGATACGTAGTTGACAGCCCTTGAGCTGATATTCTTCCAATACATGCTTGTGCTGATTCTATACAGGAGAAATGAGAACTGTTGCTAGGGCATACTCAGAAGGTTCTCCAGTGTGAAGGTTCATGCCTGATTTGAGGTAAACAAAATCTGAAAACATCAAGTGAAGGATTCTTGCGAGCACTGTTAAGCATATTCCAGTGTCCTAAAAAGGTGAAGCTCTTTCTGAATCCCTTCAGACGCCCGATGTAGTACCAACACTAATCTAAGAAAGACACAACTTACTTGACTTCTGTGAACACTTCATCTTACTCGGAGGCATTTTCAGCTCCACAATAGTCGTCAGCGCAAGCTTCATCAAGGTTGATCTAATACTTTGGAAACATGTTTAGTATGACCCTAACCCCCATGCCCCCTAATAAGGGAAAGTCTCTGGAAGCTCTATAAAGAGGTCACCAGATGAAAGTATCCAGGGTATCTAGTGGTTCCTAAACTAAACCATCTTCCACCTTTGCTCGTCTACAATCTTCTTCACCATGTGACCCAAACAAGACATCTAATTTCACAAAGACTTCATTCAACGAATCTTTAAAAGGCTCTTCTCCAGAAAAGCATAAGCTTTAAAGTAACACTATTCAATAAGGGAAATTTCCAAGTTTCATGTGACTGTGTGCACAGACTAGATATACTAAAGTTTAGCTCATCCTGCCAAAAAGGAACCATTGCAGCATTTGGACATTTTTGTAAATATCAGCCATTGCCCGTGAACTAACTCAACACTTTCGCATTAATGTTTGCTTTAACTATCTTTATTTGAAATGTTTTAAAATATATTTAAGCATTATGCCTTTATTTTTGTCTCACAATATTGTTGTAGTAGTTAGGCTATCTAATTTTCCTTTTCATTAACTTTATTTAGTCCTAACATTCCTTACTGTTTTAACTGTATTGCTTTATGAGTTGTTATTTCCTTACACCCAAAAACCTACATCACAATAGATCTTGAGCTCAGTTCGGGCTAGAGAATAGCCAAACAAGAATAACATGAGTCCTTGGTTTGCTTTTGAAAGTTTTAACTGTCATGGCACATTCTCAACTTTACCTGCCAAGCAGAGATAAATAACTAATTTAAACGAGGGCTTACGGTCTCCAACCTTTTCTATAGTGAAATCACTGTGAGCTAGTGAAGGCTAAACAATTCACACATTGTTACCAGACACCCTCACACCTGGCTTAATTTACTTTAGGCCTAATGTCCAAAGAGCTGGATACTATGTTTGGAACATATTACTTTGTTTAGGGGCACTAAGGCTTAGGGTTGCCATGTGTGTCAATGATAGGGTGGTCTTTGGGGATGTATGAACATGTGTGCGTATGAATGGGATATATTTGCAATGGTGACTGAGAGCCTGTGTCATAAGTACTTGCAGCACAGGACATACCTTTCACTATATGTGGCACCATTACATGCATTAAACAAACAGACAATCCTTTTTTCCCAAATGGGGAAATTTAAAGTGCAGAAAAAAGTTCTGCAAAAATGTTCAGAATATGGAAAAAAATTCTGCACTTTAAATTTCTCTCATTTAAAAAGAAAAAGCTGTATTTTTCAGTTATACTTATGGCATAGTGTCTACTGCCCACTGGGAGAAAGAGGCATGTTGTTTGTAAATGTGATATTTTGAAATGAAACAAAATTAAAATGAAGGGTTAACTTAATCACTAAGGTCACTTTTAATTTTAATTTTCTCCCATTTAAAAGCATTCAGAAACATAATCGTGTTCACCGTTGGAATATTGAGTTGATAAGGGTTTATAAGAGTTAAATAACTCAGAGCTTCAGTTGTTCATCTCTGTGCCCCAGGCTGGCTTTTAAGTATGACTGAGCACTGTTCATTATCAGGGCCTGCTATCTGCAGCCTGATGATACTAATGCAAAATACATACAGCCTTCCCTCAACTGTAGAAGGAAACCTTGACATTGTGCTTATTTAAAATAGACTCAAGGCTGTGAGCTACTCTTAAGGTGTCTGGAAGTTACTGTTAGCTCAAGATCGACTGCTTGGAGACACCTGGCCATGAGTATAAGGATCCGTTTATGCTTTTGTCAATCAGTAACTGAGGTGCATAATATAATCAATATACATATATGAATGCTTCAGAGGTAAGACAAGCATAAATATGACCTAAGTGCACGAAGCTCGGTGTCACTTCTAAGTCTGTTTGAGGAGTTCACAAATGCAAAGTAGGCAGACAGATACCAATGACCTGAACCCTAAATGTCTATTTTGCAGGTATACAAATGCATCTGCACCAACTACACTATGAGACAATTCGAAGTTCTCGATTTACTTGATTCACAATCGACCCTGTTCCTGTAACTTAACCATCTGTTCAGGTCCAGATTCAGCCTCCAAACACACCTCAGGCAACTGGTATAGTTCAAGGAAATTTCTAAGATACTACTATCAATCTGCAGTCTAATCTGGAGAGGAAAAATCAATTACAAAACATATGTTGAATAGTACTACACTCCCCTTACAGGCATACATAAATAGATGTATCTATGGCTTGCAGATAAAGGAATTAGAAGCTGGTCCCATTTAAATCAATAACCTCTTTCAAATGTGTCTTTATTTCAAACCGTGATGGTCAAGACCATTGGAAGGCTTCTCAAAACAAAACTAGTGAATGAATGCAAAATCAGTGGTAGCTATTACATAAGGCATGAGGTCCGTGTCCCTTGGGAGTTTCCCTTCATGCCTCAGAGAATTTGGCTGCAATGAACCCCATCCAGTAATATGTGAACTATATCTCCATCGACTGATAGTTAGGCGAAAAGAAGGATCAATTAGTGGATTCAGAGAAACACCTTGTAACGTGGCATGATATAACATTACCCATTCAGTTACTTTTGCTAGATCAGTACAAGCAATGGGCTCCATTGAGGCGTTTGCCTTGCAGTGCAAAATAGTCTGCAAACTAAGAATTATAAATATGGTTTCCAGCGAGGGCCATGCATTAGTTCCACAGCGTGGGCATGCATCTGAAGGATGTTCAATGTGTGAAATGTTTGCCATTTCATACAACAAAATATTTTGCATGACTTTTCCAAACAAAACACTGATTCAGGCAGAAAATGTCTAGCTGTGAAATGTTTTCTGCTCACACCATTCTCCTGTGGTACCTTAATCACATTTTTTATGTAAGGTTTACCCTCAAGTAGTCAAACAAAATACTAGAACTACTGCTTTTAGTGCCGGGGCCCTCTCACACTTTTTATGCTCCTTTGACTGATTTTGTGTGATTTCCATGGATATTGCAAATTACAGTAAAGGCCCATCTATAACCACTCTTATTGACTAGCAGAGGTCTACTATAGTTTGAGTGTGAGCTATTGCAAACCATTTGCTTCATTTTTCCCACGTCTGCTTTTTGATTTAGTGCAGGAGCCCTCTCACTATGTACTCTAGTGATGTGAGGTTATTTCTGTTTATTGTTTTATTTATTTTTCTATTTTTGAACATGAAATAGGGGACTATAGCGCTACGTGCAGACCACACACAATTGTCCTTATCTCTGTCCTTCTCTTTCCTTTCCACTCACTCTAATGATCAGCGTGAGCTGCTTCCAGAATTGCTTTGACGCCATCTCAGAACGCGTTGGCAGATGTGTATTCCTTTACCGAGCAGGATGTCTCTACATCAACCCTCCTGTTGCCTGGTCTGTGAAGCGATGAAGGGCCACGAGTCTGAATGATACACCGAAAAGGCCACGTTACACGCTACCTTAATTACGGACATACACAGTAACCGCAGTCAAGTGTAATGTAATCGACCCGGGTGGGGATACAAAAAAGAAAAATGTATCCAGATGTCTTGCAGAAAACCACAAACAAGCTAAAACAGGATTTACATTTGAGGTTGCAGTTTCCAGTGCGGTAGTTCTTGTGATATGTGGAATTCATGTGCATGAAAGTTGCTGTTTATTTTTAGCCTCGCTCTTTCAAAGAGCTGAATAAAAGTCAAGCTGAGGCAGGGAACACCAGATTAAAGAACATGAAGATGGATAAGGAACCCAGCTGCATTGAACACTAACAAGCAGCAGGGGCTATTTCATCTCCCCGTTGCATTTGTTTAGGACCCTACCTTTCATTTCTCTTCATTGTCTCTTCCTCCCCTTTTGCTTCTATCTTAGTAGGAGGTCCTGGTTAAAAGGTTCCCTTAACAGACATTCTGGTACATCTTATTTTTGTTTTAGTTCCAAGTAGAAGATCCTTTGCCACCTGTGTTGACGCAGCTACTGCTAGCAATTGTAGACTTGTGTCTCTGGGTGCCTGCCTCTCTTCAGCCAAAAATAACATATAGATTTGGGGAATCCTTTAAATGCTGCTGGTAGAATATAAGGGGAAGAACCTACATGCAGGTGCATCCTGTAGCTCATAGCCATGTATCTCACAAAGGAGTTTAACAATCAATAGGAGAGGAAGCACACTGCCAGAAATTCAGCACCAGTTCTCTCACTGCATTCTGGTAGATGTGGTTCATAGAGTTATTGAATTACTCACACGTACAAGAGTATCACCAGTGTTGGTGCATCTAGTGCCTGTATTACGGGACATGTTTAACTGGGTTCTTGTCCATCTTCAGCAGTAAGTAGCATGCAGATAGTTCAGAGTTACTAATAGAATTAGGCCATAGCGAAGGCACATCAAGTCAGGATGCTGTTACATTTACTAAGTCCAGTGACTGGAGGTGTAAGAGGTTAGCACAACTCTGGAGTAGGTTGAAGAATATTCATTATGGCCTCCAAACCCTGTTGTTCCACTTTACTTATATACCACCATCTCTGTAACTCACAGGGACATTCAGCAATACCAAGATTTGATGGACACCACAGATGTATATAAAGAAAAAGAGATGGTGGCACTAATGCAAGTAGGCTACCATTCCTTTTCTTTTCATTAATTTGTCAATCTAAACTGGTTTTGACTTTTAGTGACACATCCTACCTAAATAGAAATTTTGCACCCTTTTTCTCAGTCACAGAGGAAAAATGACTTCCTTTCGTCATGAAAATCTAGCATTATACACCATCATCCCAATAAACAATGCATTTGACAATAAGTAGAACCTGATTTAGTTTGTGTGTTAAATTTTACATATCACTGTGCATTGCTTAATTTGTAAAAGAAAGGCTACAGAGGTTTGCTGCCAGTGCAATTAAACATTGCCAAGCACAATACCAAGACTGGTAGTGTTAAATCCACCTCATGTATCTTCAATCCACTACCAGACACTCCCTGAGCCATTATCTCACTGTTGCAGGGTCCTGCTTTCTCCATCTGTGATGGCTTTTCCGTCTTTCCGATTTGTGTGTTTTCCCTTGCTTGCTCTTGGTAAATATCTGATGCAGAAAAATAAGTGCTGGCTCCAAATAGATAGGTGGAGATGGCCCCCACCATCAGCCACAGGCTCAAATTGGGCACTGCCACTGTGGCAGATTTAGCTTTTCTGGAACACTGGTGGTGGGACATCCATCACAATTTTCCGAATTCTAATGCAGGCTTATTGTTAATTATCAATGTCTCTCAATGTGCAAAAAACAGGTGGGCCAATGTCCTCATTGAGACCTGAGACCTGTAACGCTCTGCCACAGGGGTGGGTGACTCACAATTTATTTTCATGATTCTTGAAATGCAAAAAGAATAGCAGAAAAATGTCCGCACTACTAGCAGCTTGACTAAAACAAACATTCTACTTACTTCACTTTGAGCTAGAAAACTGTTAATGGCTGTAAACATTGTGTGGAGAAACTGTCCATGAGTCAGCTTTAAGAATTACAAGAAAAAATATTGGCGTGCAGGTAAGAATGCTAAAGAGAAGAAGCAGCTATTAAAGACTTCCTAAGTACTTTTCAAATGCATTCTCCTCTTGTGAGGCGCATACCTATTGTTGTTTTTCTGAAGAGTATTGTCAATGGTGGTGGCTTACAAATATGTCATTTAAACCTTGATTAGTCACACTGCACTATGTTGAGCCCCAGAAAGTAGCGAGAGTCCCCCTTTCACATTCTCACTTATGGCTTGTCATGATAGTGCATCACTGACCTCACTGTGGTAAGAAACACTACTAGACACTGATGAATTGCTGCTGCAAGCGATGCCACAGGGGCCATGGGTGCCTCCTATTTGTCTAAACTGATCTATGATCATCCTATCCAGCTCTATCCCACTTATTCAACACAATCCCTAGATCTCTTGAAGTATCTCATATTCAGGTACCAGTTGCTTACACCCCCACTACACCCTTTTCAATTTGTAGACACAGCTTTCACCCTGAATCCTAATGCTCTCACTTCCATCAACTCCCACTGCCACAAAGCACATAATGACCACCTACAAACATCTTTTTCCTCCATAATTAGGTCTATTGCATACACAGAAGATTCTATTCATGTGTCATGGAAAGTGCCTGTGAAAGTGTAGATCACTCAAAATGAATTGCTCGTAATCAATAGGGGTAGGTGATCATCCACGCTGAAAACTTCTCTCATTGTGAGTCAATCCTCCACATCGCTTTTAACTACAAACTAATCACATCTCTAGAACAATATTAACAAAACTGCAGTGTACAGAAGCAACCTGAGCTTGAAGCTGATTGACCCAAATATGCCACCTACAACAGCAAAAACAATGGTGAGAGTTCAAGGTCAGCAACTCCACAATTATTTGAGGGGCCAGAAATACAAATAACATAGCAGGGTAAACATCAGGAGATTCAGTGGTATTATGTGGGATAAAATACCTCCTAGGAATCATTATAGGGGTATTGCAAGTCAGTGAATAGTTCCAAGACAATATGAATGAATGAGGTTGAAGGCCATGTTCATTTAGGTGATCATGGCTCTATGAGACATTTTCCAATCCATTTCTAACACTTTTAATGTACGACAGAGGGTTTTTTATTCCCTATAATATGTGGTTATACCATCACCCTTCCCCCAAACTACTTAAATCTCAAACTCAGATAGAAAGAATAAAAGCAAAATCTATACTGTGAAATTAAGCATACCAAAAAGCAGATAGTGTTTTTGCAAGAAATTAGAATTAGTTTAGTGGGAGGGTAAAAATGCTTTGTTTCAGATTGTGAAGAAACATACAGAGTTCCATCTTTACTTCAAAGATCTATAGTATGCAAATAAATAAACATGTTGCCATAAATATTTCTTTCTGCTGATCACTTTGTCTTTTTAGAGAAAATATAGCAGAAGAAACAAGCTATCCAGTTTTCCTGATTTAACTACAGCTGTATGTATGCACCATTCTTTGACTTTCACTCTGGCTGTTGGCTGCTGGCTTTGGCAGTTGGCATAGTGATTTCAGAACTTAACTGTAATAACTTATTTCAGTTGAGCAGCTAGGTAATTTATTTATTACATGCTAGTACAGATGTCACAATTCAACTGTAATAAGTAAATTAGAGACTGATTTTTACAAACGGATTACATGCTTTAATATAGCATTAAAACACCTTGTATTTACTGATTTCAGTTCTCTGATTTAACAGCAAAAGTGTATTCGCTTACGCAAATAGTTTAGAACCCCGTAGTTCCGCCATGATACAGCCGCTATACTTCGCTCATTGAAGTAATTACTGGAAGAGCATGTTTTTGGGTATTGATATTTCAGAGGTAGTTTTCGTTAAGGTGAGGGTCTATTTGCTTTTACCAGGACACATCAATAATCCAGAAATGATTGACTTACATATCGGGAGTCCGTTTCTGTTAGTATAAATTAATGCTTTCAAAGCTCTACATGTGATTGAACTGCACACGTATATAAAATATCTCGAATGTGACCCCAATATCACCTTGATGCAAAAGTCATCTCCTTCCGTGATGTTAATGGAAGTCCTCTGCTGACTGCTGTAATGGTTCCAGTCATCCCTAGTTGGCCTCTTTCGGTTGACAACTTTCAGGGGCTGTGAGGGGAGTGAGGAGAGAGAAACACAAGTGAACAGCAATAGCAGTGTTAGTGCGGTGGGAAGTGGGGGCGCATCACCAACAGAGCATGCATCAAGCGTGTTTCCAGTGACAAGTAGTGAATGATGTAAATGCATGGACGTAGTTAAAAACATTGAAACAGCGTCAATAAGGGACTCCATGACTAAGACTACAATACCGTGGAGTAGTGGTTTTTTTAGATGACAATACTACTCACCACTGCCTGGTATTTGCTGTGAAATCCTGTACTCTTGAGCTGTGTACATTTGGTAATCTCTTCCCCGATTTCGTCACTTGAAAAAAATTCACTCAGCTTCTGTACACTAAAGATGAAACAAAAGGTACCAGTTCGTTTACGCAAAGAGCTGCAGCCTGTCACACGGTGATTACTGTACAGTGCTATTCATCAACTATGAACTGTCTCCCGGATCTGTCATATCTCTCCAGCTGACAACTTGTTTAGCATGATTAATGATGTATTGTACCTCACTGGGCTGGTACCTGGTCCTTCCATGATAATCATCCTCCCTTAAATGTCCGCCTTTTGCAACAATTACGCAATCGAATTATATTTGGAGGTGAATAATTGCATAACCTCCAGTACTCTTACCTGGCCAACGGTTCCATTCATTCTGAATATATCACACAGATAGACTATTCGTGGGCATTGGAATTAATAGATTATCGCCGGTTCACATTTTGCAAACACTCACGAGGCCTGATTCATATACATTTTCCTTGTAAAAGTGAGATTGATTCATTGAAATAGTTAAAACTTGTTCATGAAAAAAATAACTGGGGACCAAAGCAAAGCTATTTTCACATCTAAAGATAATATTTATGTAATTATATAAATCACACAAGGATACAGAATGCCCACATTACTATCCACTTAAATAACGGAAAAAATATATTTTAAACCTTCTCTCATTTTCTGGCCTTATGCATGCAGGTTATTTGCAATACATGTTTTCTGATTCTGTTAATTTGGCGAAAACATAAGAATATGGCAGAAATATATGCGAGTGCCGGACATTTCTAAACAAACAAAACTTATGAAACTAAGAAGCAACACACATGTAAACATAGATGTTTTTTGAGTAAGGATAGTCGGACGTGCAACCTTTGCTCTGTTGATTTTCCCCAAAAGAGGCGATCAACCTCAATCCCATTGAAGTAAACGTTAGAGGTAGAATTAAAACCGCAAGTGACTTTTATAAAATAGCCATTGCTGACTCCGACACGTTTCCGGTGGTAACACTGCTTCCCACCAGCAACGTAAATAAAGAACTGCCCGAGGAATGGCATCAAGTTCAGCCGATCTAAAATCTACTCTCGGCAACCAGAATCATCTAGGACCATCTAGTATGAAGGATACACTGAAAAAGTGTTCTTGAACTGTTGCTACTGGATCTGGAGGAGGAGAACAAAACCCACCACTGCATCTTTCGGATATGTGGTATGGAGTGCAAAGCAAACACTCATGATTGGGCAAAAGAAAATGGAAATGCACTACCAGAAATATCACCAATTAACAAATAAAAACTCGTTCCACTTGTATAGTAGCTCATTTTCATTATAATTAACCCAAAGTTATTTTAAAACACCCAAATGTAAACACAGTATAGGAAAGTGCTCTTCTTGGCATGGTTACCCCCCACTTTTGGCATGATATTGATGCCAACTTTGATTGAGAGTGTACTGGGATCCTGCTAACCAGGCCCCAGCACCACTGTTCTTTCCCAAAATATGTACATTTGTTTCCACTATTGGTACACCCATGGCCCGCAGTTAAGTCCCTTGTAAAACGTACCTATGGTACCAAGGGCCCTGTGGCCAGGGAAGGTCCCCAAGGGCTGCAGCATGTAGTATGCCACCCTGGGGCACCCCTCACCAAGCACATGAACACTGCCCTAACAGATTGTGTGCGCTGGTGGGGAGAAAAAGGAAAAGTCGACTTGGCACTCCTCTCAGGATGCCATGCCCACAAACCACTGCCTGTGGCATAAGTAAGTCACCCCTATAGCAGGCCTTACAGCCCTAAGAAAGGGTGCACTAAACGACAGGTGAGGGCATAGCTGCATGAGCAATATGCCCATACAGTGTCTATGTACATTCTTAGACATTGTAAGTGCAGTGTAGCCACATTGTGTATAAGGTCTGGGAGTTTGTCATTATGAACTCCACAGCTTCATAACGGCTTCCCTGAATACTGAGAAATTTGGTATCAAACTGATGCCAGTGTGGGAGTGCCCCCCATATGTTAGCCAAACTACTAATGCAGTACTGAGCAGTCTGTGCCATCCTGCCACTTTCATACAAGTTTCTGACCACATGCAGTGAGAGCACTTGTGCTCTCTGTGGCCAGAAACAAAGCCTGTCCTGGGTGGAACTGTAACACTTGGTGGTGAGCTTCAAAGGCTCAAGCCTCTTGTTACAGTGCCCAGGGCACTTCAGTTAGTGGAGTTGCGAGCCCCCAGGACAAAGCCACACTTTTAGCGGCAAGTCCAGTGGGAAAATTAGGGAAAGCAGGAAGGAGTGATCATGCCAGCTAGGACCACGCTAAGGTGTCCAGACCTGAGGTGAATCCTGCATCTTAGTTTGGAGGACAGGGACCAATAGGGTTAGGTTTGTTTCCCCCCCCCCCAAGGGGAGTGGGCACAAGAAGGGTGTAGCCACCCTCATGGACAGTAGTCATTGACTTCTGCCCTCTGACCACTGTAACATCTAAGGGGTCCCCTGAACCCAGATCGTCAGATTCCTGGTGACCTCACAAAAAGAAAGAAGAAAAAAGGACTGCTAAGCTGAAACCCAAGCAGAGAAGAAGGAAGATGAAAATTGACTTGGCCCCAGCCCTAATGCCTGTCTCTTGCTCCAAAGAATCTGCAACAAGAATGCGATGCATCCAGCAGGACCAGTGACTTCTGCCAAGCTCCAGAGGTCTGCCCTGCATCACAGAGGACCAAGAACACGTGGGACTCCCCTGACAGCAAAAGCTCCTGATGAAGATATCCGACGCCTAAAGGTACACTGCACCCGCAGCCCCCTGGCCTTGGAGAACCCGACCACTGGCGCAGCAATGTTGATCAGGTTGCCCTCCTACTTGTTTAGCCTGTGGTTTTCCCGAATCGACCCCCTGGACCCAGCCTGCAGCATCTAAGTGGTGACTCCCAGGGTCCCCTCGTAGGAAAGCGTTGGGAGCCTGACACTGTTTGCACCCTGCACCCGGCCGCCCCTATACCGCTGAGGGTGTGTGTTTGGTGCCTACTGGTGGCCCTCCTGGTGCATCTCAAAACCCCCCATGTCTGCCCTCCGAAGACACGAGTACTTACCTGCAAGCAGATCTGAAACCGAGTGCCCCAGACTCCATAGGAGCCCATGTTAAATTTGCCTCAACTTTGACCTTTGCACCCGGTCGGCCCATGTTGCTGGTGGTAGGTATTTGGGGTGAACTTGAACCCAAGCTTGTGGACTTCCTAACCCCCGGAGACTGGAATTGTAAGTCAAGTACTTCCCTGTAAAGCATGCAAACTTTTCTTCCCCCCGGGAACTATTTCTGAAAATTACACTGTCAACATTTAAAACAGATTATTGCCATTTATTCTTAAACTGTACAATTTACAGATTCCGAACAAAGTCACATTGATTTATATGTAAAATCCGTATTTATTAATGAATTATCTACAACTTGAATCTTGTGGTTCTAGAAATAAATTAAGAAAATATATATTTGCTGTATAAAAGCCATTGGTCTGGAGTTAAGTCATTGAGTGTGTGCTTCTTCTATTGTCTGTGTGTGTCCAACAAATGCTTTGCACTACCCTCTGATAAGCCTAACTGCTCGAGCACACTACCACAAAAGAGAGCATTAGTATTGTCTACTTTAAACTCTGGAGAACTCCCGGACTCCGTGCACACTATGGCCCTCATTACGAGTGTGTCGGTCTTAAGCCCGCCACACTTGCGATGGCGGTTGGACCACCGCAGACAGGGCAGTCCAACTGCCCCATTATGACAGTAGCATGGCGGTCCCAGCAGTTGTAATCCGCCAGGGCAAGCAGCGCTGCCCTGGGGATTACGAGTCCTGCCATGGAAAGGCTGGTGGAATGGGAGTGTTGGGGGGCTCCTGGGGGCCCCTGCACTGGCCACGCACTTGGCATGGGCAGTGCAGGGGCCCCCATACGCAGTCCTGAATTATGGGCAGTGAAATGCGCGACGGGTGCTGTCACACCCGACGCACAACAACATTGATGCCAGCTCAATTATGAGCCGGCGTCAATGTTGTGGTGAGTGTGCAGCTGGGCCAGTGGAACACTCCTAATATGGCGGGCAAAACGCCTCCAGGACTGGCGGTCTTTTGCCTGCAGCGGCTTCAGCGGTCCTAGAAAAGGACCGCCGAAGTCATAATAAGGAACTATTTCTCATTTTGATATTGTATATACAAAGCCAGCTTCCTACACACAGTATTGCCACAAAACACCAAAAACCAAAAAAGAGTTCCTCTGAGACTCACCTACTAAACTCAGTAAAAAAGCTTATCTCTATTTAGTCTGAGGTCTTACATGGCCACCCATGGCAGGTGGATGCATGGTCAGCCATTAGGCAAAGCCCTGCGGTAAATCCCCAATGAATATGAGCAAAGGTCCTGTGCAGGCAGGAGGGGATTTTTAAGTATATATACTGACACGTTGAATGTAATATTCTATTCATTACTAATGTTGATTGTGGAGAGGGGCCATAATTCATGCAAGGCAAAGCCTTGTGGTGGGCATACCTTCCCTCCTCTCTCTCAACAATGGTAAGGAATTGCATATTACTGTTTGAGCTTCTGAATATATATTTTAGGCCTTGGCTTTGTTTCCTGAGTATTACTTATAAAGATAGTTACCGAAGAAGATACAGAGAACAATCTAATTGCTAATGCCAACAGTGTGAAGCAGTGAGGCTCTATGGCGATCTAGGTCCAGAAGACCCAGATGTAAGTATTGAATGGAAACAACATGGGATTTGACTTTTGTACTGAAGCAATCAATGTAGCTGTCTGTGTCTATTACTACACTTGCTCCAAAGAATATTTTTTGAACCACCAACCCAGGGTGCTCCCCTCTGGAGGGTGAGTTGAGGCAATATTACAACCTAAAATTGGGTTTTGCAGCCTGTGGATTCCAGTGAAGACTCACTTCCCACTGGCTGCGTATATTTATTTTTTTAGCATTATTTTATTCTTATCAACTCAGCGAGTCTCACTAGTAGAGAGGGGGTTGGTCCAAAAGAGCGTGTTTACACCTCTTGTTTGAGGATTCTATTTATGTAGAAGTATGGTGATCTCAAATATTAGGTCGAATGAAAGCATGCTTTCTTTTTATCTTCTATCAACTTTGAACAGTAATAACACTTAGCGTACACCACATGGTAGCTTTAGAAGTTCTGTGTTTCACTCTGCAGGTTTCATCTCTTTCGACACCCACATCAAACCCAATAGAGGATTCCCCTCACGACCTCTTTACACCTAAGGAGCTCCCTCTCAAGAGGTTGGTAGCCCACACTGGCACCCCACATGGTGGCAGTATGAGGACCCTGTGATGAAGCATGCCATCCTGTGGTGGGTGCAGGTTTCTGTCCTCTCAAATGATTGGACTCATGCACTTTAGACATGTTTTGGCCTGCAGCAGACTACCGGGAGTATTTTATGTTGTATTACTATGATAAAGAGGGCATACTCATTGGTTGTTTCCCCCTTTGTGTTCCTGCTCTTTTATTTTATACTCTTCATGAGCAAATAATATGCAGCAAGAGCAAAACATATATGTATGATAAATATAACAACCAAAATGCATTGTTCGATTTTGTAAGAACAGTTATTATATTTGCCTCAAAGAAT
This sequence comes from Pleurodeles waltl, assembly GCF_031143425.1. Lineage (NCBI taxonomy): Eukaryota > Metazoa > Chordata > Amphibia > Caudata > Salamandridae > Pleurodeles > Pleurodeles waltl. The sequence goes on from NC_090440.1 coordinate 833,842,102, forward strand.
AAAAATTGCAAATTTCTTAACTGAGGACCAAAGGACTGCTTTTTCCACTGTACACCTCAAACACTACTGAACAATGTTTAATTCATAAACCAGTGCTGATGGCTGTTAGTGAATAGCAGCTTGATTTTTGTATTACACATGGAGGTTGATATATGTAGCACTGCCGGGATTCTCCCAAATAGCCCAAAAAGTGAGCATGCAGAACTCTGGAATAGTTGCCACAGTTATTTTCTTTGAAGTGCTGGATGAAAGACACCAGATATGCCTGGGAGGAGTCTGGCTCTAAGGAGAGGTCTTTCCCAATCTTGCTTCAAACTGCCTTATTTAAAATCCCCATATTTCTGGCCATGGGGTCAGCCAGCCCAACACCTGCTCCCATAAAGTACTAATGGATGGGTAGAGGGGTGATGCAACACCTCTGGACGGAGAAGGGACTTCCACTTTCTAGAACTCACCAGTTCCCTTCAAGTGACAGAAGGCCAGGGTTTTTACAGAAGGCAGGGGGAGCGCGGTTTGCATGAGGACTTGGGTTGCTATTGCAGGAAGACGCAAAGTCAAGAGGCAACCATAAACAGATGAGCAGGTGCAAAGCAAAGGTCAGGAAGCACAATGCCATCCAACTGACAAATGTGTGGATGAGTCCCAGAAAGGATAAGGATGCACCTATTAGCTCAACCTTGGTAGTCAAGGGAGCACTTACTGTTCTGGGGTGGGAACTGACAATGAAACTGTCTAAAGATGGGATCTAAAAATAAAATAAAATTGTCTAAACCTGTCCCTTTTATCTTCAATCGTATTCTTGGGTGCTTTGCCAAGATAAAAATCTAAGGTTGATGCTCTAGCAGTATTTAATAAAACCCAGCATCTACATTTCTACATATTTCAGTCATAGTAAACAAGATGTCTGTGATGGAATCAAGAGGGGGTCATTCCCATCCCAACTTCTCCACTTGCAAAAGTAGTTACCTTAGCAGGGTTGTCTGACTCATGACACTCTGAATCTAGAGGATCATAATCCATCATAGAGAAGAGTGAGTGATCCCTATCCAGTCTCCTTTTCTCTGAAGGGGGTGCAATAAGCATCATTCCTTTAAAGCTGAGGAGATCTTTCCAGATGTGCCTCCCCTAAATTGGGTGGTTAATGACACTGGGGTTTTAATCTTGATACCACCTCATGCTTCCTTTTCCACAGCAGTGCGCAACCTGTCCTTTCATTTGACTCTTTTCACCCCTTCTTTTGGCCTTTCTCACTGTTTTTCTCTCTTTGTCTTCTTTCTTTCTCCTTCCTTTCCTACCTTTCTTTCTTTTGCCCTGGGTAAAGTTTCAACATGAAATATAAGTCCTAGTGCCCAACAAGAACTGCCAGTGCCCACCATCTGCAACTGCCACCACAAATGATGCACTTTTGTTCTTCTTTGCATTTACCTGTCAGTAAAACATGTAGTATGGCAATGAACTGCTGCACTGCTATTGGGGTTGAACATATTAGAAGCAATCCTCCTACATTCATAGAGAAGAACTTGGTGGGGACGATTCACAAAAGCATTTATGAGCAAAAAAAAAGCAAGTCATATTACAGGAGTACTTTTACATGCCTTTGTGAATCAGCCCAGAAACGGCCAACCCACAATTAGTAAAAGTGCAGTTTAGAAGTAATGACATCTAAGTTAAATCCATAGCACAGAAAAGGTTTTGGAGAAGGGACACTGTCACTTAGGCAACTTTCATAAGACGTATGCAATCTCTTTCTGCTTGCAAGTGTTACTAGGGAGGCATGACACCAGTAGATACTAAAATGTACCTAGAAAAATTAGGAACAGACGTTATTACTTCTTCCCTCAATCAAGTTCTGTTTTAGTGTTTGATGAAAAACTCCGGTCTCCTAGGAGTTCTTCAGAGAAAAGAACTTTCCTAAAAGAACACTATATTACATATTCTAGCTACAACACACAAACATTTCACTAGAGTTCTGCTGTAATTCCATCTACACGAATTGAACACTCAAAACCCCATCAGGTATGACCTTTGGAGTGGGCACATTAAAGAAACTACCCTCCTCCTTCCCTGCTTTACTTTTCCACCAATGATTGTATTTGCACCCTTTTAGATCGACAGAGCTTTACATGCCACAGGCCACATTCTACTCAAACAAACTTCTAGAACCAGGAAGTTCCGGGTCAGCATTTCTCTTATTTCAAAACCAGTCTCTTCAATTCTCTGGGCATTATCTCTAGGCCAGTAGTTCCCAACCTGTGGACTGGGGACCCCTGGGGGTCCACAAAACCTCCTCAGGAGGTCCGTAGCAGCTTAGAAAATTAAATAATATTAACAGATTAGGTCCCCAGCTTTTAGTAATGACTCAGTGGAGGGTCCCCGGATTCTAATTAGGATTCAGTGGGTGCCCCTGGGTTCCTATAAATGGGGTCCACAGAGGTCAAAGGGTGGGGAACCACTACACTAGGTTTTTACCTCTGTGTGAGGCATTCTAAAGTAAACATTTACACTCTTTTTGTACCTCATTTACTTAAGCCAAACAAAACATTTTTTTTTAAATTCGGTAATTCATGCATCCAATCTTTTGCATCAAGTATTAACAGTTCTGATTTGCGCTGATTCATTAGTAGACCTACCTCCTTTTTTCCCACTGCATCACATTATTTGCATTACTTAGACTCATAGATTTATCTGTCTAAATACTTACATTTAAGTAAGTAATGAATGTATGATTATAAAGTTAATTGATCAATGTGGTGCCATGTGTAAAATAAGTTGCAGTATAAAACGTTTGTTTATTTGATTTCTTCAATATGGCCAACGATTCATTCTTCTAATGTCCTCTCCAGAACTGCCAGTTTAGATATGGTTGCAATGCCATTTTATACTACACTTTACAGATATTTTACAATAAGTTTTAACTTGTAATTTTTTGTTTTAGATGTGTCATACAAGAACTACATTTCTATTCTTCCCTGGTAACAATAACATTTGGTACTCTCAAAATATGTTTTGCTTTATTAACATAAATTGATTATGTGAGTCATCACAAGTTCAAAATTGCAATATCACCGACTTTTGTCATTTATAAAAACGCAAATGATAAGTGTAATTATATATTACTCTGAATTGTAGGTATTGCTGCAGAATACAATTCAAACCAATTAAAGAGTCATTGACTTCTTTATCTCTGACAGGAAGAGTGAATAACAATCTACAGTAAAGAAAAGCTTTCAAGAAGTGTCACCACCTGGAGGACAGCAGATGCACGAAACATCTTTATTGCAGTGAGTGGCATGTAACAAGGCATTGTACGTTAAGGTATGCTGACTTTGAGTAAAAGGGTGAATAAAATGTTTAGTATATTGAACCCCACGAAAAAGGCACAGCGGCGCATTTACAGTTTGGACTTTAGGTTCAATATATTGAATGTTTTTGATGAAAGCCAAAATCAACCACGACCTGTAACTAATAATAATGTACATTTCAGAAGAAACCAATCGAACTTTCTGTAAACAAAATGAAAGAAAAACGCATATTACAGTATAAAAGAATTAAAGCATGGCAGCGCAGTCTCAAGCCTGCAAATTGTAGTATGGATTTTAAAAGTACTTTCTTCCTTCACAATGCCACTCATCATGCTGGGCTTGATTCGCATTGACATTTCAGCAGAAAGAAATGCTTGTAAGACACATCTTTACTCTGCTCTGGTAGGGTCCTGTGCTGAGAAATCAGGTTAATCACCCTGAAGGTACCCTCTGAACTATAAATTTGGTATTAACCCAGAGCAGGGCACATATTTGTAGTGTACGTCGATATCACAAATCGCTACCCCAGAAAGGAAGATCCATTATTATAAATGGAGAAAAAATATAAGATTGTGCAAAGAAAATGGATTTCTTCTGACTTGCTTCTGAAGTGAAGGAAAGTAACATGTTGGTCTGGTGCTGCCTACAAAACCTGTATTGGATTATATTGTAACGCTTTTATTGTACTTCATGCCCTGTTGAGGGGCACCGAAACTCATTATCAGAAGGGTAATATGCTACACTGTGGGAGGGTCCGTGTTCAGCAGAATGCTGTGTTTGTTGTGATCTTATGTGAGAAGTGTTTTGGTGTTGTGTGAGTCACCAGAACGATGCTCTCATAGTGTCTCGAAGCGCAGGGCTTAACAGTGTGATGGAAAAGGAGGAGATGTTAGAGGGCGCTAGGATAGCATTAGAACCCGGTTTAGCAGGCATACCGGCCATTAAAGGCCTGCTCCAGCATTAAAGGCCTGAGCCAAAGGCGAATAACAGAACGTGGGTGGCTGTTATTCACAGTGCTCTTGTTTAAATGCGTCCTTGTACCAACAAATGACACAAGGATGCATTTCACGCTAACATAACGATGTTTACAATTTACCTAGTTAACTAACATCACTTTATTGGGTAATTTTCACTAAGCTGCTTCTTTAATAAAGTAATGATTTCTTTAAAAAACTCGACAAGTTTTAAATGTTGAGGGAATCTCCAACTGATGCTATTTCTTCTCTTTAATTAAGCCCTTTTTTATTTTTATTTCCTTTCTTTTCTCTCCCATTTTAAATCCTACAATTATGTTTTATGCACATTATAATGTTTTTTAATAATTATACACAAGAAAAGTTTATAGCTCAGAAGGTCTGATTTGCATTTTGTTTTGTTTGCATAATTAAGCAAAAGCAAACTATGCAAATTTCACACACCCCTACTGAGAATGCAATGTGCATTTTCAAGGTCACAAGTATCACACTAGGACATGACTGTGATCGTTTACGATACTGAAAGGCTGGCTAAGGGATCACACATCACAAAAAATATATAAATCTCAGTGTATAGTGGACACAGTGGACAACAGTGTATAGTGGACACATTGCTAAAGTTGTACCATTGCAAATGAGGTACATTTGGTACAAATGAGGTCAGGACATGTGCACAACATTTATAAGTAGCACACAACAGGGGCAATGGAGTTCCTTTCCTGGAGGGTAGTGGAACAGTGGTACATACCTCAGCAATATCATGTACTCGACATAGTGGGTGCTGGAGGGAGATTTGTCTCTGTGAGTGCAGGTATTCATTATGTGATGACTCCATCTTGTGCCCTATGCGCAGTGAGTTTTACTCACCAAGCTCATGTCATTCTTCCCTTATGGCACCTCCCTGCCCCAAGTACACCTAGTCATAATTCCCTTGTGGCACCTTCCAGTCGCAATATCTCCATGGTTTCCCTCCCAGGTCGCCTGAACCACTGACTCTCCTGTTCAATTGCTATCCAAGTTTATGCTAGCCTGCACCTGCAGCTATCACATGTATTTTTAGGATAGTCACGTTTCCACCGCGACCCATGAATTGTACCATCATGCACTTGGGGTTCTGTTGTACTTGTTTATTGTTGTCAATTACCAACTGCACTTGCCATCTGCAAGGCCTCATATCTCTTGTATGTAACATGTGATTTTCCCCAAGTTCATTATAATATTCCATGCTTCCACATGAGACTTGTGCATATCTGGAACACTCTTTCCTTCCTCTATACATAGCTCCTCTGAATATGCATTAGAGCTGGGACTCGATCCACTTCTGCTCAACCAACTTTCCTGCACTCACCTTCTGAGTCACCAGGAACTTTCTGCACTCTAGGGTTCTAAGCCTTCCTGATGATTCCATGATCTAAGTGTCCAGCATCTTCCTTTATGACAGTACGCACAAATCCATGGGTTGCTAAATTTTCCAAAGACTGTTACTTCTGAAGGCTGGAAGACATTTTCAGATTCTGGACATTAGTTGAGTGTTCACCCCTTTAAGGCCCAGTGCTCTGGACTCTTTCATTGCAGCGCTCTGAACTCTATTGTACCTGAACTGAAAGTTTGCCTCTGTTTTTTCTTGATAAGCTGTATCTAGTATTTTAGGAGAAACTTCTAGTTTTTAGAAGTTCTTTTTGAGCTTTGAATCAGAATCCTGTATGTTTCTGAGTATCAGAACATCTCCAGTTTATTCCTGAAAGTGGTTTCTGCTGTCCCTCAAGCAATATTTATGATGAAGTCTGTAAGTGTACATATAGTGTAAATAGTTGATAGATGAATTTGATTTAGGAATCTATGGGTAACCTTGTCTCTTGTTGTTTTAGTGTACCATACCTGCACTGAGTATATGAGATCAAGGGGGCCCTGATCCTACTAGGCAGTGTACGAGACACCTGAGCAGTTCTCTCAGTGATGCTAGATCATATTTTTATGTTTTATTCCTCCCCCTCTTCCCTCTGGAGGCAGTGGGTGAGCAAAGGTGGACTTTACTTTTGTTCAGTCCCTGTCTCAGGTGGGATTGGAGGTCCAGCATCATCTCAGCAGTTGGAACCAGGTCAGTGCATTACACATTACTGCATTCAAAACACAGAGGTTGTGAGACCCCCCCTGACATGTGTAGACATATACTAGGAGTTACCGGTTATATTTATCGGACTGCTGTATGATAGGCTGAGAAGAGGGGAAGAGGACAATCCCTGGGGAGAGAGGAGGCAGTTGTAGGAAAGATCAGGTTGGTCTGCATTTTTTTCTTCTTTGCGAGTTATGATGGCAGGGTGTGACTATAAAGATTAGACATGTGTTAGTGGGCAAGTCAGAGCAGTGCGGTCAGATAAAATACAATTTGACACTACACAAGTAAGCATTTGCAAGACATCTTTGGGGCCTTTGTATGTCGCCAAAGCCTAGATTTCAGTTGCCCTATACAGACTCAGAAGGAAGAGTGAAACCACAAGCAAGACGTACATTTAGCTGTATACTTCACATAGTATTAAGTCACTGTGAGTGCTGATTATCCACGGCTTCTGAGTCATATGCAGAGACGTTTTAAGGCATGGGCAAAGTGTGCTCTTGCCCAGGGCCCCAGCCTTTCTGGGGGCCCCCTAATAGAGGCAACTCTGTTTTGCAGACAGTCTTGCCCTGATGGCCTTGAATTATTCTTAAAAAGATTATCTTTAATACTGTTTTGCTTTAATTTATTTTTAATGTGAGAGGTGTGTGTATATTACAGACATTTTACAGAGAATTTCTGCATTTATGTTTCATACAACATCCATAAAAAAGTTTCTTTTAGATCAAAACAGGAGCTCACATTTGAAAGACGGGAGGGTGTCACAGAGATTATTTGCAGTAATATCAATGAGCTGCTACTATTGTATGGTATTTAAAACACATCACTGTCCCTGGATATTAGATGAAAAAACATTTAGAATTTGGACAAGGGTGCTTATGTGCTGTCAGTGACCTGGCCAAAGAGGGCATGAAAGAGCTGAAATTGGATCATAAATTCAAAGCTGTTCCAAACAGGGCCTCAAAAATATGTTTGGCGCAGGGCTCCCAAAATCCTTAAGATGTTCTTGATCATATGAAAACACAGACACACATACACATATACACACTAATACAGGTACACCACAAACACACACACACACACACACACACACACAGAAAAACATACAGTGCCAGGCAGTTACTATCATTTACAAATCCAGCTTATTAATAGTATTCCTGTGAGCCAATCTGTGTCTTTCAACTAGCACAAAGAGTAAGGGGAGGGCTGCTAACCTGCCAGGCTTTTGTAATAGTCCACCACAGTCACCTCTGCTTGGTGGTCAGCAGCAGGAAGAAGATGCTGCTGACTTTAGAAATGGGGGGCAAGGTAGAGTCTCGATGTCTGCTCAACACCCTGTGATTCTGGGCAAATCATTTAATCTTCCTGTGCAAATAAAGCAAGTGACGTGTGGTACAAAAACATTTAAAAAACTAAAAAATCTGACGCACAGCTTGCCAACTGAAGTGGGGCAGTGTTGGGCATTATGGGGATAGTAGTCCACACAGTCCCGAATTGGTCAATCTTCAACTGCCTATGACAGGTCAAATGAACTGCAAATTCCAGCATATGGGAGGAACACTGCTTTGATCAGTACACTTTGATGTGGGGGCCATATTAGGTGAGGGGAAACCCTTAAGAGCCAATATGAATGAACTACAGGCACTCTTTCCATGGAAGAGCAGTACGTCTGCGCAATCAAATGCTGTACTCCTGACTCCAATAATGTAGGTGAAGCCAAAGCCCTTCTCCTGATTATCACATTATTGTCTTGCTAGAGCACAAAAAGGGAAAGGATGGGCTACTTTCTTTGTTTCTCATGCTTCCAGGGTCCCCCTGCCCAGCACCCTCAAAATGTGCAGACAATGTACATTTCCAGGGTACTGGTGCCCCCTACGTGCAGCAGCATTGCCGCCAGCTCAATTATGAGCAGGCCACAATGCTGCCAACACTTTTCCTCTGGGCTGACCAGTGGGTCAGCCCACTGGGAAAATCATAATGGGGCTAGTGGGGAGGTCACCCGAATGGCACAACCACCCCATTGGGAGTTTGGCAGACAGGTGTACACGTCCGCCAAACTCGTAATCAGGCCTTAAACCTTTCATACTTGCTAAATGTGATTTAGGCTGGCAGAGCAGTTGCACAAAATATAGACACTTTACCTACACGCTGAGCTTGGTTTACTACTAGAACATGTACTCGCCACAACAGTTTGGCAAAATATTGATTACCAAAATGTTGTGAAAGTATGTATCTATTGGTGAAGATTTACAATTCTTAACTCCACATGTACATGCCACGACAATATATCAAGGAGCGTAGATTTGGAGTTACAAACAGTTAATCTATACTTACTTCGTGGTATTATTTGCCAAATTATTTGGCAAGTCGATATTTTTGTCTCTTCTCGTTATTTTGACACACAAGCTTTTGTCAATACCAAAATGCAATAGTTAACACTACTGTCACATGTTCTTTACTAGAAGTCATTTATTCACAATAAAAATAAATAATTCAAAATGAATGCTGCCTATAAATATCATGAAAACGCATGTACAGAAAACAAGACAATACAGATACAATGCCAGTTATACTTGCTTACTAAACAGATCTATTTGCCAAAAAGAGAATAATGGCAACATTACTAATCAGATTATACCCTATTAAATTATTATATGGTTGTACATAAAGCAACATAGTTGCCTTTGCTTCCAAGCATGTGATCTGAATGAAATCACTGCATAGATTACAATGCAACCCACTACTTAAGTGCTAATCATAATACCAGGTCTAAATCACTGGAGAGATGTAGTGTCTGAAAATAAAATTTCTAAAGAAAAGGTCCAATTCTAGCAGAAGCAAGGTCATACCTGATAGAATTGTGGGTGCATACTGATATTGTTCTTGTATATCATTTTAACATATCTAACTGACATCTTTAAGTCAGCTCTGTTTTCTGAGAGAGTTTATATGTAACAGTACAGTCCCGTATTTGAACCCTAAGGGGAGTTAAAGATCAAAAACCTAAGACCTATATTGTCAGCTCTGTGGAGATATCTCTCCTAGCTCACAGCAGAGCAATAAAGCTATCAAACAAAGCAAGTTTAGCCTTGTTTAATGACAGCATATTTGCCTTGCCCTAAAATACTACATATAATCAGCTCCAGCAACTAACTTATTTTGGTGTGCCTTTCCTGTGCCTCTTTTAAGATTATTGCCCGTTTCCTATCATAGGAGTAAGCATCCTTATGTGAGTCTTAACCCTAAAGTGTTCTCAACTGGCTGGCGTCAGAGTGTTTAGCCTATTTGTTCTTCCCATTTACATCATTTTAGATTTTGATATCCTTGCTGATATATCTCCAAGGCCCTGGAATAGTACTGGGGATAACAGAAATCCCTGTCTGGCATCATGGCATAGAGGCAAAAGGTTGTCCCTTGACTGAATAGCAAAGATCATGCTTCAGCAATTCTAAGAGAACACATTCAAGAGAGGTTGTAAATGGTGCCCGTACAAAATTACCTTTTGTCCCCCTCTGACATTTCACCTTTAATGAACTTTATTTTAACTGGCTTTATAACATAGTGATTAAGTATCACAGCATGTGTGATATATCCCTAACATCTAAATCAAAGTTGTCACATCTTCCTTTATCCTATGCATGCTATGCAAGATCTTCAGGTAGCTCCACCAAGACCCAGGGCACACCATCACTCAGGCCCTTGTCACAAGAAGACTGGATTGGGCCGACGCAGTCTATGTAGGAATTCCAGCTTATCTCTTCCAAAGACTGTAAACCATCCAAAATGCCGCCGCTAGACTCATCTTCAATCTCCCACCCCACACCCATATCACCTTTCAGTAGTTGCATGCTACCATCACACATGTCCTACATCATCACAAGTGCCATCAAGAAAGTAATATAATAGATCTACCATGTATAAATGCACATACACACACACAACACCACCAGCTATCTTTCAGTAGAGTGTTTTTGTGTAAGCAGGAAGCACCTCAGGCAGCTGCAATGGCTCTTGGTCTAGAAACGATACCAGTTCAAGCTCATAACATACGCTTCGAATACGCTTTCAGGAAACTGTACAACCCCAGACCCTCCTACATCTACCACAGCCTCCTCTTCCGCCAAACCTCCATCTTTCTCAACTACACACCTTGATACTCAGAAGCAGAGCTGAAGGCCACCTCTCAGTGAAGTCTTGGAACAACTTCACACTCCATGTCAGGACCTCCACTTTGCTCTAGAACTGCAAAAGATGCTTTTCGTCTACTGCCAGAATCAAACATAACCTCCCAGAGCATGGATACACTTACAGGTGATAAGGAGCACTCTACAAATCCTCTAACATAACATAGCAATCCTCTACCATTAAATTGGCTACACCCCATTATTGTCTTTAAGTGGCTAGGAAATACACCAGTAGCTTGAAAGAGAAGCTCTTATCATACTAGGAGGGGGAACATTGGCATTATAGGATTGAGGTTTTGTTCTTTTAGAAAAGTCTTGCTCTTTACTTGCTCCTCCGGTTTAAAATAAAACAGGTCTGACATTAAGGAATCAAAACATTATTGTATTTCCCAAACAGTATGCTAAAATGCTTATAGAGTTTCCCCATTATGAAAGAATGGAATATTTTACTAGGTCAATGTATCGCATTCCTTGCTTACCTGACTAGAGCCTTCACAGTGGATCGCACCACACTGGAGAGTAGGAAGAGAGGGGTAACCAGAATGTGAAACAGTGAAAGGGAAGCGAAGGCCACAGCTGGAGAGAAATCATCTTCATTTAGCAGATGAGTGTGCACCACAAATGTCTAAAAAAAGATCAATGTTTTCAGAATGAAAAGAAGGTACATGGTATAATTTAAACACACACTCGGATACTCTGCTACATGTATTGCTCATTGATGTATTTTTATACCCCTTACCTTTGTGGTATTCTGGCTGCCGTTTCTTTGCCAAATTATTTGGCAAGTCGATATTTTTGTTTCTTCTTGTTATTTTGACACAAAGTGAAACGCAATGCATATTTTCAAACTTTTCTCAATTATTTCAGTGCACCGTGCACTTTACCAAACTTTACATTGTTCAGTAGCATAATTTGTAGGAAAGTACCCTCTTTTTGCCATGGTTGCACCCATTTTCTGCCTGATGTCAGTGTGTTTGACTATGTTCACTGGGATGCTGCTTACAAAGATCCCAGTGATTTTGCTCTCTCTACATTTTGTTACTGCATACTAGTAATCCAGTATTTCACTCAGAATTGGCATACTGGTGCCCCCTTGTAAGTCCCTAGTATGTGGTACCTCGGAACTCAGGGCATTGGGGTTCCAGGGAATCCCTATGGGCTGCAGCATTTCTTTTGCCACCCATAGGGAGCCCATGCAAAGGCTTCCACAGGACTGCCATTGCAGCCTGTGTGAAAAGGTGCATGCACCCTTTCACTGCCATTTGCACTGCACCAGGTCACTTATATGTCACCCCTTTAGCAGGCCCTTCAGCCTTCCGGTGGCGAGGGTTCCCTCTCCTGACAAGTTGCATGGACCCTGCAACACAGGTGGTAGACTGAAGTGGCCCGGACGGTCCTAACATCCTACTTTCCAACTTTGGTGAAGGCAAGAGCTTGTCTCCCCATGCACAAGAGTACCCCCTAAGCATTGCGTGTTTTGCAGTTGCCAAGGCTTGTTGGCATCTTTCCATAAAGTTCTTCATGCACAGTGCAGCTCCGGGCCCCCAACACTCTATCCTGTGACGCACCTCTTCCTGAATCATTCTCCGGCGGCGCGGGATCCTTTGTCGTAGTGCTGCGAGAGCCTCCATTTGCACCTTCTTTGCCTCCATGAAGTAGGACTCCTGTGCACGCTACCTGGTGTTATGTGGACTCTCTAAGTTGCTGAGTGCCCCCTTTGCCCCCCCCCTCCTGGGTAGAGTCCGCCAGGTCCCTCCCAGTCCCAGACAGCACTATTTTCTGCTTACTATGAGCTTTGTGTGTGCCAAGGCTTGTTGGCAGAATCCAAAGACACAAACCAGACTGCAATCTTCCATCTGGCGTGTGACATCATCTGCACCAACCAGGAATCTGCATCCATCTTCTTTGGTGCAGTACTGACTGTTGTTCTTCATCAGTGGTTCCTCTTTTGCACCTTCATCCAGGTTAGTAGGGCCTCCTGTTCTCCCTGGACTCTTCTGTGCTTCTTGGACTTGGTCCCCTTCTTCCACAGGACCAGGAATCCACTTTTGGTGTCTTGCATCTCTTCTGGTTCTTGCATAATCTTTTTTCTCGTGCTCTTGTGTGTTCTAGGAAAGATTTACTCCTGCTTTCCTGGGTTCTCAAGGGGGGTTCTATTACTTACCTTTTAGTGTTTCCTAATACTCCCAGTGCCCTTCTACACACTACACTTGCCTAGGTGGGAACCAACATTCACATCCACTTTCTTAGTATATGGTTTGTGTCCCCCCTAGGCCAATTTCTAACTATTGTGATTTACTTTTACACCTGATTTTGCATACTAATGTATATTGTTTATGTATTACTTACTGCCTAAGGAAGTAGAGTGTCAATAGTATTTTTGGCATTTGTGTCACCAAAATAAAGTGCCTTTATTTTTGTAACACTGAGTATTTTCTTTAATGTGTGTGATTACTGTGTGACTACAGTGGTATTGCATGAGCTTTGCATGTCTCCTAGATAAGCCTTGGCTGCAGAGCTACAGCTACCCCTAGACAGCCTGGCTTCTAAACACGGGCCTCCATTTCACTAATGAGGGATAACTGGACCTGGTGTAAGGTGTAAGTACCATAGGTACCCACTTCAAACCAGGCCAGCCTCCTAAGGAATTATGGGGGTCATTCTGACCCTGGCGGTAAAATCCGCCAGGGCCAAAGACCGCGGGAGCACCGCCAACAGGCTGGCGGTGCTCCCTTGGGCATTCTGACTGCGGCGGTACAGCCGCGGTCAGAAACGGAAAACCGGCGGTGTACCACTGGTTTTCCGCTGCCCTGGGGAATCCAGCTGCGCCGCCATGGGGATTCCGACCCCCATACCGCCATCCTGTTCCTGGCGGTTTTGGCCGGCAGGAACAGGATGGCGGTATGGGGTGTTGTTGGGCCCCCGTAACAGGGCCCCACCATGATTTTCAGTGTCTGCCATGCAGACACTGAAAATCGCGACGGGTGCAACTGCACCCGTCTCACCCCTTCCACTCCGCCGGCTCCATTCGGAGCCGGCATCCTCATGGAAGGGTGTTTCCCGCTGGGCTGGCGGGCGGCCTTCTGGCGGTCGCCCGCCAGCCCAGCGGGAAACCCAGAATACCCGCGGTGGTCTTTTGACAGCGCAGCGGTATTCTGGCGGTTCCAGCCAGGCCGGCGGCTTCCGCCGCCGGCCGGGGTCAGAATGACCCCCTATATTATTTAAGAGAGTTTTTTTGCACAAAGAAAATAACCAAGAAAAATATTCTTAGACACATAATTGTCTTGACATCACTGTGTGCCGCTCTGGTGTATCACTTTTGACAATATTATCAATCTGTTTCTGTTACATATAATACCAGTCCGTCCCATAATCAGGTGTAGACTGGTAGGCTTTGGTATTTTAAAAATAAAGGGAACTGTACACCATGACAAGAAAGTACTTGTTATTGCATATATGTTTGTACTTACTATCAGCACTGCTGCAATTGGTATTGCTGCATTCATGAAAACTGTGGAGAAAAAAGGTAAATGTACAATTATAATTTAATATATTCTTGATAGTCTGCCAATTTAATAACTAAGAGCAGAAATTGTGTGTGCTTATTCAATTTAATTAGTGGTAAGCTAAACATCTTGACAGAACAGAATCCTAAATCTATTAGTAGTTTCTTCAGTTTCCTTAAGTTCATGTTTATGTATGGTGAGCATTAGGGAGAGCTAGGGGCAGCAGCTGCTACTCTTGTCAGTGTCCTTACTGTGCCTAGTTTCAGAGGTTTCAAGAGTCAGCAGCAGGTAAAAAACGTTAACGAGGCTGTAACAGCTAACTGTAAGAGTTAAATTAATTTTCTGCGGCGTTCACTCAAGCCATTCTACTAGTACTTGGCAGTAAGCAGGACTAAAAGTGGAAAGGGTGCCTTTGATTAGGGGCAGGAAGCATGATGTCACTTCCATTACCTCAATACATTTATTGAATTGGCGACAATGTATACATTTAATCTGGAGTCAGTAAACAAATGGATTCAACAAACAGATTCACCAAATGTATTCAACCCCTTCAGTGCTGGTGCCATGGGGTAGCCCCCAAACGTGTGAGGAGCTCCACAGGAGTAGACAGACTAATTCAAGGAACACAAATTCACACCACAGCACTGGTAGCCTACCCTGTGAGAGGGTGTCTAAGCAGGCAAGTGAGGCACAGATAAAGTCAGCCTTCTTCATCCATACTACTGTGCATACAAATATGGTCTTGAGAAGATGAGGAAAAACATAGTAATTGCACGATAGCATCAATCAATCAATCAGGATTTATAAAGCCCGGCTAAAATCCCTATAGGGTATCCAGGTGCTTGCAAGTCCTGGAGGCTTATTCAAACAGCTAGGTCTTGAGGGCCATTCCAAATTCAGGAAGTGAGGTGACGGTGCAGAGGTATGTGGGGAGGCTTTTCCAGGTTTTTGCTGCAACATGAGCAATGCTTCAGTAGATGCAGGGAGTATAGGCAAGTGAAAGGGAGGTAGAGCATAGTCTTCTCGACAGTTGGTGGAAGTTCAGCTGGTGGTTAATATAAATGGGTCCTTGGTTGTGTAGAGCCTTGTGTGCATGGGTCAACAACTTGAATTGGCATCTCTTCCATATGGGGAGCCAGTGGAGTTGCCTGAGGTGGGGTGTGATGTGGATTTGTCATCCGGGAAGGCCAAGGATGAGTCTGGCTGTGGAATGCTGTATGTTTGGAAGTCTCTGTAGAAGGTGCGCAGCGATTCCTACATAGAGTGTGTTGCTGTAGTCCACTTGTGTAGAGGTAGCCACTTGAAGATCTTACATTGCATGCACAAAGGGAGGAAGCACATGAAGGAGACAGCGTTGATATGTGATTTGATAGTCAGCTTGTTCCATGTGTTGCAGCCGTTGCCAAAGATCAGCACTTCCATATTGTCTGTGTTAAGTTGCAGGCAGCTGTTCTTCATCCAATCAGCTAAGCTGGTCAAGCATCTGTGGAAGCTGGTTCTGGTGGTGGAAGGGGTCGTCAACGAGTGAGAGGATGAGTTGGATGTCATCTGCATAGGAAATTGTGTTGAGACTGTGGGATATCACGATGTTGGCCAGCAAGGTCATACATGTGTTATAGAGCATGGGGCTGAGGATCACAATTGTCATACATCATCCACAAGTGCCATGAAGGAAGCAACATAATAGATCTACCATGTATACATGTACACACACCACACACCTTTCAATAGAGTCTTTTTGGGTAAGCAGGAAGCACTTTTATGGTTTAAATCTCTTTTATTGAATTTATAATGTAGGAACAGTACAGGACACCCACCTACAACCACATGCCGGTGGGGAACATTTAACATAGGGAGGGGTGGAAAGGTAGAGAAAGGAGGGCTGCTCAGCCAATATCACTAAAGGGACTCCTTATAATGTACCGTAATGTTGTGCAGGGTGTGTGGGACAGACCTAGATCTCATTAGTCAGTCTGATCGTGGGCACCCTGGGCTGTGTCCGTTAGACATAGAATGCACAGGTAGGAGGGGCAGGTTAGTTCTCAAAACTCGTCCGTCAGATACTGAATGCATGGTCACCAGGTTTTGTCAGAGAGGGGCAATGAGCCGGTCACTGCAGCTGGTAGCTTTAGGAAGAACTTTTAGAAACTAAATTTGAAGAGAACAGTATGAAAGAAGAAGTTGAAGAGGTCACTATAATTGCTCTTTGAAGACTGAACAGAGAAATAAGGATGTGGCTGCATTTATCTCAAGCATCAGGCCTCTGAACTATGTAGCCAGACCTTTTTGCACAACTCATCATCATTGATTTTTTCTGGGTATGTATGTGTACTTACACACAGAAATTGGGTTATTAGTTGTGCAGAATCAGATGCTGCAGAAGTAATAGTTCCACAATTGTCTCCTTACTGGGAACCAAGTAGCCCAGTGTAGCACTTGATACACTCAGAGTAGTGAAGCAGAGCAGTGCAAGGCCAACTCAGGAGAGGTAGTACAGGCTAGTAATCTCCATTGTCTGGCACGCAACAACAACATTACTCAATAAATCATAGCCCAGTCAGTGCTTCATGTTTGAAAAAGGAAAATACATTTATTAAACACACTACTATATAATATGCATTCATTCACAAATATATAGGTAGATGGTTATACCTTTAATGGCATTCTTGAATCACATTGGACCGCTAATGAGTCAGACCTTCCAAAATCATAATAACCATCCACCTATACCACATAAACATAACAATATAAGGGAGTGCCATTGTAGATCAAGCAAGCTTATTGGCTTTGTCAAGGGATCACTACATCAATATATAAGGAAAGCCTATTGGCTTTGTCAAGGGTCACCACAGTATAAGAACAATAACCAAATGTTAGAATTCAAAATTAAAACCAATGGATTACAAAAGCACATTCAAAGACATTCTAATAAAAACATTGCCATGATCATAAACAATCAATTTCAGTTAAATATTTAGAACAAAGAATTGCATATCAAAACATGCACCAAAGTATTTATTTTACTGTGCCTGGCTACATAAAATGAGGCATATGGCCAACTACAAGGGAATCTCAACACTCTCGGGCTGAAGAGCATAAAACCCAAATCCAGAAAGCTTGAAAACTGTGGAAAAGTCTCACCAGGCCATACATCCTATGAACTGAAAGACATAGATTTAATTTTCTCTAAAGCATGAAGGAGGGCTGCTCCGCCTGCGTTAGCCCACTATGCATTAGGTGAATTTTGGTAGTGCCCTGCCCTGATAATGGCAACCACAAGCCCAAAACAATTTGCAAATTAGGCCCTGTAGGGTATTATGGGGCACTCCTCACCACAGAAACATACATATATTATTAGCAGGTTTCTGCCACATGTCTCTTTCTCTTTTTAATCTTTATCACAGGTGTCCCAGTCCCACCCAGGCCACCCATATACTGGTGAGAGTTATTGGGGAGCTACCTCTCTTTCCTCCCACCCATTGGCAGGAGAATTGTTCCCTACTGGCCTTCCTCTCTCCTAGGCATAGACACATAGGACAGAGGAGGTCAGTGAATTATTCCCCAGGCTCTGGCCATCCTGAAAGCAGGCAGGAGAGCACCATGGCACCCCAACATGGGACCTGTTTTATGGGGCCCCTGAGACAACAATGATTGAGCAAGGCCTCGAGGATGAGGTCCCTGGGCTGAGTATGAGTTAGGGGAGCGAGCCTCATGAACGCCCCTTCCTTGGTCAATAAATTATTATGTAATATTGCACTAACCCCTAGGCATTGGCCCATCCCAGGGGTATGTCAGAGAGAAGCAGCAGAGCAACACAAGCTCATCCATTGTTCGCCATGTTTGAATGGACAATCTTAAAGGGTGGATACCTTGGCAACTATTGGGCTGCATCTCTTAAACTTGAACTCATTTTACTAGTTGTGGCGAATTCGAGCCACTGGGAGTATTTTCTGCAGATCTCCTTGCCTCTAAAGGGAGCACTTTGTGGGGAGTTGGTTTTACAGGCTTTCTGTGCCAGTCTTCCCCTCTCCTGGTGCTCTTCTCCTGCTGTTGAGGGATTGTTGTGAAGCCCGTCCACTCCCAGCCAACAAAACACCCTCCTGCTCTCACTCAAAAGCCCCTGTAGAGCCTCCTGGCTGTCAAGAAGGATACTTGGGATGATGGCGAAGTATAGATCTTCCCCCCACTGGCCCTAAGGGAGCATAAGAAGGTCCAGCTCATTTGTTATTTTTATTTGATAAATATATACAATGCAAACATATTCTTCTAATTCATTGGTTCATTGTATTTGTCACAAAAATAGTACATGCACAGCCAACATGTGTTTTAAGGATTCTCCTCTTTCTCAAGGCCCAAGATTCCAAGATTTAAATTCAATGTGGAAAGTAGCTGTAAAATTTAGATCACCATTTTGATGATCTCCCTCAATAAAAAGCATCAAGAGTGATAAGACCACCTTCTTGCTGTATGTTGACGTTGGCAAAGAAGAATATATTTGACTTGGATATCTTTATCAAATAAGAAAACAAATCAACTGAAATATGAATGTGGTACTGGCAGTCATGCTACTAACCTCCCTGAGGATATTATGAATTCTACACCACACCATTGGGGTATTTGTGCAGAAGGAAAGGAGGATGCTGGGCTAATGGTCCTTTTCTAACACACAATTTATATCAAATAAAAGGGCCAGCATCACTGGGCATGGAAAGACCCATTTAGTCCTGGGGGGCAGCTGTAGACAAAGCCCCTAGTCCATCAGGGACATCAGGTGGTATCCTGTCCAGATCCATGGTCATCTATTGCTGTCATTGTCCAGTTCCATGGTCTTGCTCTCTGTCCACCACTTGTGCAGGGGTTTACAAGTGTGGGTAGAAAGTTCTAGATGCCAGTCAGTCCTATGAACGTGAGATCATCCCACCACCACTGTCTCAACCCTCCTGCACACCATTTTGGCACAATTTATTATGGTGGAACCCTTCTTTCCTTAATCAAAGCTCCGATGCCCAACCAGAGGTGTGGCTAGGGTAATGGGTAAACCCTTTCTTGTAATCACTCAAAATGGCTTTGGGGAACCTTCACAATCCACTGTTTATGGGGTCAAGGTGTCTAGGAAGACAAAAGGCCGACAGAGATAGGTATGAGCTACATATGCTAGTGACAAATCAGGCCTCCTTTTAAGCTAAGGAAGGGCTCTGGACAACCCCCATGCGACTGTGCTCAAGGAAGAAAAACACCTCCCCACTCCCACTCCAAAGCCCTTTGTCCACTGTCTGGGAGCAATCTACATCCAATCATTGAGATGCCAGTTTAAAGTTGAATGCTCGCAAGATTTAGGCAGAACAACAGCAACTTTGTTAAAATAGCCTTTTGCTCATATGTAGACAAAAGTTGATTTTACCATTAAATTGGATTTTGAATAACTATTAATGAGTCATTTAATTATTTCTCCAGCTGCTACCAGTGCACATTTAGCATTTATTAATGTACCAATGTAGCCCATGTTTTTGTTATGGAAGCAGCCAGTCTTGCTACAGTGAAAATAGCCTTTGGGGGTATTTCACTTTAATAACATGTTCAGCATTAATTTCTACATGTCCTTCTTTGAATATCATGCATCTCCCTTTATTTGAAATAAGGCCTATCTAGGGATTATGTATTATTACTTAACATGAGTGTTTGGGCCTGTTAAAAGAGGTTATTTTGACAGGTGAAATTTGCAGTTTAAAACTGCCACAGGTAGTCTCTCATGTGCATCCTGCACATGTGCATATGTGTGTGTGCACATATGCCTCTGGGTTAGCAGCCAGGTGCCTCTTTCCCTAACTGTGTCATAGTGGATTGATTTTAAAAGGTGGATGTTAGACCTGGCATCCTTAGGGTGGTCTTACCCCAGACCTTTTGGCTTTCACCTCCTGTTTTGCTGCTGTATCATTTAGTTGGCCTTAGGGCTTTGAATACTTTACCACTGCCAACCAGTACTAAAGTGTATGGCATCTCCCCTAACTATGGTAACATTGGTGTTTCCACAATTTGAATATTTAATTTACTTTTAAGTTCTTTGTAAAGGGGTATACCATATACCCAAGACCTATAAATGAAATGCTGCTAGTGGGCATACAGCATTAATTCTGCCACCCACTTAAGTAGCCCTGTAAACATGTCTCAGGCTTGCCACTGCACAGCCTGTGTGTACAGTTGCACTGCCATTTCAACTTGGCATTCAAAACTTCTGGCCAAGCCTTAAACTCCCCTTTACTTACATATAAGTCAACCCTAAGGTAGGCTCTAGGTAGCCATAGGGCAGAGCACCATGTGAGTAAAAGGCAGGACATGTACTTTTATGTTTTACATGTCCTAGTAATGAAAAAAAACAAATTTGTTTTTCATTACCGTGAGGCCTGCTCCTCTCACAAACCAGCACTGGGGATTCTGTAAAATACCTTTAAGCTGTCATTCTTTATCAGAAAGGAGTCGCCACATCATGTTGGATATCATTGGAATGGTAATAATAAATCCTCTTTACTGGTAAAATTGGATTTATTATTACTATTTTAGAAATGTCACTTTTAGAGAGCGTGCATTTTTCTGCTCTCACTTTCCTGTGTGCCTGTAGCCTGTCTCCAATACACATATGGCCTGTTCTGGGTGAGAGCTATTTTTGTGCATTCCCTTCAGACACCCAAAACACAAGATACTCAACTGTATCTGCATTCATCTGCATACTGATGGATCATCCTGGGGAGGTGGTTGGGAAGGGCTCACAGTTGAACTTCAAGGGTGATGTCCTGAGCCCACACAAAGGGATGGATTACTCCCCCCCACTAATAATCTAGAGCTAGAGATAGGCTAGTGTCTGTGCATTTCAAATTCAAAGAAGTCATTTCTCATATCAAAGACACTTTTTGTTATAAGTACTGGGTCTCTGACCCCCTGAATTCAGATCAATTCTGGAACTGGAAAAAACGAAGCTAAGTAAAGACTGAAGGATTGCCATCTTGCTGAGCTTGACTGTTCTAAGGGACAGCTGTTCTGCCTGATTGAGCTGCCTGCTGACCTCCACCCTGTGGCAACAACTAAAGGCCATCCCAGAGTGTCTCCAGGGGCTTGCGGGCTGGCCCTTGTTTCCCCCAATACCCCAAACATAATCAGAATCTACAACTTGGAGCCCACCAAGTCTGGCTGTTCTACTCTGGGACTCTGTGCTGACAAGCATTCAGGAGGTTTGCACACTTTGCTCTCTTCAGTGCAGTGAACTCTGACCCGGCGGCTGTGTTGGAGCCTGAGTGCATCTTCACATGTAGCACACCCCCAACTCTGTCCAGAGAAGGGAGCGTGCATTGACCCTGCACTGCATGAGAAACAGCACCGGCGAGGGTGTTCCAGCCCCAGAGCCTACTTGTGGCACACACCAACTCTCCTGCCTATTGAAGAGGCCTGAGCGCTTGACACCTTGGACCTGAAGAGTCCAGAAGGTTGTACGTTGCTCCCGATCACAGCTGTGAGTTCTGTTTATGGATCCTGCTCAAAGGGGATTGAGCTGTGCTCCACACAGCAAAACACATGTATTTTCCTTTACTTATGTAGATGTGGCCTGGGTGGTCCCAGTGTCCGAATCCTGAGCCCCTTAGTGCTTGGGAGATCTCATCTTATCTTCATTGATAACCCAACCCCCCAATTACACCCTAATTATCTCCATCGGGGCACAGATTGCAAAGCCTGCCTGAGTATTTATTCTTATAAAATCCAGAACTCGACTTGTCTTCAAACCCGCCAAACCCGCTGTCCACCCTCCTCATTTAGAGATGAGTGGACCTTAAGTATTCCATCAAAAGAGCTCTGTTGACTTTGCAAATTAAATACTTCCTATAACAGGCCAACAGATATAGTGCTATGTATTTCCTGTCAGTCTCCATGAAGAAAGACCTTGTGGTGAAGGAACCCTGGAAGAAAACTTCCAGGGTGTGGGGGTTATTATATGTTTGCTTTTCAGAAACAAACTCCCACTTTGTAAGTTTATTTCTGAAACAAACTCCTGCTTTGCAAGTTTGTTTCTGAAAAATAAAAGGTGAACAGCCATCAAAATCATCTATACATGAGGCTTGGGAATCAAGAGTAGGGTTGATGCAACATCTGACAATTTTGGAAGATGTCCAGACACCAGCAAACTGTCAATGCCACAAAACTATCAATTCTCCTTAAGGCTGTAAAGCCTGTAAAGCCTTCATTTTGGTTATCCTGTTGGGGGTTGATAATAAGAGTACTCAGCTGGATTTATAAAAGGTGCTTGTGCTTCACCCAGAAACGTCAGATGAGCAGAAATAATCGAGAATCAGTGCAGAAACACTGATTTGCGATTGTTATTAAACAAAATCCAATATTCCGCCTACCACAGACTTTATGTCCTGGGTATTGGTAACTCCCAGGGAAAGGCATTGGACTGAACTTCTTCCAATTCAGAATTGAGTTTTAAGAGCCGAATAAATAGTGTCCTGAAAATGTAGTAAACATGCAATAATTGAATTAGCGCTTGTTGAACAAGTTATTTTTTTTAGAATAAAGCTAAATTATAAAGTTAATTGATGACACTGCTTTACATTAAAGAAGCTCTGAGACCACTTCAGTGGTGGACTGGGACAGAAAATAAGCCGGGTACCAAAACAAAAGTGGTGCCTATTAGCAAAACAGATAGCTAAAAAAAAGTGGCTCACATTTGCAAAAAGAGCAGTTTTGTACTTGAAAGGCTCGTTGTATAGGTGTTTTGCAAGGTGTAGGAGGCTGCATGCATTTGTGCTTGCTAGAGGCAATGCGGTTATATCACAGAAATAAACAGTAAAAACTGTCCCACCAGACTATAAAACAGGCCTACAAACCTTCAAAAATGGCCAATACACTGATCTATTAGACTAGCCCCTCTGGCACTGCCTGATTGCCCTATAGGGCAGTCTCACCGTGCATCATTGATCTGCCAGTTTATACATAATCATTGACCGAATTCCGAAGTTTGCATTGAAGAGACATGATTGTTACAGTTCAGATATTTTTTATTGGGGATTTTAATAAATAAGCAAAGCCAACACATCTTTTCCGACCTCTAAATTGGATTGTCTCTTGTTTTATAATAACTTTTTTTTAAATTACATGGAAATAACAGACAATAATTAACATGACGTTACGAGAATAAACCAAAAACTGTTATATGTGCCAAGGAGTAGAGAAAAATAAAGAAAAGACAAACATTAAAATAAAGCACAAACAAAATTAGACTATAAAATATGTTTCAATATGTAATAAATATATTTAAATCCTCAAATGTGGTCTCATACATGTTCTAAATATCCATTATAATCTGAAAGTAAAACCTTTATGAATCCAATAATTTCATGATATTGTTAATTCTGTATATATGTGCCCAAGAAGAATTTAATCCCCACAGAAATCAAACGTCGAAACAAAGTAAATCGCGGTCTCCCTAATGAGGAATAACAATAAAAGAGAAACAAACCAGCGTAAAATTTGACACAAAAGTAAGAAAAGGTAAACAACAACTATAATGAGAGAATCAGTCACAATACATGGAACTCCAATAATGAGAAGAAAGTTTTTCTCAAGCTAAATGAAGAACAAGTTACTTACCTTTGGTAATGTCTTATCTGGTAGAGACATTGACTAGCCGCAGATTAGTTTCTTAGAATTCTCCCGAGGCACCAGACTGGATCTGTAAAAAATCTTCTGCAGTACCTTTGTACTTCGGTAGATGGTATCGTGCAACTCCCTATCAACATCATCCTCCGCATATGACGTCAAAGGATTCCATATAATCCCTTCTCCAACATGCTGCCATCAGTTTCTTCTGTGACTAGAACTACTAAATTGAAAAGGATGGCAAACAATGCCAAGAAAGCAAGACTGGGATAGCGGGGAGGATGGGTGGATCGGTAAGGAATCTGCATCTAGTCTATGGTTCTACCAGATAAGGCGTTATCGAAGATAAGTAACTTGTTCATCTGATAGAGACAACTAGCTGCAGATTCCTTACCTTAGAATTGGATACCAAAGCAATAGCCACCCAGGAGGAGGGTCTGCAAACACATCCTACCTAAGTCTTGCATATAAACCACCGGTCTAACTGAAGGAGTAGTACACCACACATCACAGAGACAAAGGTGAGAAGAAGCATTCATCTCACCAGAAGAGCAGTGGACAATCCACAGAATATTTTAAGAAATTATGAAACGCCATGGGGGCATAGTATATGGCAATGAAAAGGAAACTGTTGGAAGAGAACAACAACAGAAAAATAACATGAAGTGTGCCAAAGTAGGAGTTTGAACTGAAGAGCAGCTGAGAAGTAAGGTGCAAAAGCACACCAGCAGTTACTGAGACAAGGAATGGTACACCCATCAATAGGTAACCATAGAGGATATTAAAAAAAGGGGAAGAGATGCATGTATGCTGTTTTCCAGCAGATGTATAGGCAAAACCTACAATAAGTTGGAAACTTAACTCTTGTAGGGAGAGTAACTCAAAAGACAGAAAGCACATCTCCAGGAACCCTAAAGGGTAAACCTGAAGAGAAGTGTAACAGAACTGTGAAACACATAGGCCCTCATCTTAACATTGGCGGTAAATGCTGCCTACCGCCATGGCGACGGCTGCCAAAAGACCGTCGCTGTGGCTAACATCCATCTACCAGACCATGACCACAGCCGGATTTCCACCACAAGAAGGGTGGAAATCCGGCTGTGGCCATACTGGTAGATGGTGTCAAGGTGGCGCTTCTACCACCAGCAATGCTATGCCAGTAGACCGCCACCAGCCGTATTATGACGGTAGTAGCGACCCGTCCCGTTCCCTGCCAGAAGACCCCCTGGATTCAGGTAAGTTCAGGGAAGTTGGGCTTCCGACAGGGGAGGCGGGTGGAGTGTGCGTGTGTGTGGGGTAGTGTGCATGAATGTGTGAGCGTGTGCGTGAATGCAACTGTGTGTGTAGTGTTGTTTACGTGGGTGTATGCATGTGTGAGAATGCGTGTAAGAATGGAAATGTGAATACATGTCTTCGTGTCAGTGTGAAGATGTGTGAGAGGATGAATGGATGCATGCATGAATTAATGCGTGTATGACAGTCTGAGTGAGTGTGTGCATGCGTGGTGCGTGTCTGCGAGTGTGCGTAAATGAGTGGGGGTGGGGGCAACCCGGGAGTGTTTGAGGGGGTGGGTGAGCCTCCTACCAGTGACAGGGAAGGAATTCCCAGTCACTGGTTGGGCCTACCACCATGGTTTTTGTGGTGTTACGAATGCAACAAAAACCATGGCGGTAGGCAGGGTAAAAAATGCAGGCTGCACAATAGCGTCCGCCGGGCTGGAGATTGTTATCTCCGGCCCGGCGGCTGCTACCGCCATGGAGGTTGGAGTGGTAAATTGACGGGTTGTCTGCAGTCAACCCGCCAATGTTATAATGTGGCGGTATGTACCTACAGTCTGTTGGAGGTTCTACCACCACTTTATCGCCTACCGCCGGGGTCATAATGACCCCCATAGTGCCTGTCGACAGGAGACACAAATGGTATGCCATATCTATGGCATACAATGGTTAAACGAGGAGGTCTGGAAGATACATGCTCAGACACCCATATGCAAAGATATAGATGTAAAGACATGGATGTGTCCATACATATGTTGTTTACAGATATGCATAGGGCCAGACCAACACATATGTAGAAATAACAATAGAGACATAGACCTATGAGGCAGAAATGATCCATAGATATACACAGCTATTTACATAATATATAAAGGAACATAGAAAGAACAGTGAGGGGAGAGAGAGAGTACACCCCTCAAGAAAGTAAAGCCAGCCAAGCAGGAAAATCAGTGCTAGCAGACTTAGGGGGTCATTACAACATTGGCGGTAGAAGGCGCTTACTGCCGAGGAGAAGACCGCCAATACACCGCCGCCGCGGCAGGAGCCCGCCACAGCTATTATGACACACATCACACCACACCAAAGGTCAGCGATAAAAATGCGGAAACAAATCCTCCACCTCCACGCCAACAGAAACACGCCCATGCCATTAGAACCCACGAATCCACGCGGCGGTCTTTCAACTGCGGTATTCCATTGGCGGTACACACCGCCGCGCTCAAAATACACACACAGCTCCAAAACACCGCCACATTGCACAATTCCAAATACACACACCTGATACACATACACACACCACACCCACACATCCAACACAATATAACACACACACCCACATCACCCACAAACCCCTACTTCCAGAAATTCAGAGAGAAGGCCAGAGAGAGAAAGCACAGAATAGAGAACCCCATCACACAGAGGCACACTACACCATCACCCACACAACATCCACACACAAAACACCACATACCACTACACTCACCACACTCATCACCACATACACCACCCCACACATCACACACACCACCGCATGTCACACCAAAGACACCCCCGCTTCTCCGAGGAGGAGCTCAGGGTCATGGTGGAGGAAATCCTACGGGTAGAGCTACAGCTATTTGTCTCACAGGTACAGCACACATCCATAGCCAGGAAGATGGAGCTATGGCAAAGAATAGTGGACAGGGTCAACACTGTGGGACAGCACCCAAGAAATAGGGAGGACATCAGGAAGAGGTGGAACGACCTACGGGGGAAGGTGCGTTCCACGGTATCCAGGCACAACATCGCGGTACAGCGGACTGGCGGCGGACCCCCACCTCCTCCCCCACAACTAACAACATGGGAGGAGCAAGTCTTGTCCATCTTGCATCCTAAGGGCCTCGGAGGAGTCGTTGGAGGAACTGACACTGGTAAGTCAAATCTTCACTATCATATCCACCACCCTACCTGCATGCTCTTACACACCCCTACCCTCACACCCTCCCCTATCACCCAAACTCCTCACTAATGTACCCATAACACCAACCACCCATCCCAACTCCAAGACCTGCATGACACAACTAAGCATGGATACCCATCACTAAAGCATGCCCACTGCACATACCCAGAACACCCCCCAACCATCAGCACACAAGCCCCCACACAGGAATGCCTGCACTAAGGTTCATGCACACCCAACCATTGCACACCATAAAACACACACATGCAATAATCATGTACTTATACCCCGCAGGAACCCGAAGGAACGTCACCACACTAGAGGGTCCAGACAACACTACTCCACCCCCAGAAGAGGCCCACAGTGACGACAGCAGCTCTGCCCTACTGGATCTTGATGACCAGCCCGGACCATCGTGGGCCTCAGGACAGTCGGTTCCCCTTGCCCAGCCACAGCCCAACACCGAGCTTCCACCCTCAGGTAACACCAGCACAGCACCCACCCAGCGGGCCCATACCTCCGTCCCCAGGACAGGTCAATCAGCGGTGTGTCCACCACTACAGGGCACCCAGGGTAACCCACCACCCCAACAACAACAGGGACCTGGGGGCAGTGGTAGTGGGCACACAGTCCAGGGGATGGAGGCACAGGAACATAGGGGAACTGGGAGGGCTGCTGTGCAACAGAGGGAGGACAGGCCAAGGGAACCTACTCTTCACGAGGCCCTCTCCTCCATCATGGGAGCATACCACCACTCACAGGAGACGATGGCAACGGTCCTGGACAAGTTGCAGGAGACTCTGCGTCTGCAGGAGGAGCAGTATTTGGGGTTCAGGGAGAAGCTCAGGACCATCGGCTCCGCCCTGGGCACCATCGTAGGGGTGCTGACGGACATTCAAAAGACCTTGAGGGACACCGTGGCACTCCAAGGGCCCCCTGACACTAGCCAGGACGATGAACTGCCCACCACCTCTGCCGGCGCTAGTGGACAGGACGCCCCGCCACAGGACCACTACACCAGCACCCCACCCCCTGCAGACAGACAACCACCACGCAAGCGGGCCCTGAGATCCAGGAACATGACAGAGCAAGATGGCAAGACCCCGCCAGGAAATAAGACCACCCTGATTGTCCCCCCACTGTCCCACTTTGTTACCCTGTCCAGATTGGAACTGCCCCAGCTCCACTTCCAATGGCCAGATGTGCAATGTACCTGTGAGACTAATAGACTGGACTCTGCCATGGACATTCCTCCACCATCACCCATCCCCAGTTCACAACCCCCCTTCATTTTTTAGCACTTAAATAAACACCCTTGAAACACTAAAAAAACTGGAGTCAGTCTATGATTTTGAACTTTGTATTGTCAATTACAGTGTCAAAATGGGTTACTCATTGGAAGGCTAACATACCAATGTCACACATCACAAGCCCTTCAAGGATGCAAGCTGTTGACACGTAGGTTACCACATTTGTGAAACTGAAATGGAAGGGGACAACTCAGTTAACAAATAGTGAGTGAAATGTAGGTACAGGATAGAGGTAGACATGTGAAAGTTAAGATATTGTGAAACCTGAAAATGTACTCACCTCTGTTTCACTGGAAATATTGCTGTATGACTGTCTCCCTGTTGTCGTTTTCTTCTTCCTCAGCTTCATCCTCATCACTGTCCACAGGCTCCACAGGCTCCACCGCTGCTACAACACCGTCATCTGGATCATCCTCCTGCAGAAAAGGCACCTGGCGTCGCAATGCCAAATTATGGAGCAGGCGATGATGATGTTGCACACCTTCTTCGGTGGGTAGAATAGGGACCCACCTGTCATATGGAGGCACCTGAACCTGGCTTTCAAGAGGCTGAAGGTGCGTTCGATAACCCTCCTAGTCCGCCCATGGGCCTCATTGTACCGTTCCTCTGCCCTGGTCCTGGGATTCCTCACTGGGGTTAGTAGCCAGGAAAGGTTGGGGTAACCAGAGTCCCCCAATAGCCATACACAGTGCCTCTGGAGTTCACCCATCATATCAGGGATGCTGCTATTGCGCAGGATGTAGGCATCATGCACAGAGCCAGGGAACATAGCATTTACCTGCGAGATGTACTGGTCTGCCAAACAGACCATCTGGACATTCATCAAATGATAACTCTTCCTGTTCCTGTACACCTGTTCACTCCTGCGGGGGGGGGACCAGAGCTACATGGGTCCCATCAATGGCACCTATGACGTTGGGGATATGTCCAAGGGCATAGAAGTCACCTTTCACTGTAGGCAAATCCTCCACCTCAGGGAAAATGATGTATCTCCTTACGTGTTTCAGCAGGGCAGACAACACTCTGGACAACACGTTGGAAAACTTAGGCTGGGACATCCCTGATGCCATGGCCACAGTAGTCTGAAATGACCCACTTGCAAGGAAATGGAGCACTGACAGCACCCGCACGTCAGGGGGGATTCCAGTCGGATGGCGGATTGGTGACATCAGGTCTGGCTCCAACTGGGTACATTGTTGCTGGATTGTGGCACGGTCAAATCGGTAGGTGACGATCAAATGTCTCTCTTCCATTGTCAACAGGTCCACCAGCGGTCGGTACACCGGCAGATTCCGCCATCTTCACATATGTCCCAGCTGACAGTGCCTAAGAAGGACAACAGCGAAGAAACAGTCACCATTCCTCCAGGTATGTACCCACAGTCACAAACAAGACTACAACAGACAATTAACCCTTCCTGGATATGTTTTGAGTGTAGGCCTCGGTATGTGTGACGCAGTAGTAAATGAAGCCATGTGGGCCCCTGAAATGGCGGCTGCCTGACCTCTAAACTGGGACAATGGGATTGTGGGGTAACTGCGCTGGCTTTGGACACCGTTGCGGTAGGCGGTCGTAGACCGCAGCGCAATGCTGCATTGGTTAACATTGGACCCTATGGGTCCCAGGAGCCAATGAACAGGTGCGCCGCCGGTGATGATGCGCATTGCCGCGGACGTCACCGCCATTTTCTATCTGTTCAATCACTAGATACCTGACCTTCGACAGGAGAGGACCTACACTGCCAGTGCTGCTGTGACCTCGGTCTGGAAGCGACAATGGCTGCTGCGTCTGGGGAAAGGGCCCCTGCCTTCACTGCACAGGAGTTGGAGAAACTTGTGGATGGGGTCCTCCCCCAGTACATGCTACTCTACGGTCCTCCAGACCAACAGGTCAGTACACAGGGAGCACGTTGGATGGGCTAGGCCTGGGTGGACAGGGCTGGGTGGGAGAGGGAAGGGGGCAGAGTTCTAAGAACAGAAATGCATGGGGATGAATGGGCCACATGGGCAGAGTTGGGAGGGGGCCACTCACATTGACGGTGCAGTAGATAATGACTGTTCCTCTTTCCTTGTGCATGTCATGTAGGTCAGCGCCCACCAGAAGAGGGACATTTGGCGTGCCATCGCCAAGGAAGTCCGGACCCTGGGGGCCCACCAGAGATGGGGCACCCACTGCCGTAAGAGATGGGAGGACATTCGCCGCTGCAGCAAGAAGACGGCGGAGGCTCAGCTGGGGATGGCCTCCCAACGTGGGAGGGGTGCCCGTCGCACCATGACCCCCCTGATGTTACGGATCCTGGCGGTGGCCTACCACGAGTTGGATGGGCGCATGAGGACATCACAGCAGACACAAGGGGGTGAGTACAACCTCATTCTGCGGACTTTGCGTGCAGTGGAGGGGTCTGGGTGGGGGAGGTGGGCTGTGGGTGTCCCTAGGCCAGGGCGAGTTAGGTAGGCAAGGCCCCTCCGTAATGTAGGCCATGTGGCACTCTACCCCAGCTCAGAACAGTGGCAAGTTTAGGTACAGTTGCCCCTTTGCCATCCATGTGGGCAGATTTCTACCATTGCCATGTAGGCCATACCCCAGAAATTGCATGTGCAGAGGGCAGGAGCACGTCGTAATGCATGGGGCTGCTGCGTCTGTCTTGTCCGCCAACGGTAGTGGTATGCCATGCACTAAAACTCTCTTTCTTCTGCCTCCCCCCTTTTCCTGTTCTCCCTGTCCTTTTGTACATCAGCATCATCAGGCGGAGGTACAGTGGCACCGGAGCACGAGGGAGCTGCATCCCACATGGCCATGGAGGGACACACCACAGACTCTGAATGCACCAGTGGGACGGAGGGCGAGGGGAGCTTCACGTCGGCCACCGGATCACCAACCAGCGACACGGACTCGTCCGCCGATGTGAGCTCCCCTGTGGTGGCGGCCCCATCTATGCGCCCCACTTCTACAGGTACAGCCGCCACCTCCCCTACCAGCCCCGCCCTCCCAGCAGCCCCTCAGCGTTCGCCCCGTGCCCGCTCACCCAGGAGGGTGGGCATCACCTTCGCCCCAGGCACCTCAGGCCCTGCCCCAGTCACCCCTACTGCCCTCAGTGAGGAGGCCATTGACCTCCTCAGGTCACTCACTGTTGGGCAGTCTACCATTGTGAATGCCATCCATGGTGTAGAACGACAGTTGCAACACGGTAATGCATTCCTGGAGGGCATTCATTCTGGTCAGGCTGCCCTTCAGCGAACCCTGCAATCTCTGGCCTCAGCACTGATGGCAGCCATTGTCCCTGTGTCCAGCCTCCCCCCTCCAATTTCCTCCACCCAGACCCAATCCCCTGTACCCCAGCCCATCCCAAGCACACCTACAGACCAGCATGCACACAAGTCAACACCCAAAAGTAGCTCAAGCAAACATAGGCACCACACATACCACAGGCCCTCACACAAGCATCACACCCATACAGACACAGCAACATCCACTGCCTCCACTGTGTCCCCCTCCTCCTCTTCTCCCTCCTCCCTCCCAGTCTCGTCTACACACACACCTGCATGCACCACATCTACAGGCACTAGGACTCGCACCAGGACACCCAGCACCACAAGCCTCTCACCTGCCCTCACCACCTCCACTACCATTTACACGTCCCCTGTGTCCTCTCCCAGTGTGTCTGTGACGCTCCCTCCCAAAGTACACAAACGCCGGCAATCACTCACCCAACATCCATCCACCTCACGACAGCCTCCAGTACCTGCACCTGCACCCAAAACACCTAAAGTGACACCTCCTACAACCACCTCCTCTTCCTCCACTCCCAGACCCCCTCCAGCTACCCATCCCAGTGTCCGTCAGAAACTGTCCCTATGTCAAATTGACCTTTTTGCCCCCACCCACCCCCCTCCAATTCATCAGTCCTGTCGTAGCGCCTCAGCCAAAAAGCCTCCAGTACCAGTGGTGCGTGTTCCAGGTTTTTGGAGTGCACCGTCCACCAGGGCAGGCAGTAGGACCCAGAGCCAAGGCAGTGGCAGCCCACCCCCTGTAAAGGCTCTGAAATTGGGGAGTGGACGACAGGACCGTGTCAAGACTCCTGGTGGGACAACAAGTGAAATGGGATCCAAGGCGATTGGTGAGTCAGCTGTTACTCCAAAGAAGGTGGGGAAGGTCCAGAGGAAGTCTCCCCAGCCTGTTGTGAGTGTCACGGCGGAGAAGTGCGCCATCATTTCCGGCGGTCCAGACACAACCGCCAGCACCGTCGTCACTGGTCCAGAGACCACCGCCAGAGTCACAGCCCAGGAGGGCCCAAGTATCGTTACTGGCCCAGAGACCACCGCCAGAGTCACAGCCCAGGAGGGCCCAAGTATTGTTACTGGTCCAGAGACCACCGCCAGAGTCACAGCCCAGGAGGGCCCAAGTATCGTTACTGGTCCAGAGACCACCGCCGGAGTCACAGCCCAGGAGGGCCCAAGTATCGTTACTGGTCAGGAGACCACCGCCGGAGTCACAGCCCAGGAGGGCCCAAGTATCGTCACTGGTCAGGAGACCACCGCCGGAGTCACAGCCCAGGAGGGACCAGGATCCCACAGCCCCGCTGGCCAATGATGGAACGTCATGCCACACACCAATGTCCAGTGTGGAGTTCGTCATGCCACACACCAATGTCCAGTGTGGAGTTCGTCATGCCACACACCAATGTCCAGTATGGAGATCGTCATGCCACACACCAATGTCCAGTGTGGAGTTCGTCATGCCACACACCAATGTCCAGTATGGAGATCGTCATGCCACACACCAATGTCCAGTGTGGAGTTCGTCATGCCACACACCAATGTCAGTATCCGAACCGCCATGGCAAAGCATTGCTGAACAGTCCATAGACCGGCATGGCTAAGCACCGCTGAAAAGGGCAAAGACTGCCATGTCAAAGCACCGCTGAACAGGGCAAAGACCGCCATGGTGAAGACCGCTGAACTGGGCAAAGACCGCCATGGTGAAGACCGCTGAACAGGGCAAAGACCGCCATGGCAAAGCACCGCTGAACAGTCCATGGACCGGCATGGCTAAGCACCGCTGAACAGTCCATAGACCGCCATGGCAAAGGACCGCTGAACAGTCCAGAACCGTCATGTCAAAGCACCGCTGAACAGGGCAAAGACCGCCATGGTGAAGACCGCTGAACAGGGCAAAGACCGCCATGGTGAAGACCGCTGAACAGGGCAAAGACCGCCACGGCAAAGCACCGCTGAACAGTCCATAGACCGGCATGGCTAAGCACCGCTGAACAGTCCAGAACTGCCATGTCAAAGCACCGCTGAACAGGGCAAAGACCGCCATGCTGAAGACCGCTGAACAGGGCAAAGACCGTCATGGTGAAGACCGCTGAACAGGGCAAAGACCGCCATGGTGAAGACTGCTGAACAGGGCAAAGACCGCCATGGCAAAGCACCGCTGAACAGGGCAAAGACCGCCATGGCTAAGCACCGCTGAACAGGGCAAGCACTGTGTAGGTATGAATAGGCCGCCACTTCAGGCATCCTTATCCCATGTGCAGCTGGGACAGTGACAGGACATGAACTTTCACGGGGAGACTCATCCAGTCTGGGCACCAGTCCCACCCAGTATCAGTAGAGAACTGCATCTACTTGCGAAATTGTGGCTTTGCACTCCCCAGGATGGTCTAGAGGGCAACCCACCCACTTGTGAGACTTGAGAGACTGTGGCTTTGCACTCCCCAGGATGGAACAGTGGGCAAGCCACCCACTGAAGTGACTTGAGAGACTGTGGCTTTGCACTCCCCAGGGTGGCACAGTGGGCAAACTACCCACTGTAGTGACTTGTGAGACTGTGGCTTTGCACTCCCCAGGATGGCACAGTGGGCAAACCACCCACTGTAAAGACTTGTGAGACTGTGGCTTTGCACTCCCCAGGATGGCACAGTGGGCAAACCACCCACTGTAAAGACTTGTGAGACTGTGGCTTTGCACTCCCCAGGATGGCACAGTGGGCAAACCACCCACTGTAAAGACTTGTGAGACTGTGGCTTTGCAGTCCCCAGGATACATCAATGGGCATGGAGCCCCGTCGTGGATCTGGCTTTGCATTCATCCGGCTGAGGTGCCCCCCCTTCCCTTCCCCCTGAGGTGCCTGTAGTGTTTCTATCTGATGCCCCGGCAGTGTTCTCTCCGATTTTGGCCAGGTATCTATTGTGGGCCTCGCCCATGCATTTTTGGACTGTTGGTGCACGGACATTGTTGTGTATATATCTGCACTACTTCTTCTATTGTATATATAATTATGAGTGATTTAGAGATATATATCACTATATTTTTGTATGACATGTATATTGGCACATTACAATGTTTGATCGCAATTCGCTTTGTCTTTGCATTCTTCCAGGGGGATTGTGGGTTGTTAATGTGATATTTGTGACTGCATTGGTGTGTATGTTGTCTAATGCGAGGGTGGGGGTGGGGGTGTTTGGTGGGTGTCCCCCTAACTTTTGCCTCCCCCGTGTCGTAGATGCAGTACTCACCGGTATCTTCTGCGCCTACGTCGCTGTTGGTCGTAAACGAGCAGAAAGACAAGGGCAGGTAGTATTTGGAGTTCCGGCTCCATGGAGTCGTCGTTCCTCGTGGAGTGTGTTCAGGTGAGTGTTTTCCCATAGCAAAAGCTGTTTCCGCCGTGTTTTTATCCACGGAGAATCCGCCCCGGAAAAGGTGGCGGATTGATGTGTTGTGATACTGTGGGCGGTACATTGTCTCCCGCCTGTCTGTTGGCGGTGACCGCTGCGCTGTTTGTCTGTACCGCCGTGGCGGGCGGTGTGTTAAAGTGGCTGTCTTTGTTTGCGGTTTCCGCCAGGGTCATAATTCCCTTTTTTTGTCCGCCGGCCTGTTTGCGGTATTTCCGCACCTTTAACACCGTCCGCCAGGGTTGTAGTGACCACCTTATTAAAGTTAAAAGAAGTTGTCAGAACCACCTGCTGATGGAATCCAACAGAAACCTCACAGTACATGAAAAAGATCAACACGAGGCAGGCAAATGTCACTTGAGTAAATGTGAATCATAGAAAGGCAATGGCAATGACAATCCAGCAGACAGAAAAAAGTTGCTGAAGAAAGGATCGAATGAAAAAGTGTCAGAATCCCTGAGGGACAAACAGTGTATAAGAAAGCAATCTAATATGTGGACCCAATAATGAAATATTCTGAAATATAAGGTATATTTGACTTCGACCCTGTTAGAAATGGGGTCTTTGGTTGGCAATCAGGTTACCCCCTATCCAAGCAAGGACCCTCACTCTAGTCAGGGTAAAAGAGAATCACCCTCAGCTAACCCCTGCACACCCCATTGGTAGCATGGCACGAGTAGCAGGCTTAACTTCAGAGTGCTAAGTGTAAAGTATTTGTACCAACACTCACAGTAACTTAATTAAAACTCTACAAAATGATACAACACAGGTTTAGAAAAATAGAAAATATTTATCTAAACAAAACAAGACCAAAACGACAAAAATCCACAATACGCAAGTCAAGTTATCTATTAAAAACCAAAAAGAGTCTTCATGTAATTTTAAACACAATGCTAACGCTGTTAGTGTGGAAATGTACCTATACTAACGCTGTTAGTGTGGAAATGTACCTGGCAGGGTCAAAAATAACCCAGCACAGGCAAGTGTGCGTCAAAAGGGGCTTGCAATGCGTTGATATCACTCACGAGCGATACTGTGTGTTGTTTCTCCTTCAGTCGGGTCGGCGTGCATCATTTCTTCTCTTCGCAGGACAGCGATGCGTTTATCCGAACAGCACTCTCGAGTCCGGGCAGGCCTTGCATCGTTTTACATGCCCATAAATGTTAGCATCGGAAATCCTGCCACACAAAGATTCTAAAACCATGCAGTGCCTGTCAGCGATGCTGCATGGCATTTCTCCAGCCGCGTGAATCGATCTTCCAGCCGCGCTGCAGGCGAGTGTCGATTTCAGCTGCAAAGTCAGCAGTGCATCAATTTTTCATCCGCGTCTTGGAGTTGCGTCGATCTTTTCCCCGCACGGCAGTCTGTGCGTGGATTTTTTACTCTTGTTCTGCCAGCTTCTCCTTTCAGGGTCTCAGGAACTGGATGGCACCACTTGTCAGGGTAGGAGTCCCAGCAGAGGCTCCAGGTGCTGGCAAAGAGAAGTCTTTGCTGTCCCTTAGACTTCAACAACAGAAGGCAAGTTCAGTTTCATGCCCTTGGAGAGTTCTTCACAAGAAGGAAGGCACATAAAGTCCAGTCTTTGTCCTCTTGCACAGGCAGAAGCAGCAACTGTAGGATAGCTCCACAAAGCACAGTCACAGGCAGGGCAGCTCTTCTTCCTCAGCTCTTCAGCTCTTCTCCAGGCAGAGGTTCCTCTTGGTTTCCAGAAGTGTTCTGTAGTCTGTGGTTTTGGGTTGCCTTCTTTTACCCATTTTGCCCTTTGAAGTAGGCTTACTTCAAAGAAAAGTCTCTCTTGTTTGTGAAATCCTGCCTTGCCCAGGCCCCAGACACACACCAGGGGGTTGGAGACTACATTGTGCGAGGGCAGGCACAGCCCTTTCAGGTGTGAGTGACCACTCCTCCCCTCCTTCCTAGCACAGATGGCTCATCAGGATAAGCAGGCTACACCCCAGCTCCCTTTGTGTCACTGTCTAGAGAGAGGTGCAACCAGCCCAACAGTCAAACTGACCCAGACAGGCAGAGTCACAGAATGGTTTAAGCAGGAAAATGCTCACTTTCTAAATGTGGCATTTTCAAACACACAATCTCAAAATCAACTATACTAAAATATGTATTTTTAAATTGTGAGCTCCCCAAACTCC
This sequence comes from Pleurodeles waltl, assembly GCF_031143425.1. NCBI lineage: Eukaryota > Metazoa > Chordata > Amphibia > Caudata > Salamandridae > Pleurodeles > Pleurodeles waltl. The sequence goes on from NC_090440.1 coordinate 833,879,172, forward strand.
AAATGTCCATCTGCTCCCAAAGGGAATTTACACTTTAATCATTTTTAAAGACAGCAGTATTTCACAGTTAGGACATATAAAACACATTAGTATATGTCCTACCTTAAACATACACCGCACCCTGCCATTGGGGCTACCTAGGGCCTACCTCAAGGGTGTCTTACATGTAAGAAAAGGGAAGGTTTAGGCCTGGCAAGTTGGTACATTTGCCAAGTCGAATTGGCAGTTTAAAACTGCACACACAGACACTGCAGTGACCGTTCTGAGACATGATTATAGGGCTACGCATGTGGGTAGCATTTGATTTGCAGGCCCTGGGCACCTCTAGTGCACTTTACTAGGGACTTATTAGTAAATCAAATATGCCAGTCATGGATAAACCAATCAACGATGCAATTTACACAGAGAGCATACGCACTTTAGCACTGGTTAGCAGAGGTAAAGTGCTAAGAGTTCAAAAGCCAACAAAAAACAGGTCAGAAAAAATAGGAGGAAGGTGGCAATAAGATTGGGGATGACCCTGCAAAAAGGGCCATTTCCAACAGACCCCCAGAATGAGATTCGGACACAGGACCTGCAGAAGTCTGCAAGGCCAAAGCAAATATCCATGTCCGTGGACAACAGTCCTAAACACAAAAACAGTATGAGGTTAGGGAGGAGTAAATGTCTAACAAAAAGAAGAAATATGACTACTTTCTTGCAGCTGACATAGGAGTAAGCAAATGCTAGGTTTGGAATCCTACATACAATATGCCTGAATATAGCGGTCAAAAAGATGACCGAGCACACACACACAGAAGGGGGAAGAATTCCAGGAAGGGAACAAAACCTCTTAATGGGACAGGAAAATAAAGACAAAAACCCAAACACAACTGGATGACGCCCCAAACCTACAAGAGCAGGGCAGGGGAAACAATAAATAAGCACATAAACAACATGGAAAGAATACCTAAGTGTTGCTCAATGGGCAGGATAGAACCCTTGTCCTGGCCATTGTGTACCCATGAGGCACTAGATATTTCCACTGAGTTATAGCTCGGTACCCACAAGGAAGAAGTACATACACATATGTTATACATCTATGTATCTCTATATCTCTCTCTCTCTCTCTCTCTATATATATATATATATATATATATATATATATATAAATATATATATATATATATACACACACGCAAAAAGTTGACTGCCTCCATGACCGGACCGAAAGGTCAGAAGGAGGATGAAGATATCCATGAAGAAGAAGAAAGATGAATGTGGTACCACTCCAGACAAGAGAACATGTGAAAACAAATTCAAAGGTATTCTGACTAGTGCTCTATAAGGGCGACAGATTAAGGTCCCTACATGTCAGATATAATAGAGACAGAAGAGTGACACTTGGAAGCGAAGAGGTACCAACATCCCCAACGAAGGCAGACCATGGAACAGAGTCAGTAATACCATATCCCCACTGCACAAAAGGGAAAGGACATCTGTAAAAAATAGCAGTAGATTAGCAGAATCCTTCTTGACACAAGTAACTATCCTACTCCAAGAAGAGGAACTTAGCAAGCTCCCTGTAGAAAACAGGTAATTATAAAAGAATGGCTAACAGCCTACAACAATTGCTCCGAAGGGCAGGGACTGAAAATGACTCTAACATGTGGAAGAACCCCATAGAGAGCACAATCTCTTAGGTGACCCACCTATCAGTAGAGAACAACAGAAACCCCCCTTTTTAGAGGTATTAGATCCAAACAGGGCCAGAAGAAATATGGAACTTGCCTACTATAATGGTGTATAGAAACACAACACCTGCACCGTAGAAGCATAACCTTCAGTGCTAGGACATGATAAGAATAAAAGCACCTACGAGGAACAGGAACACCACATCGGGTGTCACACTATAAACAAGAAGCACACCAACGTAAGGGGGGTAGAAAAAAGTTCAGCCGGGAATGTAGGAAAGTGCCCTTGTTTGGCATGGTTAAATCCCACACACATTGTGCCTTATATTGATGCCAATTTGGCTGACAGTGTGCTGGGATCCTGCTAACCAGGTCCCAGCACTAATGTTCTTTCCCAAAAACAGTACCTTTGTTTCCAAAATTGGCACACCCCTATCACACAGTTAAGTCCCTTGTAAAAGTTACTCATGGTACCAAGGGCCTTGTGGCCAGGGAAGGTCCCCAAGGGCTACAGAATGTATTAGGCCACCCTGGGGGACCCCTCACCAAGCACATGCACACTGCCATTGCAATTTGTGTATGCTGGTGGGGAGAAAAAGACAAAATCGACATGGCACCCATCCCAGAGTGCCATGGCCACAAACCACTGCCTGTGGCAGTCACCCCTCTAGCAGGCCTTATAGCCGTAAGGCAGGGTGTGCTATACCACAGGTGAGGGCAAAGCTGCGTGAGCAATATGCCCCTATAGTGTCCAAGTCCATTCTTAGTCATTGTAAGTGCAGTGTGGACATATTCAGTAAATAGACTGGGAGTTTGCCAATACAGACTCTACAGCTCTATAATGCCTTCACTGAATATTGGGAAGTTTGGTAAACTACTCAGCACAATAAACCCACACTGATGTCAGTGTTGGATGTATTGAGGAATGCACCCAGAGGACATCCTAGAGATGTCCCCTGTATGTTAGCCAAACTGCTACTGCAGGACAGACCAGTCTGTGCCAGCCTGCCACTGACAGATGAGTTTGTGACCACATGGGGTGAGAGCCTTTGTGCTCTTGGTGGCCAGAAACAAAGTCTGTCCTGAGTGGAGGTGCTTCACTCTCTCGCCCTACAGGAAATTTAACACCTGGCATGAGCCTCAAGGGCTCAGGCCTCCTGTTACAGTGCCCCAGGGCACTCCAGCTAGTGGAGATGTCTGCCCCCCAGACAAAAGCCCCACGTTTGGCAGCAAGTCCAGCAGGAGAATCAAGTAAAGCAGGGGGGGAGTGGCCACCTCATCAATCTTAGTTTGGAAGGCAGGGACCAATAGGTTTAAGTCTGTCCCGCCCTCCCCAAAGGTAGTGAGCACAGGAAAGGTCTAGCCACCCTCAGGGACAGTAGCCATTGGCTACTGCCTCTGACCCCTGTAACACCCCTGAATCCAGAATTTAAAGGCTCCCCTGAACCCAGTTCTGGCCACCTCACAAGAAGAAATAAGAAGGAGTGCTTAACTGAATTCTCACAGAGAAGACTGAAGACGCAAACTGATTTGGCCCAAGCCCTACCGCCCTGTCTCTAGCTTCAAAAGCCCTGCAAAAAGAAAGCGACACATCCTGCCGGACCAGTGACCTCCTAAAAGCCCCAGGAGGACTGCATGCACCACAGAGGACCATGAGCTCCTGTGGACAGTGGCCCTGTCCAAAAAGATACTCTATCTAAGGACTCCAGAGCCTTCCCGGATCTGCGAGTCCTGACCAATTTGCACCCGATGCCCACGGCCCGTGTCCAGGTGGCCCAAATGACTAGAGGTGGTCCCCAGGTGTTTACCGAGCAAGTGCCCACCCTGTGTTGACCCCTCCTGTCCAACAAGATGACACCTGCAGCCTGAATCCGGAGGATTCCCCTGACTGCGACTGAACCGGAAAAAGATTCCCATTGCCAAAAGGTACTCTGCACCTGCAGCCCCCTGGCCTTGGGGAATGCGATGCAGCAATGTCCAACAGGTGACCATCCTCCTTGTCCAGCATATGGTTTTCCAGAACCGACCCCCTGGACCTAGCCTGCAGCATCTGTGTAACCTTTGGAGTCCCTCTACAGGAAAGCAATGGGAGCCAGATGCTGCGTTTGCACCCTGCACCCGGCCACCCCTATGCCGCTGAGGGTGTGTGTGTGGTGCTGGCCTGTGGCCCCCCCTGTGCTCCTCTAAACCCCCCAGGTCTGCCCTCTGAAGAAGCAGGTACTTACCTGCAAGCAGACCTGATTTCGAGTGCCCCCAGCTCCATAGGAGCTCATGTTAAATTTGCCTCATCTTTGACTTCTGCACCCGCCTGGCCACGGGTTGCTGGTGGTGGATGTTTGGGGTTAACTTGAACCCTGACCTGGGAAATTCCTAACCCCTAGAGACTGGAACTGCAAGTTTTGTACTTACCTCGAAACTGTGTTAACTTTTCTTCCCCCCAGGAACAATTTATGAAAATTGCGATGTGTCCACTTTTAAAACAGATTGTTGCCATTTATTTGCATACTGTATAACTTGCCAATTCTAACCAAAGTGGTATTGATACATATGTTAAACACTTACTTACTCATGTACTTACCTGCAACTTGAATCTTGTGATTCTAGAAATAAATTAACAACATATATATTTGTTATATAAAAACCATTGGCCTGGAATAAGTCATTGAGTGTGTGCTTCCTTTATTGCCAGTGTGTGTACAAAAAATGCTTTGCACTACCCTCTGATATGCCTAACTGTTTGAACACACTACCACAAAAGAGAGCATTAGTATTATCTACTTTATCCTCTGTTAAGCCTCTGGGGAACCCCTGGACTCTGTGCACACTTTGGCCTTAATTATGACATTGGCGGTAAATCCTGCTTACCACTGCGGTGACGGGCACCAACATTCGGAGGTGAAAATCAGTTTGCCACATTATGACACACACACCAAACCGACAGAATACTGCCACAAACACATATCCTCCAGACCAAAGGTTAGTGTTAAACTGTTGGTACGAACACCCATACCGTTTCACCAAGAAAACAACGCCCTCCACATTATGACCCACGAATCACCACAGCGGACATTCAACAGCAGTAAACCATTGGTGGTATACACAGGCGCAGTCAGACTAGCCACCCACATACAAAAGAACACAACATTGTCCACTACCAAAAACACATACCTGACACTGATACACACACACCCACCAACACCACTATAAAACACACACCCACATTACTCAAAACCCTTTGCTAACACAAAAAAATACCAAGAGATAGCCACTCAAATCATAGACACAACTACACACACACCACAAAAACCCATTCATCAGTCACGCACCCCACACCCCACCACATTACTAAACACCCTCTGCACAATGCACAATACACACCACACAACACCCATGTCCCCACAAAGGCATGAGGAGTTGCGGGTCATGGTGTAGGAAATAGTCAGAGTAGAGCCACAGCTGTCTGGAGCACAGGTACAGCAAATCCCCCATTGCCAGGAAGATGGAGCTATGGTGGAGAATCGTGGACCAGGTGAATGCCGTGGGACAGCATCCACAACCAAGGGACAACATCAGAAAGACGTGAAATGACCTATGGGGGAAGAGGACTGGCGGTGGACCCCCACTCCTCCCCCAAAGCTGACAGCATGGGAGGAGCAAGTCTTGGCATCACTACATCCTGAGGGACTCACTGGAGTTGCCGGAGGACTGGACACTGGTGAGTCAAGTTTACTACCTATCCCCCCATACCTGCATGCCACCAGCACCCCTCACCCTGACACGCATCACTCCACTCCATCCCACACAGTGCACCACCACGATTACCTAACCTGAATGCCAAGCCTTGCATGCCATACCCACTGCATGCACATCCCTCCCAGCCTTGCATGTACATCCATCACCAATGCATGCACAGCATGGAGAACTAACAATCCCACAATACATCACCATACACAAACAAAGGTGGCAGGGTAACAGCAACAATATAGAGGAAGCTAGGGATGCAGAATATGTCACAGACATGTAGCATAATACACAACTTACATCCCCACAGGTGCCCCAGCCAATGTCAACTGCGAGGAGGTGCCACGGCTACCCAGTCCCTTAACAGAAGATGCTCCAAGTGATGACAGCAACACTGGACTTCTGGTTCTGGATAAACACCCTGGCCCATCAGGGACCATTGGTCAGTCGGATACCCCAGCCCACCACCCACTCCACCACAGAGCCTCCTGTCTCAGTATTCAACACCATAGCAGCCACCCAACGTCCCCATACCTCTGTCCCCAGGACACGCCAATCAGCAGTGTGCCCACCTGTACAGGGACCCCAGTCCACACCTCACTGGTGAGACAATGAGGGTCCTGGGATCAGTGGCAGTGGGCACACTGTTCAAGGGACACAAGCACAGGGGGCCAGGGACACACGGAGGACAGCTGTGCACCAGGGGGAGGACAGGTCCAGGGAACTGACTGTCCAGGAGACACTCTCTAATGTCCTGGGGGCTTACCAACAATCCCAGGACAAGATGGGTCAGGTGATAGACATCATGCAGGAGAACCAGCGTCTGCAGGAGGAACATCACCAGGAGATCAGGAAAGAATTACATACCCTCAACACTACTATGGCCTCCATAGCAGTGGTTCTGGGTGATATGGCCAACATCATGAGAGACTACACAGCACACTCTGGGCCCCTCCCACTAGCCAGTCAGCTGACCAGCCCTCCACATCTGCTGCAGCTAGTGGACAGGAGGCCCTACCACAGGGCCCTCAGGCCACCAGCACCCCTCCCCGCAGAAGGTGAACCACCCCACAAACGGTCCCTGCGACCCAGACAGACACCAGAGACACTTGCCAAGACCAAGACCACCGTCAGGAAATGAGCCACTCCTGAATGTCTCCCTTGTGTTCCACTCTGTCACCTCGTTCACTTTGAACTTCCATTGCTCCCCTTCATACGGCCCCTTGGACACTGGGCCTGTGCTACAAACAGACTGGACCACTACCTTTGACTTTCCTCTGCCATCGCCCCATTCCATTGCACTATTCCTTCATAATTTGCACTTCAATAAACACAATTGAACACAGCTTGAGTAATAGTGCTTTATCTTACAGAAATGTGCAATGTTTTGAACTGTATCATCCTGTGCAATTGTCCAGAACTTTGTGATTCCATCCAAAACATGGCCTGTAGCAGTTTGTAGTCATCACATCAGAACACAGTTGTAACCACACCAACACCTGCAAAATGGGAAGGCATAGGTGACAGTCAGTTGGGATGCTAAGGAATTGACTGACCATCATGCCGTCATGCTACAGCCACACCGAAAAATAATTTTTGGGATGAATGGTCAGTTCTAATGTCTTACCTGTGTGTCATTGGAAGTACTGCCAAATAGCAGATGTCCTGTTGGCCATATCCTTATCTTCTTCATCCTCACTGTCCTCAGGGTCCACTGCTGCCAAAGGAGCATTTCACCCTCCTCCTCCTGCAGATAGGGCACATGAAGGCCAGGTTGTGTCCAGCATACAACAACTATCTGGCAGACCTTTTCAGGGGAGAAGTAGAGGGATCCACATGTAAGATGGAGGTGTCTGAACCTGCCCTTCAGGAGACCAAAGGTCCTCTCAATAATTCTTCTAGTATGCCCATGAGCATCATTATAACTATTCTCAGCCCTTGTCCTCGGATTCCTTACTGGGGTCAAGAGCCAGGCCAGGTTTGGGTAGGCAGAGTCGCCTGCAAGAAGTGAGGGCCAAACATTAGACTTGCACAATGGCATGGGGATGACTCCTGAAGGCATACACTGACATGCATGGGGGGGACTCAGGCTCACCTATTAGCCACACTGTGTGCATCTGTAGTTGTGCCATCACATGTGGGATGCTGCTATTCCTCAAGACGAAGGTGTCATGCAATGGCAATGACTTGGGAGATGTACTGGTCAGCCGGGCACACCATTTGGACATTGAGTGAGTGGAAACACTTCTGATTCCTGAACACCTGTTCATTAGCCCGGGGGGACGACAAATGCTATATGTGTTCCATCAGTGGCCCCAATAACAGTTGTAATATGTCCCATTGCATAGAATCCTGCCTTCGCAGTGGCCAAATCTTCCACTTGGGGGAAAGCGACATAGCTGCACATGTTCTTGAGCAAGGCAGACAAAACCCATGCCAGCACTTTTGAGAACATTGGCTGTGACATTCCTGCAGTCAAGCCCACTGTCACTTGGAAAGAGCCAGTTGCCAGGAAATGGAGCACTGATAGGACCTGCACAAGAGAGGGGATCCCAGTGGGATGACAGATATCAGATCAGGCTCCAATTGAGCACACAGCTCTATGATTGTGGCCCTGCCCAGTCTATAGGCCAGTATTATGTGCCTGTCCTCCAGTGTAGCCAAATCCACAAGGGGTCTCCCTCTCCCCCATCTGCCCATAAGTGCAGGGTTGCAACCACCCAGCCCAGCACCTCAGCCAACCAGTCTGCCACTGCCCCCACCAAGAAATCTGCTGCTGGCACTAAGGGGCCCCAAAGTGGGATGGCAGCCAATGCCAGTAAGACCACTCCTCCACCTCACAAATGGAGGTCTAGGGTGGAGAAACCTAAGGGACCGAGGACTGGGTCAGTGGAGGCACTGCCTAGACCTGGAGGCAAGGCCACAAGTCACATGGCAAAGGCCAAGGGGGCCGGTCACATGAACTCAAGGATGATCCCCCTCCACCACCTGAGGTCAAGGAGCCCCCTCCGCCACTTGAGGTCAAGGAGCCCCCATCCACCACCTTTGGGCAAGGATTCCCCTCCACCTCTTGAGAGCAAAGAGCCCCTCCACCACCTGAGGGCAATGATCCCCCTCCACCACCTGAGGGCAAGGAGCCCCCTCTACCACTTGAAAGCAAGGGGCCCCCTCTACCACCTGAGGGCATGGAGCCCCCTCTACCACCTGAGGGCATGTCGACCATCATCCAGAGTCTGTGGCCTAACACTCCCCTCCAGAGACTATTAGGCAAGGATCCCCCTCCAGAACCAGTGGGCATGATACCCACTCCAGAGACTGTGGCTTTACACTCCCCTTCAGAGACTATTGGGCAAGGAGCCCCCTCCAGTACCAGTGGACATGATACCCACTCCAGAGACTGTGGCCTTACACTCCCCTCCATAGACTATTGGGCAAGGATTCCCCTCCAGAACCAGTGGGCATGATACCCACTCTAGCTGAGTTGCCCCCCAATGCCCTTTCCCCCTGAGATGCTGTAGGAAGTTGGCTCTGTATGTGCTATTTCAAAGTAAGGAATAGCATGCACAGAGTCCAAGGGTTCCCCTTAGAGGTAAAATAGTGGTAAAAATAGATAATACTAATGCTCTATTTTGTGGTAGTGTGGTCGAGCAGTAGGCTTATCCAAGGAGTAGTGTTAAGCATTTGTTGTACATACACATAGACAATAAATGAGGTACACACACTCAGAGACAAATCCAGCCAATAGGTTTTTATATAGAAAAATATCTTTTCTTAGTTTATTTTAAGAACCACAGGTTCAAATTCTACATGTAATATCTCATTCGAAAGGTATTGCAGGTAAGTACTTTAGGAACTTCAAATCATCAAAATTGCATGTATACTTTTCAAGTTATTGACAAATAGCTGTTTTAAAAGTGGACACTTAGTGCAATTTTCACAGTTCCTAGGGGAGGTAAGTTTTGATTAGTTTTACCAGGTAAGTAAGACACTTACAGGGTTCAGTTCTTGGTCCAAGGTAGCCCACCGTTGGGGGTTCAGAGCAACCCCAAAGTCACCACACCAGCAGCTCAGGGCCGGTCAGGTGCAGAGTTCAAAGTGGTGCCCAAAACACATAGGCTAGAATGGAGAGAAGGGGGTGCCCCGGTTCCGGTCTGCTTGCAGGTAAGTACCTGCGTCTTCGGAGGGCAGACCAGGGGGGTTTTGTAGGGCACCGGGGGGGACACAAGTCCACACAGAAATTTCACCCTCAGCGGCGCGGGGGCGGCCGGGTGCAGTGTAGAAACAAGCGTCGGGTTCGCAATGTTAGTCTATGAGAGATCTCGGGATCTCTTCAGCGCTGCAGGCAGGCAAGGGGGGGGTTCCTTGGGGAAACCTCCACTTGGGCAAGGGAGAGGGACTCCTGGGGGTCACTTCTCCCGTGAAAGTCCGGTCCTTCAGGTCCTGGGGGCTGCGGGTGCAGGGTCTCTCCCAGGCGTCGGGACTTTGGATTCAAAGAGTCGCGGTCAGGGGAAGCCTCGGGATTCCCTCTGCAGGCGGCGCTGTGGGGGCTCAGGGGGGACAGGTTTTGGTACTCACAGAATCAGAGTAGTCCTGGGGTCCCTCCTGAGGTGTCGGGTCTCCACCAGCCGAGTCGGGGTCGCCGGGTGCAGTGTTGCAAGTCTCACGCTTCTTGCGGGGAGCTTGCAGGGTTCTTTAAAGCTGCTGGAAACAAAGTTGCAGCCTTTCTTGGAGCAGGTCCGCTGTCCTCGGGAGTTTCTTGTCTTTTCGAAGCAGGGGCAGTCCTCAGAGGATGTCGAGGTCGCTGGTCCCTTCGGAAGGCGTCGCTGGAGCAGGATCTTTGGAAGGCAGGAGACAGGCCGGTGAGTTTCTGGAGCCAAGGCAGTTGTCGTCTTCTGGTCTTCCGCTGCAGGGGTTTTCAGCTGGGCAGTCCTTCTTCTTGTTGCAGGAATCTAATTTTCTAGGGTTCAGGGTAGCCCTTAAATACTAAATTTAAGGGCGTGTTTAGGTCTGGGGGGTTAGTAGCCAATGGCTACTAGCCCTGAGGGTGGGTACACCCTCTTTGTGCCTCCTCCCAAGGGGAGGGGGTCACAATCCTAACCCTATTGGGGGAATCCTCCATCTGCAAGATGGAGGATTTCTAAAAGTTAGAGTCACCTCAGCTCAGGACACCTTAGGGGCTGTCCTGACTGGCCAGTGACTCCTCCTTGTTATTCTCATTATTTTCTCCGGCCTTGCCGCCAAAAGTGGGGCCTGGCCGGAGGGGGCGGGCAACTCCACTAGCTGGAGTGTCCTGCTGGGTTGGCACAAAGGAGGTGAGCCTTTGAGGCTCACCGCCAGGTGTGACAATTCCTGCCTGGGAGAGGTGTTAGCATCTCCACCCAGTGCAGGCTTTGTTACTGGCCTCAGAGTGACAAAGGCACTCTCCCCATGGGGCCAGCAACATGTCTCGGTTTGTGGCAGGCTGCTAAAACTAGTCAGCCTACACAGATAGTCGGTTAAGTTTCAGGGGGCACCTCTAAGGTGCCCTCTGGGGTGTATTTTACAATAAAATGTACACTGGCATCAGTGTGCATTTATTGTGCTGAGAAGTTTGATACCAAACTTCCCAGTTTTCAGTGTAGCCATTATGGTGCTGTGGAGTTCGTGTTTGACAGACTCCCAGACCATATACTCTTATGGCTACCCTGCACTTACAATGTCTAAGGTTTTGCTTAGACACTGTAGGGGTACCATGCTCATGCACTGGTACCCTCACCTATGGTATAGTGCACCCTGCCTCAGGGCTGTAAGGCCTGCTAGAGGGGTGTCTTACCTATACTGCATAGGCAGTGAGAGGCTGGCATGGCACCCTGAGGGGAGTGCCATGTCGACTTACTCGTTTTGTCCTCACTAGCACACACAAGCTGGCAAGCAGTGTGTCTGTGCTGAGTGAGAGGTCTCCAGGGTGGCATAAGACATGCTGCAGCCCTTAGAGACCTTCCTTGGCATCAGGGCCCTTGGTACTAGAAGTACCAGTTACAAGGGACTTATCTGGATGCCAGGGTCTGCCAATTGTGGATACAAAAGTACAGGTTAGGGAAAGAACACTGGTGCTGGGGCCTGGTTAGCAGGCCTCAGCACACTTTCAATTGTAAACATAGCATCAGCAAAGGCAAAAAGTCAGGGGGCAACCATGCCAAGGAGGCATTTCCTTACACAACCCCCCCCCAAACGAAAGAGGATGAGACTAACCTTTCCCAAGAGAGTCTTCATTTTCTAAGTGGAAGAACCTGGAAAGGCCATCTGCATTGGCATGGGCAGTCCCAGGTCTGTGTTCCACTATAAAGTCCATTCCCTGTAGGGAGATGGACCACCTCAACAGTTTAGGATTTTCACCTTTCATTTGCATCAGCCATTTGAGAGGTCTGTGGTCAGTTTGAACTAGGAAGTGAGTCCCAAAGAGGTATGGTCTCAGCTTCTTCAGGGACCAAACCACAGCAAAGGCCTCCCTCTCAATGGCACTCCAACGCTGCTCCCTGGGGAGTAACCTCCTGCTAATGAAAGCAACAGGCTGGTCAAGGCCATCATCATTTGTTTGGGACAAAACTGCCCCTATCCCATGTTCAGAGGCATCAGTCTGCACAATGAACTGCTTAGAATAATCTGGAGCTTTGAGAACTGGTGCTGAGCACATTGCCTGTTTCAGGGTGTCAAAGGCCTGTTGGCAGTCCACAGTCCAGTTCACTTTCTTGGGCATTTTCTTGGAGGTGAGCTCAGTGAGGGCTGTCACAATGGATCCATATCCCTTCACAAACCTCCTGTAGTACCCAGTCAAGCCAAGGAATGCCCTGACTTGAGTCTGGGTTTTTGGAGCTACCCAGTCCAGAATAGTCTGGATCTTGGGTTGGAGTGGCTGAACTTGGCCTCCACCTACAAGGTGTCCCAAGTAAACCACAGTTCCCTGCCCTATCTGGCATTTGGATGCCTTGATAGAGAGGCCTGCAGATTGCAGAGCCTTCAAAACCTTCCTCAGGTGGACCAGGTGATCCTGCCAGGTGGAGCTAAAGACAGCAATATCATCAAGATAAGCTGTGCTAAAGGACTCCAAGCCAGCAAGGACTTGATTCACCAACCTTTGGAAGGTGGCAGGGGCATTCTTTAAACCAAAGGGCATAACAGTAAACTGATAATGCCCATCAGGTGTGGAGAATGCTGTCTTTTCTTTTGCTCCAGGTGCCATTTTTATTTGCCAGTACCCTGCTGTCAAGTCAAAGGTACTTAGAAATTTGGCAGCACCTAATTTATCAATGAGCTCATCAGCTCTCGGAATTGGATGAGCATCTGTCTTGGTGACAGAATTGAGCCCTCTGTAGTCCACACAAAACCTCATCTCTTTCTTTCCATCTGTGGTGTGAGGTTTGGGGACTAAGACCACTGGGCTAGCCCAGGGGCTGTCAGAGCGCTCAATGACTCCCAATTCCAGCATCTTGTGGACTTCCACCTTGATGCTTTCCTTAACATGGTCAGACTGTCTAAAGATTTTGTTCTTGACAGGCATGCTGTCTCCTGTGTCCACATCATGGGTACACAGGTGTGTCTGACCAGGGGTTAAGGAGAAGAGTTCAGGAAACTGTTGTAGGACTCTCCTACAATCAGCTTGCTGTTGGCCAGAGAGGGTGTCTGAGTAGATCACTCCATCTACTGTACCATCTTTTGGGTCTGATGACAGAAGATCAGGGAGAGGTTCACTCTCTGCCTCCTGATCCTCATCTGTTACCATCAACAGATTGACATCAGCCCTGTCGTGGAAGAGTTTAAGGCGGTTTACATGGATCACCCTCTTGGGGCTCCTGCTTGTGCCCAGGTCCACCAAGTAGGTGACCTGACTCTTCCTCTCTAGTACTGGGTAAGGGCCACTCCACTTGTCCTGGAGTGCCCTGGGAGCCACAGGCTCCAGAACCCAGACTTTCTGCCCTGGTTGGAACTCAACCAGTGCAGCCTTTTGGTCATACCAAAACTTCTGGAGTTGTTGGCTGGCCTCAAGGTTTTTGGTTGCCTTTTCCATGTACTCTGCCATTCTAGAGCGAAGGCCAAGTACATAGTCCACTATGTCCTGTTTAGGCTCATGGAGAGGTCTCTCCCAGCCTTCTTTAACAAGGGCAAGTGGTCCCCTTACAGGATGACCAAACAGAAGTTCAAAGGGTGAGAACCCTACTCCCTTCTGTGGTACCTCCCTGTAAGCGAAAAGCAGACATGGCAGGAGGACATCCCATCTCCTTTTGAGTTTTTCTGGGAGCCCCATGATCATGCCCTTTAATGTCTTGTTGAATCTCTCAACCAAGCCATTAGTTTGTGGATGGTATGGTGTAGTGAATTTATAAGTCACTCCACACTCATTCCACATGTGCTTTAGGTATGCTGACATGAAGTTGGTACCTCTGTCAGACACCACCTCCTTAGGGAAACCCACTCTGGTAAAGATACCAATGAGGGCCTTGGCTACTGCAGGGGCAGTAGTCGACCTAAGGGGAATAGCTTCAGGATACCTGGTAGCATGATCCACTACTACCAGGATATACATATTTCCTGAGGCTGTGGGAGGTTCCAGTGGACCAACTATGTCCACACCCACTCTTTCAAAGGGCACCCCCACCACTGGAAGTGGAATGAGGGGGGCCTTTGGATGCCCACCTGTCTTACCACTGGCTTGACAGGTGGGGCAGGAGAGGCAAAACTCCTTAACCATGTTGGACATATTGGGCCAGTAGAAGTGGTTGACTAACCTCTCCCACGTCTTGGTTTGTCCCAAATGTCCAGCAAGGGGAATGTCATGGGCCAATGTTAGGATGAACTCTCTGAACAGCTGAGGCACTACCACTCTCCTAGTGGCACCAGGTTTGGGGTCTCTGGCCTCAGTGTACAGGAGCCCCTCTTCCCAATAGACCCTATGCGTTCCATTTTTCTTGCCTTTGGACTCTTCAGCAGCTTGCTGCCTAAGGCCTTCAAGAGAGGGACAGGTTTCTTGTCCCTTACACAGCTCTTCCCTTGAGGGTCCCCCTGGGCCTAAGAGCTCAACCTGATAAGGTTCAAGCTCCAAAGGCTCAGTTCCCTCAGAGGGCAGAACTTCTTCCTGAGAAGAGAGGTTCCCTTTCTTTTGCTGTGTTGCAGTTGGTTTCCCAACTGACTTTCCTGTTCTCTTGGTAGGCTGGGCCATTTTTCCAGACTCCAGCTCTACTTGTTCACCCTGTGCCTTGCACTGCGCTCTTGTTTTCACACACACCAGTTCAGGGATACCCAGCATTGCTGCATGGGTTTTTAGCTCTACCTCAGCCCATGCTGAGGACTCCAGGTCATTTCCAAGCAGACAGTCCACTGGGATATTTGAGGAGACCACCACCTGTTTCAGGCCATTGACCCCTCCCCATTCTAAAGTAACCATTGCCATGGGATGTACTTTTCTCTGATTGTCAGCGTTGGTGACTGTGTAAGTTTTTCCAGTCAGGTATTGGCCAGGGGAAACCAGTTTCTCTGTCACCATGGTGACACTGGCACCTGTATCCCTCAGGCCCTCTATTCTAGTCCCATTAATTAAGAGTTGCTGTCTGTATTTTTGCATGTTAGGCGGCCAGACAGCTAGTGTGGCTAAATCCACCCCACCCTCAGAAACTAGAGTAGCTTCAGTGTGGACCCTGATTTGCTCTGGGCACACTGTTGATCCCACTTGGAGACTAGCCATACCAGTGTTACCTGGATGGGAGTTTGGAGTGGAACCTTTCTTGGGACAGGCCTTGTCTCCAGTTTGGTGTCCATGCTGTTTACAGCTATGACACCAGGCCTTTTTGGGATCAAAGTTTTTACCCTTGTACCCATTGTTTTGTGAAGAGGCTCTGGGCCCACCCTCCTGTGCAGGTTTTTGGGGGCCTGTAGAAGACTCTTTACTATTTTTAGTTTTGGTTGTCTCATCACCCTTCTGCTGGGGAGTCTTTGTGACCCCTTTCTTTTGGTCACCCCCTGTTGAAGTCTTGGACACCCTTGTCTTGACCCAATGGTCCGCCTTCTTTCCCAATTCTTGGGGAGAAATTGGTCCTAGGTCTACCAGATGCTGATGCAGTTTATCATTGAAACAATTACTTAACAGGTGTTCTTTCACAAATAAATTGTACAGCCCATCATAATTACTTACACCACTGCCTTGAATCCAACCATCTAGTGTTTTCACTGAGTAGTCAACAAAGTCAACCCAGGTCTGGCTCGAGGATTTTTGAGCCCCCCTGAACCTAATCCTGTACTCCTCAGTGGAGAATCCAAAGCCCTCAATCAGGGTACCCTTCATGAGGTCATAAGATTCTGCATCTTGTCCAGAGAGTGTGAGGAGTCTATCCCTACACTTTCCTGTGAACATTTCCCAAAGGAGAGCACCCCAGTGAGATCTGTTCACTTTTCTGGTTACACAAGCCCTCTCAAAAGCTGTGAACCATTTGGTGATGTCATCACCATCTTCATATTTAGTTACAATCCCTTTGGGGATTTTCAACATGTCAGGAGAATCTCTGACCCTATTTATGTTGCTGCCACCATTGATGGGTCCTAGGCCCATCTCTTGTCTTTCCCTCTCTATGGCTAGGATCTGTCTTTCCAAAGCCAACCTTTTGGCCATCCTGGCTAACTGGATGTCCTCTTCACTGGAGTTATCCTCAGTGATTTCAGAGTTGTTGGTCCCTCCTGTGAGGGAACCAGCATCCCTGACTATTATTTGTGGAGTCAGGGCTTGAGAAGCCCTGCTCTCCCTAAGTAGGACTGGAGGGGGGGAATTTCCCTCCAAGTCACTATCTTCATCCTCTGAGTTGCCATCCTCAGAGGGGTTGGCCTTTTCAAACTCTGCCAAAAGCTCCTGGAGCTGTACTTTGGTAGGTTTGGGGCCCATTGCTATTTTCTTTAGTTTACAGAGTGACCTTAGCTCTCTCATCTGTAGATGGAGGTAAGGTGTGGTGTCGAGTTCCACCACATTCACATCTGTGCTAGACATTATGCTTCTAAAAGTTGGAATACTTTTTAAGAAACTAAAACTGGTTCTAGAATCTAATTCAAACTTTTACAAACTTTTAAACTCTAAAAGAAATGCTAAACAGGATCTAACACAAGGCCCTAGCAGGTCTTTTAAGAATTTAGAAAACTTTTCAAATTGCAAAAATCAATTTCTAATGACAATTTTGGAATTTGTCGTGTGATCAGGTATTGGCTGAGTAGTCCAGCAAATGCAAAGTCTTGTACCCCACCGCTGATCCACCAATGTAGGAAGTTGGCTCTGTATGTGCTATTTCAAAGTAAGGAATAGCATGCACAGAGTCCAAGGGTTCCCCTTAGAGGTAAAATAGTGGTAAAAATAGATAATACTAATGCTCTATTTTGTGGTAGTGTGGTCGAGCAGTAGGCTTATCCAAGGAGTAGTGTTAAGCATTTGTTGTACATACACATAGACAATAAATGAGGTACACACACTCAGAGACAAATCCAGCCAATAGGTTTTTATATAGAAAAATATCTTTTCTTAGTTTATTTTAAGAACCACAGGTTCAAATTCTACATGTAATATCTCATTCGAAAGGTATTGCAGGTAAGTACTTTAGGAACTTCAAATCATCAAAATTGCATGTATACTTTTCAAGTTATTGACAAATAGCTGTTTTAAAAGTGGACACTTAGTGCAATTTTCACAGTTCCTAGGGGAGGTAAGTTTTGATTAGTTTTACCAGGTAAGTAAGACACTTACAGGGTTCAGTTCTTGGTCCAAGGTAGCCCACCGTTGGGGGTTCAGAGCAACCCCAAAGTCACCACACCAGCAGCTCAGGGCCGGTCAGGTGCAGAGTTCAAAGTGGTGCCCAAAACACATAGGCTAGAATGGAGAGAAGGGGGTGCCCCGGTTCCGGTCTGCTTGCAGGTAAGTACCTGCGTCTTCGGAGGGCAGACCAGGGGGGTTTTGTAGGGCACCGGGGGGGACACAAGTCCACACAGAAATTTCACCCTCAGCGGCGCGGGGGCGGCCGGGTGCAGTGTAGAAACAAGCGTCGGGTTCGCAATGTTAGTCTATGAGAGATCTCGGGATCTCTTCAGCGCTGCAGGCAGGCAAGGGGGGGGTTCCTTGGGGAAACCTCCACTTGGGCAAGGGAGAGGGACTCCTGGGGGTCACTTCTCCCGTGAAAGTCCGGTCCTTCAGGTCCTGGGGGCTGCGGGTGCAGGGTCTCTCCCAGGCGTCGGGACTTTGGATTCAAAGAGTCGCGGTCAGGGGAAGCCTCGGGATTCCCTCTGCAGGCGGCGCTGTGGGGGCTCAGGGGGGACAGGTTTTGGTACTCACAGAATCAGAGTAGTCCTGGGGTCCCTCCTGAGGTGTCGGGTCTCCACCAGCCGAGTCGGGGTCGCCGGGTGCAGTGTTGCAAGTCTCACGCTTCTTGCGGGGAGCTTGCAGGGTTCTTTAAAGCTGCTGGAAACAAAGTTGCAGCCTTTCTTGGAGCAGGTCCGCTGTCCTCGGGAGTTTCTTGTCTTTTCGAAGCAGGGGCAGTCCTCAGAGGATGTCGAGGTCGCTGGTCCCTTCGGAAGGCGTCGCTGGAGCAGGATCTTTGGAAGGCAGGAGACAGGCCGGTGAGTTTCTGGAGCCAAGGCAGTTGTCGTCTTCTGGTCTTCCGCTGCAGGGGTTTTCAGCTGGGCAGTCCTTCTTCTTGTTGCAGGAATCTAATTTTCTAGGGTTCAGGGTAGCCCTTAAATACTAAATTTAAGGGCGTGTTTAGGTCTGGGGGGTTAGTAGCCAATGGCTACTAGCCCTGAGGGTGGGTACACCCTCTTTGTGCCTCCTCCCAAGGGGAGGGGGTCACAATCCTAACCCTATTGGGGGAATCCTCCATCTGCAAGATGGAGGATTTCTAAAAGTTAGAGTCACCTCAGCTCAGGACACCTTAGGGGCTGTCCTGACTGGCCAGTGACTCCTCCTTGTTATTCTCATTATTTTCTCCGGCCTTGCCGCCAAAAGTGGGGCCTGGCCGGAGGGGGCGGGCAACTCCACTAGCTGGAGTGTCCTGCTGGGTTGGCACAAAGGAGGTGAGCCTTTGAGGCTCACCGCCAGGTGTGACAATTCCTGCCTGGGAGAGGTGTTAGCATCTCCACCCAGTGCAGGCTTTGTTACTGGCCTCAGAGTGACAAAGGCACTCTCCCCATGGGGCCAGCAACATGTCTCGGTTTGTGGCAGGCTGCTAAAACTAGTCAGCCTACACAGATAGTCGGTTAAGTTTCAGGGGGCACCTCTAAGGTGCCCTCTGGGGTGTATTTTACAATAAAATGTACACTGGCATCAGTGTGCATTTATTGTGCTGAGAAGTTTGATACCAAACTTCCCAGTTTTCAGTGTAGCCATTATGGTGCTGTGGAGTTCGTGTTTGACAGACTCCCAGACCATATACTCTTATGGCTACCCTGCACTTACAATGTCTAAGGTTTTGCTTAGACACTGTAGGGGTACCATGCTCATGCACTGGTACCCTCACCTATGGTATAGTGCACCCTGCCTCAGGGCTGTAAGGCCTGCTAGAGGGGTGTCTTACCTATACTGCATAGGCAGTGAGAGGCTGGCATGGCACCCTGAGGGGAGTGCCATGTCGACTTACTCGTTTTGTCCTCACTAGCACACACAAGCTGGCAAGCAGTGTGTCTGTGCTGAGTGAGAGGTCTCCAGGGTGGCATAAGACATGCTGCAGCCCTTAGAGACCTTCCTTGGCATCAGGGCCCTTGGTACTAGAAGTACCAGTTACAAGGGACTTATCTGGATGCCAGGGTCTGCCAATTGTGATACAAAAGTACAGGTTAGGGAAAGAACACTGGTGCTGGGGCCTGGTTAGCAGGCCTCAGCACACTTTCAATTGTAAACATAGCATCAGCAAAGGCAAAAAGTCAGGGGGCAACCATGCCAAGGAGGCATTTCCTTACAGATGCCTACCCATTTCCAATATGATGCCCCTGAACACTGGAGTCCAGATGATGTCAGGAGTCAAGTTGGGGCTTGGACGATGCCCTATGGCCATGTGGCTCTTTGGTACTTTGAACTGGCTATTGGCCCAATCTGCACTTTGACGTCTACATTTTGATTTCATTATTCCTTATGGTGGCTTTTGGCAGCAAATTACAGTGTTCATACTTCAGATTTGTGTCCTTGCATTATTTGCTTGTGGGTCATGTAACAGATGATTTACTTTACAGCTGGTTACATGCCTGTGATGTGTATGTATGGTGTGTGTTGTGCATGTATATGTCACTCTCCTTATCCTCCCTCCCTCCCTTGTGTGCTAGGCGGCTGTACTCACTGTTGTCGTCTTTGTTGGTGTTAGTGCTCCGGAAGGGCCATGGCGTGGTAGAGCATCGGAAAGACTTGGAGTTCCGGTTCCATGGCGGCTGTAGAGTCCTCTGTGTCCCTGAAGGTGAGTCTTTCGTTTTCTGTGATGTATTTCCGCCAGGCTTTTGATGGCGTTGCTACCACCCCATAAATCCTGGTGGTTTGCTATGTCATAATATGGTGGGTGGTACCTTGAGTTCCGCCTGGCTGTAGGTGGCTACCGCCGTGGTCAGTGATGTTAACGTCCTGGTGGTTGGTGAGGTACATTGGCTGTCTAAGGGAGGTCTCACAGCCATGATCAGAATTTGGTGGTAATTACCACCAGCCTGTTGGTGGTATTACTGACACTTCAACAGTGGCGTTCAGTACACCACCAATGTCATAATGACCACCTATATCTCATTTTCATATAGTATATATAGAGCCAGCTTCCTACAGGGAAAAACAACAGTCCCTGAACAAAGGAACCAAGCCAGGGGAAGATTCTGTACCATGAAGAGGCCTTAAGGCTGAGTTCCACCATGAGCATCTCTAAAACTGCGTAAAGCTGAGTTGGCATGTGTGCAAAAAAGGGAGGTGCCATCAAAAGGCAAGTAAAGATGCCTCCACACCTTCCGAGAAATTGGAGGAACGTAACCATGACCTTCATCGAAGCGCTACCAAAGAAGCCATAATCCTTCCAGCAGAATCTGTGGTATCCATACCACATCTGATACTAAGCTTGGTGGCCTGCTGACCATCCCATACAAAACACATTAGAGCATGAATTCCCTGTCACTAATAGGGCCTACTGCCATGGTTTTCGTTGTGTTACAAATGCCACTAAAACCATGGTGGTACGCAGGGACATAATACCGCCGGCGCAACAATGGTGGCCACTGGGCTGGAGATTCTCATCTCTAGCCCGGCGGCTGCTACCGCCATGGCGGTCAAAGTGGTACATTGGCGGGTTGGCTTCAGCCAACCCGCCAATGTCATAATGTGGTGGTAAGTACCGCCAGGCTATTGGCTTTACTACCGCCACATTAGCACCGACCGCCGGGATCATAATGACCCCCTTAATCTCAAAGTTGTCGATAAAAAATTGCTCTTAGAAGCACAAAGCAACATCTGCAGTTATTGAGTCTCACAGGACTCGGACAACGTCACAACTTCAGACAAACAACGATGGAACCACGGATGGATGCAGCGACCTGGTTATTTGTGCCAGAATTTTACCCATGTCCTTGATTAGAGGCATTGCATTATGCTGCACTGGTTCCGATGAGGAGTTATGAGGGCTGTGATGTGAAGTCCTGCATTGTGTTGTGTCATGTTGCACCAGATGATATGAGGCTGCCAGTCAGGAGCTGTGATGCAATGTCCTGCGTCATGTTTCATCTTTACCCATGAAGCTGCAAATCAGGAGCTGCATGATGCTGCAATGTGAGGTCATGCGTCGAGTTGTGTCTCACTGCATCGGATTTGGTACAACATAGGGTAGGCAGGGATGATTACACTGAGAAGGTCTAGGACCTAGGGTGCACATCTTGGGGTCAGGATTCTAGGCAGAGGCCAGCAGCAGGGCACAAGCAGGGCCATTTGCAGAACCAACCTGGTCCAGTTGCAGCAGGTCATCTAGAAAGTTGTAAGGAGACCTCTGGAGCTTGTTCTGTCCCTGAAGGCCAGACTGACTCATGGAGCACATCCAGCCTTCCTTCTCAGACAGCAAGGCAGTCCTCAAGCAGCAGGGCATCACTCTGGTAACCGCAGGACAGTCCTCTGGTGGCAGGGCAGACCTTCTTCTGTAATGTCCACTGGAGTGTACTGATGAGTGGCTCTGGAGGTCCAATATTTATACCTGGTGCCAGACTTTGATGTGGGGGATTCCCTATACTCCCACCCCTGGTTCTCTCCCCCTTCTCCTGTCAAGGTTCCAAGAAGTCTGGGATGACAAAAGTCTTGTGTCAGGGTCCTTTGTGTGTACTGGAGAAAAGCACATTGAACTATAAGTGGGACAGGGTAATGCTCTGGGACCAGATATTGTGGCAGGATGGCCCATCCTGTCCACATCTAGTCCCCTCTGAGTCACTGTCTGGGAGGAATACACAACCCCAAACAGCAGAGCCATTCAGAATCATGTGACCCAAGGCACTGACAAAGGCACAAATGGTTAGGACAGGAAAATGCCTAACATCCTAATGCCTACTAAAACAAATTCAGAAAAACAAAGAGGTGAAGCCAAAAGGTTAGGGGGACATACCATACGGATGTCAAGTGTATAGTTAACAAACATAATGTAAAAATATGATACAATACTACCAAAATTCTAAAAATTGGATTTCTAAAAAGTGGAATTTTTTAACATGCAGAATAGATTCCCCTTAGTACACCAGATTATAGCACTGCATAGACAGACATTTAGTAAAAGTGTTTAGAAACATTCATAGCATAGATCACCCCAATGATAATGCCATTAGTGAAATAATAGGCAAGTCAGTAGTTATGTAAACCCTAAACATGGCATTTATTTTTTTACAGAGGAAATATTATAGTCTGTTAAATCATACATAAAAGATGATTGTACAGTAAACATCCTGAGCTCAAGGATGCTCATTTGTGATATGATACCGAAATAAAAGGAGGTTCTAGAAAGAACTATTTGCCTAGGATCACACAATTTGGACACACTGTGAAACTAGTATTGATTCCAGGTTATCTAGTTTCACGTTTTAAAATTCAGCCACTAGATAGATAGATAGATCTCTCTCTCTCTCTCTCTCTCTCTCTCTCTCTCTCTCTCTCTCTCTCTCTCTCTCTCTCTCTCTCTCTCTCTCTCTCTCTCTCTCTCTTTCTCTCTCCTTTACATCAACGGTCACTATTTTGTCTTTCATTCTTGGCTCACAAAATAGACACAGAGATAGCATACTTAACCAAGGACCCCCCGACACAACTATGAAGCCAAGAATTAATTTATTTGGTGGATATCAAACTGCAAACACCCCTCTGAAGCTTCAACCCTGGTGAAGTTTACCATACTAGTTATTACTTTCTGTAATGAAGTCCACAATCCTTGAGTCAAATTTTAACAGGTTAAATCCCCTGAAGTTTATCAGAGTAAAAAGGCATAGTAATTTGCAGGACATGTAGAATGTTTCGAATTAAGCATCAATAGCTGTGTGTTTTGGGCATCACTTAGAAGAGGTGCTAGTTATCACTCTTGTCATGAGAACTCTTTTAGTACCTATTTTAGGCACTCCTGTCTTAGCTTAGTTTCACAGCTTGTGCCTTGGTTTAACTGAATACACATGTTTATTCAGATTTTAGCTAGCCTGGTTCCAGCATTTGCTTTTACATACTTTATCAGCTTCTTCTTCTAGGAAGACAAGGTTCATGCTGCACATTTAATCAGCCTCTGAACCACATATAATCTGTACTCCTTGTCCAAACAATACATGATATACTAGTTTGTGTTGCCAGCCCAGGAACCAGCTTCTATCAATAAGACACTGCGTTACATCAGAACTGTTGTTTAAATGATGTATGGGCATTACTTAAACTACACTTAGGCCCAAGGAGGGTAGAGGGCATCCCGGTCATGATCATCCTGGGATGCATGCTACACAAGAGACAGCTTTACTGATGCTGACTTCTCACCCTCCTGAGAGGATTGACTTCCATACCCCAGGCATACACCTGGTATTCGATTCAGGTATGGGGTCGGGGCTAACCCCTTGGGTCGGGCCAGGCAGAGAGCTACAACCATCAGATCTAGACATATGGTTTTGGTAGGAACCTCTAGACCTTCCAGAAACACACAATATGGTGGGCTTGTTAATCCTCTTCACTTTGACTGTAATGTTGGTTACTTAGCTCTGTTCCATCTGCCTAATTATCGCAGCACATGCGTTTTATACTAGAATGTAATTGCTTCAATAAACACATTGAAATCCAGTTGCATTTTATTTTTTGCCTTAGCATGCACGAGTAACTGAGTGAAAGGGGTATGATCTGTATCCACAACTTTCCTGAGGAATCAGAGTGTCATTTTAGGTTGCTGTAATCATTCTAACCCCTACAGGTTTGGAGGTTCGGGTGAGGCACTGCGTGCTAGCCAAGAGTTAGGTCGAATGCTAACAAGTGGCATGGGTTGCACCCAGTCTCCCATGCTCGGTGGCACTGCTGTCCTAAACGTGCAGTCCTATCATCAAAATAGGAGCCGCATAACACTCCCAATCAATTCAGAACCCCGAATTGTCAAATTTTATCAGTGCAATAAATATTACATCCCACACCGGAGCACTTGTGATAGATGCACTTGTAGAAAAAGTGCATGAACAAATATTGCCCAGAAGGAGTATTGGTCTACAATGTTAGTAGATTTTATGAAGTAATATTGGGTATGTTTCTGGTTCATCTAAAAGTCAGAAAACTGTAGTAAGAAACGTAAGAAAGTAGAATTCCGACTTTTTTTTTACCAAAGCTTTGTGAATCGGACCCACAACCTTAAGTGATAAAAACCATGTTGTGCACCCAGACAGCAGTCTGTTTAGACAATGACTAAAACATACAAAATCATGCAAAAAAGAAGCAAAATGAAAGTTAAAAAAAAACAAAAGACCTACAGAGTGTAAGAAGCCATTATTTAATACAGAAAATATATAAATTCCTTGCAAAATTAACTAAACTTAGAAAATACCATGTAAGGGTTTGAAAATGGAGTAAAATCTAAATCAAACACAGCTCAATCATCTACAAAGCCACCTTTTTTGGATAGTACTCTAAATGCTAAGAACATAAATTCCTCTATGGAAAACATGAGACATTTATATAGGTCAGTTCCAGCTTTTACCTCCCACTCCCACTTGGACTATGGCCATAAAGCAGGCGACTGTTCTATATAAAAGAGCTGATCAAAGTCAAATACAAGTAATATTACAAAATGTCTGGGCAATACAGCTAACTGCATTTCCCACTCGTTTTGTGATAATACTTATTTATCAATAAAAATAGCAATCATTACTGTCGTTTTTGCCACCGGATTGCAAAAAATGTTACCCTTTAATATAGCAATCTTTAGCACAATATGATGAAGCCAGTTCTAAAGTTCTAAGAGTCAAATGTACAAAAGGATTTGGTGTTCTCAAATGGAGAATCAGGCCATTTGTGACCGCTAAATAGACTTCTGCCATGTACCAAACCTATTTTGCAATTCGGTAACCTATTACCGAATTGCAAAATAGGGTTTGCGAGTCAGTATTAGGAAGGGCGTGTTAACAGCATGCCTTCCCAATAGCGTGTCACAAGGGCATACATGAATGTTTTGTGACTGGAATTCGGTTGCAAAACATTCATTTTTCACCGACTCCATGAAGGAGGTGGAAACCCATTTACAAACAGGAAGGAATCCCCAAGGGACCCCTTCCCTTTTGTGAATATTGGCACCAACAGTTTTTAAGAGCAGGCAGTGATCTCACAGACCACTGCCTACTCTTAAAAAATGTAAATAAAACTTTTCATTTTTGTTTTTGTAGTGCATCCTGGTCACAGGCTGCATTAAAATAAATGCTTTATTGAAAAAGCAATCATGGACATGGTGATCTGCTGACCCCAGCAGGCCAACATTCCTGTGATTGTGGCCATTTCCAATGGGTCGCAGATTGCGACCTGCCTCAAGAATATTGATGAGGCACATCTATTTGCCACCCACTGGGAATTGCAAACAGTGTTAAACACACTGTAGCACATCGCAGTTTGCGATTTCCTAATAGCTATTAGTAACTGGAAAACCACTTTTTTCGTACATCTGGCCCACAGTCTTTTGACGTTTATTAGCTAACAAATGATCACCAATCTTTTGCCTTTTTCAGCACTACCTGGAGATATTGCAGCATTTTAGCTCAATGTCATTACAAACTAAATATAAATGTTATATATGTGGCTAATTTGCTTGCGTGCTAACCTCCTCTTATAAATATAGCTTGCTTTTATTGTGTAGGAATAGATTTGATTTACTGCCTATCTCTATGTCTTTAGCTTTTTCTATTTGTCCATGATTCTTCAGCATTGCCACCTTCATCAAAAGAATGCAGGAGCAGCAGTTTATTGAACATTTCATGAGAAACATTGTAGAATTTCTGTTTTTATTCAGCTTCTTCTTGCAGTCGTTATTTGATGGGTAACTGTGATTCAAAAGCGATATTACTTTTAAAATAATTGCAGTAATACCAAAAGCCCCTAAAAATATAGAAATAAAAATATGTTCCTCTTGCAGTACTGTGCATATTAATGAACTGCGAGTGAATGTGGTTATGGCTGAATGTCTGAAAGAATGTGTAGATATGCACTGATTCACATGGGGAGCTAGAGGCATTTATTATAAAGAGCACTGCGTTTACTTATTTTTGTTTTTGGGGAGAATTGTTCATATTGCCAAGTTATAAGCAAAGCACAATTCATGTCATCTAAATAGTATTTTCCAGAGATTAAATATGCTAATTACTCAGTTCTTTCAAACATCCTGATTATTTATAAGTGGAAAATATGTTCTTGGATAAATCTTGTCTAGATCTTGGGAGAAGAAGACACACTGTTCCACACTGTTATCGAGCCAGACCAAAATGTCATGCTTGGCTTCAAAGAGACATGCAAAACACGCCTAAATCCACCGGTAAATATGCGACCATTTGTGTTTCCTTGCTCAATGCAGCTTCACTGCCAAAATACTGTGGCCGTCACTCTTGTCTATTTCTGTAACCTGCCCCGAGTGCATGTTGTGGCTGATTGTATCAAACGTTGCCAGCAGGCCCTTTCTAGTCAACCCATGTGCAAAGCTGCTTCACATTCTGGCCTATATGAGCTGTTATGAGGATGGAGTTTGTATTGTGAGAGGATTCAAACAGAGCTTCAATTTAGAGTGTGTCTACACAGTTTGGAAGTTGTGATGTGTCCTCTGTTTCCATAATTTTGCTGTAGAGGAAATATTGGATATGTGCTGGTTACTGTCAGATTCTTTGTCACACTTGAGATCATTTGGAATTTGAGGGAGTGCGACCGGTGCTGTAAATTGGCTGTTCTGCTTTGCCAAACCCATGAGTTACCTGCCTCATTTAGAGAGGTGGGGGACTGCCTCATTTCTGATGATAGAAATTCTGATGATCTCTCTGTTTGATTAATTGAGGCCGAGGTCCTGCTGCCACAAGGCTACTGGCTGGTGAATGTCAGAAGGCCCATATGATTTAGAGTAGACACAGCGGATATGCCTATGTAGCAGAGAGAGAAACACTTCTGTGTTCCAGGAACATTACTTTCTTGTTTCCCAAACATATACTCTCTCTTCAGGAGTTCCTTTCTGAGAAACAAAAGCAATCATGAGCCTGACGCCATAGTGTGGCAGCTCACCAATCAATTAATTTTTGCCACCATACTCTTGCAGTAGGGAAGTGAAAATTTGCTGGTCGCATTCTCATGGCAGGTGGATTTTAGACCTCCACAGCCCAACACACCTTTGCTCAATATGCTTTTAAATGCCTAAGAACACTTATATAGCCCGAGCATCTGTTTTGCATTTTGGCAGAATATATTTGCTTCTCTGACAATGTACTTATAATAGCCTACCCTATAGCATTCTCTTGTTTTAAGATGACCTGGGTACTTCTGATCAAATGAACTGGGTACTTCTTGAATGTTAGTGGCCTCCATGCTTGCGCAGCCATCAAAGAAAGATGTGTGACATGATTGGGAAGAGTGTGACTGAGAATCATTGTGCATCATCAAGGGGAAGGTGAGGTTGAAGGGGCATTCCCCATGATTTTTCTAAATGGTGTCACAATTTTTCAGATATTTCTTTTGTTTTGTGAAGGAGGTGTGCACCTCTTCATAGATCCTTGTTTGAAGAGCTACACTAATCCCACTTTGAATACAGACTCAGGTAAAGTGTCCGCACTGGGATTACAACTCAATGAGAATCTGTGTGGTTAACACCACAACATGTTGAAGCTTCAACGATGTAACAGTGAAAATGCCTGGTATAACTGCATTATCCCCCATTCCGGTCTGTGGTACTATCTGGGCATGCTTATGCCATACCAGATAAAAATCAAATCCTGTGGTGTCGGCATCTCCCCAGGCAGTATTACCCCCTACCCTAACATTGCTGCAGCTCTTGTCACGAGAGCCATGGTTTTATGACACGCAGCAGGAATTAGTCTTGGAAGATGCAGGAAGAACTAAGGACGATGAACAAGGAAGACAGCTCAAGGGTGCATCAAAGTCCTTGCCACTTTTTAAAGGAATATATAACTGCAAATAAAATCACACTGAATTACTTCGCATGATAAATGTTCTAAGACGCACTCACAAATGGGAAGCCCATATCACACTCCATTTTACAGCATGTTTAAAACACATACTGATGGATGAAGTAATCGGTGTCCTACATACTGTCAAAGAAAATGGCTATATAAAAAACAAATAAGTAAACAAATACATATGTAAATGCATTAATACACCAACAAATAAATGCAATGGGGCGCTAATATTTAGAAAATACAAATAAAAGGACTTACTTGAAATTGAAGTATAAAGAGCAAAGGCCTTGAGGCTAGTCATTTCCTTGTGCCGTGTTTCTTCCACACTACTGTGAAAAATGTGTTCCCAGGCATACAATTTAAGCAGTTTTATGCCACGAAGTATTTCATTTGTCTTCTTCAGTCGTTCATTAGAGTGCTCCTACAAATGTAGCAAAACATGCGTGCTTTAACATCTGCACATATGCACAGGGTTTAAGAAACTGCACCTGAGATGCTATTTTTAAGCGTGCATTTACTTCACAAAGAAGAAATAAATAGTATCTACAGTTTCAATATATCAATATATGTCAATATACCTTTATTTTCTGTAATTTTGGGGGACATGTCCTGCGAGCTATAGAAGGTGGTATTCAGGAAAAGGATGGTAGACATTTGAGTGAGTGCAAGCCTGGGGCCTTATCACAGGAAGTACTAAAGAGAAAACAATTCTAAGCTTTTCTTAAAGCAAGTGCACAAAATATTTGCATTAGCTCCAATGTGATAATGCAGGGTGTGAGAAATTGAATTGCTGGTTGAAGGAGGCCTCAATGCTTGTGGCGTGAACCACAAAAGGTCACTAAATTAACCTGTGCTTACCCCTCTGGTACCTTGGCACAAAAGCATTCAGGCTTTTTTTACAGGCGAGGTGTAAAGTATTTATGCAGCACACAAACAGTGATAAGGTGAAAACACAACACAAGAACAATCGCACACCAATATAGAACAATAGAGTAAAATGCAATAGATTACTTGACACACAAATGCAATCAGTAGAGTCAGAGATATGAAATTTCAAAGATTTAATGTAAGTATAGTGCCTAAGAGCAAAAAGCGCCTCTTGCAGTTAGCTGTTTCAGTGAGGCCGAGTGAAAGTCACAAGTTCAGGCTGACCGCAATGCAGTGAGCAGGTTCTTCCTGCTTAAAAGTTACTTTCTAAAGTCCGGAGAAAAGAGTTGCTGTGGATGAGGCTGCGAGGAGCATGGAGAGCATGGTAGATAGCTGTCAATGTAGTGCAATGATACCTTTGAAGATAGTTAAGATCCTAAACACTTTCCAGGTGGTCACCCTGTCAGAAGAACAGGGCACCTCCCCATAGCCAGCCTTTTTTTTGGCTCTAGTAGCTAACACACACCTAACGAAGGAGTTAGTGAGCTCCTGGGGGACAGTTGGAAGCTCAGGCAATGGACTTCTAAAGGCTTTTTAAAAGTACCATAGTAAACTTATTGTTACAAGTCTGACTTTACCAGTGATTTACGTCTGTATTAAATATATTAGAAAGTCCAAGAATTAGGTTTTTATCTAGTTTGTAGGCAGAGATAACAATATTGAATTTTAATATTAACTCCCAATTGTTTCCTATGGAACAGCTAACCGAGCTACAGTACAAAGCAAGCATTTGCAATGCAATGGGTCTCGCATTTAACTGAGTTAGAGCTATTAGCATTGTAAACTCCTAACCTGACTTTTCTTGCCACATAAACTGAAAGGAAAAAAATGAGCGCAATCACTCTATGTAAAACCCAGAGCGATCGGGCTGAAATTGAAAACCAAAACAACTAGCATGATCGCGCTATGTAAAACACAGCGCAATCACGCTGCATGGAAAATAAAAAGATAAATACTGCAGAAATCAGGTTGAAAACATGGAGCTCATATGTTTTCAGTAGTTGGATGGTGCGCTTGTGGAGGGCTAACTACCAGAAAAGGCATGACGTATGCATGCCTTTCACTAATGAAATCAAGCAGATTTTAAAAGGCAAGCCCAGGAACCAATGAAAGTGACAGGAGAGACATGGACGTGGTTAAAAGCCCAAAGAGAGATTACAACAGGGATGGAGCGCTTGTGCGCTCGACCCTAACTAGCTTTTTAGGCTTTTTCACTGTAGGGATGTGTTTAACATTAAACTTTTATAAGTCTTACGAAAATATCACCTGGACATTTAGGGCCTCCATAGGGGTGACATTAATATTTCAAAGGAGGGTTTAGGCCTGTCAAAAGGTTTTTTTTTACATTTTGATTTGCAGTTTAAAGCTGCACAGCCTGGTTACTGGTGGCAGGCCTGCAGTCATGTTTTGCATTGTCACTTTAGTAGTGGTACAACATATGTTGCAGTCTACTAGTGACATTTAGGCCCATATTTATACTTTTTTAGCGCCGTTTTTGCGCCGCTTTTTGTCGCAAAACCGGCACAAACTTACAAAATACAATTGTATTTTGTAAGTTTGCGCCGCTTTTGCGTCAAAAAGTGGCGCAAATGCGGCACTAAAAAAGGATCAAAATGGGCCTTAATTTATAGACCCTGGGTACATATTTTTCAATTGACTAGGGACTTGCAGGTACATTTAATATGCCAATTAGTAGTATAGCCAACTTTCACATGTTTTAGGGGTCTAAAACATCCACTGTGGCCTGGATAGCAAAGTCCCAGTGCACTGTTGAAAAGCCCTCAACATCAGCAACATCTGTCCAAAAGAAATGGGGGTAATAAAATAAAAAAGTAACTTCCTACAGGTGAACTGTTATGGACCCTTTCAATAAGGGTCCAGGCTAGTTTGTTTTCTGAACGACCTGTTGATAAGCAATGTGCAATCATCTTAGCAGTGTTTTGATGGCATCTGATGCTACTCCGATGTTTACTTATCCTTATTTTAACTTTTTTAATTTAATGTCCCTCCTTCATACTGGAGGCTGTGCAGGGGCTTTTTCAAAGTATAAAAAGTTTTTATCTCATGAAATTTTCTGATTGAACATGGCCCAAAAACTTTTAGAGCGTGAACAATGCTGGGTGTACAGACAAAACAGACATTTGACAGGTCTCAATCACTCAGCATCAATTCCTTGTAATATGATGCTCACACAACCACGCTTTGGGGACAGCAGCACACAAAACATGTACCAGATTACTTTTTAGTTTGGTAGAGGCATCACGTTTGGGGTAATACCATCTATTGAATGAGAACATTGGCCATCTGTTTCCAATATATAGCTGTGTTTCTTCTAGATGAACTGTCAGTGTACAGAAACGAGGGGTATTTCATCAAAATGGCAGTATATGTTCATATGTATGGAGAGTTCTTACGTTATTGCTCATACGTACACATGAATCAGTACCTAGAATGAAGAACCCATCACATGGAGCAGATTCAGCAGTGCATCTTTACCTTCTGTATAGATGTTTGAGTCACTGATTCTCATTTACCTTCTTTTTTACCCTTGCCCAGCATTGTCACTGAATGCAAAATGAGCCATTTACCAGCTGATCCTGCTGTCACTCTCCCCAATGTTTCGCAAGTGCTTCCCCTGTGAAGCTCCTTCCCTGTAAATGGGATCAGTTCATCACTACAGTTCTAATGGTTCATAACCCTGATGCAAGCGTTAAGTGACATCATGATCCAAACATAGCACTCAAACTCGCTGCATAGTGCGCTTTCTGAAGACTGCATTTTACAACGTTTTACAATGATTTACACTTGTGTTTAGATTGTGAAATGGTTTACAAGTAGTCGTGTGATTGTAGCTTCATGATAAATAGAATTAAAGAAATAGAAAATAGAGGAAATCGTGCTATTGTTACCAGTGTTAGTAGTACTCAGATTAGCAGCATTGGAAGGATAAAAGATGACAAGGACTTGGTCAGCAGAAAAGAAGAAAGACGTAAAAAAAAACGGTGTCATTACCACTGATTCTGGAAGTAGGTACTCATCAATTCACTGGTCATACAAGCTTAACCATGAAGTATGTGATTTAATAGGTCCTTTGGTATTTGTTGCTTTGGTATCTGTGCATAAAATGATTTGTTGGCACATCCTAAAATTGCTCTCAAGTGTTCTCTGTGGGTTTTCATAAACAGCATTACTGATCTATACGAAAAATACAGTTTCACGTTCCCAACGTGCATAACCTTACCCAGCAACCAATTGATCCAAACTGCTAACACTAGCGAAGACTGTGAAGAGCCTGTGTCAATGTGCAAACCGTTGAGCTGCATGAAGGTGATGAAGGTCCATGAAGGTGAAGGATAAATCATAGCTAAGGCATTCCTTTACAAAAATATACCTAATCATGCATGTATTAACCGGTTTTATTTCCATTCTTGAATTCTGTTTGTCCCATTGGACCTATCATGTACCAAATGGCAAAACAGCTCAATACGTTTATTCATAATAATATCATGGTCTGGCTTGACAAATCAGCTGTCATCGAGGATTGATGTGAACATCAGTAGAGAAGGGCTTTGTCTCCACCCACATATTTGGAGCCAAGAGTAAATGCTTTAATTGGGCAGAAGTTGTGAGCTTCCACAAAAAAAGTCTGTTCAGCTGTTATCATTTTGTTTATTTAAACTCAAACTTGCAGGAGCACACACATGAAATTGGAATGCTATTAAAGTGTCTTAGACAAACTAGATGATTTATGTTGTTTTTCTCTGCAGCAGCACAGATGGGAGGAGGGCAGACACTAACCTACGTGGATGTTTAGATCTGACTTGACAGTGCAACTGCCACCTGACCTTTTAACCTACACTAATATTATTCTGGAATTATTTGCTTCCACACAAATAGATATCTATGCCTAAGCTATTTGGATGTAATGCTTCATATTACTATACAGCATTTCGTTAAAGCATGACTGATTGACATTACCAATACTTGATACTATTTAAGAGTGAGAACATTTGTTTTATATTGTGTTGAATGTTCTATCATTCAATGTGTAATTTCTGGCTGTAATTTGAAGAAAACAAGGGGCCGAAACAAGGTAGTAAAGAAATCTCTGTTCATATACTGGTAGAGATATTGTTGCAAGGAGCTCACGCGAAGTGCATATCTGAACAATGTGTGGTGTATTCACCACTTCTTTGTGAATGACGGTAGCAATAAATCAAAATAAAAAAAACAGAAATATTAAGATTACCAACATTGTACATGAAAAGTATACTTGCACATTTGTGTTCATATGTACTTATTTGGCATCTCTTGCCTGCATTTCCATCCCTTAACCTCTTATATTCTCCCTCTACATCTCTATTTTCACACTCCTCTCTCTTTCTCTCACTCTCTTTCTCGTTCTCAAGAGGCGAAAACAAATGTATAGCATCCGAGAACTCCAGAATGAAACCTTGTCTATTAAATGACAGCATTATTGTCTGCAGAGCCATGCTAAGAATTTATGGTGACATAAAAGATGGGTTTGGCAATATGCTCTGCAGAAACAGCATACATTACTTTTATTTTCCCTTGGAAAAAATGCTAAGTATTCACATAGATCACCTGAGTACATAATGGAGGGCTGACCAGCCTGAGGGATGCATATTTCTTGTATAATTAGCTAAACGATGCATTATTCTTCTATAATTCAATCTAGATGCATTATCTATCAGTCCTGAAAAGTAAGCTTTTTTACAGGTCTTGACTGTTCTTGGTAGTATTTTGCCTATATATTAGATAATATTATGACAGAGTTCATAAGAACAGGACCCCCTCCATTTCATCTCTCTCTAATGTACTTCAATCTTTACTTTGGAAAGCTGGATCAGTGCTTAATTTGTAAATAAAAAACATGCGGTGTCCAGATCCCTCCTCTTAAACACAGGGCTGCTGCATTTAAATGTGCGAGCATGGAATCCTGAAGCCATCTCTGGTCTTTTCAATCCATATAATGCCAGTCCCTGACCCTTTAGCTCACTCTTGCAGCTTTCTGCTTTCTCCCTTTGTGACGCTTTTTCGTTTTTCCCTTCCTCCGTCTTTCCCATATGTGTCTTTTGGTCGCAGCTAATGCTTGAGGCAGAAGACTAAGTCCCGGCCCTCAAAAATAAGTGCCGGTGCTCAGCACCGGAAACCACAAGCACAAATTAAGCACTGAGCTGGATGAACAACCAGAGTTTATTTTTAGGCGTGGCTTTCTTTTCTTTCTATTGGACAGGAAATGCTTTGTCAAGTACTTCCAGCAGTGAGTCGTTAAAATGTCTAAGGAGAGTGTAGGAAGGTAGCCTCTTTCTAGCTTTGTTACCCCCACTTTTGGCCTGTTTGTGAGTATATGTCAGGGTGTTTTTACTGTCTCACTGTGGAAACCCTATTTGTTAGTGTGTTTAATGTGTGTCACTGAGAACCTGCTAGCCAGGACCCCAGTGCTCATAGTTTGTGGCCTATATGTGTTCCCTGTGTGGTGCCTAACTGTTTCACTGAGGCTCTGCTAACCAGAACCTCAGTGTTTATGCTCTCTCTGCTTTTAAAATTGTCACTGCAGGCTAGTGACCATTTTCACCAATTCTGATTGGCACACCGGAACACACTTATAATTCCCTAGTATATGGGACCTAGGTACCCAGGGTATAGGGGTTCCAGGAGATCCCTATGGGCCGCAGTATTTCTTTTGCCAGCCATAGGGAGCTCAAACAAATATTACACAGGACTGCCACAGCAGTCTGAGTGAAATAATGTCCATGTTATTTCACAGCCATTTTACACTGCACTTAAGTAACTTATAAGTCACCTATATGTCTAACCCTCACTTAGTGAAGGTTAGGTGCAAAGTTACTAGGTGTGAGGGAACCCTGGGACTAGCCAAGGTGCCCCCACATTGTTCAGGGCAATTTCTCCGGACTTTGTGAGTGTGGGGACACCATTACATGTGTGAACTACATATAGGTCAATACCTATATGTAGCTTCACAATAGTAACTCTGAATATGGCCATGTAACATGTATAAGATCGTGGAATTGTCCCCCCATGGCAAATATGGTATTGGGGTGCCAATCCCATGCATCCCCGGGGCTCCAGCATGGACCCCGGGTACTGCCAAACTAGCTCTCTGGGGTTTTCTCTGCAGCTACCGCTGCTGCCAACCCTCAGACAGGTTTCTGCCCCCCTGGGGTCTGGGCAGCCCAGTCCCATGAAGGCAGAACAAAGGATTTCCTCTGAGATAGGGTGTTACACCCTCTCCCTTTGGAAATAGGTGGTAAGGGCTGGGGAGGAGTAGCCTCCCCCAGCCTCTAGAAATGCTTTGAAGGGCACAGATGGTGCCCTCCTTGCATAAGCCAGTCTACATCGGTTCAGGGATCCCCCAGCCACTGCTCTGGCACGTAACTGGACAAAGGAAAGGGGAGTGACCACTCCCCTGTCCATCACCACCCCAGGGGGTGGTGCCCAGAGCTCCTCCAGTGTGTCCCAGACCTCTGCCATCTTGAATACAGAGGTGTGATGGCACAGTGGGGGCCTCTGAGTGGCCAGTGCCAGCAGGTGACGTCAGAGAGCCCTCCTGATAGGTGCTTACCTGATTAGGTGGCCAATCTTCCTTTGAGGGCTATTTAGGGTCTCCCCTGTGGGTTTCTCTTCAGATAACGAATACAAGAGCTCACCAGAGTTCCTGTGCATCTCCTTCTTCAACTTCTGCCAAGGATCGACCGCTGACAGCTCCAGGACGCCTGCAAAACCACAACAAAGTAGCAAGAAGACTACCAGCAACATTGTAGCACCTAATCCTGCTGGCTTTCTCGACTGTTTCCTGGTGGTGCGTGCTCTGAGGGCTGTCTGCCTTCATCCTGCACTGGAAGCCAAGAAGAAATCTCCCGTGGGTCCACTGAATCTTCCCCCTGCTACTGCAGGCACCAAACCTCTGCATCATCAGTCCTCTGGATCCCCTCTCATCTTGACGAGCGTGGTCCCTGGAACACAGGAGCTGGATCCAAGTGACCTGGACAGTCCAGTGGTCCTTCTGTCCAAATTTGGTGGAGGTAGGTCCAGGCATGGGCAGTGCAGGGGCCCCCTAACAGGGCCCCATAATGATTTTCAGTGTCTGCCTAGCAGACACTGAAAATCGCGACGGGTGCCACTGCACCCGTCGCACCCCTTCAACTCCGCCGGCTCCATTCGGAGCCGGCTTCATTGTTGAAGGGGCTTTCCCGCTGGGCCGGCGGGCGGCCGGCGGGCTGCCGGCGGGCGGCCTTCTGGCGGTCGCCCGCCAGCCCAGCGGGAAAGTCAGAATGACCGCTGTGGTAATTTGACCGCGGAACGGTCTTCTGGCGGTTCCCGCCAGGCGGGCGGCTTCCGCCGCCCGCCGGGGTCGGAATGACCCCCTTAGTGTTTTCTTACTCTCCTAGCGACCCTCTACCCACTACACTAAGCCAGGGGCCCCTAAGTGGTTCGCATTCCACTTTCTTAGTATATGGTTTGTGTTGCCCTTAGGCCTATTGCATCCTATTGTATTCTACAGTGTTTGCACTACTTTTCTAACTGTTTACTTACCTGATTTTGGTGTGTGTGTATATTTTGTGTATTTTACTTACCTCCTAAGGGAGTATATCCTCTGAGATATTTTTGGCACATTGTCACTAAAATAAAGTACCTTTAATTTTTAGTATCTCTGAGTATTGTGATTCTTATGATATAGTGCCATATGATATAAGTGAGATAGTAGGAGCTTTGCATATCTCCTAGTTCAGCCTAAGCTGCTCTGCTATAGCTACCTCTATCAGCCTAAGCTGCTAGAACACTACTAATCTACTAATAAGGGATAACTGGACCCGGCACAAGGTGTAAGTACCAACAGGTACCCACTAAAAGCCAGGCCAGCCTCCTACAGAGAGTATCAGAATCTTGAGCAGAATTGTCTATCAGTTTCTCCTTAAATATTATAGAAACTACTGAAGCTCCCTCCTTTTTCCCTTTCAAATGATTGATGCATTATATGGTGTTGTGTGTATGTTTAATACCAATAATAATAAGATTTATAAAGAAATATGTTAGAAACTTTTGTTGTAACCAGTTAAGGCGATAATGTTTTCTAGCATCTTTCTATAGTGGTTAATTTAAGGTTAAAGGTTTTGTTGGATCTGGGAGCACTTATAGAAAAAAAATGGCAAAATAATCTGTCCATATTCAGGGTATAGGTTTATCAAGCAACAATCTCTTATAATATGAAATCATGGGATCTATGAGGTGGGCTCTGTGGAAAGAAGTTGCAGCTTAACAGTCTCTAGTCAATAAAGCTGTGTTTATTTTGTAAACCTGAACAGAAAGGGCTTTCGAGTTAGAAGTTAAAATCTGACATTAAAAAACATGATATCCTTTATGAAATCAGTCAGTGTCGTACTTTTGGCCAAAGCATAAAGTGGAAATTTATATCAAAATAAAAATTGAACAAGGAAGTTTTCAACTTGATAAGACAAAACTAGACTGTTGCAATTATAATCTATAGAAATGGTGTCACAAGTAAAAGGAAAAGTGGTCCGTATTTTAACTGAAACCTTGCCTCCAACTTTATTTTCTCTATCTGAATGTAATATTTTAAAATCATCAAATAATGATTCAACTAAAATGGTGTTTGTGTTCAAGAGCAGTTAAGTTTCAGTAAGAGAAATTCTAACAAAGCTTGTTAGAAATTGGGTCTCTAAT
Source organism: Pleurodeles waltl (assembly GCF_031143425.1). Taxonomy (NCBI): domain Eukaryota; kingdom Metazoa; phylum Chordata; class Amphibia; order Caudata; family Salamandridae; genus Pleurodeles; species Pleurodeles waltl. The sequence continues at coordinate 833,916,881 of NC_090440.1, forward strand.
TGGCAGAGGTGTGTATCATGTTCAATCCTAGTCAGGGTAAGTCGGATACACAACCTAAATTAACCTGTGCTCACCTTCTGGTAGCTTAGCACACAGCAGGTATGCTTTACTTAGAAGGCATTGCATAATGTAGTTGTGCAACATTTATTTACAGTAACACAGTGAAAGACACCACAAAAGAATCAACACTTCTGGAAGGTGGGAGAAGGTTCCAGAAGCAGGCCTTTGAAAAGTACAGATGCTCTGTATCCCCTGTCCTGGCTCCAAGCTGGCTGGAGTGACAGTACAGGGTCGTTAAGCCTTATTGTGGAAGGAAATGACAAGTCTATTCAGGTATAAGTGAGGCAGCTCTGTGCTCCGCCCACCCCTCAATCCAATTAATGGTCCATTATGGCCCATTAAGGCCCATGAAGTCACACCTAATTTCCCATTGTGTGTGGACGTCCAGAGGGAATGCACAGAGCTCAGCTGTCACCCAACCCAGACGTGTATTCAGAGGCAGGCAGAGGCACAGAATGGTTAAAGTAAGAAAATGACAAAGTGGAATTTTCAGACTTACAATTTAAATTCAGACTACACAATAAGTTGTGATTTTATATTGTGAATCCAGTGACACCAAACTCCACATTTCTACCTTTTCCCAATTGGGAGTTACACTTAACAGATGTTTTAAGGTAATCCCAATGTTATCCTAGGGAGAGCTAAGCCTTGCAATGGTGAAAAATTGAATTGAGAAGTTTTTCACTACCTGAGCATGTTAAACTTAAAAGTTCATGTCCAACTTTTTAAATACCTTGCACTCTGTCCTTGGGGCTAACTAGAACCCATCTTAGGGGCGATTAACGCGTCATAAAAAAGGAAGGTTTGAGCTGGCAAGTAATTTAAAGTGCTACTGTAGTGGGTGACACAATCAGCGCTGCAGGCCGACTAGTGGCATTTGATTTACAGGCTTTGGGCACCTATGGTGCACTTTACTAGGGAACTACAAGTAAATTAAATATGCCAATTGTGGATAAGCCGACGTTACCATGTTTTAAGCAGCGAGCAAGTGCACTTTAGCACTGATTAGCAGTGGAAAAGTGTCCAAAGTCCTAGAACCAACAAAAACGAATTCAGCAAAAAGTGGAGGGAAAAGAAAAGAAAATCTGGGGATGTCCCTGGAGGAAGGGCAATTTCCAACAAAACTGATAAAATTATTCCCGTTTTTTATGTCTGTGGGTAACAGCTGACTGGACAGTTGCTTTAGAACGGGTTGTTTTCATGTTGGGAGTGACAGACGAGATCTTAGGAGGAGGATAATAAGGATGTTTATTCTTTGACATATTTATGACTGTACCATCTAGCATAGAGTGAATAAAAGAACAGGACAAGAGGAGATTTGAAAAGTATATAAAAGGAGGCTCATCTGGTTGACATGAAACTGTACCATGTGGCATGGATTTGGTATCAAGGCATTCCACAGGATGTAAACAAAACGCAGACAGGCTCTTATGGATTTAACTTTGGCATGGCTCCAGTGTGTTAATGATGCATACTGTCATGTTTCAAAAATTGATCAGTTGGTAGGCACATTTGGAGATTGTGTCTAGACCGTTAACTGCTGAGTGCTGTCAAGGTGGCAGACATACAAACTGAGAGGTCAAACTAGCTGAAACAAGGACTTTAGGATAAATCTGAAGGCATTGCAAGAAAAAACAATGCACACAGTAATTAAAATCATCAGCAGAAAATGCAACTGTCATTAAAATTGTAGAGGCATCACTCAGCAGCGAATAGTCTGATATTTATTAAAAAAATGCAAGTAACACTTAAAAAAACCTCTGCTCAGAGGAGCCAGCAGTAAATATCGTAAATGAAACTGAGTTTAAATTATTCAAATTGGTGATGGACAATTAGTAATATACACAAGAGAAATGAACATGTATGTGTATCAGCAAGTAGACAAACATGACCTGTCTACAAGTCTGCAGTTTTATTTCCAAAGTAGAGATTATATACCTGACATAACTACTGCTTATCACTCGAAGGTAGCTCAACAAAAAGCATCCCACAAGAAGGCCCGGTAAGCAGAGATGTTCAAGACCCCAGAGTAATGTCTAGTCACCAAATACTGATGCACTTGTGTATTTTTGCGACTGTGAACATTGTTGATACTGATGAAGATTATTTATGCATTCTCACATAAGTTCCTCTATCTTCCTCCTTGTTTGCTTTTTGAAAGTTGTCATGTGATCAATACTAATCAGTACATATTTGCATCCTGCCTTGCATAGGGGTGCTGGTCTCTATTGATGGTGATGGGGATCCCCTTGTCTGCTTGATCTGTGACTCACAGATCACTATTTTCTTAATAACACTTCCCAGCAGAGCTATCCTATAACACTTAATAATAATAGATGCAGTACCTAGGAGATAGGATATAACAGAATCATGACTGGTTGTCTTATCGCTCTTTCTAGGAGATTATTAGGGCAAGACTATATCAACCCTCATTTCACAGTAGAAAGGAAGCATAGCATTTCAAACAGACAGGTTTTACTTTTATATATGGGATACCCACACAGGCATACAATCACACACGTACAACGTGCAATCATGCACACCCTCAGAAGGCACAGAGATACAATGTTAGTAAAAATCGACTTTAAAAACACCAGGATTCAGACTACTAGAAATGTATCTCAGAAGCCCATATTCAAAACATGCATTTCCATGCCTCGTCAGGGGTAGTAAGGGCTATATAAATTTGCAAAGCCAACAGAGTTGCGTTTATGGTGCCAAATCAAGTTAACACAACATTCACAAATTGCATTTACAAGCGTTGCCTATCTTAATGCTTTTTATTGCTTTAAAATCTTCCCTGCTGGCTTTGCCAATGCTGACAAAAAGTAGACAAAAGTATTGCTATCTGTACAGAATGCATTTAGGAGGTAAAGAATTGAACGTGACAGCTTAATGAAGGAATGTACTTTTCACATGTAACCTAGTCCCTCATGCATTCCAAAGGAATCAGAATGAAACGTCAAAAAAGTAACAGCACGAGGTGGGAGGAACTACTTCATTGTTTAGAGCCAAAGCCCGTCACGTTTATTGTATGCTGACAGCTGCACTGTCAAGTCATACTTTAAACTAGGAAGTGTTGACACTAATAGTTGGTGCATCCTCCGGCGGGAGGACTACATTTCATATATGTAGAATGCTGTTTTTACTGCATTGCTGTGCTGTGGAAAGAAGAGGATGCTTCATGTGTGTGTCGTTAATCATCAGTAACAAATGGCCTGAGGAAAAAGCCCATGCTAATTGTGTCACATCTTAACTCAACACGTGAAGCGCTATACTTATATTTGTGATAGGGCCGTTCTAAAAGCATGGCCTTTTGCCTCCCTCATCACATTCTTTTCTTATATTGCAGAATGTTTAACCAAATCCCACACAATGCTATAGATATTGTGTCAACAAATAAAGCAAATGCCAAAACAATTAAGGAATCTAAACAGTTTTGTAAGATAAAATGTATCCCTACTCATTGAAATAATTCAAAGCGAAGCTCCAACAGCTAAAGTGACATAGCTTTAGGCCAAGGAGTGACCCTTCACATTTGAGACACCTGTCATACTTTAAATTAACTGTATGTAAAAGAGCAGTAATGGTTTGAGGCACACGCAGCAAGATGTGTTGAAGACTGTAAACGATGTACACCCTGCGTGCTAGTTGTACAAGGCTTCAGTGATACATGCGTCTTTCGGTCACCCATGAAAGGGATGCGCCTGCGTTCTTGAATCAGGGAGACTGTGGCTTTTTTCCAGATTCAGAATGCTGTCACTGCAAATTAATTTCAGTTGATCACCAGCTGAAACTTGGAAAAAATAAAGGGCAGATAAGAATTGCTGACTCATGGGTTTCAGAGGGACTCACCAACCGTGACTGTTTGGGTAAAGGATGAGACACGCTACGCCGAACTCTGAGCGCTGAGTATTGTTATTTGAGGTAAGTAATATTGTAAAAAGCTAAGATGTTTTAAATAGCATTTTCACTAACATAGTGTAGTGGTTGAAAATATTTTTGTAATTATTTTAATGTGTTTCAGTTGCTATATTGATTTTATGTGTTAGTATTGTTTATATGGATGCTATTGTTCCAAAAATAGCTTGTAATTTTAAGTAATTTAGATTTTTTTGTTAATTTTTAATTATAAATGATAGCGCTGTGGTGGGTTGTTGAGTTTGTAGGGTATAGGGTGGGAAGTTAATTAGGTAGTAAATAATTACGGAACTATTTATTGAATTTTGCCTAATTATATGAATTGCATTTATTATATAATTTATGTTGTACATATTTAGTTTAATTATATGTTATTTGTGGGCGTTTTGGTTTGTAGGGGTATAAGGTAGTAAGTTAATTAATTACAATTTAATTAGAGTGTAGGGTGAGAAGTTAATCAGGTAATAACGGAATGACAATGATTTATGAATCTATAATTAATTATTTAATTGATTTTTAATTATGTTCAATACGGAATACTGTTTTATTTTACTTATAGTTTAATAGCAGGATGTTAAGTTTGTAGGAGTATAAGGTGGGAAGATAATTAAGGAACAATCATTAACTAACTATTAATTATTATTTATAAATTAATTGTTTTACCAAATGTTAAATTCATAAATTGTGTAATACTTATTTAATTTCATTTTATTTTAGTTGTGGAATGCTAAGCTTGTAGGGATCTGGATGTGTAGTTAATTAGGTATTAATTAGTTACCAATCAATATTAATTATTTCACTTATGAGAAATATGTACATTTTACTATAGTTTTTAGATATAGTTCAAGTGTGGACTGCTAGGTTTGTAGGGGTACACTGTGGGAAGTTAAATAATAACTGAGTAACAATTATTTATTAATTGATAATTTGTTTTCTTTATTCAATGCTAATCATGTGAATTGATTTTTTAGTTGTTTTTCATAAATATATACACATATATATATATATATATACATATATATATTATATTATTTTAAATATTTTTTTATTAAGACTAATATTTTTTCAACATTCATGGGGTTACTCACATGTGTAATGTGTTTAAAGTGAAGTATGCTCACTACTGTTCCTTAGATTGCAGTGGGAATAGTAAATTTTACCCCCACAAAATCCCTACTGTTGCAGAGATTGTCATGAGAATAGTCATTTTACCCCACCTAAGTCCAACGGTTTCCCTGCTGTTGTGCTGATTGGAGTGGGAATACTGAATGTCAACCTTCCGAAATCTCATGCTTTCCCTACTGTTGTGCAGACTGGAGTGTGAAGAGTAAATATTACCCCTCCAAAGCCAACACTTTCCATACTGTTGCACTACTTGGAGTGGGAACAGTACATTTTACCCCTCTGAAATCCAATACTTTCCTTACTATTGCACAGAATAGAGTGGGAATAGTAAATGTTACTGCTCCAAAGACCAGCACTTTCCCTAATGTGCTGACTAGAGTAAGTATAGTAAATTTTACCCCTCCAAAATCATCCAATGCTTCCCCTACCGTTACCCTGTTTGAAGTGAGAGCAGTAAATTTAACTCCTCCGAAGTTTAATACTTTCCCTACTGTTGTGTTGTGAGAATAGTAAATTTCAGTCTTCCGAAGTCCAACACTTTCCTAACTGTTGCGCTGCTTAGAGTGGGCATAGTACATTTTACCCCTCCAAAATCCATCCAACACTTTCCCAACTGTTGCACTGTTTGGAGTTTGAACAGTAAATTTAATCGCTCTAAAGTCTGCCAGTATCCCTACTGTTGTGTAGACTGGAGAGAGAATAGTAAATTTCACCCCTTCAAAGTCCAACATTTTTCGTGCTGTTGCACTGACTGGAGTAAGAATAGTAAATCTAACTCCTCCAAAGTCTGAAACAATTCCAATGATTACAGTGACTGGAATAGGAATAGTAAATCTAATCCGTGCGAAGTCCAACACTTTCCCTAATTTTGCATATACTAGAGTGGGAACAGTATATTTAATATTCTTAGAATCCAATATTGTTCATAATATTGGTTAAATACCTGTTATAGCATTAATTGTTTAATTATTTTATATCATTTGTTTTTCTTTTTTAGATTTATTTTGTAAATGTGCCTTTTGGAGTTTAATACTTGTTTATTGTCTACATTAATTAATATATTTTTCTTATTATTCAATTATACATATATCTATCTATCTATCTATCTATCTATCTATCTATCTATCTATCTATCTATCTATCTATCTATATATATATATATAAATATATATATATATATACACACATATATATATATATATATAGATAGATATACATATATGACTATATATATCTATCTATCTATAGAGATAGATAGATAGATAGATAGATAGATAGATAGATAGATAGATAGATAGATAGATAGATAGATAGATAGATATTTTTTTCACTATTTTCACTGGACAAAAAAGTCACAGGGACGTTATAGGTAGGTTTTGACAAACCTTATAACGTCAGCAGTTATAGGACTAGCACCCATACTATTCACAATTTTCTTATCAATAATTTTATTGCAAATATTGCAATGATAATAGCAAAGATGCCATACAAGATCTCATCAATGATATAATATGTGAAGTAATTAGCTGTGCATGACGAAGGTGCAATTTATAGTTACCTTTGTTATAGTTACTTGAAAGAACTCTAACTATAACTGCTGAATTTCTATGGTTTTGTACAAGTAAATTCAGAATCTAACTATAATGTCCCTGTAACCTTTGTTTTTTGCAGTGAGATTCTATTTTTTTAACGTAAAGTAATTTTAATTCCTATACGTTATTCCAACCCCGCCATACCAAGCCCTTATAACCGCCTACCCCTTTGCCTTGTGCAACGCGGGTTGGCCATATGGGCTGTCTCTGTCAGTGGATCTCTGAGTGAGTGTCTGAGTGGGTCTGAAAGTGGGTGTGTGAGTCTATGAGTGAGTCTGATTGGGGGCATGAGTATCTGAGTGGGTGTGTGAGTGGGTGATGAGTCTCTGAGTGCATGTATGAGTGAATGAATTAGTGTATGAATGAGTCAAATATTTTTTCACATTTTTTCACAGTCGCAAATATTTTGCAAATAATTTGCAAAAATTCATGAATTTTTGTGAACACCCCTCAAGGTGATGCAAAATTATTTTAAACCCATATTTTTTTCCTAAAACACAACTATATCACATCCCTGGGGTCAGGGTACCTTCACCCTGACCCCTTATGCCACTTTCAATAAGGGTCACCCCAGGGGACCGTGCCTTATAAAATAAAATGGCGGTCAGGTTGTGGTCAGCCAATTACAGTGCCTCTTTCTGCACGTGTTTTTGCAAAAATTCACAAATGTTCACGATTCATGCCTGAAATAATCGCAAAGTTGCTGTGGCCAGAGATATACAAATTTGTTTTACCTCTAATTTCTCAAAAACTACTGAATGGATTTACACCAAATAAGTAAAAGCACAATCTGTGTACCAAAAGCTATCTTTCTGACAAATTTGTTGTAATTCTGTCTAGTGGTTCGGGCTGTAGTCAAAGGTTCTATGGGAATTAACATGAGAAACACATGTATTTTACCCCCCCTTTTTCTCTGCCCCTGTTTGACAGATTACCCTGAAACTTTCTGTGCGCAACAAGAATCACAGGAGCACTTTTTTGAGGAAAATTCTGTGATGATTGGTCAAACTGTGCCAAAGATATAGGGAAGTAAAAAAAAACTTTTTCTATGGTAAAATGGTCCCGACTATAACTACCTATCGGCAACTGCCAGTAGGTTTTTATATATATATATGTATATATATATATATATATATATATATATATATCAATATATATGGAAAATGTCACTTACCCAGTGTACATCTGTTTGTGGCATTAGTCGCTGCAGATTCACATGCTCTGCACATCCCGCCATCTGGTGTTGGGCTCGGAGTGTTACAAGTTGTTTTTCTTCGAAAAAGTCTTTTCGAGTCACGAGACCGAGGGACTCCTCCCATTTCGACTCCATTGCGCATGGGCGTCGACTCCATCTTAGATTGTTTTCCCCGCAGAGGGTGAGGTAGGAGTTGTGTATGCTAGTAATAGTGCCCATGCAATCGAGTGAATCCGTATGTACATAATGAAGTTTCAAGTAATATATTTACAAATGTACAAATGTTTAAGATCTACTTCTAAACGGCTACAGGCTCCCGGGGAGGCGGGTGGGCGCATGTGAATCTGCAGCGACTAATGCCACGAACAGATGTACACTGGGTAAGTGACATTTTCCGTTCGATGGCATGTGTAGCTGCAGATACACATGCTGTGCATAGACTAGTAAGCAGTTATCTCCCCAAAAGCGGTGGTTCAGCCTGTAGGAGTTGAAGTAGTTTGAAATAATGTTCTCAGTACAGCTTGACCTACTGTTGCTTGTTGTGCAGTTAACACATCTACACAGTAGTGCTTGGTAAATGTATGAGGCGTAGACCATGTTGCTGCCTTACATATTTCGTTCATTGGAATATTTCCTAGAAAGGCCATGGTAGCACCCTTCTTTCTGGTTGAGTGTCCCTTTGGTGTAATAGGCAGTTCTCTTTTAGCTTTAAGATAGCAGGTTTGAATACACTTAACTATCCATCTAGCAATGCCTTATTTTGAAATTGGAATTCCTGTATGAGGTTTTTGAAAGGCAATAAATAGTTGTTTTGTCTTTCGAATTAGTTTTGTTCTGTCAATGTAGTACATTAGTGCTCTTTTGATGTCTAATGTATGTAGTGCTCTTTCAGCTACAGAATCTGGCTGTGGGAAGAACACTGGTAATTCTACCGTTTGATTCAAGTGGAACGGTGAGATTACTTTTGGTAAAAATTTAGGATTGGTCCGTAGAACAACTTTATTTTTGTGTATTTGAATAAATGGTTCTTGAATGGTAAATGCTTGAATTTCACTCACTCTTCTTAGAGATGTGATGGAAATTAAAAATGCAACTTTCCACGTTAAGTATTGCATTTCACAAGAGTGCATGGGCTCAAAAAGTGGACCCATGAGTCGTGTTAAGACAATGTTGAGGTTCCATGAAGGAACTGGTGGTGTTCTTGGTGGTATAATTCTCTTTAGGCCTTCCATAAACGCTTTTATGACTGGTATCCTAAACAATGAAGTTGAGTGCGTAATTTGCAGGTAAGCTGAAACTGCCGTAAGATGTATCTTAATTGAAGAGAAAGCTAGTTTAGATTTTTGCAAATGTAGTAAGTATCCTACTATCTCTTTTGCAGATGCGTGTAAAGGATGAATTTGATTATTATGGCAGTAATAAACAAATCTTTTCCACTTATTTGCATAGCAGTGTCTAGTGGTAGGTTTTCTAGCTTGTTTTATGACCTCCATACATTCCTGTGTGAGGTCTAAGTGCCCGAATTCTAGGATTTCAGGAGCCAAATTGCTAGATTCAGCGATGCTGGATTTGGATGTCTGATCTGTTGTTTGTGTTGTGTTAACAGATCTGGTCTGTTTGGCAGTTTGACATGAGGTACTACTGAAAGGTCTAGTAGTGTTGTGTACCAAGGTTGCCTTGCCCATGTTGGTGCTATTCGTATGAGTTTGAGTTTGTTTTGACTCAACTTGTTTACTAGATATGGAAGAAGTGGGAGAGGGGGAAAAGCGTACGCAAATATCCCTGACCAGTTCATCCATAGTGCATTGCCCTGAGACTGATGTTGTGGGTACCTGGATGCGAAGTTTTGGCATTTTGAGTTTTCTTTTGTTGCAAATAGATCTATTTGTGGCGTTCCCCACATTCTGAAGTAAGTGTTCAGTATTTGGGGGTGAATTTCCCATTCGTGGATCTGTTGGTGATCCTGAGAGAGATTGTCTGCTAACTGATTCTGAATCCCTGGAATAAATTGTGCTATTAGGCGAATGTGGTTGTGAATCGCCCAATGCCATATTTTTTGTGTTAGGAGACACAACTGTGTCGAGTGTGTTCCTCCCTGTTTGTTTAGGTAATACATTGTTGTCATGTTGTCTGTTTTGACAAGAGTGTATTTGCGGGTTATTATGGGTTGAAATGCTTTCAGCGCTAGAAACACAGCTAACAGTTCTAAGTGGTTTATATGAAACTGTCTTTGCTGAATGTCCCATTGTCCTTGGATGCTGTGCTGATTGAGGTGTGCTCCCCACCCTGTCATGGATGCATCTGTCGTTATTACGTATTGTGGCACTGGGTCTTGAAAAGGCCGACCTTGGTTTAAATTTATACTGTTCCACCATTGAAGCGAGATGTATGTTTGGCGGTCTATCAACACCAGATCTAGAAGTTGACCCTGTGCCTGTGACCACTGTGATGCTAGGCACTGTTGTAAGGGCCGCATGTGCAACCTTGCGTTTGGGACAATGGTTATGCATGAGGACATCATGCCTAGGAGTTTCATTACTAATTTGACCTGTATCTTTTGGTTTGGATACATGGCTTGTATTACATTGTGGAATGTTTGGACTCTTTGTAGACTTGGAGTGGCAATTCCTTTTACTGTGTTGATTGTTGCTCCTAGGTATTGCTTTGTTTGACACAGCAGAAGGTGTGACTTTGAGTAATTGATTGAGAAACCTAGTTTGTGTAGGGTTTCTATGACATAATTTGTGTGTTGTGAACACTGTACTTGCGTGTTGGTTTTGATTAACCAATCGTCCAGGTACGGGAACACATGTATTTGCTGCCTTCTGATATGTGAAGCTACTACTGCTAGACATTTTGTAAAAACTCTTGGCGCAGTCGTTATTCCGAATGGCAACACTTTGAATTGGTAATGTATCCCTTGGAATACAAACCTTAGGTACTTTCTGTGTGAAGGATGTATTGGTATATGGAAATATGCATCCTTTAGATCCAGTGTTGTCATGTAGTCTTGTTGTTTGAGCAGTGGGATTACTTCTTGTAATGTAACCATGTGAAAGTGGTCTTATTTGATGTATGTATTTAATATTCTGAGATCTAGTATAGGTCTTAGAGTTTTGTCTTTTTTGGGTATCAGAAAGTACAGTGAGTAAACTCCTGTGTTTAGTTCTTGTTTAGGTACTTATTCTATTGCCTCTTTTTGGAGCAATGCTTGAACTTCTAATCCTAGAAGATTTATATGTTGTTTTGACATACTGTGTGTTTTCGGTGGGACTGTTGGAGGGAATTCGAGAAATTCTATGCAATAACCATGCTGGATAATTGCTAGTACCCAAGTATCTGTTGTTATCTCCTCCCAATGTTTGTAAAATTGGCTTAGTCTTCCCCCCCCCCGGTGTTATGTGATGGGGATGTGTGACTTGTAAGTCACTGCTTATTTTGAGGACTTTTGGGACTTTGGAATTTTCCTCTATTTTTTTGGAATTGTCCCCCTCTATATCGCCCCCGAAAATTTCCCCGCTGATATTGGCTTTGGTAAGTGGGCCTTGTTTGTGTTGTTGTGGTTTCTGTAGGTTGTCCTCGAAACCCTCCCCTAAAAGGTGTTTTGCGAAATGTGCCTCTGCTCTGCGGGGAGTAGAGTGCGCCCATGGCTTTTGCTGTATCAGTGTCTTTCTTGAGTTTATCAATAGCAGTGTCGACTTCCGGCCCAAACAACTGCTGTTCATTAAATGGCATATTTAGCACAGCTTGTTGAATTTCCGGCTTGAAACCTGACGTGCGCAGCCATGCGTGCCTTCTTATTGTTATTGCAGTATTTACTGTCCTTGCAGCCGTATCTGCTGCATCCATTGAAGACCGTATCTGATTATTAGAGATACTTTGTCCTTCTTCCACCACGTGTTGTGCTCTTTTTTGGAACTCCTTGGGTAAGTGTTCTATCAAATGTTGCATCTCATCCCAGTGAGCTCTATCATATCTTGCCAAAAGTGCTTGTGAATTGGCAATGCGCCATTGGTTTGCTGCTTGTGCTGCAACCCTTTTGCCCGCAGCATCAAATTTGCAACTCTCTTTGTCTGGAGGTGGTGCGTCCCCCTAGGTATGAGAGTTCGCTCTCTTACGAGCTGCCCCGACAACTACTGAGTCTGGTGTTAACTGGGTTGTAATATAAACAGGATCTGTTGGCGGTGGCTTGTACTTTTTCTCCACCCTTGGAGTTATGGCTCGGCCTTTAACAGGATCCTGAAAGATTTGTTTTGAATGTTTTAGCATTCCTGGGAGCATAGGTAGTCTTTGGTATTGGCTATGAGTGGAGGATAGCGTGTTAAACAAAAAGTCATCCTCAATTGGTTCGGAATGCAAGGTGACGTTATGGAAAGCAGCTGCCCTTGCGATCACCTGTGTGTAAGATGTACTGTCCTCAGGAGGGGACGGCCTGGCAGGGTACGAGTCTGGGCTGTTGTCCGATATTGGAGCATCGTAAAGGTCCCATGCATCGGGATCATCTTGACTCATGGCAGTATGAGTCGGGGAGTGCATCAGTGGAGGAGTTGCTACTGGTGATGTGTGCACTGATGGTGGTGGAGACGGTGGTGGAGTTGTTTTCTTTGCCACCTTTGCCTGTGGCTCCTTGTCCTTTTTTTGAAAGGCAAGTTTTCTTTTTATTTTAATTGGGGGAAGAGTGGTTATCTTCCCTGTGTCTTGATGAATGTGGAGCCTCCTTTGAGTATAGTCTGGCTCTACAGCTTGAAGTTCCTCTCCAAATCTATGTTTTTGCATTTGGGAGGACAATCCTTGTTCCTCTGTATAGGAACCTGTTTTCGGCTCCGAGGCTGGATGTTTCAGAACCGAAACTTTTTCGGACGTCTTTTTAGGCTCCGAAGAAACCTTTGTAATTTTCGGCGTGGTGGTTTCTCGGTGCCGAATTTGTTCAGTGCCGCTGTCACGGTGCCGAAATTTCTCTGAGCCGATGTCTGGGGTCCGAGATTGCTGTGTGGCGGTATCTCGACCGGAGTCGGATGACTTCGACACCAGCGTGCCCTTTTTCGGTGCCTTGGCTCGGTCACCTATTTTTTGGGTTAAGCCATGGCCTGTTGGCGGTGGCGTCCCCTGGGCTTTTGTTGACTTCTCGGGAGTCTTATGTTTCGACGTCTTACTCACGGTTTTCGGCATTTCTTCGGCCTCGAGCTCTTCCGAGTCCGACTCGTGGATAGAGAAAGCTTCCTCTTCCTCCTCGAAAAGCTCTTGTCCTGTCGGCGTCGACGCCATCTGCAGTCTTCTGGCTCTTCGGTCTCTTAACGTCTTTCTGGACCGAAACGCTCGACAGGCCTCACAAGTATCTTCCTTGTGCTCTGGGGACAAGCACAAGTTACAGACCAGATGCTGATCCGTATACGGATACTTGTTATGGCATTTTGGACAGGAGCGGAATGGGGTCCGTTCCATCAGCCTTGAAGTCACACGTGGCTGGGCCGACCAGGCCCCGACGGGGGATCGAAAAAACCCCGAAGGGCCACCGGAGCTCTTCAAATTTCGGTGTCGATCTGTTGTAACTAACCTGATACCGAACGCAAACAATACCGACGTTTTTTCCGAGATTCTAACTAACTTTCCGACCCGAAACACGGAGCGAAAAGGAACACGTCCGAACCCGATGGCGGAAAAAAAACAATCTAAGATGGAGTCGACGCCCATGCGCAATGGAGTCGAAATGGGAGGAGTCCCTCGCTCTCGTGACTCGAAAAGACTTCTTCGAAGAAAAACAACTTGTAACACTCCGAGCGGGATGTGCACAGCATGTGTATCTGCAGCTACACATGCCATCGAACATATATATATATATATTAGATAGATATGTTTGTGTGTTTATATAAGTATACAAATATATTAGTATTAAATATTAGTGGAATATATTTATTTTGCATTATATTAAACGTATATATTACATATGTAATATTAAATACTTTGAATTCTATTTATATAAACAAATCTATATTTTTGTCTAATTTGTGGCGACATTAGTGTCAGCACTGGTTTTGTTCAATATTTTTATGCTTAACATTATAAGTACAGTAGCATATTATTGTAGTAAACAATATTTTTACAGAATATTTTTGTTAAGGATATTGTTTACCCCGACATGAGAATTCTCTGTGAAGCAGCTATCTCTTGTTACAGGGAGAAAAAGTAATTAACATTAATTTTATGTAAAGATGCACTTAAATACTGTGCACTTCTATAGCCTTATAGCCCATCATAGCAGGCTATTCCGGCAATTAAAGGCCCACTCCAGCTTTAAAGGCAAAAGGCAAAAGCTTATTTTTTTGTAAGCATATACCACAGAAATAGAAACGAAAAGAAGGGGAAAACAATATGTGCTCCAGCCTAAACAAGAGAGCCAAATGTTTAACAAAATAGCACCACATACTATTTAATAGAACAGTATGGGTGCTTCTTAACAGGAAGGCTTAGGTATAGAAAGAAATCATTCTTAGCTGTCTTTCACATCACAGTAAAATATGATTTGTAATGGTGCACAGAAAAGGTACTACTAGTGTTAAATTATTGTAATTTGCAGAAATGGTATACACACACAATAGAAAGAAAAAAAGCATTGCAAAGTATAATATTAGCCAGCCAGCCCTAGCACTGAAGTGCTCTTCTTTTTAGGCAGATATGCACACACTTTATGGCAAAATGTTGTAACTCAAAGCGCAAGACAGGCAATTGTTGGAGTGAGATGACCTATTGCCCCATGCTGTATGTTGTGGTGGACAGAATTAAATTGCGATCAACAGTTAGACAAACCAATGGATGAAATGCGAGTACCAAAAACCCCTTTATGTGTATGTTATTTTTGTATGAATTTCTTTGATAACAGGAGGCTGACAAGACATTTAAAGCTGTCTCATCAACAGACATAATAAGTCCTTGCACAAAAGATCCACAAAATTATTGGTTGAACATAGATTTTTTTTTTTGCCAGATATATTTTACAACCCATGTAAGAATAGCACCATAACTTTCATGTATTATCTTGACAAAAGGCAGCCCCACATCCCTTGTAATTGGCTGATGGCCTTAATTTCCATAACCGATAAAGAGGTCAAGAAAAATAAAAGTAGCATGCATTGTTGCTATATTGATTTCAAGAGTTCACTTAAGGTGTGATGTCATTTTTGCACCTTTTTATCACAAGATATTCAATACCTCAAACTGGGGCTAGGAAGGTCTGAGGGGGTCTAGGTCTGAAGAATGCCCTGGACCTACTAGAGATCTCTGAGCAGGTGCAAAAGCATGTTTGCACGACTGAGGATCTGCTTTGCTCAACTTCTTGAGCACATTACTTTTTTTATTATGTAGTAGCGAGGTGCCAGTAAAACAACTGACAAATTCACCATATCTTAAACATTTTTAACTTACTAGATCCCATATACCTGACCAACAAGGAGGCAATCACATTCTCTTACAAGGAGCTTTGGAAAGATCCCAGAATGTGGACCCTTCTGATCTGTGGTGAGGAGGGGCCACTTTGACAGGTCAGGAATCTCATCCTTATTATGGAACACCTTCACAAGTGTGTAACTATCTAGTGGTCACTGTCTCTTAGTGTTAGAGGTTCTGTGGTGATTAAAATGTGAATGAACACAGATAATCAGTTCAATGAAGTTGGATCTTTATTGGCCACAGTTATTGACCGCTCCGACTGCTCTCTACAACTGTACCCTCTGGAATGCATCCCAAGGATCTTTCATGCCACATTCCACGTATAGCATGGAATGTAGAATGTATGAGATCACCACAGGTGCCCATTACAGACTCTTGTATTAGTATTAGGTACCACTGAACTATATTTTTTGTACTTCAAATACAACTTATCTCCCTCTGGATTGGTTTTTTTGATACAGTAAATACAGAAAGCATATGGACAACAGTCCATATGGATAAACTGGACTCCTGATTTTTAGAAATTTTACAGAAATTACAGACAAATAAATCGAATCAGGTAGGAAAAAAGGTATATAATCACTAGGCGCCTGAAACATGGCTATTTATGAGCCCCAGTACTTTTCAAAGTTGATACTACTGATTGATCCTATCTGTTGAAGGACGTTTATTGATTTCCACAGCGGATAGGGACAGAACACATGATAGGGGGCATTGATACCTCAGTACTAGCTTATGTCGAGGACCTAATTTTAATGGGCAGAACACAAACTGGTCTCCAGCAGCTGCTAATTTATTTGTCTTGCTACAGTGATAACAATTTAAAATCAATTTGAAAAATCATGATAACGATCATCTTGCCCGTCCTTTCACGCGGAAGGTCCATTGAACACCAACATAGACTGTAAGCGAGCATGACTATGTTGAGGTAATATCTTCTAATCTGTTTTGAGCATCACAACTGCAGCGGTTGAGGACAAACATGTTACTGCTAATCTGGCAGTGTGATTATTCTCTTGTGATCACGAACCTGTGTCTTTTTCTCCTATTTTTGGCGTTTTTAACTGCAAAATGTGCTCCGTTTTAAGATTACATTTTGTTACGCATAATGGCAAAACCAACTCTGAGCTAAACAAAATTGAATGTAACATTTAGGAACAATTAAATGAGAAACACCATGCTAAATTTGGAATTAGAGCCATACCCGTAACTATAAAGCTGAGTGACGAATTTCGATTTTTATATTTTAGGGCTACTGCATGTTTAACTATACTGCATTGTATTGTTCATGGCATATTTTGCTTTTACGTGGTTAAGACATTTTTTTTCATACCAAATTGCACAAATAGGGGGTTATTCTAACTTTGGAGGAGGTGTTAATCCGTCCCAAAAGTGACGGATTTACCACCAGCCGTATTACGAGTCCATTATATCCTATGGAACTCGTAATACGGCTGGTGGTATATCCGTCACTTTACCGTCACTTTTGGGACGGATTAACACTCCTCCAAAGTTAGAATAACCCCCATAATGAATTCGTTCAATTAACAGAGTGGAAGCCCTCTCCGACAGCCTTAAGAAAACAAAGGAGAACAGAAGTGCTGCTGGCACACCCGCAGACCAATGAACTCTTGGAGGTATCATGTCCTCCTGACAGCCAGCATTAAGAAGCGTGGACTTCTTCGTGCCTTAGCTGTAGCCTAAGCGTGACTCTTTAAGAGTGTTTAGTTGCTTTACAATGTGAATTTTATATTTGATTTCAAAGGTGTGCTTCGAATTATCCTTTCAATAGTGTTGAGTAAATAAGCTTGATTTTCGTACCATATACTATTGCACATTAGTATTCGTAGGTCACAGCACAAGCCTTGGAATTAACGTCAGAGTTATGTCTGCTTTGGTTTTGGCGGGAACATTCAGCTTGCCTCGGGTGGTGCACCTCACACAGCAATAGCAAACCTTCTGAAGTGAGACATGAAAAGAAGCGTTCCGAGGTTTAGTCTGAATTCTTACAAAACAAAAAAAATATCTTCTGCTTACACTGTTTTTTTTTTTTTAAATATATTTTTTATTAACATTTTGTTTTTACACATTTTCATGTTTGTTAAATTCTGCTTATGTTGTTATAATCTTCTTTTTGCTCATTGTTTGCACTCTTTATTATCGTTAATCTTAATGTTTGTTATTCAATAAATTATGCACATTTACTTTGTTCAATTATATTTCCTTTCTGCAATTCGAATTGCAGAAAGGAAATATAATTGAACAAAGTAAATCTGTGTATTAAACAATCAACCAACAAACTTGGACCCCTTCTTCTTTGTAACCATGTGGTCAAAATCTGCCCCTCCTCCTCCACATCTCGGACAATTCCCTAAAGCCCCTCCATATATACGGAACAGTCTGTGAGGCGTGAGGTAGGTTCTGTGCAAATAATTATACTGAATGTATCTTAGCCGTGTATTACGTGATATTTTCTGGGGGTAGGCAAGTGTTCTCCTCCATTCTGAGTCAGTCAGTTCCCGCCCAATTGTTCCCTCCCACCTTCCTCTCAGCGACCGTAGTGGATCCAAGGCTGCCCCAACTTGGGCCCGATATATTTTAGTGATCAGATGTGATTCCTCTCCTAATGTTAACAGCGAATTCAGGACCTCGTGTGTAGTAGGCTCCGCGTTCACTGTGCCCCAGTGGGTCTTAAGAGTATGTATTAACCTCCCATAAAGCAGGAACTGCCCCCGGGAACCCCTTTTTCCATTAATTCAGCAAATCCCCTCAGCACTCCCTCCTTGAAGAGTCCTCCCACTAATTCTATTCCAGTTGACAGCCAGGGGCCAAGTCCGGTGTTTCCCGGCCCTCTCCCCCTGGGTTCTATGGCAAGCACCGCCAGTGGTAAAGCTGGGGAGTATGGGGGGCCCACTCCCACTCTCTTCATGCATCTTTTCCAGCATGCCAGCGCCACTTTTATCATTATATTGTTCCCAGGGGGGGTTATCTTTCTGTTTGTCATGCATGTCGCAATCCACGCCGGGTCTATTGTTCCTTGGGCTGTGTATAAATCAAGTTGGCCTTGGCCCACAAGCCAGCCGGATATCCACTGTAATTGGGATGCCAAATAGTATGCTTCAAAGTCGGGGGCTCCCAGGCCACCCGCATTGGGTGGTCTGCAGATAGTTGTAAGTGTAGTTCGTCTGCGCCCATTGTCCCATATTAGTTCTCTGAGTATTGCATTCAGGTCGCGAAACCATGCTCGGGGTATTAGTAGTGGCAAGTTGGCAAAGTAGTAGAGAAGTCGGGGGAGCATGATCATCTTAGAGAGCGCCACCCTGGCCATCACCGACAGCTTCAGAGAGCGCCAAAATTCTACCGAGGGTCTCAGGGACCGGAGCGCATTACCAAGGTTGCCCTCTCTTAAGTCTCCCACGTCATGATAGATCTGGATCCCCAGGTATCTAAATGTCCGTGGGGCCCATTTCAGGTCTGTTGGGCATGTTGCAGGACAACTATATCCGGGCACCAGGGGGAACACATATGTTTTATTACGATTAAGTCGTAATCCTGACACTACTCCAAACTCCTCCAGGGCGGACAGGGCCCAGGGGAGGCCTCTCGCCCCATCTCTAAGATAGATCAAGATGTCATCTGCATATAGCGATATAATGTGGTCAGTTGGTCCCCATTGAATCCCTCTGTCAGCTGCCTCCCCTCGTACCCAGGCCGCTAGGGGCTCCATCGCCAGAGCGAACAACAATGGGGATAGGGGGCACCCCTGTCTGGTTCCTCAATGTACTGGGTAGGCACCAGAAATTGTCCTACCTGTCTTGACCCTTGCCAGCGGGGATGAGTATAACAGGTCCACCCATTCGACCCAGCCCTCTCCCAGACCCATCTTTAGCATTGCCGCCCTCAGGTAGTCCCACCTAATTGAGTCAAAGGCCTTTTCAAAGTCCACTGCTAGCAGGGTCCCAGTTGGCGGCTTCGATTCACTAGGCATACGTATGATAGAGAAAATACGCCTAAGGTTTAGGGAGCTGCTGCGACCAGGTATGAAACCGTTCTGATCAGGATGTATCAGGGTGGCCATAAGGGGCAACAGCCGGTTGGCCAGGATCTTACTGAGGATCTTAAAGTCGCTATTTAGCATTGATAGCGGGCGATAGTCTGTCACTGATGCCTCCTTGCTATTTGTTTTAGGAAGTGGCACTACCAATGCCTCACGCAATGTGCGTGGGAGTTCTCTGTTCTTTGCCGATTCCGTATACATTTCTATCAGTCTGGGGACCAGTAAGGTTTTATATTTTTTATAAAAGTCCATAGGAAGACCATCTGTACCCGGGGTCTTCCCAGGGGCCAATTGTGTAATTGCCTCAACCGTCTCATCCGCAGTCACTGGGCCCCCCAGGCCGACCCTGCCCTCCGGGCTCAATACTGGTAAAGGTATCCGAGCTAGGAAGTTGTCAAGGGTCCCCCTCTCCATGTCTGTGGGCCTCCTATATAGGTGTGTGTAGTAATCTCTAAATGCGTCGTTAATGGATTCTGGACTAAGTCTGCGTGTTCCTCCCCTGTCTAATACACTTGTAATAGGGTCACTATCTCTGTTCGGGCGCACCAACCATGCCAATAGTCTACCAGACCTTCCCTCCTCTGACTGTATGGATGCCAAGTGTCTTTGCATATTATGGCATCTAAGTCGCTCTTCAGCCTGGGATACTCTCTACGTGCACGATCGTACTCTTCATCCACTTGCCCTGCAGAGCCCTGTCTCAGCTCCCCCTCGTGTATGACTCTCTCCAGCGCGTTTAATTCTCTCTCGAGCGTACGTTTTATCCCCACTGACTGACCAAGACAGTGACCCCGCGTCCCCACTTTGAGTGTCTCCCACTCTATGCCTCTGGAGGAAGTGGATCCCTGGTTAGTTTCTATAAGTTCTGTTAGGTAGCATCTTAATTCCTCCCTATATGCCTGATCTTCAAGCGCTGTCGGGAGCATTCTCCATGCCGGTATGGGGGGTCTGTCCTGTGACGCTCTCCACGTCAGTAATAGAGGGTTATGGTCTGATATTGTGCGGGCAAGGTATTCAGCATGGGTCACTCTACGAGCCAGTCCCGCAGTGCAAACTATCCTATTGATTCTGGTATGCACCTGGTGAAGACCCGAATAAAACGAATAGTCCCTGGTCTCTGGGTGTTGTAACCGCCAAGCATCCACTAGCCCCCAGGCGTCTAGCCACCCAACTAAATTTGTTGCTGTTTTGGTTGATGTTGCTCCCTGCAGTGGGGGGGTAGATCTATCTAGGTCAGTGTCGAGCACTGCGTTGAAGTCTCCACCTATTAGTACTTCCCCCGTGTGTTGACGAGTAAGGTGCCTAGACAGGTTCATCATGAACGTTGTTTGGTCCTGGTTGGGGGCGTATATACAACTCAGGGTCAACTGGAGCCCCTATAAACTCCCTTCTAATATGACAAACCTTCCCTCATTGTCAATGTTGGAGGAATCAATCGTGAAGGGGACCCCCGCCCTAATCCAAATCAGGACTCCCCTTGCGTAAGCTGAGTATTCTGTGGCAAACACCTGCCCCCTCCACCTCCGCCTCAGTTTCTCTCCCTCTCCGAGTGCGAGGTGGGTTTCCTGTAGCATAGCTATCTGCACCCCTCTCCTTTTTAGGAAGGAAAGGATTCTATGTCTCTTAGCAGGAGTACCCATCCCCCTGACATTCCAAGTTATGATATTATAGTTCGCCATCCTATTCTCAAGGCCTGATATATGAAGGGCCGGCACGCCCCAGGCCCCGACCGATTCCCCCACAAGTTTGTACCTTCCTCATGCTCGTACCATTTCGCACGTGTAGCCGATATAACTAGTAACTGCAAACCCCAACTCCCCATCCCCAGGGCACCTTCGGAACTGTAGGCTGCCCAGTAAGTTCTGCAACACTGCAAATTATTCAAACACATCACTACAATACTCGCCAGTCAGGACTGACAGGCAAGAGTCAGGTCCGGGGGAGCGGCCAGGTCCGGAGGGGCCACTTCGCTTCTTATCTTGACTCGCCTTTCAGCGCTGGTGCGGGGACGTTCTATGCAAGTTCATCAGCGGTCTGCGGGGTCACTCTTGGCGCGTAGGTCGAGTCCCCAGAGCCGTCGGGCGAGGACACAACCGTATCGTCCGATTCTTCTTCAGAGATCTCCCGGGGCGGCGATTCTCCACCCACCTTGGCCGCCGCCTCCAGGGCCTCCCTCTTGCCAGTTTCCCTCTGTGTCCGCGTTGGTGTTAGTCTCTGGCGGTCTCTGAGTCTTTTCCCCTTCGGGGCCCGCCGGGTCCCGCTCGTCCCACGGCTTTCCGGTGCCGGTCGTGTCGGCCGCAACCCCGACCTTTCGAGCCATTCCCATGCCTCCTCTGGAGCTTGGAAAAACGTGGTCTTCCCCTCCGCAATCACCCGTAATCTTGCTGGGTAGAGCAGCGAGTACTGTATCCCCTCTTCTCGCAAGGCTCTTTTAACAGCTAGGAAGGAGGCGCGCTTGTTTTGGACCTCCAAGGTGAAGTCAGGGAACAATGTCGCTTCACCATTGGCTACTTTAAACGGGCCCGTTTCCCTGGCTTTCTGTAAAAGGATGTCTCTGTCCCTGTAGTGCAGGAGTCTAGCTATTACTGCTCTCGGTGGCCTGCCAGGAGCCAGCGGTCTAGCCGGTACCCGGTGTGCTCGCTCCAGTGAGTAGAAGGGGGTCAGACATCCTGGTGCGACAACTGTGCGTAGCCATTTCTCCAGAAACTCCACCATATCTGGCACCTCGGCCCCTTCAGGGAGGCCCACCACACGTATGTTATTCCTTCTGTTTCTACCCTCTGCGTCTTCAGCTCGCTGTTCAAGCTTCGCCACTCTGCCGACCAATGAAGTCACCTCCGCTGATACATCATCGTGTTTTGGGACTATTTCCGCTAGCGTTGCCTCCGCTTCTTTTACCCTGTCAGCCAGTTTGTGATGATCAGCTCTCAGGAGGCCCACCTCTATCGCCACCTGATTGATGTCGCGCTGTAATGTGGATTTGGTGTCCTCAATGGCACCCAGTATTTTGTCAAGAGTGTCTTGCATTTTGCTTTGCGACTGGCTTTGCGTGGTCTGATCATTTTCCCCCAGTGGTGCATGTGCCGGGGTGTCCATGGTCTTGCTCTTATGCTTGCCCTTGGGGGGCATTTGCCAGGCAGGTAGGGGCGACTCGATGAGGCTAGCGCCCAGTGCGCTTAGGCCCAGATCCACCAGTGGTCCCCCGCAAACCGAGCGATCTCGAGTGCGTCGTGCTCAGTCCCCCGGTCGCGCAATTTCTCCTCGATAGGCAGGAAACCAGTTTTGGGCTAAAACAGGGCTGACATGCTTTTGTAGATTTGCGTTGTTGTGCGTTTAAATGATTGGTTCAGCAAGGTCTTCCGGTCAGGACCAGTCTGGTCAGCCAAAGGGGGCTCTGCAGCCGGCAACACGGGCACCCGACCCCCAACTCTGGAAGATGACAGTAGGTGGTACAAGGCGCTTCCCCGTTGTCTCGCCCCACAAAAGACCACCAGTGCTCAACTTAGGGCGCCCGAGCGTAGCAGGTCCCGTCGTCGGCATCCAGGGGCTCCCAGGCAGCAGACCCCAGGGCTCCGGCCATGCGTTCCCCAGGGAGGCACTCCCAAAGTGGACTCCTTACCGGGCAGCTCCGGGGGGCCCCCCACCTCCGTGTCTCACTGTCCTGCGTAGTCTCTCAGCCAGGGGGCATCAGGCTCCGCCTCCCGAGCAGAAGGCCGATCCGACGCCGGCAGATGCCCCCAGCAGACGCTCCAGGCCGCACCTCCCCCTCAGGGTGGGCCCGCTTCCAGGGCCAGCGCCGGGCGCCGTGCCCCGCTCCGTCCGGGCCGCAGCCGCAACTCAGCGGCGAACCACGTGGGCCCAGGCCCGCACCAGGGCGCACAAGTCTGTCAAAGGCCACCCCCCGGGCCACGCCCGCACCCAAGTCGCTCCGCCTGCGTTGGCCGCTCTCCTACCGCTCTCCAACTCGGGGAGCCCCCCGGCACAGCACGCCACGGCCCCACCCGCCGGCCGGGCCGCGGCCTCCTCACAGCCCCGAACAGCCCGAATCGCTCGGGCCCGCTCCGGGGGGGCAAGACCGCACCCCCGCGGTCCCCCCATCCACAGCAGTCGCCGCACTCCGCTTTGAACACCGGACCGCCCGCCTCAGCGCATCAAGGCACTGTTGCAAAGTCGGCCCCTCCGGAGCCGATCCGTCAAGCGTGCGCCATGCTCAGCTCCATGGCCACGCCCCCTGGCACGAGCTCTCTGCTTACACTGTTATGATTCGGCTGACATTTATCAAACTGCTTGAGGGTAGGACAAAAAGAAAAAACAACATCCCGGGTTATAAAACCTTACCAGGTTGTCATTACATGGTGTGCCACTAAGCCTGCAACTAAATGAGTTATCAAAGTAATTTGTATCATTGTAAAAGACTAGCATAAACCTGACAGAGTTCATAAAGTAAAATGAAGGCTCGGTAACCATGCTGTGTATCACAAGGCCGTCCATTACTATTGTGACATAAGAATGTGGAAAACATAAGCTTGCATTATTTTGCAAAGCTCTTATTGTCCATCTGAATGACAAAGCTTAACTACTCTGCATTTTCTGTGTTACTCACCCTATAAGCATTCAGTAAGAGCACTAGCTGCATCCTGATTGGCGACTTTGATGATATGTTCGAAGCAGAGACGGCACTGCTGGCACTTTCACCTTCTACCACTGATCCAGGATGGCTTACTTAATGTGCCTCACCATAAAACCAGCCATGGGTGTAGTGGCACAGAGTCTCACAACAAGAAATAGAACTGTGTCCCTATCAAACTTGCAGTCTTCTTCATCAGTGATAAGTGTGCAGTGACAAGTCTGCAGTGACAAAGGTGGAACACCCATCCGGCCCTTGTGAGAAAACAGGGCTGATTGCAGAGGCCCCTGAACTTTTTGCCCCCATTGTTCATTTGCTGGTGTTTTCCAGTCTCTGATGGTGCCCTGGGTACTGCTAACCAGTCCAAGGGCCTGTGCTGTGTATAAAATGAGTATGCAAATTAGGCTAATTATAATTGGCTAAGGCAACCTATCTGTGCATCCCTAGTATATAGTAGGGCATGTAGGTTTAGGGACCCTAGCACTGCTGAGGTGCCCAGTGTCATTTTAAAAGCAGGCCTGCCTTGCTGGCTCCCTTTAAATTAAAGTTACATTCAAATTTGACTTTGGAATTAAAAGTAATTCCAAAGTCTTAAACTACCTTATTTTTACATATGTCACCCCTAAGGTGTACCCTATGTGCCCCTACGTCTGGGTGCCATGTAACTATAAGCAGGGACCTTGTAGAAATAGTTTTATAAGCCCTGGTGAGGTAAAACAGCCAAATTTGTTGTAGTGAATGACCTCCATAGGCTAGAATGGGGAGACTTCTTTTTAATTTATAAAGTCCCCTTAAGTGTCAGATACCATAAGTTTGGTATCAAATTAATTGTTATAATAAATCCCACAGTTTAAAAGTGTTGGATTTAATATAACTTGTGAAAATTTTTAAACATTACCTCAAAAGGTGACAACTTCAGCCCTGTAGTGCTGTGCTCTGATTGGCCAGCCTCAGCACAATGGAATGTGTCTGGGGAAGGAGAACTTCCCTCAGCAGATGGAGAGGCAGGGAGGGGGAGGCATGCCAACCTGGTCTTCGAAGGCAGGGAAGGACACTTGGAGCAACCCAGCACCTCACTCAAATCCTGCAAACTGAGACAATGAGGTACCCCCATGATTAGATTAGGTGCCTCAGGAGAGGGGTGTGTTTAGGATTTTTAGCCACTCTAGTGGGTGGGCTCAGCCAGATGTAACCTCCAAAAATCATGTTCAGCCTTGATGGATTTTTGAGGAATATTGCTCCCTAGGATTGATTTTTGCCACACTTCCCGGGTAGTGGTCATCACAGGGGAAAGGACCCTGATTGCAGAACCAGGACCCCTCTGATTTTCACCCAGGAGCGAGGATAAAACTGGCAGACATGCACCCGCACCTCAGATCCCTTCCAGATTCCCACAAGGAAGAACTGCAGGAGAAGAAGGACTCCCCTGCTGGACCCCTGACCTGCACCTGGACACTGCACTCTGAAGGACTGCACCAGCTGCACACTTGGGCTCCACCACAAGAAGGACTTTGTCTGGCTTCAACTGGTTCAAAGAAGGACTCCCTGTTTGCTTCAGGTGAAAAATTGCTAACCAGAGTCCCCTGCATCAACTCCTGAAGAAACTGACCAGCTGACCACTGTCCAGTGGCCGTTTTAGTGTTTGCAGTGCATTCTGGGAGTTGTAGTCCACACCGTCAAGGTGCATCTCAGAGCTTCTGGAACCTTGGGGTGAGCTATGGACCTCAAAAGAACCTTAAAAGAACATCTGGAAGAAGATCCAGAAGATGTGGAGAACTTTTGGAAAAAAGCTCCATGAAGGGACCGACCTGCCACGGCAACTCTAGCCAGCTTGCCTCAACCGCGACCCATCCTGACTTGCAGGTTCGTCCCGGTGAAGAAAATCTCAGAAAAAGTGACCAAGTCCAAATGTAGAAAGTTGACTGGAACCTCCCAAGCAGTGTATCGAAGAGGGCTCCAGGGACGTCGGATCAAGATTCAAGTTTGCCTTGGTCGAAGGATTTTCATCTTGAAAAAAGGACTAAGTCAGAAGGTAAAAATCTCCACTGAGGGCTCATGCAACGCGTATCCAAGGATGAGTTCCAGGAGGTCAGATAGGACTGGAGACTTGGAAAATCTTCAAGAAAACTACCAAGTCTGAAGATAAACTTTTGACTGAGGCATCCCACGAGCTGTAGCCGAGCATGGATCCATCGCGGTCAGCCTCAAAATTTGACTTTGCCCTGGTCGAGGTGTAACCAGATTGGCACTAATCGTTTCTAAGCACTAAAAGCATAATTCTTTAAAAATTCATATCTCTGGTTCCCCTTATCCGATTTGAATCATTTTGGTGTATTTTCCAACATAAAATTGTAATCAATGTTTATAAATTCATATTGGATTTTTATTGTCTTTTACTTATTTACTGTTTTGTGATTTTTAAATGCTTTACACATATGTCTCCTAAGTTAAGCCTGTTCACTCGTTGCCAAGCTACCAATGGTTGGGCTAGGTTTAATTTATTGAGACCTAACTGGACCTAAGTGGAGGTTAGTTGCCTATTGCTAAGTGTAGGTACTTACCTGCCCTTACCAATAACCCATGTTCCAACAGCCCTCAAGCATGATAACCAATGCTTTTTATAAAAATACACTTTACCAAGCATGCATGACAAACAAGACTTCCACAGCTCAGAGTGGTGCAGCCAGTGTTTAATCTGTAAAATAATAAGAGCAGGGGCTCAAAGTTTTCCTCAGAATCAAGCTACCGGCACTATTTACTTAGACGTTGATTCACCAAAATGCCATGGGTAGTAGGAGTGACATTGCATGTCCTTTGTCCTTAATGGTATCACATGTAGAGACATCACATCATTGTTGACCCTGAATGTACCTATCAGGTTATGTCACATGACCTTAACTATGAGGACACCACAAAACGTGACCGCTGAAGTTCCACAATAACTGCACTGTTTAATATAACATCACAATATTTCAAAAGCCTCATTTAGATACCACCTATATCAGGGTGACGACACAGTCTTTGAAAGTTCTGGGGAGTAAAACTATGCCTGAATTGTAGCAAGCATGTGAAACAGATGAGCCAGACTTCTTCTAGGAAGGCTCGTGGGATTCTTCTACAGGAACATATTTTTAAAAAGTGGGTAAAATAGTGAATTTGAAGCTCAACTTTCACATACATTTAAGGAGACTTAGGCTCAAAATGGATGTTAGCTCTTCTGACCTTATTTGGCCAATTAACATTCCTTCGTAAGGGGACACGTTAGCGGTTCAATGGACCTTTTGACTGCGCGTAGAGTAGTTCCCACCATAAAACTCAGTACTAATACAAATCTATAGCAACAACATTCAATAACATCAATAATCTTGGGAGTCATTAATTTTCACTCACAATGACCTCTTAGCCATGAATAACCACACCTTTATGTAAAAGTTAGAATGTTTATTTCCCTATATTAACAATGCTAATATCACATAACGTAGTCTCAGAATCAAATGATAAGCATACAGAAACAGTACTGGCTGCCCAAATCTCCCAAAGAACTGCAATTTAATCAAGGCTTGGACCACTACACATTCTAAGGTTATAGGACTAATCAATAGCAAGAATTACTGCACAAGACAAATGGCATACATTTAGAATTAAGCAAGGAAAAGACATCAACTCTCATCAGTGAGTATCCTATCTAACCTTCGAATTAGAACAGCATGTTTGAGCTTCATGCAAAATAATTTTAGTCAACACAACTTTGGAAAAACATCTAACTATAGCTCTATCAAAATTAGCAGTTTGTACCTAGGGACAAAAACAATTAGACATAACAATCAGTAACATCGTCTTATACCTTGCCTCAGTATGGTTCAGCAAGCTGTGACAGTCTTCATCAAATGGACATCTGTTCGGTCAGCAAGCATCGGAATTCAGCATTAAAGTTCCGGAAAGCAAAGTCTCTTTGTGCACTTTGGAAAGAATATTAGTTAAAACCCTCATGGCGATTAAGCTGAATATAGCGGAATTGCCTCTCAGGAACGTTAGGAAGAAATGAGCTAGTGGCCTCTCTCATACCAGTGCAAACTGGCTCAGTTAGATTCCCTAAAACTACTTCCCATGTCGCTATTGGTCAAAGAATAGTATATTTACGTTTAGTCCAATGAAAGTAGAACCTCAAATCTAAGAATTTACTAAATCTTTGTTCACATGTCGATGATTGGCTCCTCTTCTCCCGTTCCCGTTGGTGGGCTCGTCAGTAACAAATATTTATCAACTTATGGTTTCAGTCAGAGCGTCCATTGGCCACTCCTGTGAACATCGTCTTTACACACACTAAGTTAAACAATGTATCCCTAGGCTGGTACAACATATTTTAACAAGCAGTTCTCATGGGAAAGGATTTTTGCAACTAGGACCAAGACCTCACTAAACTAAGGCCTATTATTAATAAAGCAAATACATAACACATAACCATTAATAAGACATACTACTATAGTAATCCAAACATGAGCCCAACATTTTACATTAGTAAGCTGTTAATGAGTACACTTCATGATTATTGAAGGTCACTCAAGTAGGCATATTTTCAAACGTGTGTATTATTTTCTATGTTAACTCCTGTTCTATTAAATTTTGACATTTAGAATACATGGATATTCATTAGTAAAATGTCAGCATTAACAGGGACACTCCTTAAATATTTAAACCTTTTTTGTGGTCTGCACAAGGGACACATCTGGACTGCTCTTCTGCTGTTGTCTCCTACTTCTTGGTTGGCCTAAAGGATTCAATGTATTGATTTTCTGTTTGTTGCCCTGCTGCCAGCTGTTTCTTGACCCTGTTTTGTCAAGGCACTGTGGTGCTGCCAGGAGGAACCAGCATTAGATCTACTTGCTTTGGGTGTGTGCTGGCGTACTCGCCTGCTAGGCTGCTGGAGAGATGCCTACCCTGCAACTAGGTTTCTTGTGCTGGCCTGCTGACTGCATCACTTGTGCCTCTCATCTCAGTGTTCTCACAGGCTTGGTGGTCTGCCCAGTGTCTTTAAAAATCATTGTTTGGTGAGCCCTGTTCATTGCCATGCGAAGTGCTTTATCCTGCCTGAAGTCTGAAGGGCAGATGCTGTGGGAGGATCTGCACTTCCCCCTTGCTGCTGGGGCACTCGGCACTCCATTGAGACCCGATCGGCACTACCTACTGAGATCGAGGCAGCCCGGCTGGACTGATGCCACTCAACATCTCCACCATGACCAAAGCTGTTGCAACACCACTCAGTGCAAGCCAACAAAACATGTTTAGCAGGGTGATCAAGAGCATGCCTGAAGACACAACTTGTAAGCCGTCTCCGCCCACATGAGCCACACGGTGTGCTAAGCTCCAACAGCCACTGTGCATATCAAATGACAACCTTTCTGCGACAACCCCGGAGGTACTGTGCTTGCCACCCCATGCTCCCTTGCAGGCAGCCTCCTTGTATCACAGCATGAGTTCACTGGACAGGCTGTGAGCTCATGTAATATCTTGTTGTGATTGTTTCTCCCCTGGGTAGAACCTGGAGAGCAGTTAAGAAATGATCAGGGAGTTAAAGGGATTCCTGCTCACCTGAAGTTACTGTAGCACATATAATAGGCACGCAGGTACCGCTGTGTCTTACACTTGGGTGCTTAATGACTGTATGAAAACTGAGAAGAGCTCAGGTGCACTATATCCTGTTTTTTTATTATTATCGAAGTGGACGTTTCCACACTAGGCTACTGTGTAATTATAATGTATGGTGTTTGGCCTTATTATGGCCAGGGGCACAAACATGATCTGAATTATGTCATTTGGACTTTTTGCATTATTTCAACAATTGCATAATATGCATAGTACTAATGATTTATGATGCTTTGGTCTTTGATATAATGACAATATAGAAACATATTTGGATGTAATCCTGTGTGGAGTCCCTTTTGTGGTGTATTTATGGTGTCACTGGTGTGAGTGTCTTGTGCAAACCCTTTACATTTTACCTCTGGGGATCAACCTGACTGCTCTGTGCTAAGCCACCAGGGGTTGAGCACATTATCCTTGGTGTGTACCTTACTTGCCCTGACTGGAGTGGTGGGTTCTGCCTGGCTAAGGTGCATACCTTAGCCAACCAGAAACCCCATTTTTAACAGGCAGTAAGTTACTTTATCAACTACTTTGTCAGGGGGTGGATTAAAAGGTAATTTAGCACAAATAATAATCTTTTTAGCAGCTCGAAGTTGAGAAGGGGAAACCCATATAGAATAAATGCAACATCTAGAGAATGGTAAGACTGTTTTTTTTGTTTGTTTTACATAATGGACACATGTACAAAGAAAGCCAAGTCACATAGTACATTCATACAGTGCACTGCTCTTCTGCACTGCCAGACATTTCACTTTGTCATTGGTTGAAAATGTTCTAGTGCAGCACAGTCTTGATCCAGCAGCAGGGTAATGTCCAGGTGCTAGCAGAGACAGCTATGCACAGTAGATATAATTCAGTGTAGACCTGCCCGGAATCTGCACTGGATCATGGAAAATACCGTGTTCTCAGTTGTGATTCTGAGCGATCTTCAATTAATGCATAAGTGGTTGTTCATAAATACAGTTGTTTGTAATGAAAGTAACTCCAGTCCGAGCTATATATTCAATCATGCATCATATTAAAACAAATAAGGTGTTTATCAAAAAGCCTCACCAGTCTTAAAAAGTCACAGATGACATGGGGCCAGATGTATCAAAGGATTTTGCATTCACAACAGTGCGAATCGGTAAATTCCACCATTTGCAAATGCAAAATCGCCTTTCACTATGTATGAAAGTCAGTGCAGTGCAATCTTAGGGAATCACAATTTTTAGTGATTCCCTAAAATTGCGACTTTGAATAGGGAATTTCAAATTGTGATTCCCTAAATAGGAAATCGCAAATAGGGAATTCCTATTTGCGATTTCCTATGCACATGTATCATGCAATTTCCTAAATGCGAACTAGGAAATTAGGAAACGCAATTACCACAGATTCAAATTTGGTGATAACCATGTGCAATGGTTTCAATGGTTGAAAATGCATTTTTAAAAGTGGAATGTAGTGCACACATGCCACTAGGGCATTTGTGCGCTTCACATGTGCACAATTTCTCTGGGGGGGTGCAAGCTCCTTTAACAGTGTGGTGTGCTTCCTATGCCCTAATTCGATTGGAGGAACCATTCAATGTAGTGTTGTGAAAGTTCTGCTTATATTAATATCCGTGCGAGCTGAGGAAGACCGCCTTTTGTGTTTTTAAATAGATTGCCACTGAAAGCAAAATTCTGATCTCTGCCTAGAAAATTGATTAACAATTACAAATAGAATTCTTAATTCTAAAAATGTCCATGGTAAACTGTGAAATAATGTACAATTGGAACTGCTAGGTTGTTTATTTCTACTTGAATTTTAAAGTAATAATTTGCTGAATTCAATCAGATAACACATGATGTGAAAATATCAGTGGTACAACAAATGAAAAGAGCAACACTGAAACAAAGTAAACAACCAATGAAGCATGGTTGTGTTATTTTTAAGGTTGCTAAAGGTTGTCATATAATTGTTGTAGGAGGCTCACAGCTACAATTTTTAAATCACTCACAAATATAATGAAGTAGGGATTTTACCAATTTAGGATTGCTTCATATAATTGCTTTTAAGTTGAAGATTTAATTTGATTAAGTTGACACACATCAATGCTTACATGAATTGAGAAATACTTACTAAGGTGCTCCTTTGGGCCTGAGACAATTTGGTTGCTACGAAGTATTGAACAGGTGCAAGCACCATAATCACTGTTGCTCCAATCAAGGCACTGATTCCAAGAAGATAATAGAGGAGCATCACTCCGACAATGATCTGCAGTAGAAAGAATTCAAAATATGGACAATGATCAACCAATCTGCATTACCAGAAAGTAAACCCAAGCATCCTTCTCCATCTAGGCACTGAGGCGCTAGAAACACGTCACTGTATCAATGTGGGACATCCCTTGAAACCTTTTTCAATTTAGTAGAATGCTGAAGGCACATCTCTTTGAAAAACACTGCATTACCATAGAGTGAATAGTCCACCTCTACTCCCATGATCCTGTTTGCCTGGCTTAGAACCACTCTTTGCTCACATCTCTGCCTTTAAACTTGTTCAGCTGTCTGCTGAATCAATCTTGATAAAAGTCCCTTTTGTGATAGAATACAGAGCTTTGATGCATATTGAAACTTAATATCACTATTAGTTTGTGGTTAAGGCAATGTTAAACTTTAAACAGTTGGAAAGGTACTTTTAACTTGTACATG
Source organism: Pleurodeles waltl (assembly GCF_031143425.1). Lineage (NCBI taxonomy): Eukaryota > Metazoa > Chordata > Amphibia > Caudata > Salamandridae > Pleurodeles > Pleurodeles waltl. The sequence continues at coordinate 833,949,219 of NC_090440.1, forward strand.
TCCTGGTAGTGAAGAACTCTTAAATTGTTTTTTTTACTATTGCAGGGCCTACCTCTCCATTAGGATAAAACTGGGTTAACCTATTACATTTAATTAGATATATCTTTCAATTGGGACCAGGTAGAAATGCCTGGTTTGGTGTCTAAAGAAGTGTAATGTAAAGCTCTCTTAAATGACAAACACAGATTTTAAACAACTATTCTGAAAGGTAAGTTAGCATATTCTTGCCCCAACCATTTGACACCTGCTGCTCGTTACCTGGGTCACAAGACCCTGGGCCTGATTATAAGTATGGTGGGCCATAGGACCGCCGAACTGGCTGTGGTGGTTACCGCCACATCCCTAGCTCTCAGAGAGCTGAGGCCCAGTTTCTGCTGGTCAGCCTGGTGGAAACATCATAATATGGCAGCTGGGAGGCTGTCAGCTTGGTGGCCACCTCCTCACTGCCGTATTGGAGTTCGTGTGGTCTGACCGCCGAACTCATAAGTAGGCCCTAAGTTTAACTGGCAGTTGGTCTTTGTGCATTGCTTCCAGACAGTGAAACAAAGGACTATAGGCGTTGACAGGAAGGACCATCTCTGACTTGATGGGGGAAGGAGCTGTCACTCACCACACTTACAAATCACAAAGGCTCTGTCTGAGCACATTCACAAAGGGCTTGACTCTAGTTCTTTGTGACACCAGGTAGTCTGGGGCCAAGACAGGGAGGTAGGAAATTCCAGTCCCTCTGGGGCAGAAACCTCTAGAACCTTCTCCTACTTCAAAGTGGGCACTAGGTATACATATTGAAACCCCAGACCCAACTCTTCAGTACACCTGTGGCCTGTGGAAGACTCAGAAAGACTTCTGTGCTTTCCTGCAAAAAGGACTGCTATTCAGCTGCCAAGCTGCCTGAATGAATAACTGGACCTGCATCTTGAACCCAGGGCCACCAGAGTGACTCCAGGGTCTAGTTGACTGAAATGCTGGCCAGAAGCCTCAATGATAGAGCAGACACCAAACCTCTTGAACCCAGCTTCTGGACTCAGTCTGCTACTAGTCCTTTCCCTCAAGTGGTGCAACCCTGGTCATGGAGCTTTGAAAGTGGACCTAAAAGTGCTTTGCCAGCCCAGCTCTGGTCCTTCAGGCAGAGCTGACATGCGTGATGCATCTCCTTTCAGATCTGCTTCGGATCTGCTGCTGTGCAGTGCACTCTCAATGTAGGACTTTGCATTGTAGCCCACAGTCTCCTTGAAATTGCTGCTGCCCAATGCATCTTTGATGCTGTCCTTTGCACCGCAAGCCCCTCGTTGAGGGCATCCTTGACAATGATGCAGGAGTCTGCATTGCAGTCCCATAGCTTCTTCAGAACCACTGGTCTGTGACTCAACTTCAATGCAAGACTTTGCATTGCAAGCCCATCATCACATCATCAACAGCATCTACTATGATGATGCAGGACCTTGCATCACAGCTCCTTGGAACAGCTGCTGTAGAACGCAACCTTGACGCAGGATATCACAATGCTCCACAACCAGGATTTAAGAGACTCTTGTCTAACTTGGTCCCCATAACCTAGGGTAGGGTTTTGCCCATCTCAACCAGTAACTCAACTTCCAAAAATATGCATTTGTCCACTGGCAGAGTTTTGCTGAAGGGAACTAATAATGGCAATTTGTGCTCAATACAAAATGTGTGTTGGTGCCGGAATGTTAGATAATATGAAGAATTCCAATATGTAATGATCTTCATGCCACACTCCCATAAATGCTGGAGAAAAGTTTCAAATGCATGACACTCTTTCTCTTGGCTTTCCAGCACCTATAAAAACAACTGTAATATCAAAAAAAGATATTTAAAATGAAAATGACAAAGGAAGGTTACAAATGAATACAGTCAACAAAATCATTACTGGTTGGTGCTTTAACTAGACCCATTACGCATTAATAAGAGGATCTGCAAGAAGAAAAAATAACTTCCTCTTCTTGCATTAGCCCATCTTTTCACTTTAAGACAACCTTTTATTACCTTGACCGAATGATTGAGTCCTGCATTGTGTGCATGTATCATTCTTATTATTGTAGGTGTCCAGGCTGTTTCTAAGGCATTCAAGAGCATTATAAATGTTTTAGTATTGACAGGCACTAATATTACGACTATAGCAACTAAGAAATCATCAAGAAAAGTGGATGTGGAGTAACTAATGATCAATTTTTTTCTTCCCTCTATATGCTTACGTTGATGAAATGTTGTTAGTCAGTACTGTGAAGGGAGCAAATGTGACGGTTGATACTTTTAACCTCTTTATTGTCCAATTCAAGTATGCCCAGGCAATAGTGTGAATAGGCCATCATGGCTTGAAGTGGCAGTGGTTGAACTTTGTTGATGTTCAGGATACCATATAAGAATCTTCTTAAGTTGTCTAGCTTACTAGTTTTAAGTGTGCAACTGTTTAACCTTGATTGCACGGTTACAAATCAACTCTACATGAAAAGTGGATTTACTGTAGCATTTCTATTTCACCTGTATGTGGTCACACAACAATGATCATGTTAAAAAGCTGATTACTGTGTTCTCTTTTATAAACTTCAAATAAATATGCACATAGGTACAATTTTGGAAACAATAATCTAACTCCACCACATTCAGAGCTTTTGCATTTGATATTGCACTTTTCCAGGCCAATCAAACTGTATTTTGGTCAAAGAAACATTTGTCACATCTTTGTTGAACCTCGATTTTGGAGTGATTTTGGATGTCTATAAAAGTGGATACCTCAGACAAGGAGCCATTGAATTTTCAGAATTTAGATAATTTGTGCCCTGAAGGACTATAGTGGATGTGGTAGCTGCATCAGGCATTTAAAAGCCTGTCTCACAGGTGGCAACCTGGCATACCGATACCATGTTCCTTTCATCTGATAGAGAAAAATCTTCTACAGACTTGGGAAAATTGACTGGTAGATGATCACACATGGATCAAGCAGACATGGATGTTCCCCTTACAGCATTCAGACAAAAGTGAGAGGATGATTTTGGGAGGGCACTGCACGACCAGGAATGGGAACAAGTGTTAGAATTCCCTCAGCAAGTCTCCCGAAATTCCTGTTTTAAAAGTATTCAGTTCTTTATACTCCACAGACCGTACCTCACTCCAAACTAAACTGAATCGCTATTTACCTGATGTGCATATTACCTGTCCACGATGTCAGACCCCTGCTGCGGACCTCATGTATATGCTATAGTTCTGACTGACTCTACAAGGTTACTAGCAGTCAGTCCACACTATCCTATGAGAGGTCATGGAATTACCTGACATCCATAAATTGGAAGTGCGCACTAGTGGCATTTTTAAATGCAGGAAACAAAATAACGTACACCTCCATTTTGCAGACCTGGAGCTCCTCCTCACCAAACACGCACTCATGCTCCAATGGTGACCCGACAGCTCCACTGGTGGTGGCCTGGCATGGGGCGATGGACCAGTTGAGGGAGCAGAGGAAAAGGCACTACGCTAGGAGGTGGTCCAACACTGTGCAAGCAACTTATCTCTCCCCAATGGGCTACCCTCTTTATACACTTCCTACGAGCAGTGAGAAACGATAAGGTCCCCCATGATTTCAGTAAATTGCTCCTGTATTCTCAGTCTAATGCACATGCAGCGAGGACTCTTTGTCCGAAGCTCTGGCCTGTTTTGCTGACTCCTGATGTTCCCAACCTGAGTAACCGGGAAAACTCCTGAAGGAACCCTTTTCTCCTCCCCTGCCCTCTCCCACCCTACAAACCAACTTGTCCGCTGTTTCTACCCTGCCTCCCTTGATGACCACAGTTTCTCATGCATACCAGTCCATGGTAACACATTTCTCTTCCGCTCAGTACAGTCTGCCACTATGCCATGTACCTGCCATGACGCTATCCCCAGTGTGCTTTGGCTTTCCTCTCAGTTGATGTCACTGCAACAGCATGCTGATGTTACTCATTAGCCCAAAACACCTAGACCTTCAAGATTATAGTGTTTTTTTTCTTCTTTTACACACTGTTTAATGTATCTAATTAGGTTATGCTGCAAGAGAAAATGCTCATATCACATGATCAAAAGGTATGACACTTTGGAAGAGGTTACAAGACGCACTTGTTATTTATTTATATTGTATAAACTGAATAAAAATATATTTTTTAAATGGATCAAGCAGACATCTGTCCATCTTTGGGTATCAGAGGCACCCCTTCCCTCCTGCAGCAGGCTCACCTAACCAGAGATTCATACTAAATCCAACCTGAGAGTGGAACCTGTTTTTTGCCTGTGACCAGTTAGTACTTGAATGTTTTAAGCACTAAAACAGTGATACTCAAAGTACGGCCTTTACATGCAACTCCCATCAACAACTGTTTACTTGACTCAGCACCAACATTGAAAAGATGTTAAATAAACCCAAAAGCATTTCTTTAAAGGGGAATTGTACTTAAAGAAAGGAAGAATCTAGGGTATCCTGCACCGCTTAACTTTAGGAACACCTTCGTTTTCAAAGGCATCTTGCAGCAAACGTGCAAAAATATGTTAAAGTTCCTTCAAGTTTCAAAAAGTGTATTTCATTAACATGCAAAACCGTTTCGCCTTAGTAAATCAGATTATATCAGTGCATTGAGAAGTTTTATTTTTTGGAAGTGTCAGTTTTCAAACATGAATTTCGAAGCAATTGTGCTTCCCCCACACGCTGACAACAATGCCAATAGTGAACTAAGAGGCAAGTCAGTTGATATATGCACCCTTTGGGTGGCTGGGATTTCTATTGTACAAAGACAACATTATAGTTTAATAAATCAAACATAGGAAAAGGTTTTTGTACTGCACATCCTGAACTTATGTATTTCAAGGTATGTCATAATGAAGAAAAAGGATGGAAAGAGAAATAAAACTATTGCCTAGGATCTCACAATTTGGTCATGGGGTGAAGCCAGGATAGATCCCAGGTTTTCTGTTTCCACAATGTGTGATTCAATTCAGGCACTACATGTTTATGCTTTTCTTCCCCTACACTGACCTTACACCTTACCTGATCCCTCCCACGACCACAGATCTGGTAGTATGAGTGCAACCCTCGGTCACACTACAGACCAAACATTTTGGCCCTTTGGAAAAGTCTTTGTGAGTAGCCATGCACTAAATCTTCTTCTTCCCTCCCCCGGCATCAAATTAACTTTGCCTAATTAGACCAATATCCTCATCAACAAACTGAGCAAGTCCACACTTCCATAGCCTACCTGTTGACACCAGTGCAGCCAAAAGGTTACCAGCAAGTAGACCATTTCTTGAATTTGACTTTCCTGCCAGATTTAGAAAAGTCTCAAATTGAAGTCCATTACATTGGGAACTTCCCTTGACTTTCATGGATACATTTGAAATTATAAAATTATATTCATCCCACTTAAATACATTTTGTCTTAAAAGTTGTCATCACTCATCACTAAATGCATAATATGTTTCAAAATATTCTTGCATGTCTGTATTTTATCTCTATTGGATTGTAGTTCAGCTGCCTGAACCCTTCAGAACCTGTAGCGAGCTTGTCTCCCACCACCTACAGACATGCCAATGGAATTTCAAGGCCTATATTGAGGGTGGGCGTAACGTCCATAACTCTGTGTAGCACAATCATGCGGAATTACCTAAGAATACTGTGAGATTATGCAAGAAGAGTAATTCTGTATTTAGCGCTAATTCTTAAGCCAAAAATGTACCCTGGCATCCAAAACAGAACACTAAAAGCGAGCACAAGACCAGCCCTCACATTTGCTAAATGTGCTCTTGGGATTGGATTTTCCTCCGACTTACACCCTGCATTTAGTGTTATTTTCTTAGTGCAAAATGTACCCTCACGTCCAAAATCGACTCAAATAAGAAACATCGCTAAACACAGCAGGGCATTTATAGTGAGTACAAGCTGCTAATACTGCTTGCTAAATGTTCTCTTGTGGTGGGATCCCCTACCCCCCCCAAATTACTATTAATTATGCAAGCAGGAGTAATCGTGTAATTATTGGTAATTCCATGTCAAAAGGTAATGCAGAATTACCAAAATTACTCTGGTTTGGAATTCCCCACAGTGCTAACCTTCATCCTGCCTCTGTTTGAGTAAACCTAGTTTGAGCTCAACACAAGCATGTTGATCTTGGAACCTCTCTCTAACTCATTTAATTTCTCTACAGTGTAGTCAGTATCGCTCCAAAAACAATGTACAGAAAGGCACACATAAAGAACATCAGAAAGCAATAGGGACTGTGAAAAAAAAACACCAAACAGTAAATTGGGGTACTCTGCAAAAACATGAGGACTCACTGTGCAATCGTATTAGAATTTAAACATTGCAGACATAGGTCATATGTAGTGTCCTGCAGCAGGGACATTACTCTTTTAAGATGTCTCATGATGATTCAAACCTATGACCAACTGATTATACATAGATCGCCAAAGTAAGGGCCACATGTACAAATATCGCAAAACCTGATGTACCACAGTGTCAATGACACTATTTGCGATTCCCAATGGGGTCGCAAATGACCTACCTCATAAATATTCCTGAGGTAGGTCGCAATTTGCGACCCTATTGGGAATGACCACCCTCACAGGGATGGGGGCCTGCTGGGCACAGCAGACCACCATGTCTGTGACTGCTTTTAAATAAGCATTGTTTTGTTTTGTGTTTTTTTAAATGCAGCTTGTTTTTCATAAAGGAAAACGGGATGCATTTAAAAAAAAAATAATGAAAAGTTTGCTTTTCATTTTTTCAGAGCAGGCAGTGGTCTATGGTAGCAGTGGTCCATGGGACCACTGCCTGCTCTTAAAAAAATATTTTCGCATCCATTCACAAAGGGGGAGGGGTCCTGTGGTGACCCCTTCCCGTTTGCAAATGGGTTAGCACCAATTTGAAATTGATGCTAACTGCGATTGTTTTGTGACCACATTCACAGTCACAAAACAATCATATATTGCTCTGTGACTCGCAATTAGGAAGGGAACGCCCCTTCCTCAGTGCTTAATTTGTAAATAAAGACGTGCCGGTGCCCAAAGCCCTCCTCTTAAATCTTAAACATGCAGCGGCGTAATCCTGAAGCCATCTCGGGCCTCTTTAATCCATTTAAAGCCTCTCCCTGCCCCTTCAGCTCACTCTAGCAGCTCTCCACTTTCTCTCTTTGTGACGCTTTTTCATTTTCCACTTCCTCCGTCTTTCTCATATGTGTCTTTTGCTCGCAGTAAATACTTGAGGCAGAAGAATAAGCCCGGGTAACAACAAGCACAAATTAAGCACTGCTCTTCCTAATTGAGACTCGCAAACCCTTTTTGCGATTCGGTAAATAGATAAATGGATCGCAAAATTGGGATTATGCATCGCAAAATGCTTTTTCTTGTTGCAAACGTCCCGATTCTGCAAATAGGGCCATTTGAGACAAGAAAAAAGCTTTGTACATCTGGGGCGAGGTGTATCAAACATTTTTGCCATCGCAAACGGCCCAACAATGCGTTTTGGGTATGTAACAAGTCCAATTTGCAATTCGGTAACTTGTTACCGAATCGCAAATTGGATTTGCAACTACATACCAATTCGGTAATAGGAAGGGGCATGTCAAGGGCGTCCCTTCGTAATACCGAATCGCAGATGTATGTATGATAGTTTTGTGACCGTGAATGTGGTCGCAATACAATCGCAGTTACCACCTACTTCAAGTAGGAGGTAACTCATTTGCAAAGGGGAAGGGGTTCCCCAAGGGACCCCTTCCCCTTTGTGAATGCACGCAAAAACGTTTTTTAAGAGCAGGCAGTGGTCCCACGGACCACTGCCTGCTCTTAAAAAATGAAAAGAAAACTTTTCATTTTTTGAATGCATCCCATTTTCCTCTAAGGAAAATGGGTTGCATTTAAAAAAAAAAGATTGCTTTATTGAAAAGCAATCACAGACATGGTGGTCTGCTGAGCCCAGCAGGCGACCATCCCTGTGATTCTAGCCAATCGCAATGGCTCGCAAATTGTGACTTACCTCATGAATATTGATGAGGTAGGTCCATTTGCGAGCCCTTGTGAATCACAGTATGAAACTCCTCGAGTTTCATGCATTCCAATAGTGATTACTTAACCCCTTGCACACCATGGACATAATGGTTACGTCCATGGCTGCACCTGTTTGGTGCCATGGACGTAACCAGTACGTCCATTTGCCGGCCCACGGGGGAAGCGCTAGCTCTCCCCCCGAGGGCCACCTCCCACCCCTCCAGGTCAGGACTAGAAGAGGAATCACTTCCCCTTCCACCCCGACCCCATTCTGACCTCCCCCAGTGACGTCTGATGACGTCAGCATGCTAACGGGGGGGGCAGAAAATCCCCTAGACACCAGGGATTTTTTTTTTTCTTTTATATTTAGGGAGCGACCCTTTCAGCAAGGGTCGCTCTCTGGGGGGGCAAATTGTTTCGAGGCCCTAATATAATTAGGCCGATAAGACACCAGGGATTTTTTTTTTTTTAAATGAACATAAGGGGAGCAGCCCCTTGGGCAAAGGCCGCTCCCCAGGGGGGCAAATAATTTTTAGGCACCAGGGATTGGTGTGTGTGTATGTGTGTGTTTTGTTTGGGGGGGCTGCCCCATGGGCAAGGGTCACTCCCCATGGGGTCACATTACTGTTGGCCATATCTGCCCCCTTGGGGGCAGATCGGTCTATTTTTGGAAGGCCCCTCTGCCCCCAAGGGGGGGCAGAAAGCCCACCTGAGACCAGGGAAGATTTTTTTCAAAATAAGAGGGTGGGGATATGGCCATACCCCCACTCCAAATAATTGGGCCAAAGTTGTTCTGCCCACCAGTGGGCAGATGGGACAATTACCCCCAATCCACACCGGGGGGGGCAGAAAGTCTACTAGATGGCATGGAATTAAAAACAAAACAAAAATATTGGGGTGGTGGCTACCAACCAGTACGGGCCTGGTTATGACCCCACCCTAACTGAAGGGGGTAACAGTCTTTCAGCTCTTCCCCCGCACACTAAAACATTTTATCCCACAGCAAGCAAGAAGACTTTTGATTATTTTGGGTTTTGGTTTTACATTTGGGCCATGAGAGCTTGGAAACTCTCAAAATCGTCCCACTTGGAATGGTGAGGCCTGCACTCTTTTGACTTTGGGACGCTGCCATGTAGAAAAATCCACAAGACCCAGACACATCTGAAAACTGAACATCTGGTTGATTCCAGGGTGGTGTGCTTCACATGCACCCCGTACCATTATCTTACCCACATTGCCCTGCAAACCTCCAATTTTGCTGGAAAGCACACATTTTTCCCACATTTTTGTGATGGAACCTTCCGGAATCTGCAGGAATCCACAAAATTCCTACCTCCCAACATTGTCCCATCTATACTGTTGTAGTTTGGACTCTTGCTCTGGGTAAGACTGCTGTTTAAAGGATGACAGTACTTTTGTTTGTAGACGACTACGCCTTTCCTACAACAAGTCGCAACTGTTGTCCCAACCTTACCGGCTCACTAGCAGCACCTCACCAGAAACACAATAGTAAAAGGTGATTTGTGGCAGCCTTTACGCATGGACTTAAGAATATGACATTTCAGGGAGTGTCGTGGTTAAACGGAGATTACCCCTTTCTCACAGATATATCATGTCTCATACGAACACTGGCAATGACAAAGATGCAGTAAAGTTTCAATATTTTTTATTTAACATAACTGCAATTTGCGATAAGTTGCATGGGCTGCAATGATTAGGATGATAAATAATGCAAGAAACAAAATTGTGAAGATGAGAGTCATTATTACAAAGACCCCCACCATCTTGCAATGCATAGGAAAGACATATGAGATGTACAATGCCCTAATACCCTACAGTGAAAGGCCTAACCTCCTACCTAAAGGAGAGCTGAATTTGTTAAACTTAATCTGCCAATGCCGTGTCCATGAGAGAAGCCCCCAACCCTCGTTACCTTGGAATGAGGTCTCTATCTCAGACTCCGCAGGGACACGAAGACTGGTCAGCGTCAAGACGACATGCAGCATCGATATCAGAGATGGTGGCGATGCCCTCTGGTCGGAATCCCTCTGATTATCTGTCTAAAATGCGATGTATTTATACAGATCTACAAGGACCCCTGACGTAGGTGTGTTCCCAAGCAATAGATAACAGACATGCTTGGGACGGCAATTAATATAAACAATCCCTCGAAAGTATAGAGAGGGAAAATCCCTAAGTGTGAACACCTACTGTTTGTTTGTCTTTGTTGCTTGATCTTGACGCCTTAGCATGGTGACACTGATAATGTAACTCACAACAAGTGGCCTAACTATAAACAAGGCAGCCATCTTAGAAGAATTAAATAATTAAATGGGCTAAGACAGAGCAAGCTAAGTAGGTTAAAAGTCACTAGGTGACGGGGGCACGAGTCTGCAAGCCGGAGGCTAAGCTAACTCCTGTTATCCCATTAAAAATTAACTAGGATTCACTACAATACCGATAAAAATTCTGATGCACTTGTCAGCCTAAAAATGTTCTTTTTCAAACTGTCCTTTTGGACCCGCTTTGGTTCCCCCTCAATTTCAACATGTTTTTGGCTCTTCCCTGTCACAGGCACTTGGCCCACCTACACAAGTGAGGTATCATTTTTACTGAGAGACTGAGGGGAATGTTGGGTGGTAGGAAATTTGTCCGAGTGCGGTGATCCCACAAAGAAATGTGGGGGATCCACGCAAGTCACACCTCCTTGGGCTCCCTAGATGGCTGCTGAGCCCAGGACCAAAATTGCAGGTTGCCCCCTCCCCCCGAAACAGGTAGTTTTGTAATTGATAATTTTGATGTGTCCAGTTAGTGTTTTGGGGTATTTCCTGTTGCGGGCACTAGGCCTACCCACACAAGTGAGGTATCATTTTTATCTGGAGACTTCGGGGAACGCTGGGTGGTCACCCCATCTTGGATGCCACTAGGTGGCTAGTTTTAAAAAATGCACAGGTTTGGTAGGTTTCCCTAGGTGCCGGCTGATCTAGAGGCCAAAATCCACAGCTACGCACTTTGCAAAAAACAGCTCTGTTTTCTTTGGGAAAATGTGATGTGTCCATGTTGTGTTTTGGGGCATTTCCTGTTGCGGGCACCAGGCCTACCCACACAAGTGAGGTACCATTTTTATCGGGAGACTTGGGAGAATGCTGGGTGGAAGGAAATTTGTGGCTCTTCTCAGATTCCAGAACTTTCTGTCACCAAAATGAGAAGAAAAAGTATTTTTTGGCCAAAGTTTGAGGTTTGCCAAGGATTCTGGGTAACTGAACCTGGTCAGAGCCCCACAATTCACCCATCTTGGATTCCCCTAGGTGTCTAGTTTTTAATAATGCGCAGGTTTGCTAGGTTTCCCTAGGTGCCGGCTGAGCTAGAGGCCAAATCTACATCTAGGCACTTTTAAAAAAACACATCAGATTTCAATGTAAAAATGTGATGTGTCCATGTTGCGTTTCCTGTTGCGTACATCAGGCCTACCCACGCAAGTGAGGTACCATTTTTATCGGAAGACTTGGGGGAACACAGAATAGCAAAACAAGTGTTATTGCCCCTTGTCTTTCTCTTCATTTTTTCCTTCCAAATGTAAAACAGTGTGTAAAAAAGACGTGTAATTGAGAAATGCCCTGTAATTCACATGCTGGTATGGGCACCCCGGAATTCAGAGATGTGCAAATAACCACTGCTTCTCAACACTTTATCTTGTGCCCATTTTGGAAATACAAAGGTTTTCTTGATACCTAATTTTCACTGTTTATATTTCAGCAAATTAATTGCTGTATACCCGGTATAGAATGAAAACCCATTGCAAGGTGCAGCTCATTTATTGGCTCTGGGTACCTAGGGTTCTTGATGAACCTACAAGCCCTTTATATCCCCGCAACCAGAAGAATCCAACAGATGTAACAGTAAATTGCTTTTCAAAAATCTGACATTGGAGAAAAAAATTACAGAGTAAAACATTGAGAATTTTTTTTGTGTTTTTCACCTTAATTTAATTATTTTTAGGGTCAAGTCTGCTTTGCATGCGCTCGCGCATGCGTATCGCAGCGAGACGCTTTTGTATTTAGAAAAGGGCTCGGAGCCCTGTCAACTTTACGTCAGTGTTTTTTATTGGTCCGTGGGCTTGCCTAATAAAATCTGCTTGCTTTCATTAGTCGAAGGCAAGCATACGTCATGCCTTTTCCGGTGGCTAGCCCTCCTCGAGGGCATCGACCAAGTACAAAAAACATGCAAGGCTTGCTGTTTTCCATTGGGCTCGGTGGACTTCTTTTTCTCTAATTTACGAGAGCGATCTCGCTTGGCAGAAGTCGAGCGCTTTACATTGTTAATTTCACTTTTTCGGGTTGTGTACATAAATGCACTTTTGCCCAATAGGTGAAAAGTTGGGTTAGGAGTTTACAACGTGATCAGCTCAAGTCGGGTTAGGAGTTTACAACGCGATCAGCTCTAAAATGAGCAAACGCGAGAGACCCTTTGCATTGTAAATGCTTGTTTTATTTCAGCTGTTATTTTCTGTAGGAAACCCTTGTAGGATCTACACAAATGATCCCTTGCTGAATTCAAAATTTTGTCTACTTATCAGAAATGTTTAGCTTTCTGGGATCCAGCATTGGTTTCACACCACATTTCTGTCACAAAGTGGAAGGAGGCTGAAAGCACAAAAAATAGTTAAAATGGGGTATGTCCCACTAAAATGCCAAAATTGTGTTGAAAAATTGGTTTTTTTTATTCAAATCTGCCTGTTCCTGAAAGCTGGGAAGATGGTGATTTTAGCACCGCAAACCCTTTGTTGATGCCATTTTCAGGGAAAATACCACAAGCCTTCTTCTGCAGCCCTTTTTTCCAATTTTTTTGAAAAAGATGACATTTTCGCTGTATTTTGGCTAATTTCTTGGTCTCCTTCAGGGGAAACCACAAAGTCTGGGTACCTCTAGAATCCCTAGGATGTTAGAAAAAAAGGATGCCAATGTGGTGTGGGTAGCTTATGTGGACAAAAAGTTAGGAGGACCTATGTGCAAACTGCCCCAAATAGCCAAAAAAAGGCTTGGCACCTGAGGAGGAAAAGGACTGGCAGCGAAGGGGTGATGACGCAGAAAAAGAGGGTTCGACATATATTCATGTACACTGTGTAACCGACATATATATTGAAGTGTGATTTTAAGTAAAAGAAATAATGTACGAGGGAAATTGTGCCCTCGGGGTAGTTCGCCATCATTATAAACGAGCTTTATTAATCATGAAGTATTAAAAATGTATTAATCCGTCATAATCGCAAATGTATGCCATGATTTCTTGTTTGAAAACTGTTTTGCTTAGCTTAAATTTAGTACAGGCTTTGGCCTAGTTGCTTGGTTTCAAATTCTAACTGCGTGATTCTTTTTTTCCTTGAATTAATGAAATATATTCTTGCTTGAAGTTGTATTTTTCCAGTAGAAACTGGCTGGTACACTTATCTCCAAGGTTTCGTGCTAGGCCGGTTACATCCCCTTTGATACAAGGTTAGTCTCTGCAGGTGCGGACAATGAAGGTACAGATAGTAAAATAATTGGCATACCATGATACAATTTGTGTTCCAAGGCGCCAAGGACAGTGTATGCATAAATGGGCGCTAGTAAAAGACAATTTTGATTGGACAATTTTAAGCCAACCTATGAACCCTCCAATGGAAGACCCTACAGAATTTGGAATGTTTCTTACTTAAACCCACCGGACAAAGAGAAGTCAGCCATTTTCCTCGATGCCAGTTTGAAGCCTGATGCCAGACTCGATTTTGGACGACACCCTGATGCCCTTTTCTCTATCTGAGAGAAAGAGACTTTAAGAATTCTCACCCTAGAGACTTTAACTTTGATTTGCCCCGTCTTGCCCATGCAGTAACTTTGCCCTATTCTCCTTGCCGTTGCAAGGAAGCTTGCCCTTAACTTTGCCCCTTTGAAATTTGCCCCATGCTGATCAACCGGTACCTGAAGGACGAAGACTTTTCTTGAATGCTGATTGTATTTGGTAAATATGAAAGGATAAATGTATTATGCATTGTGTTTTTTTTTCCTTTTAGGTACCAACTGCTATTTTGATAGGATCCTAGCTAGAACTTTTCCAAATTTGTGTTGACTAAATTTGTTTTGCATGAAGTCCCACATGCCAATGCTAATTAGAGGTTAGTCGAGGTATTCATTCAATGTACCATGAAGAATTGAAATCTTGTTATGCTGACCGAATGTATGCAATTAGTCAAATACAGTTAGTCACATTGGTGATTTGCATTGCTATAACAGAGTGTATTATTATTCAGATTTTACGTAGATTGTGTTTCTTCCGCCGTTATGGACAGCTAGTAATGTTCATATACATATATCAATTGGTTTTGAGACACATATATATCGTGCTAGCTTTGTTAATATAGGGAAATAAATTCACTAACTTTTAATAAACTGGTGTGGTTATTCATGACTGAAAGGTCATGGTGCGCAGAAATATCAACTGTTATTGATTTCTGATGTGTTATATTGATCTATTAATTGAGTATTGATTATCGATTACAACAGTTATTGATTATTGATTTGAGTGACTCGACTATTGAGGATGAGGAGAGCCCGACTCGGTTAAAAGATTCACCGACCTCCAACGTGTCCAGGTACAGGTAATTTATAAGGGCTGGACGCGTTATCAGTAGATGGTAGCAGAGATTGATGGTTTAGCCCTTTGGGACCCCATCCGAACAATAGACAGAGTCAGGTTAGAATTTTCTTTGATAAAACAAGTTGGAGAGATGATGATGCCCTAAGTCCCCGATGACTTTCCCGGGATCTCGGAGCTTGCGAATGAGGAACATGCAGGTATGAGAACGGTCTCAGCGTTTCTAGTGACGGTATGAGTGAAGTTAGGGTTTCGCGCTTGCACAGCTTATCGCCGCAGATTAATTGAGAAGTTTGTGAGGATTTTAAGGGGGGTTAAAAGATATTAGAGGAGTGTTACTCCAAAGGTGTGAGAGTAGGGAAGTCGTCGAACTTCACATGTGTGTGGCGCTTTGAGCAGAAAAAATTGTCCACGTGGTTGTTGATGTTGAGACGGGCCCTGCGAGGTCAAGAGACTCCGGAGTATGTTGAAAAGTGTATGTGACACTTGTTTGATGTTGTGATCTGGTCGGTTTAATAGGTTGATCGGGCGTGGTCAACAAGTCGGTATGAATGTTGCAGAGTGAAAGAAAACTTCGACTTTGAGATTTGACGAATTCTAAAGTGCACTAGAATAGTTCATTGATCAGTTGAGAGTAAAGTTTGCGGGTCAAATTTTGCTTGCGAAAGTGGGAAACCGAGAAAGATGGAATAACTGCTGAGGCTAGTGAAAAATCCCTAAGGTTTCTGAAGCGGTTGTGTTACACTTCCTGTAGTAAACCGACAGATCTGTTTTATTCTTTTGGTTAAGTGCTCGCGTTATATTGCAGAAATTAGTTTATGAGTGAAGCCGAATGAAAAGAGGACAAGCCGCAGGACTTTGTCAGCCGCAGTGTGTGAGTGTGACGTCACTAGGAGCCGCACTGGGATAGGTCGGTTGGTGAGAAGGGTCGCGCACGGATTGGACGCAGTCCGTGAAGCGCAATTGGAAGGGGAAAGGCAAGCGAAGAGTATTCCGGGAATTAAAGTCACTTATTGATTACATATTGTCAGAAAAACAAAAGACGGAAGGATGAAATTTTTCAAAGCATTTAAGAGTGCCATGAGGGGAGATGTTTATATTAAAGCAAATGTAGGAGAAGAAACACCGCCTGAGGGTACACCAGCTTACATCGTCATTGAAGAAAAGGGTGTAGCGCCGTGTCTTTGGCTAAAGCAATGGTGCAAATTAACAGAAAAACATGGAAGTGTAGCGTTCCCTATCCACGGGTCGTTTAACCTAAGGGTTTTAGAAAATCTGAGGTTTGCGCTATACGACATGAAAGTACCCCCAAGGCCAGCACAGTTTGAGGCCTTTGCAATTTGGGAGCTAATAGCTAGAAATCAACAACAAAAGAAATTTGAGACAAGAATAAGGAAAGTAGAAAAGACCCTAGCGGATGCTAGATGGGACAGCACACAAAAGGTTTGGAGATCAGACGTATTGCAGGGAATTAAATTGTTTCCAGCGATTGCCGAGGAAGAGGAGACGGAAGGAAGGAAAGCCACCTGTAGGACAAACAGGAGTCAGTCCAGGGAAGGAGAGAGCAATAGAAACTCGAAAAGGGGAGACGAGTCAGATGATGAGGAGTTCATTATACAATTACTGAATGATCGCCCACCACCATATGTGGAAAGCGAAAAAGGCTCAAGCATTAGTACTGCCCCTCCAGAACCAATACAGGGTAATGTGACGCCAAATTTGAGAAGATCTCAGAGGCCGAGCAGTTCTGACATGCCTTTCTCACCACGAATACCACGGGTTCAGAGGATGTACCCAGACGTGCCAACATTGAAACCTGCTGATAACTATCAGCCACAGGTTCAAAGGCACTATTGCGATGAGCATAATGTGGGAATGACTTCCGATTCAATGGCGCAGGGAGGACAAAACTATCAGAGACCGACATTGATTCAAGCTGAATCAACACAGTTCTCGATGCCCCAAAAGCAGACACCAGAAGTGCGAGTGGTAGAAAGCCAGTTAGGTATGCCAGCAATGATGAACAACAATGTGGGGATTAACATGCCACAGAATTCGGGGAACAGACAGAATCCAGATGCAATATCTCTACCTATCACTGTAGGTCCACCAGTACCACTGTACATACAGGCAAATTCAAGCACCAGCGACCAAGGGTTAATGATACAGAATGGGACAGGGAGAAGATGCATAGAAACCACTCCAGAGACAACTCCGATAGCGGCACTGCCAAATGGATCTGGGTCCTTGTCGGAGTTTAGTCCAATTCCAATTTGTGCTCCGTCAACCGTGGTAAGGTCACATCCACCACTATTAGTACCGTTAACCTCACAGACTGAAACATTACAGAAACCGTCGATGGCAGTTGATGTAACTGCTACATTGATGGGACTGAACGCGCAACAGTTGACACAATGGTTCAACAGCCTGAACTCCCCACAGAGTACATCAAGCGGGAAGGGAGAAGAATACCTGAATAAAATAAGGTTGGGTATGGAGGCAGACGAACTGGTAGAGGGAACAATGGGTTTGAACAGATTAGAATCATACACAGAGGAAGAACTAAGATACATGTGCCCTAGGATTACAAGAGAAGTGAGCAACATACATAAGAAGTTACAAGAAATTGCAGACAGAAACGAGATCGATATAGGTAAGACCAAACACCTGAGCAGAAGTTACAGGTTAGACTTTGAGACAAAAGATTTTGAACACATGAGATCCGCAGGGATGAAAACACACCTTAAAGAGATACTGCAGAGTGCACAGGTTTGGAGATGTTTAGACAAGTGGGAAAGCAGGTGGGTCAAGAAAAAGGATAAAAAGAAGGAAAACACTTCAGAACGAAGTGAGAAAAAACAACAGAATGACGATCTGATAACCATGTTACCAATGAGAGAGACAGCAGGGGGAAAACTTGTGCATGTACCCTGGCACAGGTGCGATATTCAATCCTTTACGGATGACTTTCCCAAATTGAGAGAGAAGCCGATAGAGTGGTATCAACAAACGGATAGATTTGTGAAACTCGTGAAGTGTCTCTGGGAAGACCTGAATACCTTATTTGAAATTGTGGTTCCGGCTGATTTGTGGGAAGATTGTAAAAGGGCTGTAGGTTGGCCGACGAGTGAACCAGAGAGAGATAGGGACACAGGTGCGCCATCACCTATGGTAATGAGTTTGTACCACAAGGTGATCGAGCACTTGAAAACCAAGGTTGCGTCGAAAAATGTGGATTGGCAAAGGATTGACAGGACCGCTCAAGAGGTTAAAGAATCTATACACGCGTATTATGAGAGGTAGTTGAAAGCGTTTAAAAATTACAGTGGCACGGAAACGATTGAACCAAAAGACATGCTCCATTTTGTGTTCAGGTTTGTGGAAGGGCTGAGACCCGAAATTAGCCAGATGATTAAATCGCATTTGATTTGTTGGCAGTCAAAGTCGATCGATGAAGTGTTGAATTATGCAAAATACTGCAGTGATGAGATTGAGACAAAGCAGAAAAGATTGAAGGAAAAGGTGATGGTGAGGGTGATGCAGCTCAGAGCAGCTCAGACAGGTTTACAAGGTTTGCAAGGGTTTCAACAACAGATGCCGCAGCAGCAGCAACAGGGAAATGTTATGTTTCAGCCACAGATGAGAGGCAGAGGTCGAGGAGGTTTTGTGAATAATGGTCCAGATTTGAATACCGTTATGATTCCAAATGGTATACAGGCAATGAAGAAGGTGATGCCATGTCACACGTGCGGAATTGTCGGGCATTGGAAACGGGAGTGCCCAATGATGGTGCAGGAAGGTGTAGGTCAGCAAAACAATGATGTCAATGCATTTCAGACTATGAGAGGACCGAAACTGAGAGGTCCGAACCCAAATTTTCAAAACAATATAAACCAGATGCAGGGTCTACAACCCATGCAACCGCAACAGGTGCAAATGCCTCGTGTGCAAATGACACAATTGCAGCCAATGCAACAGCAGTTTCCTATGGTACCTAATCAGCAAATGCAAATACCCTTAGCACCAATGAATCAGCAGCAAGCAATGCTTCCTCAACAGGTCACGGGTCAAGGAATGAATCAAAATGACACAGTACATCAGTTCCCGTTACACAGTGAGAATGGAATAAACAATGCATGGGAGAGTGAAAGTTCAGATGAGGAGGGAAATTGTGTGCTTGCAGCATCCTTGGAAGTTGATCAAAAGGGCCCGTATGTGGAGGGAAGAGTTATGGGCCATCGCGTTTCATTCTTGGTTGACACAGGAGCTACACGTTCCACTGTTAGGAGCATTGAAGTACCAAATCTGCCACTTTCAGGGAGAACAGTTCAAGTAGTGGGAGTAGCAAACAGGTACCTGACGAACCCAATCACAGATCCAGTACAAGTCAGAATTGGTAACTATCAAGGGTCACATAATTTTGTGGTATGTGACTCAAGCCCGATATCACTGTTAGGGAGAGACCTATTGTGCAAATTGGGATGTTCGATTATGTGTTCGAACGATGGAATTAGAATTCAGACGAGCAGTGATGGGGAAAAAGAGGACAGTGTAGAAGGGGATGAGATGGAAACTGTCGATGAAGAATATCCTCTGATTACCCTTTTTCCGATGATCACTGAAGCAGATATTCCAGCTGAGTTACAGGAAACAGTCGGAAAAGAAGTGTGGGATATGACAGGAAAAGAGGTGGGATTGGTGAAAGGAGTGGAACCAGTGAAAGTGACCGTAAAACCCAATGTAACCTTTCCCCAGACCCCACAGTACCATATGGCACAAGACACCCTCATGAAAGTCGCCCAACTCATTGATGAGTTTGTAAAACAGGGAGTACTGAAAGAAGTGTTAAGCAGTCCATGTAATTCACCAATCATGGGACTAATAAAGCCAAGTGGAAAGGTCCGAATTGTGCAGGACTTGAGGAAAATAAATGACATAATAATTAAATGCTGCCCTGTAGTACCAAATCCAGCTGTTATAATGTTTCAAGTCCCTTGCGATGCCGAGTGGTTCTCAGTCATCGACTTGTCACAAGCATTCTTTTCGGTGCCTCTTCATGAGGACAGCCAGTTTCTCTTTTGTTTCAAATTTTTAGACAGAGTCTACAGTTGGTGTCGAATTCCTCAAGGGTTTTCGGTGTCACCGTCAATTTTCAATCAGATTCTAAAGAAAGACTTGGAAGCGTTAGAATTGCCATTCGAGTCAACCCTAGTACAGTACATTGATGACTTACTGATTGCATCCAAGACAGAAAGTGACTGCACAGCCGACACCATTGCCCTATTGAACCATTTGGGAAGGAATGGACACAAGGTGTCTCCTTCAAAATTGCAGTTCTGTCAGAAGAAAGTGAAATATTTGGGTCATCAAATAGAGAAAGGGTCACGGAGAATAATGAAGGAAAGAATAACAAGTGTACTTCAAATGAGTCCACCAAAGACGAGGAGGGAGGTGAGGAAGTTTTTGGGGATGGTGAGCTACTGTCGCCAATGGATTCCCAACTTCTCAACTCTAGCAAAACCTTTACTGAAACTGACCCAGAAGGATGCATTGGATGAAATTGAGCTGAAAGGAGATGAGATGGATGCTTTTATTGAATTGAAAGAATGCATGTGCAGGGCTCCAGCTTTAGGTATGCCTGATTACACAAAGCCTTTCACATTGTTTTATCATGAACGTGATGCATGTTCCTTGTCTGTCTTGACCCAAGCCCATGGTGGCATAAACAGACCAGTAGCGTATTTTTCAGCTACTTTGGATCCGGTCGCAGCAGCACTGCCAGGGTGTTTGCGCGCCGTAGCAGCAGTTGGTATCAGCCTCACTCAGAGTGAAGGAATAGTGATGGGACACCCATTAACAGTCATGGTCCCTCACTCAGTCGAGATACTTTTGACACGTTCCCGAACACAGCACAATGACTGGTGCTAGACTCACAAGGTACGAAACAATAATTCTGGGATCACCTAATGTGCAGCTGAAAAGGTGCACTACGTTGAATCCAGCAACATTGTTTCCCAGTGAAAATGCTGAAATTGAGAACGCTGAAGACATCGAGCACGACTGTCTTCAGGTGACTGAATTTTGCACCAAACCAAGGCCTGATATCAAAGATACCAAATTAGAAGAAAATGATCAAATCATTTTTGTTGATGGTTCATGTTTAAGAGATGCACTGGGTGTATTGAAAGCAGGGTATGCTGTATGTACTGTAACAGGTGTTCTGGAAGCCTCTTGGCTTCAAGGGGTTTACTCTGCACAAGTAGCAGAATTGGTAGCTCTTACTAGAGCATGCCAACTTTCTGCACTAATGAAAGTTACCATTTACACTGACAGCCAATACGGGTTTGGAATAGTGCATGATTTTGGACAATTGTGGTCACAGAGAGGCTTCATGACCTCTTCAGGATCACCAGTGAAAAATGGTGAAAGAATAAGAGAATTGTTACATGCCATTCAGTTACCAGGGGAAGTAGCAGTGGTGAAGTGCAGTGCACACTCGAAGGGACAAGACTATGTTTCCCTAGGAAATGGATATGCGGATCAAGTCGCAAGGTTTTGCGCATTGAACTGTATATTGCTCAGGGATGAATGGAATTTGATAAGTGAACCAGAACTTGAACAAAGCGAAATATTTGCTCTAAAAGTTATAGATACAATGGACGAATTGAAATCCCTACAGAATGGTGTCAGTGAGGATGAAAAACTCTCGTGGACTAAATCACAATGTGTAAAGAGACTAGATGAATTATGGGTTTCAAGTGAAGGGAAATTCGTTCTTCCAAATAGCCTTTTGACACAGATAGCCAGATTTTACCATGGACAAGCTCATCTTGGGAGGGATGCCATGATTAGGTTATTTAAAACTGATTGGTTTAACCCCAAATTCCGTCAAGTTGCTGAAGCAGTTTGCCACCGCTGCGTCATTTGCCAACAGATGAACGCAGGGAAGGGAACAGTAGTAAATTTGAGCCACATTGGAAGAGCAGGGGGTCCATTCAGCAGGATGCAAATGGACTTCATTGAGATGCCTGTGCATGGAGGCTTGAAGTATGTGTTGGTGATTGTGTGCATTTTTAGTCACTGGATTGAAGCATACCCTACACGCAGAAACGACAGTCTCACAGCTGCAAAACTACTCTTGAGAGAGTTAATACCACGTTACGGATTCCCGATCTCTTTAGAATCAGATAGGGGAAGTCACTTCAATAATGAAGTAATAAAATTGCTTTGTGCAGCACTGAACATTGAGCAAAAGCTGCATTGTAGCTACCGCCCTGAAGCATCAGGTCTAGTGGAGCAAATGAATGGCACATTGAAATCGAGAATGGCGAAAATATGTGCATCGACAAATTTGAAATGGCCTGACGCATTGCCTTTGGTACTAATGTCAATGAGAAACACCCCTGACAGAAAGACTGGATTGTCCCCACACGAGATTCTCATGGGCAGAGCTATGAGACTTCCAGCAGTTCCTGCAAACGCGCTTTTGAATATTACAGATGATATGGTATTAGACTACTGCAAAGGTCTAGCTGATGTGGTTCGATCTTTCACCAGGTGGAGGCAACCACCTTGCCACCGATCCAAGGTCCAGGACACACCCTGAAAGCAGGTGACTGGGTCGTGATAAAGAAGCACGTGAGGAAGTCGTGTTTGGAACCCCGTTGGAAAGGACCTTTCCAAGTGATTTTGACGACTACCACCGCTGTGAAGTGTGCGGGAGTTCCCAACTGGATTCACACCAGTCACACAAAGAGGGTGTTGTGTCCCACAGAGGAGGAAGTTGAAGCGCTGAAACTGCCAGTACCTGATAACAAAGTGCCGAGCGCTGAGGCAGAGCAAAACAGAACTAGAAGCGAACAGGCAGAAATAGAGGAGGGAGAAATATTCTCTGAGGACGAAGCAACCGATTCACTTGGGGAAGACCAAGGAGGAGCCTCAGACAGCGACGAAGCAGCTGAAGGTAACAAAGAGCCTGAAGCAGCTGAAAGTGACAAAGAGCCTGAAGAAAGTAACGGTGACAAAGGGCTCGAAAGAGGTGAAGAAGCAGGAGAGCCTGATCAGAGGAGGGCTTTCCCAGAAGCAGACGGTACAGAAAAAGAAAAGGAAAACCTGATTGACTCCCCAGAAGGAGAGGACAAGGCAGAACAGAACGAAACTGCTCAAACTTCTTCAGAAGAGATCGCAGGCCCATCAAGTGGACCTAGTGCAAAAAGAAGACCAAGTATATCACCAGTGAAACTGAGAACTAGAGAAACGTTGAACGACAGTGAAGGGCCAAGAATGAAAGAGAAAAGAAAGGAAGTGTCTGTCGTGGTACCAACATCAAGTGAAAAAAAGGACTTGGCCAAAGAGGAAAGTACCAGTGAGAAAGAATCAAAGAGAGATGCAAAACTGAAAAGAAAAAGGATACCGAGCAGGAGGTATTCCGGTCCGGAGTGGGCATACGTAGCCAATAACGATTGGTCAGACGAATTCGTATCCCTCAGCCTTGAGAACGAAGAGGCAGAACTTCATTTTGGAAATAAAAACTTTATGGACTCTGTTGATTGAAACCATTGATCACTTGATTGATTTTCTTTTACCGGCTAAGACATTGCTAACTTGACATTGCTAACCTGATTGACTTTTCAACCGGCTAAGACATTGCTAACTTGATTGACTTTGAAACCGATTTTGAGACAACGCTGCTAACCGATAAGAGACTAAGCTGCTAAAGAAAACTGTGTGAACATTGAACTCGTTCAGCTTTGTAAATACCTGCAACTTAAAAAAAAAATAAAAAAAAAAACCCTGCAAATACGCTTTGATAAAGTGTCTTCAGCTTTCTGATTCTATACAGATCATGACTAGCTTCACTACACAGGGGCGTAAAATGAAGTGTTGTAAATACATGTGTATAGGCTTACTGATCGCATGCGTACTAATAATTGTAGTAATAGTTCTTGGAATGCATGGTAAAGGCGAGAGTGAGACGAATGATGCTTCTACTTCTAAACCTATTATCGTTACTGAACTAACAGCTCTGAAGAGACTCGAGCAAGACGAGAGACACTTGCATGATAAGAAGGAACTTTCATCTAACGTTTTCTATCGCTTACTGAGTGAGTATGTTGAGACCATGGATGCGAAAGATTGTTATGTGTGTACACAAATACCTACCTCAGTAGTGGAGGGGGTAACGTATCACAGCATGCCTCTTACGTATGGAATTACATGTAGTATAGTAGCTTCCAGATTTTATGCTCAAAAGGACATTCATTATTTCTATACTAATTACGATGTTACATTTGCATATGTCCCCATAATAGGGCACCTAAGTAAGATAGCTAGAGATTGGTCTGCCAAATTAATGAGGGAATTTTTCGAACCAATGTCCCCTTTCCACACAGCTCACGCACATAGGGAGAACCTTACATGCTTGCTTTCACCAATAGAAATAGAATTTTTAGACCGCACTGACGACAGAAAGAACGAAATGAAGGAGAAATTAGAGAAGGAGTTGCACGAAAGGACGTCTGTAGATAATTATGCTTTTGCCGCAATAAAGACACAAGGGGAAAATAGCCTTAGATACATTGCATGTGGGAAGATTTTGTATACATAGATTTCCATCATATTATGACACAGTTTTTGTGGGAACGAGTGAATGTAAACACACATACGCATTTCAACAAAAGTGGACGTTCATGCTGAATGGACAAGACCCAGTTATTCCTGGAGTATATTATATTTGTGGACTCAACGCCTACTATCGTCTTCCTAAAGGATGGTATGGGAGGTGTTATTTGGGAATATTGTTCCCAAAGGTTTACCAGTTAGATGACTTAAAGAAATTTCCAAGGCTGTCTGAATCACATCGTGTTCAGAAAAGGGAGACAGCTGCTGGTGTGGTAGGAGATATATTTGGAGCTATGATTCCTTCAGTAGGAGTCATATTGAATTCAATCAAAATACGAAAGTTGTCTACTATTGTGGATAACATGTTGACAAAGTTTTCGGGAGCTATAATCCTGATGGATGCTGAACTCGCTGCAGAAAGAGCTATGACTCTTCAAAATCGGCTTGCCTTAGACATTCTTTTAGCAAAGGATGGCTGCGTTTGCAAAATGCTTGGCACGCGTCACTGTTGTACCTATATACCCGACAACAGTGGAAAAATTAGAACAATGCTTACAAATTTAACTAGAGAAAGTGTAGATTTAAAGGAATTGAAAGAACCCGGAGTTTGGGAGAAAATTGGAAAAGGATTTGCTTCTGTGGGAAATTGGCTCAGCAACGTTTGGAACGGATTTTTACTAAAAATAGTAAAGGGAATATTAATAATATTAATTTGTCTATTAGGTTCTTGGGGAATATGGAAAGCTTTCAAAATGTTAAAAGCAAGGAACAAAAGAAAAAGAGAAGAGAAAATAGAGAACAAAATGGTGGAAATTTATAGGGAGAAGTCAAAAGGGACTAAAAGAAAAAGGGAATTGACTGAAGTGCCAAATTACCATACAGAATTTTAATGGAATAAAATTTGTGGGTAGATTTGATGTGATGACATAATTAGTCATCAGAGGAGGGATTGATGACGCAGAAAAAGAGGGTTCGACATATATTCATGTACACTGTGTAACCGACATATATATTGAAGTGTGATTTTAAGTAAAAGAAATAATGTACGAGGGAAATTGTGCCCTCGGGGTAGTTCGCCATCATTATAAACGAGCTTTATTAATCATGAAGTATTAAAAATGTATTAATCCGTCATAATCGCAAATGTATGCCATGATTTCTTGTTTGAAAACTGTTTTGCTTAGCTTAAATTTAGTACAGGCTTTGGCCTAGTTGCTTGGTTTCAAATTCTAACTGCGTGATTCTTTTTTTCCTTGAATTAATTAAATATATTCTTGCTTGAAGTTGTATTTTTCCAGTAGAAACTGGCTGGTACACTTATCTCCAAGGGTTCGTGCTAGGCCGGTTACATCCCCTTTGATACAAGGTCAGTCTCTGCAGGTGCGGACAATGAAGGTACAGATAGTAAAATAATTGGCAAACCATGATACAATTTGTGTTCCAAGGCGCCAAGGACAGTGTATGCATAAATGGGCGCTAGTAAAAGACAATTTTGATTGGACAATTTGAAGCCAACCTATGAACCCTCCAATGGAAGACCCTACAGAATTTGGAATGTTTCTTACTTAAACCCACCGGACAAAGAGAAGTCAGCCATTTTCCTCGATGCCAGTTTGAAGCCTGATGCCAGACTCCATTTTGGACGACACCCTGATGCCCTTTTCTCTATCTGAGAGAAAGAGACTTTAAGAATTCTCACCCTAGAGACTTTAACTTTGATTTGCCCCGTCTTGCCCATGCAGTAACTTTGCCCTATTCTCCTTGCCGTTGCAAGGAAGCTTGCCCTTAACTTTGCCCCTTTGAAATTTGCCCCATGCTGATCAACCGGTACCTGAAGGACGAAGACTTTTCTTGAATGCTGATTGTATTTGGTAAATATGAAAGGATAAATGTATTATGCATTGTGTTTTTTTTTCCTTTTAGGTACCAACTGCTATTTTGATAGGATCCTAGCTAGAACTTTTCCAAATTTGTGTTGACTAAATTCGTTTTGCATGAAGTCCCACATGCCAATGCTAATTAGAGGTTAGTCGAGGTATTCATTCAATGTACCATGAAGAATTGAAATCTTGTTATGCTGACCGAATGTATGCAATTAGTCAAATACAGTTAGTCACATTGGTGATTTGCATTGCTATAACAGAGTGTATCATTATTCAGATTTTACGTAGATTGCGTTTCTTCCGCCGTTATGGACAGCTAGTAATGTTCATATACATATATCAATTGGTTTTGAGACACATATATATCGTGCTAGCTTTGTTAATATAGGGAAATAAATTCACTAATTTTTAATAAACTGGTGTGGTTATTCATGACTGAAAGGTCCTGGTGCGCAGAAATATCAACTGTTATTGATTTCTGATGTGTTATATTGATCTATTAATTGAGTATTGATTATCGATTACAACAGTTATTGATTATTGATTTGAGTGACTCGACTATTGAGGATGAGGAGAGCCCGACTCGGTTAAAAGATTCACCGACCTCCAACGTGTCCAGGTACAGGTAATTTATAAGGGCTGGACGCCTTATCAGGGGTTAATTGTGATTCGCTAAAAATCGCAATTAGGTAATCTCTATTGTGAATAATGATACACCTGGCCCCTGGGCCCTAGTGAATTAATGCCGGTGCTACAGTATTATTCCCTGAGAGATGATGGTTACACACAGATCACTGCGGCAGCCTTAACCTATTATGCTTTTTTTCCACGAAATACATTTCACTGGAAGATGAAGGTGCTCTCATGGTTTACCGCTTAGCGTTCCTATTGTAACTTTATACTGCAGACTCGGAAAAAGCTTTTCCTACTTCTTGGGTGAATAAAATGAGGACCACTAATTTTAACTGCTGATCACATTGCTCGTAAAATAAAAGACTGAAGTACAAATGGAATGTTACGATATATATTTGTTGGTATTAGAACTCACATCTTCCAATGGCTGACCTCTCAGAGCTGCGTGGATTGCAGTGGCCGCTAGTCTCCAGGATGGCGGGATTGTCTTTGTTGCAAAAAACTGGGCTGTTTGGATTGTGGGACTGCCTCGTGCCTCTGGAGAGCTGTTTTCGAATTTTGCTGCAAATCCCCGGAATGCCTGCATTTGGTGTTGTCGCACGGCCTGGGATAACGGAAGCCTTACAACCTCAGCAGCAGGGGTGCTGCCCGTTCCTCACATTTGAGGATTCAATGCCCTAAAGCAATTTCACATAAAAAGGAAAAAGCACTGTAAAGCTAGCATTGTGTTTAATGACAGGAACAGACGGTTGACTGGCACCTGAGTGAAGAGAAGCCATTGAATGACTCGGGGTCTCAACAGGGGGCTAGCAGTGAGCGCTACACCAGGCTCAGCCACAATCCCCACCTCAACGCTCTTCAAAGAAGGGAGTCTGACAATCCTGCGCGCCTGCAGCGATTAATAGACAGAAATGCTGGGAAGTGAATTAGTGTGAAATTGGTGTGTTGCAGCAATTTAAAGCTTGGCTTGTCTGAACAATTATGGATTTTGTCAGATAATAAATATCCCCAAAGACCAGGGATTGTTTACATGCCTTAATCACAACCTCTCGTTTGAAATTCCTTTGTGGCCAGCTAGTTTTAATGATTACTGCACCAGTTGTATCTATAATATAATAACAGAAAGTCGCTGTAACCACGGGAAGTGAGGGCTCGGGGGGCCCGGCCAATCCATAATAGTGCCTCACCCCTCCAGCCCTCCCCCTCAAATATAATTGACCACTTTTGTACCTGTATTTTAGCCGGTGGAGTCAACAGGGGCCAAAAGGAAGGAAACATAACATAATGCACACATCTTAAATGAAAAGCAAATGCAAGTTAAATATTTGGTACATGAAATACGTTCTTCTAGTAGTAAAAACTCCCAAATGTGTAATGTGATCACTGATGTCTGTGTGTCAAATTGGAGAGCTATTAATCTTTTTTTTTTTTTAACAGAATACTAGTCATTCATTCAAATGCTTTAATTCCCAATGACCCCTAGATATTTGTGATCAACTTTTACCAAGAATAAATATCAGCATTTTTTCCAAAGAAAAAGAAAAGAGATCTAAGTGGTGAGGGGGCATTGTTTGAAGGGAACCTGAGTATTTGCTTATGCAACGAGACAGTTACATTTGGCCGTAGATTGAATGCCATCAGAGCATGTGTATCTATATGTAAGACCAGATTTCAAAAAGGATATGTGATTATGTTTATATAAAGCAAAAAACACGTTTTCTAAGAATATTGTGGTATAAAAACAATTTTTATGACTGATGTCTCAATATATTATTTTCTTGTCCATCTACCTTTTATTTGAACTACATTCCCTTACTGCCATGTTACCACCACTATTTTATACCATTTCTTCCTCTGTGCTATATTCTTACTTTAGTTATTTCTTTTATTTTGCTGTATTACCTTTCTTTTGCCCACCCATGCTCATTCCCATTTTATCCCCTGATCTTTGGCATTCTCATTCATTGTTTCATCCTTTTCAACCATGCAGTGATCTGCTTAATCGGGCCATTTTAAACTACGATGGAACCCATTTTTGTGCTGTAAACTCACATCTGCCATCTTCAACAATCAGGGATACTGTTTTGTATGACTGCTGCTGCAATTAAATAAATGTAAATAAACGCTGAACCCTGCTTTTGAAGCCACTCTGTGGGTAGATAAACAACTATACTGCGGGCATAGAAAATACACCCCGTTTCTCTCACCAGTGATTTTTAGATTTCTAACTCAAAGACAGAAGACCATTTTTCAAAACAAGGATGTTTTGCAATGAAAACGTTCAAGATTATTCTTTTTTAATTTTTTAAGCGTTTTCTATTATACTTTATTACAAATATGGACAACTGTGGCACACGGCAGGAACAGATTAACAATCAGCTGATTAGATCGAAGGAAATGATCATTTTAGGTCGTCAGATTGACATATGCCACCAGGGTTAAAAAGTGTGATATTTTGCCCAACAACAAATGAACATAAGAAGGTGTTAAAAACCTATAAATAGGTTTGCATGCATTGCTCCATGCATTGCTCCACTTTGTAATCCCTTGCATGGGGGCGTCCCCCCAGTAGAGGGCCTGAAAAAATGGCACAGTGGGATCTATGATGCCATTTTTAATAGCATTTTTAACGCATGCACAGAGCAGGGATTAAAAGGAGGCACGCCTCTATGTACTTTGCAGGATTAGCTCCAACATTTTTGGTGCTAATCCAGCAAAGTACAACAATAGCATAAAAAATGATGACGCTATTGTCCCTAACCTGCGCCATGGCCTGCTGTATGTTAAATACGGCACATACAATGGGCCACAAGAAAAGTGGCACTTCATGACATGAAGTGCCACTTTTCTAAAATCTGGGATTTATTTTGAAGTATAGTCCTGAGAGGTTGTTTTATTTTTTAGACATTCATAGCTTTAAAACTACAATTGTATGTATTTAATTACTCCCTTTTTGGGCTTGTCACCACATTCACACAAATGTTACATTTTGTTTTACCAAGCACTTCTAGGAAGTCAAACATAGGGCATTTCCTTATTGAATGAAAGAGGTCTGCCTCTGTTGGTGCACATGCAGGGCATTTATCCTCTCTTTTTTCATCAAGCTTGGACAGTAGGACTGGGTCATTTGCATTCTATGTGAGGTTTTAAACCAGAACGGCTTGAATCTAGTGTTTGGGGGTACCGTTTCACATTTGTTCATATTTCGCCCCATTTCTTTGCACCAAATTGCGTCCAGAGACATGATTAGCAGTTAGTGTTAACCTCCAGTTCAATAGCGTTGCAAGGATGCCATGGGCCCTGGTGCAAGAAATTAAAATGGCTCCTTTAACTACAGTTGGGGTAATAAAATGCAGCAATTATCAGGGTTCCATGGATCCCTCAGGGCTCTGGGCCCCGGTGCACTACACCCGCTGAAACAATGGTAGCTATGCCCCTAGTTCAATATGTTTGTTCTGAGCACAGCATTATTTTATGTCTTGAACCAATCATTAAGCATAGCCTAATCTTCAGCATATCAGTTGCTAGGGAAAAAAACTTCAGCAACAGTTTGCAACATTTGGAAATGAAATGCCATACTACTCCTAATATGAGGTGTCGGCTTGGATTCAGGGCTGTAACTATCAATAGTGCAGCAGGTGCATTTACACTGCAGCCAAAGGGACTGAAGGGTCCACTACAAACATTTATGCCTTGAGTATAGTATATTATCAGATTACAGAATATGGTGCCTATTTTCCTTTCCTGCATTATGACTCATCAGGGGTGCTGCTCTGTCAGTAAGAGTGGGGAGGGGGCGAGCTTCCACACAACCATGCTGACATATGATGTAAAAATGTATTATACGGGAGCAGGGCGCATGAGAGGTGCTTAAGGGGCAGTGGAAAGGGAATGGAATGCAGATTGATAGGTAAACAAAATGGGGCATATTTAAGAAGTCCCTAGCACCACCTTGTGCCACATTTCCATACTTTTTTTAGGCAAATGTGGTGTTATGGTGGTATTTTCCCCATACCATATTTACAAAGTGGCGCAATACTTGCATTGCACCACTTTGTAAACCCATGCGACACATTATGCCTGCTCCAGGCATAAGGTATGCAAGGGGGGTATTTCGAAGCTAGGAGGCCTGAAAAGGCTGGTGCAGTGAAATTTAACAATTTTACTGCGCCATTTTTTCCGTCATTTGTAACGCCTGTTCAATGGTGGCGTTAAAATGATGCACCCATTAAAATCAATGGGCCTCCTTGCACTTTGCTACACTAGTGTCAACCTTTTTGATGCTAGTGTAGCAAAGCGCCACAATAGCGTTAAATATGGCGCAACCATATTGATGTTAAGTGCCTGTAGAAGGGTGCAGAAAAACTGAGGCATCAGAACTGATGCGCCACTTTTTCTTAAATATGTGGCAATATTTTCTAAAATAACTAGTATTTTTTAAGACTTTCAAAACAGAGAAAGGGAGAGAGCGCGTGTGTGCGTTTTTGCCTGTGTGTATGCAAAAATTCCTGGTGAAATCCAACAGACACCTCACCATACCTGGCAAAAAGTACCTGCACCCAATTATTTACCAGAAAATCAATTTATTGGGGGGAGGGTGTAACGCCCTAGACACCCCCCTTTAAGCTATTCCCCCAGGACCCATGCTACCCAGGATACAGCACTGCTTAGATTCACCAAAGTATTGGTACTTTCCTTTAAGAAACAAATCACCTGTCAACATGCACTTTCCACTCAGTGAGTCTGACATATCGATATCTCCAAAGGACATGCAGAAGCATGGCAAACGCGATGCTTGCTCCCCATAACTACATTGCTCTCAATTTTTTGCAAGAAGTAACTTCTACACAAAATGGGGTTTAAACAAACAATTTCCAACTAAAGCTGCTGTTTTAAAATTCTTATGTAAACCATCCTAGATCACAATGGTGCACCTGTGTTCTTTGAAGAGGAGGATATGCACTACTAGGGTCCATAAGTGGCCACTAAGCATTAAGATCTCTCCATCAGAGAAGAAAATAGATTTGCTAATTTCTTAGAACTTTGTTTTTACTCTAAGCGTCTGGCTGGGACTGTGCAAGACTCACATGGAGTGAATCTTACTCCCTGGGGCTAATTTCACTTGCTTTGAGCAAAGCATAATCACTGGGATTAAATCTCACCTAATGGGAGTGAGACTCATGGGTAAGGAGTAGTTTTAAGTTCATGGAAGTAGGTTTCTCTTATTTAAATTTTCCATTTATTTCTCCTTCTGTCCAATGTACACTTCAAGGAGCATCTTGGCATGGAAATATAAAGCAGCACACTACTGAAGAATCAGCAAAAATGGCAGGTCAGCACAAACGTTTGGTTTTAGGAGCTTTTAAGAAAGGCTGATGATTCCATATCCTGTACAAATGGATGAGCATGTCATTCCCAAGCTCGGGAACTATGGAAAACTGGCACTCTGTTGCAGCACCGCCCCCCAACTTTTTGCCTGGTCTCTGGATGCAATGTGGATTGGAGTGCAATGGAACCCTGCTAACTAGGGCCCCAGTGTCAGTGTTCTTTCCCTAAAATTGCAAAAGCATTGGCACAGTTGGAAACACCTTTAGGTGCTCCTATCAGTCCCTAGTAAATGGTATGAAGGTACCCAGGGCATGAGGTACTGAGGGTAGGACCCTGAGGGCAGCAGCACAGCTTGTGCCACCCTCAGGGACTCTGCATTGAAGTGCACTTAGCACTGCCATTGTAGGCTGAGTGTCCTGGTGCAATCCTAAATGGCAAAACTGACATGGCACACAGACTGTGTGCCCTGTAACAATGCAATACAGGTAAGCCACCCCTCTGGCATATCTCTACCTGTTCCCAATCCAAAGTTAGCACTTATTAAATGTAATAAGGTAACATAGTGTTAGTCAAAGGGAGAGATAGGCCTTACAAGATTGAAAAAAGCCATTAGGGATTTTTCATTGCTAGGACTTGTAAAACCTACCTACACATGTGCTATATTTTAAATACAATTCACCCTGCCCATTGAGCCTTTAGGGTCTATCTTAGGGGTGACTTATTAGTATTTACGTCTGTCAAAAAAGGTCATTCAAGAGATCAAGTTTGCAGTTTAAAGCTTACCCAGGCAGGTTACCAGGCAGCACAACAGTAGTCTCTCATGTACAGCCCACACCTATGTTCACACACTTGTGCTAATGTAGCAAGATCAGTGTCTCTTACTCTCTCTTATCTATCTTAACTGCTGGGACCTCAAAAAACGGGCATTGGTGGTAAACATACAGAGCTCTATTTGCTATAAAATTAAGGGAAGTGAGACTCACCCATCTTAAAGGTCCAAATTCAGGTTTTAAGGGGGGGCAGTGTCCTACTCTCATTGTGGAAAGAATAATTACTGTTTACAGTCAGGGATCAACCCTAGTACTTGAACTTGAAATTAACCTCATGAAAATGAACTGCCGTAGTAAAAGGATGGCAAGAGGGAGGGATAGGTTTTTTTATTTGATCCAATCAAACCCAATTCAGTTACCTTTTTGAGGGTCTTTCGGGGTGATTAAATCTCATCGAATCATTGGTGCATTGACTGAAGTGTACATACATACCACTTGCTTGAGCACAGATAGCAGGCATATGAGTTAATTAATAAATAGAAATAGAAAAATCAGACTTCCTTACCTGTACAGGCATTGCCCAAAGATTAGGGCACAAGAAGAAGAACCACATCAACTGATTTGTGTCTATAGCAACCAAATTACAAATCTGACCAGCAGTCATCTCTCCCATGGACATGTTGGAGGTTGATAGAAGCATTATCTTATTGTAGATTTTTGTCTGGGAAATAAACAAAATTCATGAAATGCTCTGTTTTCGGAAAGAAAACTCAAATGATATATACTCTTTGACTGATAATAAAAAATCTTTGTACATAGTGGTGTGGTCTGAATCTGCACGAGAACAGATGTCAAAGAAAACATTGATGGAAAATATGTCAAATCTTTTACAGTAAAATTGCAAATACCATGTTCTGTGGGCGAGGGATGGGAGGATTTTTTGCCAACCATTCTCTATGATGCCAGGAATAATCCCTGTATTTTTGACTCACTTTCACACTTTTCGTTTTTTGTCTTGTTTAGGTGAGCAGCGTTTTGCCATTCAAACCTCTCATTATCAACATACTGCATTGTTTAATAAAACGTTTAGGGTAATTCCCATTTTCTTTTCAGCAATTAAAAACGTATTTTATTTTTTCACTGCTGCATTATAAAAAAAAATCTATCAGAATTAAATTAGTGAAGGGAAGATATTTGATATTCTTTACTTTTAATAAGCGTTGCACAAAAAAACACTTTGTTAATTAAGAGTTATTTGATGTCCCTGGGCAGCTGCACAAATGTTATGCTATAAGCCATGCTAGGTGAAGAGATCACTTCCAGGATGGAGTTTCCTTATGTTGTGGGGCCCATTATTAAGTGTCCCTTCTTTTGCTGTATATTTGTGATACCAAGATAGATACCTAGCATCACAAATAATGCTTGGGACAGAAATAAAGATTGCTTTACCCGGTGAAGTGGACTTGAAGATCCTTAAGAAAGCCCACTATAGAATATATTGTAAAGACAAAGTACGGCCAATAGAGTGGCTAAAAAGCTCAATGCCTTTGTGAAAATACTGTTTGACAGCTGGTTACTTCCAATCTGAGAACTGGCTTCAGTGCTTAATTTATAAAACAAGTAAGTGCCGATCTGCTAATGTTTTCTTAAGAGGTTGATTGGCGATACGATGTTGGCTAGGGAAGTAGACCTTACTTTCTTCATTTTTTGACCCTCGCAGAAGCAGCACGGGCACTACTGACCTAAGGACCCCGACTAACCGTGACATCTTGCTCAGTGACAGCCTGACTGGAGTGCACCGTACACACTGTCTGGTAGGGATAACCACTGTCCTTTAATTTTCATTTTTTTGTCAAAATAGAAGAAGGGCTTCTGTTACTCATAATAGCAAAGGATCACTCTCCTGCCTGTCTCTCTATTTCTATTGGCTTTTAAGGAAATAAAAGAAGGACTTCTCGACTATGCCCCTGACCGAGCCAGTGTGAAATGTGACAAAGAGCGTTGATCTGATAAATTGTGCGCCGGAGGTGTCCACTGGCAACCTCAGGCACACATTACAAATTTAGGGCCTGATTTAAAATTTGGCAAACTGGTTTCTCTATACAAATGTCACGGATGTCCTGTCTTCCTCATTACAAGTGTATTATACACAATAGCACGGACAGGATGTACGTCTAACTTGTGATGGAGGAGCCCATCCACCAGCTTCTAAATAAGGCCCTAAGTGCTCACAGGTGAAAAGGCGGTAGAAGTTGCATAGCATCAGGGCTGCATATGGAAGGCATGGTAACAGTGGCCCTGGTACATTTGTGTCTGGGGTCAAGAGAGATACTGCACAGTGGTGTACACTGGCTCCATATCTTTTTCTGTGGCCGTAATTGACGATGAACAATGATATCAAAGATACATTAACCAAAGCAACCCTTTGAATATCTAAGGCAAATTAAGTTCATTTTTCATTTCTTTAGTTTCAGCACTGTTCCCCTGAACTGTCCTCATTCAGTTTCACATATAATCCTCTGACCATATGCCCACAAACTCACTTTGTGGTTTTACCCAGAATTCATAAAGTTTGGTTCATTGACCAATGTGGATACTGGTGTACAGATCGTATGGTCAATCTTGGAGTTCAGTTTGACAAGCACAAGGTTCAAACATCTGATGAGATGCGTCGAGGCTGCCGGCTTCTATTAGGTCGGTTTTTGTTTTGAACTATAGTGCCAGTTCTTGAGCTATTTAAAAAAATCTGGAAAAATGGTTATACCAAGCCAGAAAGACTGAATACACTACTTAAGATGCTGACACGTGGCAAATGTCGAAAGCCATTACTATATTATATGACACCTTTCCTGATCAATCCACAATTCATTAGGTGAGAGATGGGGAGGCCGACATGAAAAGATACTTCACTGATAAATAGTGGACACTGGTCCTCGAATTTCCACCAATAATCTCCGGAAAGGCGAGGTTGAAGTTAACACAATATAATATTCTCCATGGGACGTATAATATTCAACGCAATATAATATTTAATGCTGCATAGTTCATAAGAACAATCCATGGCCTATGAACAAATGTCAAACATGTGGTGATGCAGCAGCAGCAGATGTCATCCATATGGTCTGGAGCCTGGCTTTGAATGAGTATTGAATTGGAGTTTATTAGCAGCTGAAAACTTTATTCTGAGACTTTGCCATAACTAAGTGAGGGAAAACTGGAGGTTAGAATATAGATGTACTGCTGCTGGCCAAACGGCATACTGCTATGTCCTGGAATTCACTGCTCATACCTTAGTTGGATTTTCGGATAAAAGTCCTAACCAAAAGGACAGATGCAGAAAACGCTGTATCAATCATAATGCATAGTAAGGAACAGAGATCAGTGGACACAACGGCGAGGGATCAATATGTGATTGTTCTAAAGAGGAAAAGTGGAGAAAGGCTGCCGCAGGTTGCCTTATTTTTGCAGTGGTGCGAGTGGTTGTGTCGTTGGTCGTGTCTGTTCCTGGGACTTTAAAATCAACAAGTGCAGATACACCATGACATCCACACTGAAATGGAGAAGACAAAGGTTTTTTTTTAATATAGCGAAAGAGGCAGCTCTGATTACTTGATTTAAGAAAAAGAATGTACAATTATTTGAATAGAAGCCAATACATTAAAATATAGCATAGCGAACTGTTACAATCTATCTTTTAACAAACACACCTTTCAATCTAAAAACCTTTTTCTTCGAATGGAGAAGGACAAATAAAAGTTAAAGCAGTCGGATCCTGCACAGACTGTAGACATCTTTTATCGTAAAGATACCGGCCCTTGGAAATACAGTAATTATCCTGAATGGATAATTCCATTTTCAGATTACAAAACACACAAAGAACTTCGGGTTCCAGTTTACCGCGCAAACTAAATTGTACTCTCCTTGTTTCAGCTATACCAACAGCACACATCATTTTGAGTTGTTAACAATATATCAAATCAAATTCAAAAATATATTTTTAAATGCACACTGGATTGATCGAACGGTCATCAGTGAGTGGAGGATACAGTTATCCAAAGGTTGCTTAAACAAATTCATACAAGTATATTCCTCAGCCCTTAACTCTACCAGTAAAATAACATTCATTGTCCGAGGAAAGGCTTGAGTTTGAGTAACTCGTAACGGATTATTTGCACATATTCTGTGAACTGCAAACCTCTTAAAATGACACAACTGTCGCTAGTACGTCACAGCATGCCAGGTGATTGACGCCCAACCACAGTATTTAAACCCCAAAGCACACCTGCTTCATTGATTTGATGCCAGAGAATCATTAAGGGTCCGTGGATAAAGTGCGTAGGGCTGAGAGTGTAAAGGGACAATAAAGGTAAAACAGCGGGACCTAGGTTAACTCGCACAGTTAAGAGGATAGTGGGTTGGTTGGGGGGGGGGGGGGAGGGGTCAGGGCCCAGGTTAGGGTAAAGTCAAGTCTAAACCATTTATGTTAAAATCTACAAAAGGCCAGGCGCAGGAGCAGATCGGATCAAATAACCTTGTTGAGCTCTAGGAAAGAAGTGGATTTAGCCTGCTCTTCAATTTCTTTAACTCATCAATATTCCGAAGCTCCAGAGGGACAGCTCTCAACATCCTAGATAGCAAAACGTGGAGTGGATTAGTTCACGTTTTCCAGAGAAACTCGAATGCGACCTTACCTGAGAATCCAAGCTACCTCTTGGATACTTATGGGTTAATTTGTGGTATTCCAGTGTGACAGCCTTGTTTGGCAAATTATCCTATCCATCAGCATGGGAGTGTGAAATGCTACTCTTTCAACCTCTGAGAGACATTGAAGCCTCCCCATATTAGAGGTACCACACTTGCACTACTTAGGTTGTGCCAATACATTGTTGTTGGGATGAAAAAGTACTTTGCATGGTTAAAGACGTGCACCCTTGCCCTGAGTGTACAGTTGTCTGGATCCCTAATGCTGATTTTTGTGTAATAGATAAACATGGACCACAGGTGTGTGCCATGACATAGGCCTGTCTAATGGATTGTGGTCTTGTTGGACTGGGAGGGGAGCCCAAAGTGCTACCCTCATAATGGTGGAAGGCTACCACCTTCACCAAGAGTTAAGCAGCAAGAGCCTTTTTACCCTGTGTCATCGTAGCTAGGCTTACCAGCTCGCACACCTTTTTTTAAAGTTCTGCTGCTGTGTGCTTAACGCATCCTTGGTCTACATTAGATGATATGGAGCGCTGCGCAGCACATGGGTAGTGACTGTGCTGGATGTATGAGTGCTTGGAAAGGGTACAGTACAGGGATAGAGCAGTATTGTGTTGTCCATGTGGAATTAGTGCATGTACTGACAGAGTGGATGGTCATCCTCGTTGAATCCTGGGAAGTGAAGGACGTATCCTATGCAGACAACATGCAACTGGTGTTCACATTTCGAGAACACCCACAAGCGGCATTTGTCAAGTTTAAAGACTGCCTAAAAGGCATAGTCAAATGGATGGATTCAACCTTTTTAAAGTGGAATACCGGTACAATGGAGGTTATTTTCGTCAACCAGAAGACCCCCCTTAAACTTTGGTGACCGGCCAAACTGAATTCACCGCAGGAACTGGCCTCTTTGGCCAGAAATTTGGGGATACTTTTTGACTCTGAGCTCTCTTTCACCTCCCAGAACAGTAAGGTCTCTTCAGTCTGCTTTCTGAAGCACACAGATCAGTCAGCAAGCTGTTACATCTACTCCAAGCTGAGTTCCAAAAATCTGTAATCCACATTTTAGTGACATCACGTTTGGATTACACAAATAGCCTTTATTTGGATCTCTCCACCTTTCTGATCCACAGGTTACAGATCATACAGAATGTGGCAGTGAGTCTGACTCAGTAGGACCCATTCCGCCATCATATCTCTCTGCATCTGAAGCAGGTATATTGGCTTCTAGTGGCAAAAAGAATAAAGTTCAAGGCTCTGATCTTGGCATTCAGAGTCCTTGCAAGCAAGGGCCCTCAATACTTGAGAAATAGACTGGGTCGGTAGTAACAGGAGATATTGCTGAGATCTAGCCACCTGTGACTTATGCAAATTCCCAGGTTTGCCAAAGTCTATCAGGGTGCCAGATCTTTTTTCAATATTGACTTCTAAACTTTGGAATACCCTTCCAACTAGCCTCCACATGGCCGAGTCAGAGCACTGTTTCAGGAAATAATTAAAAACCTGGCTTTTTGACCAAATCTAGATTTATTTGCCTGCTTTACTCTTAATCGAATTGCTACGAGAGCCAGGACGCTTCCCCTGAAACTGTATAAATGCTGACGATTGATTGATGTATGCCTGAGAGGAATACATGCCATGAAATTCTGTGCAGAGCGTGAACAATGGAAGCATTGGCTGGGTGTATGTGTGCTTGCTTGAATACATGAATGGTGAAGTGTTATGCAGAACTCACAAGCTGAATGTGTGTGCTGTCGGAGTGTGTGTTTATAAATAGCAAATTCTGGCGTAATACAGAAAGTCTACAGTACTGAGCAGACTGAATGTGTGTGTTGAATGCATGGGTGGCTGTGGTGGCACAATGCATGGAGATAACAGCACTAGAGAGTAAATGTGTTAGGAAACTACACTCAATGCAAGTGTGCCTACGATGATACATTACATGGAGATCCCTAAATTCCATTTGGAGAAACCCAAGCCTCCCTGTGAAGGCATGAGGAAGAATGGAAACCCCTCAAATTGATTTGTTTATTGTTGTATTCCTGTGAGCTGGGCTGGACACACTGGAAGAAAGGAGGAAGGAACTCAGGTTTTACACTGCAAAAGGTTGCTCTTTTATTCAGTGATAGGTCACAAGAAAGAGGCTTGGGCACATCACAGAAAAGGAGATGGGGCTAATGAGGGAATCATAATGAGTAGGACTGGGAGCCGTGGGCTAACCTTTTAATGCATATATCACTGTGGCTGACATCCAGGTGTGAACTCTGGTCTCCCTCATGAATTGTGCTGTGGGTCAATAAACTTTGCAGTGTTGCCTGCTGTGACAGATATCCTTTAAGGAGAAAAGAAGAAAAGGAGAAATATACACCTCAAAAGAAGCAGAACCTGAACTAAAAAAAAACCTTCAATGACTCGGACCCTAAATCACATTTGGTGTCTGGAAAAGAATTATAAGTAAGTGAAGTTGAGATCTCAAAATATGTCATCTGCCAAGCAACCAGATGGGCTGTATGGGGATGGAAAGCTCTGTAAAACTTCTGCCTGTAACCAGGACTGGAGGCAAGCCCTGCTGGTTTCCCTGCTGGGTGAGGGGAAATCACCCAGTGAAAACCACTTGCCCTAGAGCACCAGTGCCTGCCTGCTTGCTAAAACCAGTGTGCCCGAAGATGGCGGCCACATAGAAAATGAGCTCCATCCCGGCCCTCAGTGATCCTGCCTTAATGACACCGCAGCCGGGAGCCAGAAGTGAGGAGACAAGGCCCACAGCTGTATGAGCAGCACAGTGCTCGAAGGATCAAGCGGTGACCCGCCACCACCACTGCTTAGCCCGTAAAAGCCCACGCCCACACAAGTCTGTGAGGACTCCGAGCAGGCTGCAGGGGGAGAGACAGGTGAGGCAACGATGCTTGGGTCTCCCTGCCGGCGGTTGCCGTGGACGGGGGAGGCCCGACTCCAGACGGCATAGGGTGGTACAGCTGAAGTGGTGCAGTGGAGGGGGACGGGTACTGTCCAGCACTTTGCCCCCCTCATGCCGAGGGGCTGGGAGGCCAAGGAATTCTGCATGCTGGGGCCTGGACGTCCCCTAATGGACAGATGAGGAGGAAAACACTGGTTGGGGCGCAGGCGGGGCCCCAGAAAACAAGACCCCGGGAGGGCCTGCGGCAGTGATACCCTGAGTGAAATAGACTGCTGGGAGGTGCGACGCTGCCCCACAGCAGATTGGAGGAGCTCCTGCTGGGGTTGGTGTCTGGGGCTGGACGGAGAGGGGGCCAGTGAAAGCGGCGTGAGCGGACACAGGAGTGAAGGGGACTGAGTCCCTGAAGAGCCTGGCCAGCGGGGGGGGGCTGTTGAGTATTCCCCCCTCCTCCCCGAGGGGCATGTGAAGGAAACGGGAGAGGCACCTGAAACCCTGCGAGCACAGGGGACGTGGTGGGGGTCTGCAAACTCACCAAGGGGAGAAGAGCGTGGTGGCCCCAGAGACACGCTGGGCCTGGAGAGGAGGCAGAGGACCACCAGCTGAAGTCGCCTGTGGCAGAAACGGGCATAGAGACCAGCGAAACACCGGGGGAGCCTGCAGGCTGAGGGGGGGACTAACATTGGTGGCAAGGGATCCCCTCTCCAATCAGCCCCCACCGTGGCCAGCAAGATGAGTACGGGACCAACCACAGAGCCCCCCCCCAATGGGGAAACAACATTTTAAATCCCAGGCACAGAGACCACTCTGACAGCGAACAGAGTGCAAGGGGAGCAGAACAAACACTAGCCTACACAACCCCTCCAATGCAAGCTACCCTACAAAAGATACTGGAAACGATTGAGGAATCGAAAAATATCCTTAGGCAAGAGATCAGGAAGGTGTTGATGGAGCTGAGCCACCTACTGGCAGACCACCGGAAGCTCTCTGACAGAGTGAAAACCACTGGGGAAGAATTGAAAAGTCTTGACAAGTCTTGGAACCCAGCAGCTGTCACAAAAGACACAGATAGCCTATCTCACTGACAAAGTGAAGAGACTAGAATACTGGGTGGGGGACAGAGAGGGCCATAGTCGCCGCAACAATGTACTCATTATAGGGCTCCCAGAGGGGCCTGAGGGCGGTTGATATGGTGGCCTTACTGGAACCCTGGATGAAATCCCTCCTCAGGTGAGCAGCAGTTCACTTCATTTTTCGCTCTGGAAAGAGCACACAGGGTGCCGACTAAACCCCCAGGGCCGGGCCGGCCTCCCATACTAGTAGTGGCTAAGCTGCTACATTACAGGGATTGAGACACTTTGTTACAGAGAGCACAGGAGGTGGGCCCTTTTAGAGTAGAGAACAGCAAAGTCAACATGCTTCCTGACTATACAGCAGCGGTGCAGGTGAAGCGGGCTTCATATCTATCCGTAAAGAAGGCAATGCACGACTAAGGGGTCTGTTATGCGCTGTTCTTCCCCTCCAAGCTGAAGATAATGTGGGAAGGCAAAACGCACTTTTGCCAGACCCTGAAACAAGCATGGGCCTGGCTTTAATCTTATAAAAGTGACTGTGCTGGAAGTGCACCCAGTGGAGCTTGTAGTCGTAGGAAGAGGTACCGCCGAAGGATCGAACTGTCACAGACCGCCTTGTGCGACCAACGCAACTACAAGCAACTCTGGAACAATGGGTGGTGATCCAGACTACAGCATCACTGACGGAGAAGCCCGCCTCTGATAGAGATAGAAACTATTCCACTGATGTACACGAAACAGAGGACACATCTGACCTTGACTCTATCACCAGTGTGATTGAGGAGCTCCCCCAAGTGACACCCCAAACAGCAGAAGACATAATCTAACATTTGTTGGATGGCCTACCCACGCTCTGCTAATGGCTCCTGGCAGTAGCGGCGGCTTGCAACTGGGTGGTACCGGTCCGGTCAAACTTGATGGTCTATAATAGGCTTCCGGACAATTTAGTTGAATAT
This sequence comes from Pleurodeles waltl, assembly GCF_031143425.1. Taxonomy (NCBI): domain Eukaryota; kingdom Metazoa; phylum Chordata; class Amphibia; order Caudata; family Salamandridae; genus Pleurodeles; species Pleurodeles waltl. Next base: position 833,991,753 of record NC_090440.1, read on the forward strand.
GGCTGTTCTTGTTGAGGCCCAGATATGCAATAGGTCTGGGGGGTTGGTGGTGTGAAGGGGAAGGGTGGGGCGAGGGGAGGAGCTGGGAAAAGTAGATCAGTGGACACTGCAAAAAAATGTTGAATAACGGTACTGCAATTTAACTGCTGTCCTGGAACATCCGAGGGATGGGGACCACATGAAAACTGCACAATATACTGACCTATATGAGGAGCAGAGGGATCCATATAGCATTCCTACAAGAATCCCACCTCACCAAGACAGAGGCTGATAGTCTTCGCAGGCCCTGGCGGGGGCACCTCTTTACCACTACTTATTCAGCCTATGCATGAGGCACACTGATATGGGTGCAGGCGGCGGTGCCCTTTGAGGCCATCACACTAGATGTTGACAAAGAAGGACGATTTATCCGGGCTAAGGGATGCCTTAGTGGCAGACCGATAGTCTTGGGGAGTGTATACGCCCCTAACCAAGACCAGAATCTTTATTAGCAGGCTCTGTCAGCTTGCCTGGTGCGATTCTCAGACGGACCTTATTTGTTGGGGGGGATTACAATAGTGTTGTTGTCCCAAACTGGGATCTCTCCTTCCTCCCTCTACAGGGAGCTGCAACACTTAGAGTAGCGAGAGGCCTGGCGCAATGGATAGACCAATGGGGCATGGAATATTCACGGCATACCCAACACCCTAACAGTAAGGAATACTCACACCACTCTTCCCTCCACCAAGTACACACAAGGATTGATCACATGTTCTGCTCCATGACACTCATGAGTGACATTCTACAGGACGAATATCTGGGTAGAACGGTCTCCGACCACAGCCCATTGCTGCTGACACTGCAGACATTGGGGAGGCACTCACAGATTCTGACATGGCGACAGTACCCTAGGTCCCTTGAGGACGAGATCTTCCAAACTGCACTAGCCTCTAAACTGATGAACTATCTCTCCCTGAAAAAGGGGACCACCTCCTCTAGGGCGATGGAATGGGAAGCCCTGAAAGTGGATATAAGGGGCCACTGCTTTGGACAAACAGTGGGGATTAAGAAGAATCTGGAAGTGGAACTAACCTGCTTAGAGACAGAGCTGCGCCGGTGGGAGTCAAGGTTGGGGATGGACCGGGTAGCCACTCGACAATTAGCAGGGGCGCACGAAGCCCACATCTATGCCTTAGAGCACTTTCGATTCCACGACTACAAGGCATACTTGGGCAGGATACACAAAGAAGAGGGAAGGGCAGGGAGATTATTAGCCTGGCTGATCAAACCAGAGAGCAGGGGCACACCAATTACCTGCTTGTCATCTAGAACCGGGACTCCGCTCTATTCCCTGACAGACATCAACGATGAGTTTAGAGCATATCACACATATTTGTATAGCGCACCAAGGCCCATATTTATACTTTTTTTATGCCGCATTTGCATCATCTTTTGATGCAAAAGCGGTGCAAACTTACAAAATATAATTGTATTTTCTAAGTTTGTGCCGCTTTTAGGTTAAAAAATGATGCAAATGTGGCGCAAAAAAAGTATGAATATGGGCCTAAGTGGGGCTGACTTGGACTTTCTCCAAACCTACCTGGTGGGTCTACGATTGGTGACATTAGCAGAGCAAGACGGCACAGAATTGGGGGTACAGATATGTGACCAGGAGGTGGGAACTGCCATCAAAGCCCTGGAACAGATGGTCTCCTGCCAGAATTTTATTAGAGATTTGCCAGTACTCTGGCACCCTGACTGATACAGATGTATACAGAGGTCTATGTGATGGCAAATTATTGCCATCCACTAGGGAGGTTTTGGTAATACGTCTCCCCAAGGGTAAATAGGCTGACATGACGGTGGCTGATTACCACCCATCATCAATGTTGAACACTGACATTAAGGTGCTTAGCAAGGTCCTTGCGATCCGGTTACTATCGTACATGCAGACTTTCATACATACAGATCAGAATGGGTTTATTCCTATGCTTAGTACGTCACACAAACTATGGAAACTCTATTCCCTACTTTACGATGACCCACGACCTCCAGAGACAGAGGCTACGATAGTGTCGGTGGACTTGGAAAAGGCATTCAACACTGTGATCGGACTATCTAGAAGCACTGATGATGCGGATGTGGCTAGTGCAGCAATGGGCACGATGGGTTAATCTGCTTTAAAACCGGCCCACAGCGAGATTGAAGACAGGACGCACAATCTTGAGTAGTTATGAGATTTGTAGGGGAACCAGGCAGAGCTGCCCCTCTCACCCTTATTGTTCGCCATTGCAATTGAGCCACTAGTGGAGAGCTTCCTGGCTGTGGCCGGAGAGTGGGGAGTGATCAGACGGGGAACACTGCACATTCTCTCCCTCTATGCTGATGACCTCCTCATTTATTTGCGTGATGGGAACGCAGTGCTGCCACAGATGCTGCAGATGCTGGAGGACTTTGGCAACCTCTCAGGCCGGCACCTCAATCGACGTAAGACATATGTCTTCCAGATGGTAGCAGGGATGCCACGCCCTCTCCCTAGTGCCCCCTTGCACCTTTAAGTATTTGGCAATTCAAATTTATCACGACTTGAAAAACCTTTGTGAGGGTAACCTGCGGGGAGTATACTGGGCATTGAATCTGCAGTAGGCGTTTGGCGATTGTTAAAACTTCCCATTATGGCACCGATCACCCCGTCCAAAATGGTGATGCTATCAAGGCTTCTTTATTACTTTGCCAATTCACCGTTGCTCATCCTGGTGTCCTGGTTTTGCACCGTGGACGGGGTCTACGAGAGTTGGTGTGGGACATAGGGCGCCAATGAGTAGCCCTGATGACGCTCCGCTTGCCGCTGGGGGAGGGGCGGCTTGGAGTGCCCGACTTTGAACTGTACCATGTGGCAGCTCAGCTTCAGTGGCTGGTGAGATGGCTTAACGGGCTGGACTCCTCGATGGTCTACTTAGAAGAGGGGCCTAACAAAGGGATGGGTTTCATGGCTTGCCTACTTTGGGGAAACAGCCCCTTCCTGGATCAAATATACTGGGGACTGTGGCATTGGGAGCCTGGCACAGGGCTCTCAGACGAATACACGCGACAAACACCTATGCCCCTGCCCTCCTGCTGGGCGGCCTCCAACATGGTGAACCTTGCTCCTCCTTTACCACACGACAGCTACAACAATGGACGGAAGTGGGGATAGCAACGGTGGGGGACCTGTTCCAGGGAGGGATGTTGATCCCCTTCAGTGACTTGTCGGACCAAACGGGCTTGGTCACCGGCCAGTTCTTAAATTATGAGGCCATCGTACGAGCCCTGAAAGCCATTTGGGGGACCCAATGCGACTGCAATATTACAGTCTGTGCTGATTGTAGGAGGCAGATCTCACCTGGTACCATAGTTCTACAGAGCCTTGAATGGGATGATAGACCGATCACTGGAGGGACTGAGAAGTAGGTGGGGCACAGATCTAGGGAGACAGATGATGGACGCTCAATGGACTTGAACCCTGGCATACACACACAAAATCACTCTAAACACATGCTTGAGGTATACCCAGTAAAACTATGTCCATAGGACCTACCTTGCCCTGCATAGAATTAATCGGATATATGGCGTTACATCAGGGGCATGCCCACGATGCCGCTTGAGCGATGCCGACTTCTGCCACATGACTTCTGGATGCCCAGTGTTGCAGCACTTCTGGGGGGAAGTTATTGCTAGACTCAACAGCACTCTGCACAGACAGATGGCTAACTGCCTGACTGTCTGCTTATTGGGACTTTTTGATAGCTTCCCCCCCAAAAAAGGTGGGAAACAGATTTATTGACCTGGGACTGGCACGTAAAAGGGTAGCGATGGCCTGGAAGAACAGCAATGGACCTAGGTTGAGTACATGGGTGGCAGATATTACCTGCTGGGCCAGGACAGAAGAGCGGGCCCTTGAGAGGGAAGAAATGAGAGGGATGAGGAACAGACTGATAGCCCCCCTGTGGGTAGAGGTGGTGGGAACATAGGACACTCTTGAGGCGGCTATGGACGAGACCGCAGATGGGCCGCTCAATCAGCAGAGTAAGGACCAACCACAACCGCAACAGACCCCTGGGACCTCCCTGAATGATCATGCATGGCCCTCACCTCCCACCCTCAAGCCCCCCCCCCCCCCGGCCACACCCCATGCAGTTGCAGACACATCTGCAAGCCAAGTAGCTTGATTCATATTACTGGGCAAGTTAAAGGTTTTGTTTGTTAGTTATTGTACTCAGAGTAGATAGGTACATGAGAGCCCAGAGCTGAAAGAGGTGTGCACACCCACCTTGCTTCATAGATACACCTCACTGACCGGAGAACCACTGACAACCCCCACTGCAACTATTTCACTTGTACGCAGAGCTCTACAAGGAATAACCCTCGAAGTGGGGGAAATATGAAAATGATAGCAGTGTTGGTTAACTGTTTAAAAGTTGGCATGAACATGTGACTCTGCGGCCATGTAAGATGTTTTTATCCTGTGACTAAGTTGATGTACCAACTGAAATACCAATAAATAAACATGTTAAAAAAAAGACCAGTGTGCCCTGTTTGGAAGAGGGCAGCGTTGGAGGGAGCGAGGTCAGTAGGTAGCCCCATCATGTGTACTCCTTGTAGGAGGGGTAAAGTTTCGGCTGTGCACCGATCAGGCTGTAGCCCATGTGCAGATCTGCTTTCAGCAACCCTCATCTGCCAGAAGAGGGCCACCATGGACTGAGCTACGCAGCGAGCGCTGTGCAGGGAGCACCAAGCCTGTAACACCTGGTATCTGTGGTCCTGTATGCCAGAGGGGGCCACTGTAGAAGTAATTGTGTGACCAGCATGCCAGAACCCATAAACACATTTATGAACCCATGTGCCAGGAGGGGCTGTCATGGTGTGGCAAATTGCACCAGTGGAGTCGGCGTTATTGCAACCCTGGAGTGCAACTGTTGCCAGTAGACTGAGCCCGCCCAATGAGATCTGCCCAGTCTGACCCCCGAGGGCCAAGAACACATCAAGGAAGATGTCACACCATTGCAGTTTCCAGTAGGGATTGAATTCCAAGCTGGGAAGAAGTGGACTTACAGCATCTTTGCAAGCTTGAAACTGTTCAGCTCACTTGGGAGAACTGGCCGCGCCACTTGGGAGAGTAAGCCTGCACCTGGCAGATGCTGCTGCATGTGCGGCAAGCATCCTGACTTCTTCGAGCAGGAGATAGCTCAGGAGTGCCCACGCTCATGGCACCCACTGTGTCTCCAAACAATTCTATGCTGCAGGAGCGAGTAGGACTTGAACTGGGCCTGTGGGCCACAGGGGATTTGTTGTTAAAGGTGCTTTGGCACCATGGACACTTTTGACTAATTCCCAAGAGTCAAAGGGGAACTCCTAAGTGTGGCCTGTTAGTGAGCATTCTTACCCACCCCACACCATAAGTTGGCCTTTTACTGCTGGTCCACAGCTACCACTTAGACTCAAGGGCAGAAGGGATACTTGGAGCAGTTGCTCATGATTCATAGTAGGTCGGACTGTAGGACATCAGGAGTAAAAGGCCTCAGCCACCACGGTTGGGCCCAGCAGCCCCTGTGTGCCCTGTGGCTCTCTGAAAGGAGTTCTGATACTGGTTTACAACATTTTGGATTCTTTGTAGGCAAGATAGGATCTTTTTAAAGCACTGCAGTAATTGAACCTATATCACCATAATGATCCTCACAACAGTGACTCTGAAGACTTCTTATAAATAATGTCAAAGTGTAGACAAACTGATATAGTAGCAGTTGATGGTAGGGAGCAGGATTCCTTGGACCTAAATGTTGAAGAAATTATCAAATATCACCCACAGAATTTTAACTATAGCAAAGTCTTGAAGCCTCCGGTCAGTGAAGGTATCACCCAGGTGTAATTATCATAGATATCAAAATCACTCTCCTTGTTGTTCCAATAATTCACGTAATGGCTTCAAGTAGATGTTAAAAAGCCAAAGGGCTGTGAGCTGCTTTAAGCCACTTCACATAACAAGTCCCCCAGATTTACTGTAACTGAATGATATGCTCTTCTTGAACCTGGACTAATTCAGAGAGGGAACGAACATAACAGCTCTGTTCTGCTACTGATAAAGTAAGATGCCATATTAACATCCAGCGGAGCAGCTTTGATACCAAGATGTGGATTGAAACCAGACTGTAGGTCACAAAGAACACTACTATTCTCTGAGTTTTGGACTAGCTGCTGTGCAGTAACCCCTTTTACATATTTGTGTATATAATAGGGTTCCTACTGTAGGTCTAAAATGAGAAGGATAAGCAGAATTTAGAGAGGAGTTTTTTATGAGGGGGAGTGATTCAGCCATGTTTCAAGAAACCTGAAGAAATTCCAACTAAGGTGAGACATTAACAATCTGATAATATGCCATTAAAGCCATTTAGTAAGGACTTTGGAAAGAATCTCTAGGCAGTTCTACAAACTGAATTACAACAGGAGTCATTTTGCCAAGGAAAACCTGGATATACTGACTTAACAACACTCATGCTTTGATGACAGGTTGCAGCTTTCCAAATTCATGAACTAAAATATGGCTGTTTAGTGACATCAACAATGCACCTGTGGATTTTTCATTGTTTTTTCAAACAAAGATATAGAACATTTTTGGACATTTACTGGCCATTTGTTTTTTGTTGATCTGTGTTTTGGATTAACTAGCTTCAGGTCCTTAAAATAACACTTTTGTGCAGGGTTGTTGGGCTTTTTCGTGAGCTATAATATCTTTAAGTTAACCCAGGAATCAATGTTTACAGTCAATGGTGCTTTTTAGGTCTCTTTCAGGAGACACTCATGAGCATAGAAAGAGCTATTGTGTTTTTGTCCCATCTCTGCACTAAATTTGAAACCTATATAAATCTCGGCTACATCTAAAATCACAGGAGAACAATGCATAATTAGTCCATGGAACATTTTTATTGCACAATGGCAGAAGCACCAAATAGGTCTTCCACTTCAGCCCACTCTCCTTGAATTTTTTCCGCAAACAACACAAGCCTGCAGCCTCATTCACAATGACTATCCACAGGACTGCCTTCTTTAGGGTCCTCAGTTAATCCGCCCACCACTGGACCTCTGAGAGAGTAATAGAGCTAGTATGATGAACTCTGGAAAGAGCCCACAGAGTCAAAAGCACAATTCAGGAATCGTGCAAACACAAACTTGTGCCGGCCATTCCGATGTTTCTTCAGTGCTCTCTCTGCTTTCCCTTTTTGTGAAGAGATGTGAGAAAAGAGGTAGTGATTTTTTGCTATTGATCAAACATTCACCCAGCCTAAAAGTGCCACAACATTCTTTCAACCTCTACATGCACTCAATTTGCCATCCAGCTCCCTGTTCTACTCCTGTCACCACTCTGAGTAGAGTTCAAAATGGTACCTCCTTTCAAAATCATAACATATTATTATCTGAATTGATCCCTAACATCTGGGCCTGCCTCTATCCTACAAAAAATTACAAATGGGGCTCCTGCTAGGCAACAGTGAAACAAGCATGAGAATGCTTCATTAACATCACCAGGAACTTTCTGCCCTTTAATTATTGTACAGTTACTTGTTATTGCTATGTAGATTCTAAAACCACCCCATTCCTCAAGCAGAAGATTCTTAATCCTCCTCTAAAGGGCCTAATGTACACTTGTCCCTTTGATCTGCCAGCTTGTGCACCACAGTAATTAACATGGTCAGTAAAGCAGCTCAAAGAATACATTTGATTAAGGGATGGCTGAGGGAAATCTGATTTTTCATAAATTGTGTTAAGGAAACCATTGGATGTGATTTTGAAGACCTTACATACAGAGTTTAGGTCCAGGAAAATAAGTACAAGCTAGTGATGTGTAACCTGGTACCATGTTCCAGTCCTAAGTTTCATTTAAAACATAATTTATTCATGAAGTACACAAAATAAAAACAGTACAGCACACATTGAAACCCTCGACACAACAGGAATTATAAAGTTCCACTCAGTCTAAAATAAATTATAATAATTAGGCTGGACCTTATCTTCCACAGTTCTAACGGTCTACAGTTGTCAGACTGAGACAGACAACAGTCTTCCTCTCACAGCCTACATGTGTGAACATACATGTGTGCAAGTGTCCGGTGCATCCTGCCCAGAGCCCCTTTGTAGCTCTACACAATAGCAGACCTTATTTTAAAAGCAGGGTGTTAGAGGCTGCAGCTCAAAACTATTTTAGCAATGCATTACCTTGAAGGAGACCCCGTTAAGTGTATCACACCACAGTAGACACCTAAAAACCAAAGGGCTAACAGATTTTTATTTATTTTTATAGATAGAACCTAAATACTACAAATGGTTCTTGTGGATGGATATTTAAATGTTAATACCTACAACACAATGTGGCTGTTTTTGTGGTGGGGTCTTATATCCATTATTATAACCTCCACTGCTTCAACATGCCTTAGGAAAGAGGCCCCTCAATGTTTTCTCTCCGATCTTCCCAGATGTTAAAAACTTCAATAGTCAAGATAAAAGGAGGACCTGGCCCATCTTGAATTTACAAATTCCATGAAACATTCATCAAAGATGGATTCTCCCCCTGGTGTTTGGTGTGGCTGGGTTACTCTGTCACAACGGTGACGGATATCCTGTCCAACAAAATCTAAATCCCATTATCTCCTACAAGGTTTATATTTCAGCAGACGGGATATCTGTCACCATTGTGACGGAGTACCCCCTCTGCTAAACTCTAAATCAGGCCCTAAGCTTCCGTGGACGATACCAAGAGCTAATAAGTCACTGCGACAGAAGACAGTTCACTACAGGAATGTCAAAATATTTCACTTCATAATATCACTGTTACCACAACATCAGTAGGATTTTCTTGTTTTCCGAAATACTGCAAAAATGATCAGGCAAACTGGTACTTCTGCCAAGCCCTTAAAACAATTATGTGATCTTTCACTGGTTTTGATTGCTCTGCTCTGCATTCCAGAACTGACTTTGGCCTCTGTAGGGGGAACAGGGTCCATACTTTTGGAATATCCCATAACAGTCAATTTGCTAAAGTTAAATTAGAAAGCTTTACACCTGGATTGGGACGCTGCATAATATTTAAAAAAAAGTAGATATCTGGTTTTGGCCTTTAAACACTCAACAGATACCTTGGGTGGGGGGTGCAAACAAACAACCGATACCTTGTGACCCTCTGGTAAAAAATGCTAAACATCTGACACCTTAGTTTGTGGCAGACATTCAAAATGATTCAGAAGTATCAGGCAAATTGATATTCCTGTCAAGCCCTAAAATCAATTAAGCCATCTTTCTCTGGTTTTGATTGCTCTGCTCTGCATTCCAGAACTGAATTTAGCCTCTGTAGGGGGGACAGGGGCCATACCTCTGGAATATCCCGTAACAGTCAATTTCTTAAAGTTGAATTCGAAGGCTAGCCACCTGGATTGAGACTCTGCATAAATCTTTAAAATCAGCACATATCTGACTTTGAGTGTTAAACAATCAACAAATACCTTAGTGGGGACCAAACAAACAACAGATACTGTGGGACCTTCTGGTAAAGATGCTACATTTCTGACGTCTCAGTTTGTGGCAGACAACCATTAATTGTTTCCTTCATAAAGCCACTTCTGAACTGTTGTTCAAGCCCATGTACTCTTGCATCAGAATGATGCCAATGCCCTGCTCCGTGGCCTCCCAGATTGTACACTGGTACATCCTAAGGGCATGATACATGGTGCAGAAAGTCTCATCAAGGACCTGAAGAAATATGATCACATTCCCTCATCCTCGTGTAACTCCAATGGTTCCCCTCACCTGCATCATCTTCAATATGAGCTACATATTTTACAAAGCTATCATAATCAGCTTGCAGACAAGCTCACGATCTCACCTTCTCTGGTGGCTCTTGGAACACCCACAGCAAGGACACCATCAAACTGCAGACTAAGGAATGTTAAAAATGAAATAAAAGGCAGCAGGCCATTTCCATTGCTGTATCCAGGATCTGGAACACCATTCCATTCCTACCAGGACGGCCCTAATGCTGCTTGAGTTTAGGAAAGAGTAGAAGACACACCTCTTTAAAGAACACAACAGCACAATAGACTAACTGTCCACAAACCGGCCACCTCTCTTTTACATGTTCACTTTATGCTTGTCTTGGGGCAATCCTAAAATTTGAAATGCTTCTGTAAGGGAAGATTACCTCATTTTAATGGAGAATTCCCTCATGCAAATGAGGGAATGCCCTTTCAGAATTAAGGTGGCACAAGCTCTGTATTTACGGTATCAGTATGAGTGAAGATCCCTAAAGGGTGCAGGTGCATGCTTCTGTCCCTTTTTAAAATAGCAGATTTCACAGGAAGCTTAAACCTGAGGGCACAAACACTGGCATTTTGACAGTAGTGTGCCTACTGTATGTGCATTAGATGTAGAGATATGTTTAAGTCAGACAGCACGTCTCTTATAAAAATTGACAGGTTCCCCAGAAGAGCAGTTTCAGCGTTTAGCATCCTCCACAGCATCAAGTAATTTCGTCAATCTGCTCCCTGATACTTTACTTATCAGGAAACAATGTTTTACCATCCATTCCACAGGTCAAACATCAATCTGCTATTATATATTATATACCTTTGTGGACCTTAAATGTCAAGTGACCTAATGGTTGAAATCCTTTATCATATTACAGCAAGTGCACTGAAAACCAATAGTAGGATGATGTCAACCATCAACAACTTGACTTTCAGAAATCATTCTGACGGCAAGTCAATAGTGTCAACTCGTACAATAACAACAAAAAAAGTATAATGCACGAATACTTCAGCAAATGTTTTTTTTATTTGCATTCATTAATAACACTTTGGTGGTTTGCATAACATTAATAATATAGTTGTAGAGTGAGGGGTATAGTTATAATAACTTGTATAGTTTTCATGCATTGATACAGAACAACTATATTATATGCTGCCAATCTATTACACAAATATCTGTACAGAACTGTCCTCATCTTTTATCAAGCGCATGGAACTAACCATAAAACTGCAGTTGAATTGAAACACGTGTCTTGTAAACTAGTACTGACATTGGAATGCGTAGACAAATGCATACATATTTTCAAATGCAAATTTGGCACTTTTATCTAACTGCATTATTCGACATATTATAACGCCTTAAGTACCTGTATTGCTCCTCGCAAGTTGATTCCAGTTTCAATAGCAGCATAATATGATGCCTGCAGAAAAGTTCTTTGTAGAAGAAGTGCAAAAAACAGAAGTACTGCCAACACGTACGCGTTGGCCAGGAACTCTTGTGATGATATAAAATACACACCAAGAAATTTGGCCTGAAAAAGATAACACATTAAATATAAGAATAATTACGAATGCAGCGTCTGATATTCAAGCAATGCAAATAGGAAGAGTTTACTAATCTGCAAAGGTTCATGCATAAGCACTGCCATATCTCAGCAGCAGAATGGTGACAAATTTTGCTGGCAGTGTGCTTTCTTTTCATCAGGATTGGAACTTGTCATAAAGCATTAACATTCGCAGTGAAATTAAATGTAACACACGCATCTTTCTGCAAAACAGAAAACGATGAATAAAACACCAACTTTAGTAATCCATTTCATTTGGGGCTCGTTTTGGGTTTATGTGTTTTCTCGAATAAATGGAAATTCTGACTTTGGAACGTTATCTTGACAGGTGGTTAGAATATAGAAATATTATGTTTAATTCCTATTGAGGAGTTCTGCTATTTTTTATTGGCTTCTTCCATTGTATTTCCGATTCCCCTAAATTTTACAAAAATTCAAACTTTAATTTTATTAAATAATCATAATAAATGATATGTTTCGCAGGCAACAAGAAACGGTAAGGGCTGAGTTTCGTTGTGACCATTTGAGGAAAATGTTAAATTTTGAATTCTTTTTTATTTTCTAGCACAGTTAACTGAATATATTTATCATAGATGATGTGCTACTTTTCTTGCGCCCCATTGCGCCCCGCTAACGACACCATGTGTGAGCCATATTTACAATACAGCACACCATGGCGCACGTTAGGCCAATAGCATCAATGTTTTTTATGTGATTGTGGCGCTTTGGTGGACCAGCGTAAAAAATGATGGCTCTAATCCACCAAAGTCAAGAGAGGCCCTTTGGATACAATAGAAGCGTCACTTTAACGCCTGCTTTAGACGCTAAAAATGGTAAGGTAAAATTTTGTAGATTTTACTGTGCCATTTGTCTGGGCCTCCTATCAAGGGAAGGCCTGCTTTGCATACATTATGCCTGGCGCTTACATACTGTGTTGCAAGGAGATAGAAAATGGTGCAATACTTGCATTGTGCCACTTTGTAAATATGGCGCAAAAAAAAGCCTCCTTAACGCCACATTAGCGTTTTAAAAAATGACCTTAATGTGGCACAAGGAGCCGCAAAGGACTTCTAAATATGCCTCTTTGTTGTGGTTGTGTTCCCTCTATCCCTGCAAAGCAGAAAAGGTGATATTTCAGCCTTCGCTCATTTTGAGGTAAATAAATGGAGGACCACTACATTTGGTATTAGTAGCATCCCCATAATTAAGGAGTTTTGAAAATGCAGAAGTTTGGTAACAATTGCTGGATAAAAATAAGCTATTAACATTACACCAGAGATAATGACGGACTTAAAACTACTTTGAAGCCGTATAAAAGACGTCTTTTCTAAGATTTTGGGGTGGTGCATATGGCAGACAGAAACACAAACATAGAAGCAGTGTTCAGACAACCACAATATTCAAGTAACAGCAAACAGTGATGTGGTTCTGGACAATGTATGGTCCCACTAGAACTGTACCGAGAGCAAACCTCACCCATGTACATTTTATGCAATACACTTCATAAAATAATACACCTTTCTACAAATTAGAAAATGAAATAAGCCCAGAAAATGTCATTCTGAGGAAGTCAATATGGAGATCAGAGTGGGAAATAAGTAAATAGTGTGACGTTTATGCAGTGCCATCAAAGTTGGTTAATGTTGTTTTTTACAAAGACAGACAGCGTTTTTGAGTTCAACCGATATAAAGTTGAGCTTCCTCAGCAAGGACTCCTTGCCACCGGATGCTTCACCCCAAAATGGCTAGTGGTCAGGCTGCAGGAAACTGGCAGTAAAGTTTACCTCATTTACACTCAGCACTAACCTAAGCCCAGAGTGTCAGACTTGCAACGGGCCATCTCCTTTCCAAACGTTTCTCCTCTTTTGGAGAGATTTCTGGTACGTAGGGCGGGTAGCAGTGCATGTTCTATTCACTGTCACCTGAATTCCCTTCTTAAGGGGTTGGAATTTCAATGAAGAGGGGGCATGGGGGTTGCTGTAGAGAGGCATTGTGCAGTAGTTCAATCCTCTGAATGGAAGCATAAATTAAATTTTTCTAAGGTCTGGCATTAGCCAAGACCTTTTGATCTTACTAAAATGTGCATGATATACTTACATATCAGGGTTCTAGCCACTTCTTTTCAGCCATTGGTCTGTTGTGTCATTCACAATTTGCTTCCTGCTAACTAGAGGGGTGTGTCAGCCTCCTTAAGCCACTGGTTGGCTTTACTTGGAGTGACTGCATTTTGTTCTCTCATAAAGAACATATCTGCACACAAGCTAGTTCCCTTCAGTGCTAGTGTTTTTGTTTTTACTATATGTTAGAAATGGGGTTTCTGTTTGGCTAGGGTATGCACCTAAACCAGGCAGAACCCACTCGCTCTAGTCAGGGCAAGGGAGTTACATGTCCAAAATAATCCCTGCTCTCCCCGCTTTGTAGGTTGGCACGATCAGTCAGGCTTATCCCAGAGGCAATGTGTAAAGCATTTGCACAACATACACAACACACGTGACGCACCATCCTCACCACAAAGGAAACACAGCATCAAGTTATATAAAAATAAAGTGTATTGCACACAATGTAATTATTACACCAAACACATGTCAGTAATATCCTGCTACTCAAGCAGTTGTCAGAATGTTACACAATAGTTACTTTGCAGAACCAGCAGTAGTCACACATAACAGACAGGTTGCTTGTTATTCTGCACCAGAAGCAGTAGTCAGGAATCACATTACTACACAAATGCACTTGTCATTGAAATATCATAAATGCCCATATCAGGAACATTATAAAACATATAGCAAGTCATGAAAACATATCAGCAGGAAATGCCAATAAAAAGAACATTATCAAACATACATGGTACATCCTAAAATAAACAGGTTGCCATACAGGTCAATTATGCCCATACCAGGGACATAAGGAAAACGTATGTCTGCAAGAGTACCTGTTTTTCATGATAAGGCACTTTCAGTGTCACAAAGCTAAAAAAAGGGGGGTCCCCGGTGCTCCACTGTGCAAAACAGGGGCCCGCAATACTTTTTGGGGGGAGGGGGTGGCGCACACCCCCTCCGGTTTTTACATCGGCCCCGCTTGGGCCTGTAATTTCTGGGGGGCCCCCAGGGGCCACAACTGGCCCTTTTAGAGGGTGGCCAGGCCACCACAACACTATGGGGCATGGTGGGGGCCTCTCCCGACTCTCGCAGGGGCCCCAAAACAACAAGGGAGAACCACATGGTGTGGGGCACCTCCGGCGAGGCTTCCACCCCACCCCGCATCCTCTTGAAATCACTTGGGACTCCGCTGGGGCAGGTGGCACCTCCAATGAGGCTTCTTTCCCCTCTGCCCATCTTCAGGACCACAGCGAGGGGCTCCGGTGGGGCGGGGAGCCTCCGATGAGGCTCCCTTCCCCACCCAGCTTGAGAACAGTAGCAGAGCCCGCCCGGGCCTGCGGCAGTGAAGCAGCATCAAACCAGGTGCCTGCTTGTGCCCTGGGGGCGCTCCTTGGAATGTGCTTTGCCCCGGGGGTCATGGTAGGAGCATGCTCGCTTCTTTCCTTAAACTGATGGTGTCCCTGGAGTCCCGGGGATATTGTGAATCACTCATTTTGAAAAACAGCCCGCCCGGGCTGCGGCAGTGATTCCTGGTGGAAGAAACCGCTCTCAAGCGCTGGGGGCAATGAAGTAAAGTGCTTTCAAAGTGCTGGTTTATGAATAAGCAGAGCACCCTCCAGGTGCTAGATCAAAGAAGGAGAAGTGCTCCTCATGCACTTCCGATAGTTGCAGGGGTCAGGGGCCACTGCACCTGCCCCTGGGGGACAAAGTATACAAGAAGCACAGGGCAGCATGACCTAGCTGCAGGCAGCAGGCAGCTCCTCCACATGACCAAGCAGGTCACTGGTCAACACAGCAGCAGCAGTCCATGGTGGGTACTGGTGAGTCCTTCCAGCATCCTCCTGTGTCCAGTTTCAAAATGTCATCAAATTGTGGGGAAAACTCAACTGTAATTATACTCAGTTTTACAGTGTGTTAACAAAGAAAGAGGAGAGGAGATTCCAACCAGTTACAACTGGTTCTGGGGGTGCCCCCTCTCTACTCCAGCACAGGCTCCAAACATCAGTTGGAGGTAAATGATCCTTTTTGTGTGAGGCCAGGGCACAGCCTTTAGAAATGCATGTGTGTCCGCCTCTCCCTTCTCTCAGCCCAGGAAGACTATTCAGTATGCAGATGCACCTCTGTGACACCTGCACCCTCCGTGTGTACAGGCTGTCTGAAAAGTATGCACAACGCCCCAACTGTCACTCTGCCCAGACATGGATTGGAGTCATAAGTACAGAGAAATGCTCACTTTCTATAAGTGGTATTTCTGTAATAGTAATAAAAAAAACACTTACACCAGTAAGTAGCATTTCTTACTACCATTACAACCATACCAAATATGCCTACACTACCCCTCATAAATCAGACAATACCCCCTTGACATAAGGCAGGACATTTCCAATGCAAGCCTATGAGAAGGCAGCAGTCACAGCAGTGAGAAACCAAATAGGCTGTTTGTCATTGCCAGGACATGCCACGCTACTAGTCACATGTCCTGCCTTTTACATACATAGCACCTTAACCATAGGGCTAGCTAGGGCCTACCTTAGGGGTGATTTACATGTAGTAAAAGGGGAGCTCTGGGCCTGGCAAGTACATTTAGATGCCAGGTCCCAGTGGCAGAAAACTGTGCACAAAGGCCCTGCAATAGCAGGCCTCAGACAGGTTTGAAAGGCTACGTCAGTGGATGGCGCAAGCAGTGCTGCAGGCCCACTAGTAGGATTTAATTTACAGGCCATGAGTATAGAGATACCACTGTACAAGGTACTTACAGGTAAGTTAAATATGCCAATTAGGTATAAGCCAATCATACCAACTTTAGAAGGGAGAGCACCTGCACTTTAGCACTGATCAGCAGTGATAAAGTGCTCAAAGTCCTAGAGCCAACAGAACAGGACAGAAAAAAGTCAGGGGATGAACCTGCCAAAAGGGCCAGGTTTATTACTATACAATTAATTTAGTGTGGCATTTTTGTTCATAACCTAAAGTGACAGCAAGATGCTTCTGATTTGAACAAAAGGTATATTTAATTTTTATCAGATCCCATCTCCTGCCAATGTTGTTGTAATATCCTTGAAGTGTTTTGCTTTTCTGTCTGCTGCTAATTCATAGCATACCCATAGAAAATTGGGTTTCTGGTTGAGGGGGGTGGTGAAACTCTACTCAAGCAACAACCACAATTGTTGTCAGGGTGAAACACAAGCAAACCCCAAAGTAACCTATGCTTAAGCCTTTTGTACCGTTGGAACAAAAGCAGTCAGATTTAACTTGGAGCCAATATATAAAGTATGTATGCAGTACTTCAAACAGTAGTAAAGTGAAAACACAACACAAGAAAAATCCCACACCAATTTAAAAAAAGAACAAAAGTTTGTAAATTATTTGAGACCAAAAGAACAAATGTCCAATTAGTGGAACTGGAGATATGCATTTTTAAAGATTTATTGAAAACAGTGCTTAGAAGCCTAAAGCACCAACTGTGGTTATCTGGTCGTACTGGACCAGGAGAAAGTCAAAAGTTCAGGCTGACCGCAATACAGCACGGGGTGGGTAGAGGGGTGAAATTAGGCCTGTTGAACAGAGTACCTTAAATCCGGGTTGTGGAGCATTGAAAGGTCCTGTGTTGAGGATGTATTGCGCAGCAGCGGCCGCGAGGTCTTGCTTCGAAGATGTGTCATGGAGCAGCAGTTCCATGGAGCTGCAGGGCTGCAATGCAAGGTTCTGAGTCAAAGAGGGGTTGCACAACAGCAGTTATGAAGAGCTGAAGGATCCTGCAATGGGGGTGCATCAAGCTGCAGTGATTCAGATGTGAGACTGCGAGGCAGTGCGCCACGCTGCTTAAGTTCTGCTTGAGACCACAGCTCGGCTGGCAGAGCACCTTCAGGCGCACTTCCAAAGGTTTAGGACTGGGGTGGCACGACTTCAAGGTAAGATTCACATTAGGGATGTCTAGGGGCTAGTTTCAAGGTGGTTGAAGACTTTTCTGTCCCTAAGGTTCTGATCAGGAGGCTAGCCAACTAGCCCTTGGAGTCACTGGGTTTAAAATGCAGGTCAGGTCCTTTTCACTCAGGCAGCAGAGTAGTAGCCCTTCTTGCGGAGCAGCACATCAGTTCTTCCGGATCTTCTACGGATCCAGAGGTGTACTGAAGAGTTGCATCTGAGGGTCAAATATTTATATCTGCTGTCCACTTTGCAGTAGGAGAGGTTTCTAGGGGCTTCCACCTCGGAGATGCTTGGAATTTCCTGCCCCCCTGCACTGGCACCAAATTGTCTGGGGGCATTGCAGAGTAGTGTCAAACCTTTTGTGAGTGTACAAGGGATAGAGGGTTTCTGTTGTGCAGGTGTGGTAGGTGATAGCTCTACCCCCATCAATTCAGAGATGGACCATCCTGCCAACATTGATTCCCCTTTTGTCTTACAGTCTGAGAGCAAAACACAAAGACCAACTGCCAGCTACATCTAGTCATGTGAACCAGGATACAGGTGCCAAATGGTTAGTACAAGAAAATTACAACTTTCTAAAAGTGGACGTTTCAGAATTGTGACTGAAAATCTGAGTTTACCATGAAGAAAGTTTTAAATTACAATTCTTTGGAAACAAACTTTGATATTCCTATCTGCTCTCAGTTGGAAGCAGCCACTTATTAAATTTAATAATGGAACCCAATTATATCCTATCGGAGAGGTAGTCCTCACAGTGTGAAAACAAATTTAGGAGTTTTTCGCTACGAGGACATTAAAAACGTAAACATATATCCCAAATGTTTTAAATACACTGCACTCTGCCCTCTGGGGTGTGTAGGGAGGTTAGAAATTGGGTTACTGGTTGGTAGAGATATGCACCTTGTCCAAGCAAGAACCAGCATCGTAGTCAGGGTATAGCAGATGCACACTAAAAGTCAACCTGTGCTCACCCTCTAGTAGCTTGGTACAGAGCAGTCAGGCTAAACTTAAGAGGCAATGTATAAAGTATTTGTGCAACACCTTAGAAAGTAACACAGTGAAAACACTACACACCAAATTAGAAAAATATATTATATTCTTATGAGCAGAACAAGGCCAAAATGACAAAATACAATAAATCGATGTTGAGATTTGAATTTTTAAGGAATAAATGTGCAAGTAGCGCTTAGAAGCAATAAGCATCTGTCATAATTGAGCATGCACCCTATACAAGCAAGTCCCACCACTTCTACTAAGGGTAAGCTAGATACACACCTAGAGATAACCTGTGCTCATCCTCTGGTAGCTCGGCACAGAGCAAGCAGGCTTATCTAAAGAGGTTATGTGTAAAGTATTTGTGCAACACGCAACACACAAATACACAGTAACACAATGGAAACACCACAAAAACACACCACATAGGTGTAGAAAAATAGAGAATGATTTTATGAGTAAATCAAGACCAAAATGACAAACATCCAATCAGTGGAAGTTGAGATATGATTTTTTAAAGAATAAACAAAAAATTGTGTTTACTTTAACAGTCAATAGCGCTCAAAGGTTACTTGAGGTCGCGGTAGACTGGGGTAAATCCAAAGTTCAGGCAGACTGTAATGGAGGGCAGGCTGGCTACAAGGCTCACGCAGAGCCCCCTAAAAAAGTCCTTTGGATGGAGTAATACGATTCCAATCTGCTCAGTCGGGTCAATGCATCGATGTTGAGCCTTGCAATCAGGTCTCACATTGAACTCAGTTGAGATATACGCAATGTGTCATCCTTGAGACACGCGGTGTAGTCCTCGGATTGTTGCTGCTCCATCATCGAACCTTGCGGTAGGAACTCGTGTCGTTGTAGATTCAGCACTGCATTAGTTCTGAGCACCACAGCGGCTTCTATGTGTTGATTCTGGCAGAGAAACAGATGAAAACCCCACTTCTAAGGCCCAGGACTGGACTGACACCTCAGGCAAGGGTAGGACTCATAGATGGCAGAGTCCAGCAGCAGGAGAAGAGTTTCATGCAGTCTTTGATGTCCCTGAGACTGCCGGAGAACAGTGGGCAAGACAGCAAGACCTTGGAGACACCCAGGATCAGATGAGAGGGCCCAGCCCTACCTCAGTAGGGCAAAGATCATCAGGCAGCAGGGTGGCTCATCAAAGCAGAGAGAAGTCCTTCTTAGAAAGCAGTCCAGCAGTGTGGCACTCCTTGTAGCACAGCAGTCCTTACTCCTGGCAGAGTTCTTCCCAGGTCCAGTAGTGTACTGGTCTGGCAGGGTCAGAGACTTATGGACAGATGTAGCAAAGGGTTTTACCCATTCTGTGTCTATGGGAAAAATCGTTGGTACATATGGCCCTAAGAGCCTAATTACCATCAGACTGCCAGACTCATGGTGGCTGTGGCAGTCCGACCACCACATTACAACCCTGGTAGTCCGATCACCAGGGTACCGCCATCTTCTCTAGGATCAGTGATCCCGACGGGCTCACGGAAGGTGCAGTTTGCAATTATCCAGGGCAGCGCTGTACACAGCGCGGCCCTGCTGATTACAACCTGGTTCTCCACCAGTCTTTTCATGGCGGTTTCACTGCCATGAAAAAGCTGGTGGAGAACAGGAGAGTGGGCCAATGGCATGGGCAGTGCAGGGGTCCCCCTTCCCAGCACCCTACAGATGGCAGTATTGCTGCTGACTTGATTACGAGCTGGTGACAGTGCTGCTGTCACTTTCCTGCTGGGCTGAAGGGTGGAAACCTTGGTTTTCGCCCATCAACCCAGCTGGAAAGTCATAATGGGTCTGGTGGGTGTTCCAGTCCGCCAAACACGTAACGAGGGCCTCAGCTCTTATGTCCAAATGTGCCTTTGAAGTGGGGTGACTGCAAAGGAGGGTATTTGAAGTGCACAGAGGTCCTTTCTTCCTAGTCCTAGCTCCAGACTATCAGTAGGGGGTAATCAACCCTTTGTGTGGAGAAAGGCACTTTCCTATTCAAGTGTGTCAGCTCCCCTCCACCCTCCCTACCCCGGAAGATCAATCAGAATGTAAATGAATGCAGAGGAGTATCCAGAAACACCAACCTTCCTGTGTTGTGGCGGTCTAGAAGGAATACACAATGTGCTGCTGTCACCCACCCCAGACGTGTATTGGAGACAAGCTGCAAGGCACCAAATGGCTAAATTAAGGAAATGCCAACTTTCTAAAATTGCATTTTCAGAACTGCAATTTAAAATCTAATCTCACCATAAATTTTGATTTTAAATTGTGAGTTCAGAGACACCAAACTTGAAAGCCTTATCTCTTCCAGATTGGGTGTTTCACTTATAACATATAATTAGGTAATCCCAATACTATCCTATCGGTGGAAGTTTTTCAATACCAGGGCATGTCCTACCTTTTAAATACAGTGCACC
The DNA here is from genome assembly GCF_031143425.1 of Pleurodeles waltl. Classification (NCBI taxonomy): domain Eukaryota; kingdom Metazoa; phylum Chordata; class Amphibia; order Caudata; family Salamandridae; genus Pleurodeles; species Pleurodeles waltl. The sequence continues at coordinate 834,012,551 of NC_090440.1, forward strand.
CTGCCCTGTGGATCACTGGCGATCTACCTTAAGGGTAACATATATATAAAAAGGAAAGGTTTATGCCATGAAAGAGGTTTATCTTGCCAGGTCGAACTGACAGTGTAAAACTGTATTCACAGGCTCTGCGATGGCAGCCATGAGACATGGTTAAGGGGCTACTTTAGTGGGTGGTACAATCCGTGCTGCAGGGCCACTAGTAGCATTTAATTTGGAGGCCCTGGGCACATGTAGAGCTCTTTAATCGGTTCTGGTCAGTAAATTAAATATGCCAATTGGTCAGGAGTCAAATGTTACCATGTTTTAGGGGAGAGAGCATGTTAGCACTAGTTAGCAGTGGTAAAGTGCATAGAGTCCTAAAGCCAGCAAAATCGAGGTCAGAAAAGAGGAGGAGGAAGGCAACAAGTTTGGGGTGACGCTTCAGAAAAGGCCTTTTTCCAAACACCACCCTTCTCCAGCCTAAAGCTAGGGTAGACTAATCAATACCTTGATGGTCTTTCCTGCTTAGGGTGATAGAGCATGCCCACTGGTCCACTATTGCAGGAGCACTTGCCACTTCTATGCCTCTCAGAAGCCAGTTGGATCCCTCTGTCTATTCTCTCTGGGGCCCCTGAACTGACACACAGGGAACCCTTTTCCTTATCTTCAGGCCCTATCTGTGCAGCACTTAACTTTAACTTGCTCACAGATGCATCCCAGTAGGCAGACAGTACCACCATGGTCAATATGGTGATGTGGCCCACTCCAGCCCTTGGGTCTGACTTCTGTACCCAACCCAGGTAAAACTCTGCCAGCAGGAACAACAATCAGCAGCGTACAAATGCACAGAGTTCTAATGCCTGCAGAAACAAGGTCAGAAAAAGAGGAGGAGGAAGGTAAAAAGTTTGGGTGATCCTTTAAAGATGGCCATTTTTCAACAAGGGCCTACCCTAGGGGTGACTTATATGTATTATAAGGCAAAGGGTTGTTTTTACGAGGTTGAAAAGGGAATTTAAAATTACACACACCACAATGTCACAATTAGTGTTGCATGACCACTAGTGGCATTTAATTTACAGGCCCAGGTGTATATGTTGTACCAATTTACTAGGGGTTTACAAGTACATTAGATGTGCCAATTGGGTGTAACACAATTTCACCATGTTTAAGGAGAAACCACAAACACTTTAGCACTGGTTAGCAATGACAAAGTGTGCAAAATCCTAAAACAACTACATAAATGGGTTCAGAATACAGGGGAGTGAAGGCAAAAAGATGGGGGATGGCCCTGCAGAGACAACCAAGTCCAACAGTTCCAAATTGTGACCATTTGAAACTGTTCTGCATTAAGTTATCTTCTTTTTACTTGTATTCTTTCTTTCCTTCTTTCTTTTTTCCATTATTCCTATCTTTTCTTCTCTTTCTTTTCTTTCCTACTTTATTTCTTGCCTTATTTCATTCTTGTCTTTCTTCATTCTTTTTCTTTCACTATTTCCTTGTCTGTTTCTCTATTTTTCTCTCTTTCTTTCTTACTTTGTTTCTTTTTCATTTTCCTTCCTTTCTTCCTTTCCTGTCTTCTTTCTCTTTTTCTTTTCCTTCTTTCTTTTTAGTTTTCTTCTTACCTTTTCTCTTTCCTTCTTGCTTTCCTTCTTCCCTTCTCTCTTTTCATCTCTTGTTCATTTTCATGTTTCTTTCTTAGTTTCTTTATTTTTCTTTCTTATTTACTCTCTTTTTTCTTTCTTTTGCCTTCTTTCATTTTTTTATTTCTGTCATTCCTTCACATGGTAAAGCTACTCACAGATGGCTTTAATGAATTGCTCTGAGCCACACTCCCTTTTTAAAAATTATTTTTCAGACATAGGTTTCATTGGACAATGCTTCCATGAAACTAGATAGTACTTATTGCACTACTTTGTGTATTCGACACACGTTGAGAGAAAGATTGCAGGCATTACGAAGAGGGGAATACTCCATAAATCGTTTAGGGCCACATCACCTACCTCATGATTCCTTCTCTCATTTAGAGGATGGAAACCATTTATTTTCCAGTATTTGAACCCCAGTTGGCCGAGCTGTTGTGAACAGCTTGCAATAGTCCAAGCGCCCCAGGACCTCTTGTTTAAAGCAGGTCATCTGACAACTTCTTTTCACAACTGCTATGAAAGACATGGTGATCTCGTACAGAAAAGGGCAACAATGCCCCTTGTGCACTGAATGAAACCTCTCAGTACTGTCATGTAGTAACTTGCTCACCTAAACAGCAAACAATCAGTGGGTGGAGTTCGACGAGATGCACGTTGCTCCCTATACTTGATGTGCCATTTCACAAAAGAACCAAACATTGGGGACTGATCATGACGAACTGCGCTGGCTCAACGTTGAGTCGGAGTGTATTTTTGCGTCTCAGATAAGACATATAGGGGGTCTTTCCAATCCTGGCGGTCGGTGTTAAAGCGGCAGCCAACCCGCCAACAGGCAGGCGGTAAGAAAAATGAAATTCTGACCCTGGCGGAACCCGCCAACACAGCCCGCCACTTTAACACTCTGACCGCCACGGCGGGACAAACAAACAGCGCGGCGGTCACCGCCAACAGACAGGCGGGAGACAATGTACCGCCCACCCTATCACAACTCACGAATCCGCCACCTTTTCCGGGGCGGGAGCCCCGCCGATAAAAACACGGCGGAAACAGACTACGAACGGGAAAACGCTCACCTCTACACACCCCACGAGGAATCTGGACAGCATGGAACCAGAACTACACATCCTACCAGCTATTGTCTACCTGCTCCTCTACCAGGAGCACGAACGCCGCCGCAGAAGACAACGGTGAGTACTGCACCTACGACACAGGGGAGGGGGGAGGAGAAAAGATTACGGGCACACACATACGCGACACACCCACCATCACCCACAACTACCTACACATCAATGTAGGGCAACAACTCAGAGTGACACCCCCAACCCCCCGGAAGAATGCCAAGACAAAATAAAATGATCATGAAATTCAAATATATTGTAAGGCTAAGTAAAAAATTATTTCCAACATCTATAACTATATACACATATGTAAATTGTCCTGTCCAAATTGGGTTTCAGTCATTGTACGTGGGCCAATGGGCCTCAACACATGGGCAAAGCCCACACAGGAGACCCGAATCCATTGGAGAGAACACTGCAGGGGCATCAGATAGAAAAACTACAGGCACCTCAGGGGGAAGGGAAGGGGAGGCACCTCAGCCACATGAGTCCACGACGCCAGATCCACGAGGGGCCTCCATGGCCACTGTCCCATCCTGGGGAGTGCAAAGCCACAGTCTCACAAGTCTCTACAGTGGGTGGATTGCCCACTGTGCCATCCTGGGGAGTGCAAAGCCACAGTCTCTCAAGTCTCTACAGTGGGTGGATTGCCCACTGTGCCATCCTGGGGAGTGCAAAGCCACAGTCTCACAAGTCTCTACAGTGGGTGGCTTGCACACTGTGCCATCCTGGGGAGTGCAAAGCCACAGTCTCTCAAGTGGATTACAGACTCCACTGGTTCTGGAGGAGGCATGGTGCCCAGAGTGCTTCGTGCAGCCCTGCCCGACACAGATCCGGGCCTGCCCCTTCTGCCAATGGGCCAGCGGTGTTTGAGACGGCGGTGCCCAGCGGAGCGGTGCTTGAGATGAAGGGCCCAGCGGAGCGGTGCTTGAGATGAAGGGCCCAGCGGAGCGGTGCAGAGACGGCGGTGCCCAGCGGAGCGGTGCCTGAGTTGAAGGGCCCAGCGGAGCGGTGCTTGAGATGAAGGGCCCAGCGGAGCGGTGCAGAGACGGCGGTGCCCAGCGGAGCGGTGCTTGAGATGAAGGGCCCAGCGGAGCAGTGCAGAGACGGCGGTGCCCAGCGGAGCGGTGCCTGAGTTGAAGGGCCCAGCGGAGCGGTGCTTGAGATGAAGGGCCCAGCGGAGCGGTGCAGAGACGGCGGTGCCCAGCGGAGCGGTGCTTGAGATGAAGGGCCCAGCGGAGCGGTGCAGAGACGGCGGTGCCCAGCGGAGCGGTGCTTGAGATGAAGGGCCCAGCAGAGCGGTGCAGAGACGGCGGTGCCCAGCGGAGCGGTGCTTGAGATGAAGGGCCCAGCGGAGCAGTGCAGAGACGGCGGTGCCCAGCGGAGCGGTGCCTGAGTTGAAGGGCCCAGCGGAGCGGTGCTTGAGATGAAGGGCCCAGCGGAGCGGTGCAGAGACGGCAGTGCCCAGCGGAGCGGTGCTTGAGATGAAGGGCCCAGCGGAGCGGTGCAGAGACGGCGTTGCCCAGCAGAGCGGTGCCTGAGTTGAAGGGCCCAGCGGAGCGGTGCCTGAGTTGAAGGGCCCAGCGGAGCGGTGCAGAGACGGCGGTGCCCAGCGGAGCGGTGCAGAGACGGCGGTGCCCAGCGGAGCGGTGCTTGAGATGAAGTGCCTAGCGGAGCGGTGCTTGAGATGAAGGGCCCAGCGGAGCGGTGCTTGAGTTGAAGGGCCCTGTTCAGCGGTTATTGAGACGGCGGTGCCCTGTTCAGCGGTTCTTGAGACGGCGGTGCCCTGTTCAGCGGTTCTTGAGACGGCGGGGCCCTGGTCAGCGGTTCTTGTCTTGAAGGGCCCTGTTCAGCGGTTCTTGTCTTGAAGGGCCCTGTTCAGCGGTGCTTGTCTTGAAGGGCCATGTTCAGCGGTTCTTGAGACGGCGGGGGCCTGGTCAGCGGTTCTTGTCTTGAAGGGCCCTGTTCAGCGGTGCTTGTCTTGAAAGGCCCTGTTCAGCGGTTCTTGTCTTGAAGGGCCCTGTTCAGTGGTGCTTGTCTTGAAGGGCCCTGTTCAGCGGTTCATGAGACGGCGGGGCCCTGGTCAGCGGTTCTTGTCTTGAAGGGCCCTGTTCAGCGGTGCTTGTCTTGAAGGGCCCTGTTCAGCGGTGCTTGTCTTGAAGGGCCCTGTTCAGCGGTTCTTGTCTTGAAGGGCCCTGTTCAGCGGTGCTTGTCTTGAAGGGCCCTGTTCAGCGGTGCTTGTCTTGAAGGGCCCTGTTCAGCGGTGCTTGTCTTGAAGGACCCTGTTCAGCGGTTCTTGTCTTGAGGGCCCTGTTCAGCTGTGCTTGTCTTGAAGGGCCCTGTTCAGCGGTGCTTGTCTTGAAGGTCCCTGTTCAGCGGTGCTTGTCTTGAAGGGCCCTGTTCAGCGGTTCTTGTCTTGAAGGGCCCTGTTCAGCGGTTCTTGTCTTGAAGGGCCCTGTTCAGCGGTGCTTGTCTTGAAGGGCCCTGTTCAGCGGTGCTTGTCTTGAAGGGCCCTGTTCAGCGGTCCTTGTCTTGAAGGGCCCTGTTCAGCGGTGCTTGTCTTGAAGGGCCCTGTTCAGCGGTTCTTGACATGTGTCTCCAGGGCACCATATCCGGGCAATATATGGAGTTCACTCGCCATCCGACTTCTCGCTTGCGGGGCCCTCCTGTGCTGGAGTCCCGGGCCCGTGGGTGTCCTCCTTCACACCCGGAATGGGGCTGGTGGGGCACTCCTGGGCAGCTCGCCTGCTGCCGGACTTGTCGGCCGTGCTGCCCTTGCCTTCCTTCCGTGATTCTCTGTGGCCCTTGCCTCCCTTTGTAGATGTGCCAGGTGGCACCCCACTTCCTGACGGTGCCAGGGTAGTGCCTTTGGAGGCTGCCGTCTCTGGCCTCTCGCACCGGCCCTTGCCTTTCTTGGATTTTTTCCCAGGGGGTGGGCTGGCTGTCCCTTTACTGCTGCCCCTGAAGGTGGTGGACTCCAATATCCCTGTACTATGATCCTTGTAGGTCCAGGGGTTGTGGTGGCTGAGGTGCTGATTGGACTCTTACGAGATGGAGGGGGTTGGGTCAGGTGATGGAAAGAGGTTAATTTTGGAGAGGAAAAACTTTTTAGGAGCAGTGGGAAGGGTAGGTGCAGTGGGTATGGGAGTGGAGGAAGAGGATGTGGTTGTAGGAGAGTCAAGTCTGGTGTCTTTGGGTGCAGGTGCTTGTGACGGAGGCTGTCGTGAGGTGGATGGCTGTTGGGTGGGTGGCTGCCTGCGTTTGTGTGGTTTGGAAGAGGGGGTGACAGACACACTGGGAGAGGACACAGGGGACGTTTAAATGGCAGTGGGGGTGGTGACTGCACGTGTGCGGAGTGTTCTGGTGGGTGTGCTGGTGATGGACGTAGTGGCTGATGATGTTGTGCATGCAAGTGTGAGTGGAGACGTCACAGGGAGGGAGGAGGGAGACGAGGAGGAGGGGGACACAGAGGAGGCAGTGGCTGTTGGTATGTCTGCATGTGCCTGTTGCTTGTGTGAATGCTTCTGTCATGTGTGGTGCTTATGTCTGGATGAGCTGCCCTTGGGTGTTGAGGTGTGTGCAGGCTGGTCTGTAGGTGTGTCTGGGATAGGCAGAGGTACAGGGGAGTGGGACTGGGTGGAGGAAGTTGGAGGAGGGAGGCAGGAGACAGGGACAATGGCTGCCGTCAGTGCTGAGGCCAGAGCGTTGAACGATCGCCGATGGGCAGCCTGACCCGAATGAATGCCCTCCAGGTATGCATTGCTTCGGTGCACCTCCCTTTCAACCCCCTGGATGGCATTCAAAAGGGTAGACTGCCCAACAATGAGCGTCCTGACGAGGTCAATGACCTCCTCACTGAGGGCAGCAGGGGTAACTGGGGCAGGGCCTGAGGTGCCTGGGGCGAAGGAGATGCCCGCCTTCGTGTGCGAGCGGGCATGGGGCAAACGCTGAGGGGCTGCTTGGAGGGCGGAGCTGGTGCGCTGGGTGGCGGCTGTACCTGTTGTTGCGGTGAGCACGGATGTTGCCGCCACCACAAGGTAGCTCCCTTCCGAGGACGTGTCTGTGTCGCTGATGTCTCCACGTGTCCCCGTTGTGGAGCTCCCCTCGCCCTCCGTCTCACTGGTGAACTCCGAGTCAGTTGCATGGCCCTCCAGGGCCATGTGAGATGCAGCTCCCTCGTGCTCCGATGCCACTTCTCCTCCGCCTGATGATGCTAATGCACACATGAACAGGAAGACCACAAAAAAGGGGGGGGGGGAATAAAGACATGTTGAGTGCATGCATTGGCAACACAGTTGGTGGAGAGGACAGACACAGAAGCCCCCTGCACTACGCTGCGCACTTGGGGTACACTACTCAATCCGTGGGACATGGCCTACAAGCCTATCGACGACAACTGCACACATAGATGACACAGGGCCATGGATATCTGAACTTGGCACCCTACAGAGGTGGGGGGCGGGGGCACAGGGCCATGCCTTACGGAGGGGCCTAGCCTACAGAATTCGCCCTGGCCTAGGGAGACCCACAGCCGTCCTCCCCCACCCAGACACCTCCACTGCGCGCAAAGTTACCAGAATGAGAATGTACTCCCCCCTTGTGCCTGCTGTGATGTCCTCACGCGCCCATCCAAATCTGGGTAGGCCACCGCCAGGATCCGAGACATCAGGGGGGTCAATTGACGAGTGGCACCCCTCCTACGTTGGGAGGCCATCCCCAGCAGAGCCTCCGCGGTCTTCCTGCTCCCGCGACGGATGTCCTCCCACCTCTTGCAGCAGTGGGTGCCCTGTGTGTTGTGGACCCCCAGGGTCCGGACGTCCTTGGCGATGGCACGCCAAATGTCGATTTTCTGATGGGCGCTGACCTATGTCACATGTACAGGGGGAGAAATAACATTGTCATAATTTTCTGCATGCTCGATGTGAGTGGCCCCCCATCCCCACCCTTGCCATGTGGCACATGCTCTCATCCGTCGTTTGATGCATGCCTCAATCGCTCCCCTCCCCACCATCTTTCATCCACCCGATTCAACCCAGGCATTGCCCCCAAAGCATGCTCCCAGTGTACTTACCTGTTGGTCTGGAGGACCGTAGAGTAGCGCATACTGGGGGAGGACCCCATCCACGAGTTTCTCCAATTCTTCAGAAGTGAAGGCAGGGCCCCTTTCCCCAGTCGCAGCAGCCATTGTATCTTCCAGACCGAGGTCACAGCAGCACTTGCAGTATAGGTCCTCTCCTGTGGATGATCAGGTATCGAGTGATTAAGCAGATAGAAAATGGTGGTCACGCCCGCGGCGGTGCGTACCGCGGCGGTGCGTACCGCGACCGCCGGCGCACTTCGTCATTGGCTCCTGAAACCCATAGGGTTCAATGTTAACCAATGCGTCTTTGCGCCGCGGTCTTCGACCGCCTACCGCCACGGTGTGCCACGCCAGCGCATTGACCTCACATCCCAATATCGCACTTCACAGGTCAGGCAGCCGCCATTTCAAGGGCCCACATGGCTTAATTTCTACTGCGTCACACATGCCTAGGCCTTGCATCGACACTCATACCAGCCATTCAATGCATTGAGAATCGTGTACTGTGCAAGCTGTGGGAACGTACCTGTGGGTTGATTGACTCTGGGCTCGCTGTTGTCCTTCCTAGGCACCGTCCGCTGGGACTTGCGAGGAGATGGAGGAATGTTCCCGTGTACAGACCGCTGGTGGACCTGTCGACAATGGAGGAACGACATGTCATACTGACATACAGGCTTGACCGAGCCACTATACAGGAACTGTGTGCCCAGCTGGAGCCAGACCTGATGTCACCCATCCGCCAACCCACAGGGATCCCCCCCTCTAGTGCAGGTGCTGTCAGTACTCCATTTTTTGGCAAGTGGGTCATTTCAAACAACAGTGGCCATTTCATCAGGGATGTCTCAGCCTATGTTTTCAAAGGTGTTGTCCAGAGTGTTGTCTGCCCTGCTCAAACACATGCGGAGATACATCGTTTTCCCTGAGGTGGGGGATTTGGCTACAGTGAAGGGTGATTTCTATGCCCTTGGACATATTCCCAACATCATTGGTGCCATTGACGGGACACATGTGGCTTTGGTACCCCACAGAGAAAGTGAACAGGTGTACAGGAACAGAAAAAAGTTATCATTCCATGAATGTCCAGGTGGTCTGTTTGGCTGACCAGTACATCTCCCATGTAAATGCCAAGTTCCCTGGGTCAGTGCATGACGCGTAAATCATGCGAAATAGCAGCATCCCTTATGTGATGGAACAACTACAGAGACACCGTGTGTGGCTAATTGGTGACTCAGGTTACCCCAACCTGTCGTGGTTACTGACCCCAGTGAGGAATCCCAGGACAAGGGCAGAGGAACGGTACAATGAGGCCCATGGGCGTACTAGGAGGGTGATCGAACGCACCTTCGGCCTCCTGAAGGCCTGGTTTAGGTGCCTGCATATGACAGGTGGATCCCTAATGTACTCACCAAAGAAGGTGTGGCAGATCATCGTGGCCTGTTGTATGCTTCACAACCTGGCTTTGCGACACCAGGTGCCTTTTCTGCAGGAGGATGGTGCAGATGGGGGTGTTGTAGCAGCTGTGGATCCTGCGGAGAGTGAAGAGGAGGAAGACGAAGAGGACGACACAGACAACAGGGACACAGTGATACAGCAGTATTTTCAATAACACACAGGTAAGAATCAACACCGGCATTTTACATTTACTTACAGTCTCCTGCCTCTCTACTGTCTGTCCTTTTCACCCAGTGTATGCTAACAGAGTTGTGACTTTCCCTTCCAATTTCAGAGATTTGGGCCCCCACTGCGTGACCTCTGCTTTGTTTGCCCATGGACTACAGCTGTGTGACAGTGGTATGTTGGCATCACAATGTAACTGGTCATTTTGGCACGTTTATGTCTCATACATATTTTCAAAAATACAGGCAGACTCCAGATTATTTGTGTGCAATAAGGGTGTTTATTAAAGTACTCAATTTTGGGACATGGTTGAAAATCGGTGATGGGTGATGGTGGAGGAATGTCCATGGCAGAGTACAGATTTTCAGTCTCACAGGTGCATTCTCCATATGCCTGTGGAAGGTGGAGCAGGGGCAGTTTAAGGTTGGACAGGGTGACAATGTGGGACAGTGGGATGACATCAGGGGGTATCCTTTCCTGGCGGGGGTCTTGGCATCCTACTCTGTCTTCTTCCTAGATCTCAGGCCACGCTTGCGGGGTGGTTCTTCTTCTGCAGGAGGTGGGGTTCTGGTGGCCTGCTCTTGTGTCGGGGCCTCCTGTCCACTAGCGCCGGCGGAGGAGGTAGCCTGTTCCTGGTCCATGCTAGTGACAGGGGCCCTTTGTGGTGCCACATGGTCCCGCAGTGTGGTGACAATCTGGTTGAGAGCCACAACGATGGTGCCCATTGCGGAACTAATGTTTCTCAGTTCTTCCCTGAACCCCATAAACTGTTCCTCCTGCAGTACCTGGATCTCCTGGAACCTGGCCAGGACCGTCGCCATCGTCTCCTGGGAGTGGTGGTATGCTCCCATGATGGAGGAGAGGGCCTCGTGGAGAGTGGGTTCCCTGGGCCTGTCCCCCCCCTGTCGCACAGCAGCCCTCCCAGTTCCCCTGTTTCCCTGGGCCTCTCTCCCCTGGACCGTGCCCACTGCCCACTACCACTGCCCCCAGGTCCCTGTTGTTGTTGGGGTGATGGGTTAACCTGGGTGCCCTGTAGTGGTGGACACATCGCTGATTGACGTGTCCTGGAGACAGAGGCATGGGCCCGCTGGGTGGGTGCTGTGCTGGTGTTCCCAGAGGGGGGTAGGTCTGCTGTGGCCTGTGGCTGTCTGAGGGGAACCGACTGTCCCGAGGTCCCCGATGGGCCGGGCTGGTCATCTGGGTCCAGGGAGACAGAGCTGCTGTCATCACTGGGGGCCTCTTCTGGGGGTGGAATGGACATTTCTGGACCCTCCTGGGCGGTGTGGTGGCGTTCGGGTCCTGCAGGGGTATAAGAGTATGGTTATTGCTTCTGTGTGTGCCATAGCGTGCAATGGGTGGGTGCCCGTGTACCCCAGTGCTGGCATTCCTTTGTGGGGGCTGTTGTGACAGCGGTTTGTGGGGGAGATGGGTATGTGCAGTGGGCATGCTTAGGTGATGGGTGTCGATGGTTTGTGGTGGCATGCAGGGTTTGGTGTTGGGATGGGTGGGTTGTGATGGTGAGACATTAGCAGGGAGGATGTGTGATGGGGGTGGGGGGGAGGGTGGAGGTATGAGTTGGCATGCTGGTGGGTGGGGGGGATGAAGTAGTTGAGATTAGACTTACCAGAGTCCATTCCTCCACCTACTCCAGCGAGGCCCTCAGGATGCAGGATGTTCAAGACTTGCTCCTCCAATGCTGTAAATTCTGGGGGAGTAGGTGGGGGTCCGCCGCCAGTCTTCTGCACCACGATGTTGTGCCTTGATACCATGGAACGCACCTTCCCCCGTAGGTCGTTCCACCGCTTCCTGATGTCGTCCCGATTTCGTGGATGCTGTCCCACAGCGTTGACCCTGTCCACTATTCTTTGCCATAGCTCCATCTTCATGGCAATGGTGGTGTGCTGCACCTGTGTCACGAAGAGCTGGGGCTCTACCCGAACTATTTCCTCCACCATGACCATGAGTTCTGCGTCTGAGAACCTTGGGTGTCTTGGGAGTGCCATGGGGTGGTGTGAATGAGGTGTGGGGTGGTGTTTGCGGTGATGAGTGTGGTGAGTGTAGTGGTGTGTGGTGTTTTGTGCGTGGTTGTTGCGTGTGTGATGGTGTAGTGTGCCTCTGTGTGATGGTGTTCTCTATTCTATGCTGTCTCTCTCTGGGCTTCGTCTCTGATTTGTGGTCGTAGGGGTTTGTGGGTGATGTGGGTGTGTGTTTTATATTGGATTGGGTGTGTGGGAGTGTTGTGTGTATGTGTATCAGGTGTGTGTATTTCAAATTGTCCAATGTGGCTGTGTTTTGTAAGTGTGTGTGTATTTTGACCGCAGCAGTGTGTACCGCCAATGGAATACCGCGGTTGAAAGACCGCCGCGTGGATTCGTGGGTCGTAATGGAATGGGCGTATTTCTGTTGGCGTGACGGTGGAGGTTTGGTCTTCGCCAGTTTAACGCTGGCCGTTGGTGTGGCGGACTTTTGTGGATGTCGGGTTTTTGGCGGTTTGCCTCTTGAGGGTCAGAATGACCGTGGCAGTTTACCGCGACCGCGGCGGTGTTGTGGCGGCCTTCTGACCGGCGGTAAGCGCCTTTTTCCGCCGAGGTCAGAATGACCCCCATAATTGGGAATTTCTCCGAAATAAGGCAAGAACTTTAGACAGAATAAGTGAAAACCAGAAAATACATATTCTCTGCTCACTTTTACGATATTACTCTCTCTAAAGTTAATGCATCAAATCAGAGAAATTCTGAGCAGTATAAAATGTAGTCGTCTCATGCAAAAAAAAGTGCGCGGCTCTGCGCTGAAACAGTGCAGCTCTTCATGATACGCCCCCTAGACATACTCTTTAAATCAGATACAATTATTACGTTCGTGCCATTTATTACGTTTCTGGTTGTCTACTGTACAGCGCACCACTGCCTTAGTACAAGATACGCCCAACAGACATATTTGTATAAATTAGTAAAACAAATACTTTGGTGTACTGGGTGGGTAGTACACGGGGTCGGATTGGTAAAGTGGGTACTCGGGCAATGGGCGATGGGCCAGTGTCTGAGTTGCAGCTGTGGGCCGCTTTTTAGGGAAGAGTTGAGACCAGTATCAGAAGGTAGATGGGCCTCTGTTACCTCCCTTTCACCAACAGGGCAGGAGGCATCAATGCCAGACCCCTGACCCCCCCCCCCCCCACAAGATGGATTGTCCCATTGTAGCTAACTAGGGCCAGCCACGGCCACTTTTTTGTACGTAGATTGAGCAGGGGCAGGGGGAATTTACAGAAGTGACCTCACTGATACTCAGCTGTGGTTCACTAGTGTGAACTAATCCATGAACAAGGAGTGCTGCAATGTTTGCATTGTTATTTTTATTTGGTTGAAGTTAAGAAAATAAAAGTAAAGTGTCAATATGTACTTCATACATCTTCACAGCTAGACTAATAGAGATAATTCAGTGTCACTGTTTTGGACATGCCTCTTTAAGATAACCCCCCTCCTTGATTTGATTCTACTTCAAACACTGAAGCAGTGTTATGCGAAAAGGCATAATCCGCAATTGTGTGCCACTTTTTTAGGGTTTCCGGGCTTATTTTTCATCCTGATCCAACATTGGGAGTACACACAGTTTTCATAGCCACTTACCCCTGTGGTAAACGAATCCTACAAACGAGCAAACGTCACTAGTAATTTCTGCCATTGTATGTAATTAAATGAGAAAACAATTTAACAAATATAAAAACTAATGCTAGCAATACCAAACTGAACTGCAGACGCTGTGAGTTCAAGGCTAAACGGTTTGCCCTCCTTTAAAATATTTCCTTCGGGCACCCCTTAATGCTATGCAGTCCTGAGGCAGTTTGGCCTCTGTATGTGCGTACGGCCTAGAGAATGATGCCGACCACGAGAGCGATAGAAGCGCTAGCAATAATTGCCTCGTGTTTACATGCTCCCTCGGCCTCAACGAAAACAATGCCTCCCAAGTAAGGTCTGAAGAAGTGTGGCGCGCAGCTTGCATTTTTAACCAAATGTTACTAGTGTCAAGATTCGAATTTCTCAGATGGGAAATCTAGTAGCACCATTAATTCCTGAATAAAAAAGGCTGTGGTGAATTCCAGGAAGGGGGTAGTTCCTACTTCTGTCCAAAACCATCTGTGGACTACAGCAGATTGCACAATAAATATATCGTTCCCTCTTGATATCATCTACAAACATACGGATCTCTATGTGGACGCTAAATGTTCATTCCAACCACTCTGCAGTAAACATGTTAACACGTGTGCATGCGGGTCACACACCAATGGAAAAAAGCCAAAGAGAGGAGTGCGGACATTTAAAATACTTTGCATTTAAATTCCACAAGAGATACATTTTCAGCTTATATTATCACAAAGGTGGTAGAAGTTTATAACAGTTCACTGGCACGTTTATAGTATGGTCTCTCCTAATTTTTTAGTATTTACTTTTTGTACATTGAGACATTTGTTTATAACAAAAAGTATATTAAAAAATATTTAGACACAATTGTAAAATGAACTTGAATGCTTTGGAATGCATCTGCAGCCGGATGTAGAATTCGTCATAGTACTAAAAAACTTAAAATGATGATACATGTATTACCGTCAAATTAGTGCTCACTCTTCAGTCTCTCTAGGTTAAGGAGATGTGCCCAGGCTTGATAGTTGTGCGCTAAACAATGCAACTTAAGCTACCCTTGAATGATGAGGTTGCCGCTTCTAACCAGTCCTTTCAGGGCTCCCATCGGTTGACGTTGAATGAGAACGACGCCGGAAAAGCTATAACTAAAACATCGTGAGCACTGACGCCAGCGGAATTTCCAGAGTTTAAATGTGGCAACTCGTGCCTTCACATCACAGACTGCCTTCTCTTTTTGTACCCACCAGAAGGGTCTCCGTTGTATTAGAGTGCGAGATGGTGTAAGTTCCTTCTCCCAGATGCAACAGTATGACGATGGGAGGGGTCCTCTGGGAGTGATAATTCTCACTCCTGATTATTTGGAGTGAGTCGGCATTTTTTCATTTTAATTCCTTTGTGGAGATGTATGCAATGGGTTCAAAGCCCTGAGCCTGTTAGCAGCAGACAGCAAGTAGATGAGGGGTGCACTGCTCTTTACACTGAGGGATTGTCATGCCTTTAGAGGATGCTGGTATGCTGCCATCGGCTAAGAGGGTTGCTATGGAAACCATGGAGACATTTAAGGTACATGTTTTATTAAAGATCTGAAAGACATAATGTTGAGTAATCCTTCTAAAAAGTCAAATGTAGTCTCACTGAATAGTCATTGCCAGTCTACTGTTGACACTGGCAAGTAGGAATAAGTTTAATGTCACCTGTGTAAACTTTTATGATACTGAATCAGGATTTACACTGTTGTAGCCCCATTGGGTACTGCTGGACTTGGCCTGCTCTGCAGGGTCAGCACCAAACTGCTGGCGACGACTGGCAACACATGAACTGCACTTCACGCTACAGCAACGACAGCCCATGGTGACCGCAAAGTGGATCTCGAGCAACAACTGTCTCTGACACTCCGCATGATCTTCATGCTACAGCAACGCCCATACGCGATGCCCTGCCTGTTCTTTACACTGCGGTGAAGACCATCTGTGACTCTTTCCCTGCTCCTTGCAAACTCCTCCACCGCAAATTGTACTCTTTGAACCAGATTTTGAGAAGGAAACTTTTCCCGTGATACTAACCTAGCACGTGCTCCATGACCCCGATCTATCTTGATTAGATGACTGCAAGTGGCGCTTTGTTTGTTTAAGAACTATATTTACCTTAAATATTTGAAATTGCATTTCTCTGATTGGATTTTTTCATTTTGGTGTCAAATATTTTTTTTTAATTTCCTCTTTTTTTCTAAATTGGTGTGGGATTTTTCTTGTGTTGTGTTTTTACTTTAGTACTGTTTGAGTGCTGCATAAATACTTTACGCATTGCCCATGAATTGAGACTGACTGCTGTTGCGCCACTGTACCAGAGGGTCAAGCACAGGTTAAATTAGTGACCTTTGTGGTTCACCCTGACAGGGATTGTGACTGTTGCCTGACAAGGGCTCACACCACCCTCAACTGACAACCCAGTTTCTCACAGGTAACCGCTGCTACTTAAGGTGTACATGCACTATAGAACTGTTCTGCTTCCGCCTCAGTTATCAAGCATTGAAATATTGACTCTTTATTAAGGGTTAACTGTGACTTGAGATAGTAGGAAGAATACCCTAAGCCAGGAAACATGAGCCTCATATATTAAAGGTTTCCCTGATTAAGAGAGTTGCAGCATTATCTTAAGTCACATAATGCAGTCTTGAAAGTCCAATATGCCAGGACAATATGATGGTAAATTTGATTCAGGTTATAAATATGCTTGAGACGTTTGTCCATAAAACCCCATTTAAAGTGAGAGAGCGTAGCTTATATAATCTATATTAACATGAAACGTTTATATATTAATGTGTGATGATGCTGCATAGAGACTATAATAATAGCGATTTTGCTTAAACGTGCACTTGAATTGTGACCACGATGAGTGGCCACCAATGTATACGCAAACTAATAATGATGAATAAAATGTTTATGTTATGTTCAATTAAGCTTATATTAACATTCGCGTTATTGAATCTGTATCGAAAATCCTCATAGGCCTTAAGTTAGCGTGAGCTGCAGCCTAGCTGCTTGGCTCTCATATTAAATGCATTTTTCTGTTTTTCAGTGTGCTGACTCACAAGGGGCCATGACCCCGCAATGTTCTTTTTTCCTCAAGCTTGGAAGATGAATGTAACTATGTTAAATCCGCTCCCAGGCGCATCTTCTGTGCTCTGGAATAAATGTTATAATATATTGAAACAAGTGTAGATTAATGTAATGTACAAGGTCATTCAAACCGGGGACGACAAAAGAACTGCTGACCAAAAGATGCACAAAGAATTACCAAGAGATGAAGTAACACCGGATGTGCCACCTCTGAAGACGTCAATTACGAAGACCAATCAAAAACTTGTAAACCAATATGGGGTGAAGATTGGGATTACCTAATGTCAAATTTAATAGGCTAAAGATAGTGGGGTATAGCAAGTGTCCAATAGAATTTTGGGGGAATGTACTACGAAAAAGGGATAAAAACCCATGTCACAGAAAGGTCGAGAGAGCGAGTTAGGGAATGCTGTTGATTTTATCCAGAAACTTTGTCACTCTGATTGGTGACTGGAGACTTATTAAAACCATCCAAACCCGTAGGCTGCCCATTTACACTTTTCCTCCTTATGAGGGAAGTGCCCTTTATGCCCTTTAGTTGAGTCCTGGCTGATGGCGTTTTGACTGATGTCCTGAAGACGAAGACTGAACCTGTGCGCTGACCTAATCTTTGGAGGGTAATTATGACAATGCATTTGTAATTTGTCTGTTTGCTTTTCCGTTCTGGGTACCAACTGCTTGCTTTTGACAGAGACCATAGCTAGATGTTTTCCAATTTGGTGTTCTAAATTGTTTTGCATGAAGCCCAACATGCGAATGCTAATTAGTGGTTAGGATAGGGTTTACCAAACTGACGCAAATAGACAAACAACTGACATTATGCTATGTTGAACTGATGCTTTATTGACACTCTGCTATTCTTGATCTATGTTTTCGCCGTGCTATGTTCTGATCTTTGTGATTCTCGTGTTAATGAAATCTTATCACAGTTGCCACATCGTGACTATGCTATTATGCTTCTTGGTATTGAGATTAACTCTTTTGCTCGTAGATTGTAACCAATAGGGAATAAAATTCATAAAATTCTATTGGTGTGGTTATTCATGGCTGAAAGGTCATGGTAGCATCGTTGAATTGATTAATGAATTTGACTAAAGTGAAATGTATTGTTGTGATAAATATTGATGACATTATTGATGTATTGATTGATATACTGATCAGGTATCTCGTCCTACGGTGTCTCTCAACTGGGTCAAAAGATTCATTGGCCTAAAACGAGTCCTGATGTGAAATAAATTAACATAAAGTGATGCGTTAACAAAAGGATAACATAAAAAACAACAATCAATAAATTAAAAGTTGCAGGCCTGAAATAATTCACTTTAAAAAAAAAAAAAAATCTTTTGATTACTTATACATTAAAATCTACTTTTACACAAATTACAAACTGGGGAACACCACTGACAATACCTTGAAAGCTCATATTAGCTAAAAACTATTCACAAGCTTTCATGTGTGAATTTAACTTTTTACTAGCAAAGGATTTAAGAACGTCGTCGCCAAATTCGAGAATACTCAACATTTTGTACTTAAATCACATAGACACAAATCCATTTCTTTACAATTGTACAGAACTCTGGAACAGAAAACTGGGATTGCAAGTCACCATCGGGTTTAATATCTCAGCTCTTAGTCTTGGGTCAGGGAAGCTGGAAAGATAGGGAAATGCACTTTTGATTTTCAATGAAGCTAAAGTAAATGTAATTGATATCTTTTTTTGATAAGATTTATAATCTCGTTTGGAGGACAGCTTGAATGGTGAAAGTCTTAAAGCCTTCATCAAAGGAAATCAAGCCCATGATTAAATGGTACAGTCATTTCATATTTGACCTTTAAGCAATTAATTATCTTGACAAAGGATTTGGTCCACTTCTTTTCACTGTGCAAGGCTTCCTCCCAGCAAAGACAAGAGATTTTTTATATCCGGTCATTGGCAGACAATTTGTGTATAAATCGAGGCAGACCATTTACACCTGGAAGTGAATTTTAAATCCTGGTGAAATGCCTGTATCATGGAGCACTTTGGAAGACTGATTGAGAAAATGTTTCCTGTACAAACTTTCAATATTTGCCACATATCAAAGCTATCTAGAGATATTACCCCAGATCTATAAGGAGCCATTGATGGTATTTTCATTTCCATGGTCTTTATTATTGAAAAAGTGAATACCCACCCAAACCGGCAATAACATTTGTGTAGAGAGATTAGTAAAGATCTGGGGCCAGATGTAGCAAAGGTTTGCGACTCGCAAACGGGCAGAATCGCAATTTGCGACAGTGCAAAATCGGAAATGGGATGCAAAAAGCCCATTTCCGACTCGCAAAAAGCGATGGGACCCGTTTGCGAGTCGCATCCGTTGCGACCCCATTTTGCGACCCGCAAATACCAAGTCACAATTTGCGAGTCGCAAACCTTATGCAATTGCAACTCGCAAATTGCGACTAGTCGCAAAAAGGCCATTTTGCATGTCCCATTTACCACTAACTCAGAGCAGGTGGTAACCATTACCAAAGTATAAAAGGAGACCCAGAAGGCATCTGGGTTACACAAGATGGCGGAGATATACCTGATAGCAGTGAGAAGGAGAGTCCACGCAGCCCAGCAGAGGAGGAGGAGGGGCCACAGACAGGAGAAGATATATAGAACAAGGCAGACTCTTTTTCAGCAAACTGAGGATGAGATCTATGACAAATACCGCCTTAGCAGCGCAGCCATCCTAGAATTAATAGATTTACTCAAACCACAGCTAGAGCACCAAACTCTGCGTGGCTGCGCCATCCCTACGCATGTGCAAGTGCTATGCTCACTGCACCTCTTGGCCTCAGGGAGCTATCAGGGGGTCATTGCTGTGGCAGGTGGGGTATCCCAAAGTGCAGTGTCAAGGTTTCTCAGGGCCTTCCTAGATGCCTTAGTCACGCACATGTCCCACTTCATAACTTACCAAGGAATGAGGCATTTAAAATTGTGGTCGCATGCGCCATCCTCCACAACATAGCCACCCGACGTGGGCTACCTCTCACCCCTGCAGACCCAGATCCTGATGATGAAGAGCAAGAACAACCACATCGCCATCATGGGGATAGGAGTTTGGAAAATCAAGGCAGACTGAGACGGGAACACATTGCAACAAAATATTTTGGACAGTACGTGTCAACTCCAACCATACTCACCTATTAACCAAAAACTCCATTTGTTAAGTGGCAAAAAAATAACTGGTTTATTAGTGTATTAAATAAACTATTCACAAGTAAAGATTGTCCATGGGCAGTAAAATGCCAACCAGGCATGTGGCACATTAACGTCATGTGCCACATTTAATGGTCCAGGGTGATCTCTAAGACCTTCTGCCCCTCCTGCCAGCCTGGCTGGTCCCTGCTGCTTCCGTGGTGCTCTGCCTGCCACTCCTGAGCACCCTGCTGTCAGTGACAGAGACACTGCTCACTGTTGAGCCCTCCTCACTGTCCTGGGGTGTTTCCCCTGTGGCCCTCGACATTTCCCGTGTCTCCATCAGTTCGATAATGTGGGTGAGACGTCCCAGGCCCCTTGCCACATCCCCAGCGAAATGGCCCATCTCCACTTGCAGCCCAACTGTCCTCCTCGACAGGCCTGTGGTATTCATGGCGAGCCTGCCGATGGATGTGGCCATCCTGTCCAGTCTGTGCATGATCTGCCGATCCCTGCGCCGCCCACCCTCTGCCTGGGCCAGTAGTCCTCCCACCAGTTCCCTCATGGCAAGGGCAAGGTCCCCAGTGTTACTGCAGATCATGTCCATCCGTGTGTTGAGGTGCTGCATGAGGCATGGTTGTTGAGCACAAAGCGGTGCAGCACACCACTAATTCTGCCCAAAATTCTGTTCTGCAGGCGCTGACCACGCAGCAGATGTGCCTCACTGGTGGTTGGAGGAAGTAGCCCGGATGCAGACTGCAGCCCAGATGGTATTGACCTGCGACGCCTGCGCAGCGGTGGCTGCCCTGTGCTTCCACCTGTCTCCTCCCTGCCTGTTGCTGGGGCAGCCTCTTGTGGAATTGTTGCAGCAGGTGTGGCTACTGCAGGGATGCTGCTGACCGTGCAGGTGGGGGTGCTGGGGGGTCCTGGGGTGTCCTCATGGGCCTGGGTGCTTGGAGTGTTGGTGGTGTCTTGCTGGAGACCTGTGGGACATGGGGAACAGACTGTCAGTGTCTACTATCTATTGCACACTTCCTAATAAACATTTGCCTATGAACTGCCTACTTGACTACATTTCCCATAATGCATCATTCTGGCATTTGCTACCCTGAAATGGAGCTATTTTAGTTGTGCATGCCCCTGAGTACATGGTGGGTGGGGGTATGGCATTGATAGGGGTACAGGCATATCACATGGTACTCACCGGTTGATGTGCTGGGCTCTGAGGTGTCCAGGTCCCCAAATCCAGACACTGCCACCTGCTCCAAGGTTTCTTCCACCCTTTCTTCCAGGGGTGTGGGTGGTGGCACAGACGATGGTCCCCCTCCTGTGCCTCTCATCTCCCGGAGCCTTTCAGCCACCCTCTCCTTGGTCCAGGAGCGGAGGTCATACCACCTCTTCTTGATGTAGTCGATGGTCCTATGGCTCACCCCCAGGGAATTGATCTTGTCCTGGATGTCCTGCCACAGTTGTTTTTTTGTGGCCTCAGGAACATTGTGGGCTGCTCTCCCAAACAAGTCATCATAGTGCTGACAGCATTCCTCTGTCAGCACCTCCAGCTCCCTCTCAGAAAATTTGAGCTTCCTCTTTCTTGGGGTTCCCTCCATGGCAGCTTCTGTTTGTCCTGTGTGAAATTCAGCAGTTATAAAAGGGTGTGGCCCTCCCTCCTCCCAGGTGTATTTGTAAACTTCCTGGCTGTGATGTCATCATCATGTGCCAGGAAGTGTTTCCAGAGTGTTCTGGTGTGGTTTCTGGAGTGTTCTGCTGCACCTGTAAGCAATTTTCAAGGTAATCGCAATTTGCGACACCTACTCGCTAATTGCGAGTTCGTTTTTTGCACACTCGCAAAAAGCGACCTCGCAATCTGCAGACTCGCACACTGCGTTGCGAGTCCGGGTGCGAGTCGCTATTTTGGAACGTTTTTTTTCCTTGCATTACAAATTGCGACTCGCATTTTGCGAGTCGCATAAACTCGCAAAATGCGAGTCGCAATTTTTTGTTTTGCTACATCTGGCCCTTAGTCTTTACAGCACTGATATGATCTTTCCAATTTAATGTTCTACTAAATAATGTGTGCAGATGTTATGTTATCTGATTTATAAAGCGCAATGGTTACTACAACTGGAGTGTCCCAGTGCTGAATCCCCACTTCAACAGTAACCTGAGCTGTGCCACCTAAAAGAAAGAAAATCTTAAGATTGTTTAATAAAGCAGGCATTAATTTCTTCTGGAAAATTATTTCGAACCGTTGCTGCCTCAGATCCCCAGAAAGAGAGTTTCATAGTTTTGCGGGAAGATAGTGGAAGGAACAACCGCACATAAGTGCTCTAGTTGTCCTGGGAACTATAGCCATATCACTACCAGAGGTCCTCAGGTAATGTTTGATCAGAGGATGTAAGTAGCGAGGACTCCTTGAGGTCCTAATTATGTGGCAGAAATATAGTGCTTTAAAAGAAATCCTTTCACTCACCGGGAGCCAATTTAGTTGTCTAAGGACAGTATCCATAGAGGAGAGTCTAGGGATGTTGTGCAGCGTTCTAGCCACAGCATTCTGAACACGTTGAAGAGTTCTCAGTCTACCTGGGGGCTTGGATCAAATGTCTAAAGCCATGAAGGATGGTAATCAAAAAAACTTTATCAGTTTGGGAGCTTTGCTTGTAAATCTTATTCAATCTCTTTTTGTGTTGTTTTGGCTGATCAATGGCCTTCCCTTTTGGACAATTTAAAGTTAAGGTACCTCTTTATCACTGTCTGTTCCAGTATATGATCCTGTCATGCTGAACCATTTCTCTGCAGACAGAATAAGTGATACCATGACACTTTTAAAATTAACTAGAGCAGCAGACACAGAAAATATGCCCACAGTCATCATAAAGGCGAATGTAAACTGGTAAGCAGATGGTCTGGCCCCCACTTTTCCAATGAATTCCTCAAACCGGGCTTATTCCAGATACATGGTATGTGGCGGAGATTAAACCACCCCCCAAAAAGGGAAATGATATGGATGACAAAAATGACAGATTCATGTCTAACTGATGCTGTTTCTAAGGTTTTTGCTAATATTTTGTTTCATCAACTAGAACCGTGGGTGTCTGACTCAAACTTTTCACCCTTAGAACAAGGGGGTTTCGTAAGGTCCACTCCACCACGAAAATTGCTTTGTGCGAATGGGACCTAGAGTGTAAGTCAAATTAGGTAAATCAAACACTTTGCTTCCTTGACCTCCACACAACGTTTGATTCAGTGGACGGAGGCGGACTGTGTAACAAATAACAACTGCAAAACATTCTCCATAGTCTACTCTTTTTAAAAAGGGCTTTCATACATCAAATTGGGCTCAGATAGAGCTTGATAGTTTTGGAAGGCTGCCAAAGAGAATAATATTTAATGGTCTGTGGCAAGACTGTATGCTGGTCCCCTGTCTGTTTGTGATTTACTTAGTGGATCTTCCTGAAGCATTACAATGTAATGTCATTCTCAGCAAAATGGTTTATGCAGATGATCTACTCCTTCTGGATTATACAGCAAAGTGATTACAACACACATTTTTGGAATAAATAAGTTTCTTCGATTTTGCACAAGTGAGACAGTAGAACACATTAAAGTATGCAAGGAAAAAGACACTTTGATCTAACACAGGGTTAATGCCCATAAAATATATTGTCATGGCAAGAAACTATCAACATTTCTTCCCACAGAAAAACCCTAGATTAATTGGCCAAGCCATTTGTCCGAAACTCAATTGTGATTGCCAGGGCAACCCCGGGCCTTGTAATTCGGCTTCTCCTCTTGTGAACACCAGTCCACCCCAACATTCCATTGAGTGACAGTAGAGGGAGCAGAGTTCTTCTAGTGAGTAGCAATATCTTGTTTGGCTATCATCAGAGCAGTGCCTAGAAATATTTTATCAGCTCTTGTACCCCCAGAACCTTCAGGGACTCCAAGCGGCAAGGTGGAAAGGGGAACCTCCCACCCCAACACCTCAGTCAGCTCCCTCACTACTGTGACCAGTGCTCAATTTGTGCTTGTTGTTTCCGGTGCTGAGCACTGGCACTTATTTTTGCTGTCCGGGGCTTATTCTTCTGCATCAAGCATTTGCTGCGAGCAAAAGACACATCTGGGAAAGACGGGGGAAGAGAAAAACGAAAAAGCGTTGCAAAGGGAGAAATTAGAAAGCTGCAAAAGTGAGCTGCAGGGGCAGGGAGTGGCTTTATATGGATTTAAGAGGCCCGAGATGGCTTCAGGATTACTCTGCCTCAGTATTCTGTGTTCATCCATTTAATTGCAGCAGCCGCATGTTTAGGAGGAGGGCTTGGGGCACCGGCACCTTTTTATTTACAAATTAAGTACTGACTGTGACCCAGTACTTTTCGATCCTGGGGCAAAACCAAACCACATGATACAAATCAGCAGGAGCAGTGCCGCATCGGGGACAGGTGGATTTGGGAATGAAACCCGTCCGGTGTAGGCCAGCTGAGGAAAGATATGCACTGTAGGAGTAATATATTTGGATCAGATGTAATTTAGCTGACATAGTGATAGTCCTCGGTACCATTAGGGCATCTCTCCATTCCTCATCCTCGACTGGGCCTATCCAGTTCTCCCAACAAGCTCTAAGGTGGTCTAGAATACCCGGGGCATTGATGATCAGTGTGCCGTGTATTTTAGAGACCCCACCTTTGCCCATCACACCCATAAGGAGCTTGGCTTTCAACGGGCTGAATTCAGGAAGAGGAGCAGACAAGTGGGCGTGTGAGTGGAGGGCATGTCTTAGTTGTAGATATTGGTAGAATTGTGTTAGCCAGTGTGTAAGTTGGTCTGAAGGTCCCGGAAGGACCTCATGTGTATACCGGAATTTGGAAATGTCTATAAGGTCCCCCCTCCCAAAGTCTTGCAGGGAAGCTGCCTTGTGCAGCAAAGTATTATGCCATAGAGGTGTTAGCTGTGTGAGTGTTACGTTTCATTGAGTGTGACGCAAGGCTGCCCTCCAGGCCAAGAGTACCATCTTCATTATTGGCAGCATCTTCTGTGGGACCAGGGAGCCATAACGCGTACCCAAAATTTGTGAGGACCCCAAACGGGACAGTTCTAGCTGGTATGTATGGTCTGACCAACCTTCATTAAACCAGTCGTGAATCGCTAGTAGATGGTAAGCCAAGTAGTATAGGTAGAGGTTGACCATACCCAGACCCCTTCTGTATGGAGACTGTTGACAATGCGCCAGGGCCAGGCTCGGGCATGATCAATGCCACAGAAAAGAAGGTGCGCATCTGTCAATAACTCTAAACCAAGCCCACAGTATGAGGAGTGGTAGGTTTTGAAAAATGTATAAAACCCTGGTTGGGGTATAGGGCGTGGACCAAGCTTTGAAAGTGGGGCCCTATCCCTATGTGTGCCAACACTGCCTGTAGGTAGCACCAATCCACTGTATAAATTGCTTTTTCAGAGTTGATGAAAAGCAGTGCTAAATCAGGGGGCAGTTTACAACAGTGGGCCAGGGCCACATGGAGTCACCTGATGCAATGCCTCATACTATGGTTGAGCATGAAGCCTCATTGATCTGGATGTACCAGAGTAAGGAGAACTTGTTTAAGCCGGGTGGCAAGCATGTTGGACAATAGTTTGCACATGCCATTGATGGGGGTTGTGTTTTCAGCAGCACCACTATCAGGCAGTGTTTATTTCCAGTGGGAAAGTACCTTTGTTCCACCTCTCTGTAAAAAGCCAGGAGGCAGAGGATCAGGGGATCCTGAAACATTACGTAACACTCTGCTGGAAAACCATCCAGTCTGGAGGTCTTCCTGGGGGACATCATGGACAGTGCATGCCTATCTCCTCAGCTGTGAAGGTCTCGTCTAGTCTCCCATACAGGAACTTGGAGAATGAGGCGACGTCTCTCCCAGGAATTGCTATAAATAGATGCTGATAATAGTGGACGAATGCTAGTGTTACCTCCGGGAAAGTGTGGAGAGTGTTACCCTGTCCATCAACAATTTCAGGCACCATCCTAGTCACCTGTTGTTGGGAGACCAGCCAATACAGTAGCTTCTTGTTCCCGTCTCCCCATCCGTAGACCCTGGCCGTCGTGGCATGCCATATAAGTTTAGCAGCCTTCAGAGATTGTATATGTATCTCCTCGCATAGGAGCCTCAGTTGGCGAGCGATGTCACCCTGTGAAACTGTTGCAAGGCTTTCTTCCAGTTGGAGGGCACAGTCTTCCAACTGGGTGATGTGGAGAGAGCGAGCACGCTTCTGTGTGTGGATGTATCACTTAGCAACTCCCATTATAGTCGCCTTACTCATTGCCCATAAGGTACTGGCAGAAGCAACGGATCCCTCATCAGTATGGAAGTGTGCTTTGAGTTCAGTGCGGATGGCCTTGACACAGGATTAGTCTTGAAGATACTAGGCATTGAAGCGCCAGATGGGGTGTAAACCACCCTGTGGAAAGCCCAGATGAAGGAGATGGGGGGGTATGGTCTGAGATGCCACAAGGAAGAATCTGGGCTTGGGAGATGGCACAACAGTCAGGACCAGGCATGTAAATATGGTCTATATGTGATAGATTGTGGTGAATCAAAGTTGCCAGGGATTCCAAGTCCTCCATGCATTGCACAGACTAAGATTAGTAGCCCACTTGTTAAGCTTACAAGCCCCAGCCCATCTGGATGCAGTGGGAGGTCATCTGATATCCATCTCTGGATCTGGAACTGTATTAAAGTCACTACCTATTACAGTTAGTCGGGCGCAAGGTCCAGTTGGACCTTGAGGAGAACTTGAAGGAAGTTGGACAGGGCCATTGGGGGAGCATTGAGACTCACTAAATTCACATGTTGGCACTCTAATGTACTAGTGATGGCCAGGAAGTGACCGTGAGGGTCTTGAAACTCTCTTGAAAGTATTAGAGGGAAGGAGTGTTTTAGCAGAATGCCACGTGAGTAATCAGAGTGGAAGACCATATCAACACCACAAATTTAATTGTTTAACTAAATACTGTAAAACAAATTTATGAGAGTAAATTGAAAAACTATAAAATTAATTATTCAACGTTTTAGGAAATGTTAAAGTGTAGGAAGTTGGATGTCATAGGTATCTGTCTGACCCTGTTTAATGTACACATGTGCCATCATTAGGATGTGGTGGAATGTTTTGATGTCTTTTTCTGTCTTATGCTGATGACACCCAGTTAATCATATCCCAAGTTCAGGATGAAGGCCTCTCTGCAGCCAATTTTAGGAAATGTTTGGTAAGCTTAGCTGACTGATGGACTGCAGCCACCTGAAACTTTATGCTGGTAAAAAAGAAGTGCTGATTGTGGGGAAACAGCCATCTATCAGGTCCACCGCATGGTGGCCAGATGTGTTGGGACCCATTCAAACTCCAAAATCTAAGATCAAAAATGTAGGAATATGGTTTGACAATACTCTTGCCTTTGATCATCAAATTATCAACGTTGCAGGGGGCTGCTTTGGCATCTTAAAGCTGCTCTGTACAATCATGGGGTCACTCCTGGATGTGACCAAAAAGACAATAGTCTAAACTCTACTGGTGTCCAGGCTGGACTGAACATGATCTACCTGGGGCTATTCTGCCTGTCCCTTGGCTGGAAATTTGACAGCGCCTGTTCTCAACATGGACCCTTCACACAGTGCATCAGAATTTTCCACGCATCGACCCTGGGCGTCTAATCTTCAACATCGCAGAAAGGACCTGAGGTTGCGTGTCCGGAAATCGATGCATTGTTCTCCTGAGGGGTTAAGAATCAGCACATCGCCTACCCAGCGGGGAAAGAATCAATGCACAGCCTCACTTGCAAGTAAGGAATCAATGCATTGCTTGATTTTGTGATGCATCACCTCTCCTGCGGCTTTATTTTTGATGCATGGCAGGTACTTTGTGCTAAAACAACTCATCTATTGATTCCTATGGATTAAGACTCTTTTAAATTTAAAAATTGATATCTTTTCTTGTGTATGTTGGAATTTTGTTGTTTTGGTCTTGTTTTATTCAGATAAATATTGGCTATTTTCCTAAACTGCTTTGGTGTCAATTTGTAGAGTTTGCACTGTGTTACTGTGTGTGTGTGAGTACAAATACTTTTACACATTTCCTCTGAGATAAGCCTGACTGCTTGTACCAAGCTACCAATGGGTGACCAGGGGTTACCTTAGGTGTGTGACTACCTTACACTGACTAGAGTGAGGGTCCCTACTTGGACAGGGTGGAAACTGACTGCCAAGTAGAGACCCCATTTCTAATACCATCCATCTTGCCCTATAGTCACTGGGGCCTACCAGAGGGGGGATGTATGAATATTGAAAAGGAAGGTTTAAGCCTGGCAAAAGGTCTATTATGCCAGATCGAGTTTGCACTGTCCCTTTAGAAAAGTCACAATAGGTGCTGCAGTCCACAAATAACCTTTACCTTACAGGCTGTGGATACACAAAGTACTATATACTAAGAACGTATAAGTAAGTTAACTATGCCAATCAATGATTAGTCAATCCTACATGTTTTTAGAGGTCAGAGCACATACACTGTACAGTAGAAGGCAGACTCCCCGGTGTTCAAAAAGTCCATACCAAAGCAGCATCAGTCCAAAAATTGAGGGGTGAGCATGAAAAACGACCTTTCCTTACAGACCTGATGTTGCAAAAATCCGTATAATTTACTTTGCCATAAAATACAAATATGAACGTTTTAAGATATATAGGGGGTGATTCTGACCCCGGCGGTCTTAGACCGCCGGGGCCAGGGTCGGCGGGAGCACCGCCGACAGGCCGGCGGTGCCCCGCAGGGCATTCTGACCGCGGCGGTAAAGCCGTGGTCAGACCGGCAACACTGGCGGTCTCCCGCCAGGGTACCGCTGCCCTGTTGAATCCTCCAAGGCGGCGCAGCTAGCTGCGCCGCCGAGGGGATTCCGACCCCCCCTACCGCCATCCAGTTCCCGGCGGTCCGCCCGCCGGGAATCGGATGGCGGTAGGGGGGGTCGCGGGGCCCCTGGGGGCCCCTGCAGTGCCCATGCCACTCGCATGGGCACAGCAGGGGCCCCCGTAAGAGGGCCCCTACAAGTATTTCACTGTCTGCTTGGCAGACAGTGAAATACGCGACGGGTGCAAATGCACCCGTCGCACCTTCCCACTCCGCCGGCTCGATTACGAGCCGGCATCCTCGTGGGAAGGTCGTTTTCCCCTGGACTGGCGGGCGGCCGCCCGCCAGCCCAGGGGAAAACTTGAAATACCCGCCGCGGTCTTTTGACCGCGGCGCGGTATTTTGGGGGCGGAATTCTGGCGGGCGGCCTCCGCCGCCCGCCAGAATCAGAATCACCCCCATAATGTGTGTATGCCTCTATTGTAGGCCAGATGCAGACTTGAATGATTTTTGCATATGTCCCTTTTCATCAAGGCACAAGCGGGATTCTTATTGGACTTTTCAAAGCACTTATTATTCAATTGAAATAGTAGAAACAGTAAGAAATTCAGGGCCAGATGTAGGTAGCTAAAAATTTGCGAATCGGAAATTGCGAGTCTTTGCGACTCGCAATTTCCGACTCGCAAACAGGTATCCAACAACAAAAAGCAACTTCATTATGCGACTCGCAAATGAAGTCGCACCACAGATTGCGAGTCCGCTATTTGCGAGGTCACTTTTTGCGACCCCGCTAAAAACGAACACGCAAATTGCGAGTGGGTGTCGCAATTTGCGACTGTGCCGCAAATTGCATGCAGGTGCAGCAGAACAGTCTGGAAAACACTTACTGGCTCTTGCTGATGACATCACAGGCAGGAAGTTTACAAATACACCTGGGAGGAGGGAGGGCCACGCCCATTTCCAACTGCTGAACACCCACCAGGAGGAACATCAGCAAGAATGGAGGACTCTGGCAGGAAGAGGAAACTTAAGTTTTCAGAGAAGGAACTGGAGGTGCTGACGGATGAATGCTGCCAGCACCATGACCAGCTATTTCGAAGGGCTGCCCTCAGTGTGCCAGAGACTGACAAAAGGAGGATTTGGACTGATATCCAGGAGAAGGTAAATTGAAGAGCTCAAAAAGAGATGGTACGACCTGCGCTCCAGGACCAAGGAGAGGGTGGCAGAGCGCCTCCGGGAGATGAGGGGCACAGGAGGAGGCCTATCCACTGTCCCACCACCCACACCCATGGAGGAACGTGTGGAACAGACCCTGGAGCCAGAGGCAGTGGCTGGAATTGGAGAGCTGGACACGTCAGCGCCAGGAACATCAACAAGTGAGTGCCATGAAAACATGCATGTACACCCATATCTGCCATACCCCCACCCACGCAGTACACAGCAGCATGCACAACCAAATTAGCTCCATTCTATAGTAGCAACCACCAGAATGGTGCATTATGGGCAATGTAGTCCAGTAGGCAGCTGATAGGCAACAGTTTATTAGGAAGCATACAACAGATGTTAGATACTGACAGTGTGTTCCCTATGTCCCACAGGTCTCCCACAAGACATCCCCACCAGCCAGTCCGTCCAGGGTGCAGAGTTCAGCCAACAGGCAGCACAAGATTCAGGAGCAGCCACCACAGGGCCCAGCACCACCCGACCACAGTCCCCTCCAGCTGCACCATTGGACATTGGGGAGATTGACCCAGCACCCGGTCCCAGCCACAGTGCCAGCCAACAGGACCCTGATGCTCCACCGCGTCGCAGACGACGTGTCCATGTCCCTGCAGTGTCCCAGGGAGATGTAGGGGACTATTCCATGTCCGCCGCCAAGGCAGCTCTCATCAGAGGTCAGCACCTGCAAACAAGGCAGATGAGAGTCATATCAGGGGCCATGCAGCGCATGGAGAGAAATTTCACCACAGGGCTGGCGCAGGTGCACACAGACTTCCAAAGCCTGAACAGTCATGTCGGTGACCTTGCACTCTCCATCCGGCAACTAGTAACAGAACTTGTTTCAGAGAGAGAGAGTGCAAGGCGCCGTGAGTGCCAACTCATACACCGTTTGGACCGCCTGGCTGCCTCAATCGTCCGCCTGGCTGTCAATACAACAGGGCTGTCACGCCGGACAGTCAGTTTGCAAGTAGACTTGGGCCACTTTGCAGGGGATGTGGCTTGTGGAGTGGGACGGATAAACCAAGCTGTGGACATGATGGAGGCAAGAAAGGTGGCTAGGGGCACGGCAGACACACCTCAAGATAGTGAGGAGGGCTCCACCGTCAGTAGTGCATCTGCCACGGACACAAGGGTATTGAGGAGTGGCAGTGCACGTCAGGGATCTGCTGACACTCCAGGCACTAGCCATGCTGGGAGTCCCAGGCATAGGAGTTGAGCTATGCACTTGCAGACAATTGAGGCACATGAGGTGAATGTGTCCTCATTCCAGGTGGACATTTACAGGCCCCTGACCAACAGTTCAGTTCTTTAGTTATTAGGTTCACTTAATAAAAGTTCTTGTTTGTTCCACTTCACACCTGGGCTCTTTGTGAGTGACATTTGTTTGTGTGGTGACAGGCAGCACATACCTTCCAAAGTATTGGTTTGCTATGTGGTCCAGTCTCTGTCTGCCTTGATTTGCAATGCTTCTATCTCCATGATAGCGATGTGGTAGCTCTTGCTCGTCATCCTCCGAATCTGGGTCTTCTGGGGTGAGATGTAGCCCACGTCTGGTGGCAATGTTGTGCAGTATAGCGCATGCGCCAACTATCTTGAATGCTGTTATTGGGGCATACTGGAGCGCACCTCCAATTCTGTGGAGGCATCTGAATCTTGCCTTCAACAGTCCAAAGGTCCTCTCTATAACATTTCAGATCCTCCTATGTGCACTATTGTATCGCCTCTTAGTCTCATTGCTGGGTGTTAAGTACGGGGTAAGTATCCATGGTCGTAGCGCATATGCACTGTCACCTGTTTGGCAAAAATGGACAATGTTAGCAGGGCATGAATGGTTTCCACATTGACCTGTGTGTATGTCTTCAGGGTGTATTCAGCAATACCTAGGAGATATCCGTCTCCAAACTCCCCACGTTCTAGGCATTGGTGTATCCCACTGTGCCTGAAAATGTAAGAGTCATGTGTACTCCCTGGAAATTTGGCTACCATGTCAGTGATAACATAATGGGCGTCACATACCACCTGGATGTTCAGTGAGTGGGTACACTTACGGTTGCAGAACAGATATTCCAGATTTGCAGGAGGGCAGATTTGTATATGTGTCCCGTCTACACACCCTATTACATGAGGGAAGTTGGCAATCCTGTAGAATTCCAACTTGGTGCTGTTGATTTCTGCCTCATTCCTGGGTAGGTATATGTATCTGGACATGTGTGTGAGTATGGTATCTAAGAAACATCTGAAAAACCGTGAGAGTGCACTTTGGGATACCCCACCTACCACAACAATGACCCCCTGATAGCTATCCGAGGCCAAGAGGTGCAGTGAGCATAGCACTTGCACGTGTGGGGATGGCGCTGCCGCGCACAGTCTGGCGTTGAAGCTGCGGATTGAGTAGATCTATTAATTCTAATATTGCTGCACTGCTGAGTCTGTACTTGTCATAAATCTCCTCCTCAGTTTGTTGGAAAAGTGTCTGCCTGGTTCTGTATATCCTCTCCTGTCTCTGGCTCCTCCTCCTCCTCTGCTGTGCGGCGTGGACTCTCCTCCTCCTTGCTATCACATATATCTCCGCCATCTTGAGTCACCCAGATGCCTTCTGGGTCTCCTTTTGTACTTTAGTTCTGGTTACCACCTGCTCTGAGTTAGTGGTAAATTGGGTGTGCAAAATGGGCTTTTTGCGACTAGTCGCAATTTGCTAGTGGCTTTTTCATATGTTTTGCGACTCGCAAATTGCGACTTCCTATTTGCGGGTCGCACTATGGGGTTGCAAATTTTGCGAGTTGGTAATGGCTCGCGTCGCTATTTGCGATTCGGAAATGGTTTTTTTGCATCGCATTTCCGATTTTGCGGGGTCGCAAATAGCGATTCGGCCCATTTGCGACTCGCTAAATTTTGCTACATCTGGCCTTCATTGTTCTGTGACATTACAATGCACATCTTTTATGTCAAATAATCTGAGAGCATGAAGCAGAGTTTCTGCACCATGGACAGTGAGCACAAATAGCTCGTATACTTTACTTGGTAGACATTCAATGATATTGCAGACATAGTTTTTTATATTTTGACTGGTGCAATGTTCGATGAAATATGTTCTACTAAACTGGTTAAATACAAAAAGATAACACAGTGGTTAGGTTGCTAAGCTATCGATCTGTGAGCTGAAATACTACAGTACTACTATAATAATGTCTAAAACCTTGCAAGAAAGTCCAGACTCATTTTTTTCAAACAAGAGATCTGGTCACATCTTGCTCCTTAATATGATACCCAGCCTATTCTCTTCCATCTCCAGAGCCCTCTCTCGGCTGCTCCGCAATGATGTCTGGGCTTTGTAAATCTATCAAGCAAAAAGAACACGATGTGAGGCATAAGTGTAATGTGGTTCAAATTATTTCATTGCCCTAATGTCCTCATATACCAGATTGATGATAGGTTAACCACGTTTAAAGATGTATAAAACAAATCGTCTCTGGTACAAACCTCTAGAGTTAACGTTTGATGAAAAAAGTAAAGC
Source organism: Pleurodeles waltl (assembly GCF_031143425.1). Taxonomy (NCBI): domain Eukaryota; kingdom Metazoa; phylum Chordata; class Amphibia; order Caudata; family Salamandridae; genus Pleurodeles; species Pleurodeles waltl. The sequence continues at coordinate 834,045,514 of NC_090440.1, forward strand.
TATTATATTAATATGTTCTCTCACTTCACAAAGCGATTTCGAACAGCCAAAAGTAGACAAAAGAGTAAGGCATTTTTAACGGTAGTTCCTGAAAGAAAGTTGGATTTTATACAGTGTAATGGAGATTTCAACGTAGCTTTAAGGCACTTGGCACAAGTCCTGGCCAAGGAACTTAACTCCAGCCCTGGACCAATTACACCAACCCTGAACCAAACCTTGCACAAACATTTGGGTTTGAGGTATTTGGGCCAGTTGTACCAACTGACGACTTTGTAGAAGCTTCCAGACGCTTCCAGACTTCTTGTTCAAAAATATTTGCTGGTCCAATGACTATGAAAAACAATATTTTAAAGCAATAAAGAAGAATTGTGAGAATTGTTGTTTAGAAGACAAAGGTAGGAAAACGATGGCAACACATGCATCTACATTTTACCTGTTGCAAGAGAGCAATTAAAATTACTAGGCTTGTGAAAAAAGCCTAATTGCAAAGAGCAATATTAAGATCAATATTGAAATCTGCTTTGCGTTTGTTCTCATTGGGTCCATTCAGAAAGAATGGGATGCTCTCCCTTGCATGTGTGAGTAGCCACTGACTGCATGTAGGTCCTAATTCACAAATGTATGTGTAAAAGAGAATGCAGCTGTTGTGAACAGCCCACCATGAATGACACAGCAGTGCTTTTTATGTCGAGCATAAGTCTACGACCTCTTGTATGCTTTTAAGCATATTTCTTCTGTGGGCTTCCAGCTATTTAATTTGTTAGTTTCAGTGTCTTTTAAAAATCCTTGCTTGCTAGTGGCCAGTAATGCCTCTTTGTCCCTCCTTTTTCTGTAGGAGAGCAAGGACCAACTACTGTATAATTACGCTTTATCCCATTTATCTAGTCTGTAGGGACTTTTTTTTTACTTTGGTTCCTGATCCTGTCCAGGGAAGCTCCCCTTTTCATTTGCAAAGCATTCTTGCTCTGAGCTCAGCTGTAAAGAAGGCTATAAATCAGGCTATTTTCTTGGTTACATTTGGTCTTTGTGGGCTCTCTGCACCCTTTCTCCACTGCCTGGCTCCTACCCTTCCTTGGCTTGGATCTTCTTTGCGAAGTCTGCCTGCCTGTCGGGTGCTGAGAGTAAGGGTGGAGGATTGCCCATAATTGCTTATATCCTAGGCACCCAGCTCTACCAGGGCTCCGCAATCCTTAGAGAAAGTGCCCACTTCTGCTCCATACTGGGATCCCACATCCTGCAACACCATCTGTGAACCTCAGTTCACACACTCCAAGTCCTCAGTCGTGCTAGTGCCAGGAACCCCACATCAGCTGTCTGCCAGAACACCTCAGTTCTTCCAGTCAGTACACTCTGCTGCTCTAGTACTGGGACCTCAGGTGAAGCTCTATCAGTGCACCCCAGTTCACACACTCCAAGCCAGTGCCAGGAAACCACATGTGCTGTCTGCCAGAGCACCTCAGCTCTTCCAGTCAGTACAGTCTGCTACTCCAGTACTGAGACCTCAGGCACATCTCCATCAGTGCACCTCAGTTCACATACTCCAAGCCCTCAGCTGTGCGAGTGCCAGGAACCCCACACGTGCGTCTGCCAGAGCACCTCAATTCTTCCAGTCAGTACACTCTGCTGCTCCAGTACTGGGACCTCGGGTGCAGCTCCTTCAGTACACCTCAGTTCACACACTCCAAGCCCTCAGCCGTGCCAGGAACCCCACATGCGCTGTCTGACAGAGCACCTCAGTTCTTCCAGCCAGTACACTCTGCTGCTCCAGTACTGGGAGCTCGGGCCAAGCTCCAACAGTGCACCTCAGTTCACACACTCCAAGCCCTCAGCTGTGCCAGTGCCAGGAACCCCACACGCGCTGTCTGCCAGGGCACCTCAATTCTTGCAGTCAGTACACTCTGCGCCTCCAGTACTGGGAGCTCGGGTGCAGCTCCATGAGTGCACCTCAGTTCACACACTCCATGCCCTCAGGCGTGCAAGTGCCTGGAAGCCCACACACGCTGCCTGTCTGAGCACCTCAGTTCTTGCAGTCAGTACATGCTGTCTGCCAGAGCACCTCTGTTCTTTCAGTCAACACCTTCTGCTACTCCAGTACTGGGACCTCAGGCGCTACTCCATCAGTGCACATTCAGTTCACATACTCCAAGCCCTTCAGCCGTGCCAGTGCCAGGAACTCCACATGCTCTGTCTGCCAGAACACCTCAGTTCTTCCAATCAGTACAACCTGCCACTCCAGTACTGGAACCTCAGGTGCAGCCCCATCAGTGCACCTCAGTTCACACATTCAATGCCCTTCAGCCATGCCAGTGCCAGGAACCCCACACGCGCTGTCTGCCACAGCCCCTCAGTTTTTACAGTGAGTACACACTGCTGCTTCAGTATTGGGACCCCGGGCGCAGCTCCATCAGTGCACCTCAGTTCTACCCTGGCAAGGTCACTTCCTTTCCTATATTGGGACCCCGCTCACAACAGTTCTATTACAGCAGCTCAGTTCTAACGTTAAGTCCCCCTGCCAAGCCAATACTGGACCCAAAAGAGCAAAACACAGCTCAGCCAGTGTACCTCAAGTCTAATATCCAACACCACTGTTGATACTGTTGATGGGAGTCACCACAGCTCTGTCAGAATCCATCAATACACAATTCAGTGCACATTTCTTCTCAGGACTCCTCTCTTCTCTGCTTCACAGGCAATGCCATTCGCGTGCTGGGCCCCACTCATAGCTTCACCAGGGCACCTCCCGGCTAATACTCTGTAACAATGGCACGTCAATCCTAGGTTCCACACATAGCTCCATTAACATACCTCACTTCTGACCTTGTGTGCCCATTACTATTCAGGTATTGTAGCCCACATACAACCTCAACCCTAACCTGCAGCGCCTCATTATTTCAATACCAGGAATTACACAGGTCTCCATTTCTCATTCCTCACCGCTTCATTTCTATTATTCCAGCATTGGGCAGGGACACAGCTCTGTCTATATCCCTAATCCTGATCTGAAGCGACTCTATATTGCTGTATTGGGGATTACATACAACTCTGCTAATGCACCCCCTTCTGTTTTGCAGTGCCCCCTGCTCTTCCACACTCTGACTTCTGTTTGAGGACGCGGGGAAGCCAATTAAATCTATTCTTAGATGCAATCTGTATTTGGGAGGGTCTGTTCATCTACATCACTCAGTTCTTTCCTTTACACTATTTACTCTCAATGTTTTCTTTCTCCCGCACTTTTCACTTTCCAGCTCTTAAAATCCACATTTGCTCTTTCTTTCAACAGTTTTTTTCTACTCCTTTTTTTTTAATTCCCCTCTTCCTCTTGATACATCCTCTTTTAAACATGCAGAAACCTGGCTATTTCATTCTGTGTTTCGTTCCCCTGTTTTACTTCATCAAGCATTCATTCTTTCAATGTTTTGTCTCTTCCCTTCATTCTTTCTTTGCCTTTTTTATTTGCTCTTTCCTTTGACTTGGTATGCATCCTTTGACTTTTTTTAGGTCTTTCTTCCTTCATTTCTCTGTTGTTTTTCTTATCTTTATGTGTTCGTTCATGTTTTACTAAAAATCCCTCTTTTTCCCGTCTGTATGTGGAAGCCACAAGTTACTTGTTGGGACCTGAAGTGCCAAAGGGGTTTTACCATTCTGTGTCTGTGGGAACTGTGTCAGTGCATATATGCCCTGTTTCTTTTGCTGCTTGTTTCTTGCATCATCTCTCTTTTTTCTCTAATGTTAATTTTTCTCTTTCTTTTCACACTTCCCTCATTATTTTTTCCTCTATCTTTCATTCGCTACCTTCCTTCTCTTTTTTCTTTTGTCTCACACATTTGCTCTTTTTCTTTTCTTAGTTGTGTTTTCATTTTCTTGTTGTTTCTTTTCCTTCTTTCCTTTGTTTCTTTGTGACCCCTTCTTATATTTCCCATTTTCTGTTGTACTCCTTTAGCTTCTCTTTTTTTGCCCCATCCGCTTACTCTCAGGAGGCCTAGTTATCAATGGAGCAACAGGTGCATTGGCACTGGGGCCCAAACACCTTCGGACTTCACTCAACTGTAATTACTGCTGTATTTTCCTACTGAAATTCCAGTCAATCATTTTCCTTTCTTGCTCCAGGGTCCATGACACCATTACTACGACGCGTGTCCTCTTTATCTTTAATCCCAACTCCCTCTTTCCTTTCACCCTCCAACCCATCCCAAATTATATTTTTGTTATGTTGTTTTGAGCATTACACTCTAATATCAAAATGTTATTTGTGATAAAGGTTTATAGGGTAGTTGTATATGTTTTAAGATAAAGGAAGAAGGTAAATGGAAGTGCTTTAGTTACATGCTGGGCCACTGTAACTACATGGCAGGAAAAGATGAAATTATGAGGCAGGGTTGACCAATTTATGTGGCAAGAAAAGTCCAGTTACGAATTTAAAATGCCAATAGTTCTAACTCAAGAAAATATGAGACCTATTGCATTGCAAATGCTTGTTCTATTTATTGGCTCCTGTAGGCCATGTAGGTATGGGGCCAGGGTCCACCTACATACAGGAAAATGCACTAGGGCAGGCCACCATGTGGTGATAGAGTGCAATTCCTTGCATTGACCTTAGATTGTGCAAGCTGTGAAACAAAAAGGAGAACATTTTATCAATAAATTAAAGGTTGGAATATAATCTGATAATGCTGCTCGTATATTTTGGAGGACGATTGCTGTCCATAGGGATCACTGACATGATCATAAATACTGAGTGACTGAAGTGTCATGTTAAAAATATAGTTAGCAAAATTATGTTGGTCCTATACTTGTAATGTAAATGACAAAACCCTCTTGCCAAAAATATTGTGCATAAGTGTCCAAGAACATGTAGAAATATATATTTTTAATAAAAATGAGTGCACTTAAAGCTGTTTATTCTTTCAATGTAATATGTTTATTAAATTTAAGAATACATTTTAAATAGTATTTATTTATATATATATATTTATATGCCCCCAAAGGGGGCAGAAACCTCTAGACACCATGGATTGGTGTGTGTGTATGTGTGTGTTTTGTTTGGGGGGCAGCCCCTTGGGCAAGGGTTGATCCCCATGGGGGCACATTACTGTTGGCCATAATTGCCCCCCTTAGGGGCAGATCGGCTTATTTTTGGAAGGCCCCTCTGCCCCCAAGAGGGGCAGAAAGCCCACCAGAGACCAGGGAAGATTTTTTTTTTCAAATAAGAGGTTGGGGGTATGGCCATACCCCCACCCCAATTAAATGGTTCCAAAGTTGTTCTGCCCACCAGTGGGCAGAATGGGCAATTACCCCCGATCCACACCCAGGGGGGACAGAAAGTCTACTAGATGCCAGGGAATAAAAAAAATAAAAGAAAATAGTGGGGTGGTGGTTACAAACCAGTATGGGCCTGGTTATGCCCCCACCCAAACTGAAGGGGCTAATAGTCTTTCAGCTCTCCCCGCACACTAAAACATCTTATCCCATGGCAAGCAAGAGGACATTTGAATATTTTTGTTTTTTGTTTTACATTTGGGCCACGGGAGCTTGGTAACTCTCAAAAACGTCCCACTTGGAATGGTGAGGGCTGCACTTTTTGGACTGTGGGGTGCTGCTATGTAGAAAAATCCACAAGACCTAGAAACATCTGAAAACAAAACATCTGGTTGATTCCAGGGTGGTGTGCTTCACATGCACCTGCACCATTTTCTTACCCACAATGCCCTGAAAACATACAACTTTGCTGGAAATCACACATATTTCCCACATTTTTGTAATGGAAACTGCTGGAATCTGCAAAAATCCACAAAATTCCTACCACCCAATATTGTCTCATCTGTACCAGTAAAAATTCTGCTGCACTTGTCAGCCAAATTTTTTTTTTTTCAAACTGCCTTTTTGGACCTGCTTTGGTTCCCCCTCAATTTCAACATGTTTTTGGCTCTTCCCTGTCACAGGCACTTGGCCCACCTACACAAGTGAGGTATCATTTTTACCGGGAGACCGAGGGGAACATTAGGTGGTAGGAAATTTGTCCTGGTGCGGTGATCCCACACAGATATGTGGGAAAAATTTGATTTTTTTAGCTAAATTTGAGGTTTGCTGAGGATTCTGGGTAAGAAAACATTGGGGGATCTACGCAAGTCACACCTCCCTGGACTCCCTCGGGTGTCTAGTTTTCAAAAATGTCTGGGTTTGGTAGGATTCCCTAAATGGCTGCTGAGCCCAGGACCAAAAATGCAGGTACCCCCCCTTGCAAAAACAGGTAGTTTTGTACTTGATCATTTTGATGCCTCCAGATAGTGTTTTGGGGCATTTCCTGTCGCGAGCACTAGGCCTACACACACAAGTGAGGTACAATTTTTATCGGGAGACTTGGGGGAACGCTGTGCGGAAGGAAATCGGTGGCTCCTCTCAGATTCCAAAACTTTCAGTCACCGAAATGTGAGGAAAAGGTGTTTTTTGGCTACATTTTGAGGTTTGCAAAGGATTCTGGGTAACAGAACCTGATGTGAGCCCCACAAGTCACCCCATCTTGGATTCTCCTGGGTGTTAAGTTTTCAAAATGTGCAGGTTTGTAGGTTTCTGTAGATGCCGACTGAGCTAGAAGCCAAAATGCACAGTTAGGCACTTTGCAAAAAACAGGTCTCTTTTCTTTGGGAAAATGTGATGTGTCAACGTTGTGAGTTGGGGCATTTCCTGTTGTGGCGCTAGGCCTACCCACACAAGTGAGGTACCATTTTTATCAGGAAACTTAGGGGAACACTGGGTAGAAGGAAATTTGTGGCTCCTCTCAGATTCCAGAACTTTCTGTCACCGAAATGTGAAGAAAAGGTGTTTTCTGACCACATTTTGAGGTTTGCAAAGGATTCTCGGTAACAGAACCTGGTGAGAGCCCCACAAGTCACCCCATCTTGGGTTTCCCTAGGTGTCTAGTTTAAAAAAATGCACTGGTTTGCTAGGTGTTCCTAGGTGCCGGCTGAGTTAGAGGCCAAAATCCACAGCTGGGCACAAAGCTCTGATTTCTTTGGGAAAATGTGATGTGTCCACGTTGTGTTTTGGGGCATTTCCTGTCACGGGCGCTAGGTCTACCTACACAAGTGAGGTACCATTTTTATCAGGAGACTTGGGGGAATGCTCTGTGGAAAGAGATTTGTGGCTCCTCTCAGATTCCAGAACTTTCTGTCACCGAAATGAGAGGAAAAAGTGTGTTTTTGGCCAAATGTTGAGGTTTGTAAATAATTCTGGGTAACAGAACCTGGTGAGAACCACACAGGTCACCCAATCTAGGATTCCCCCACGTGACTAGTTTTTACAAAATGTGCAGGTTTGCTAGATTTCCATAGGTGCCGGCTGAGCTAGAGGCCAAAATCCACAGCTAGACACTTTGCAAAAAACACGTCAGATTCCAATGTAAAAATGTGATGTGTACATGTTGCTTTTCCAGTCTCAAGCATTAGGCCTACCCACACAAGTGAGGTGCCATTTTTATCAGGAGACATGGTGGAACACAGAATAGCAAAACAAATGTTATTGTCCCTTGTCTTTCTCTACATTGTGTCCCTCCAAATGTAAGACAGAGTGTAAAAAAGACGTCTATTTGAGAAATGCCCTGTAATTCACATGCTACTATGGGCACCCCGGAATTCAGAGATGTGCAAATAACCACTGCTTCTCAACATCTTATTATGTGTATTTGGAAATACAAAGGTTTTCTTGATACCTATTTTTCACTCTTTATATTTCAGCAAATTAATTGCTGTATACCCGGTATAGAATGAAAACCCATTGCAAGGTGCAGCTCATTTATTGGCTCTGGGTACCTAGGGTTCTTGATGAACCTACAAGCCCTATATATCCTCGCAACCAGAAGAGTCCAGCAGACATAACGGTATATTGCTTTTAAAAGTCTAACATTGCAGGAAAAAGTTACAGAGTAAAATGTGGGGAAATGTATTTGTTTTTTTCACCTCTATTTCAATATTGTTTCATTTCAGCTGTTATTGTCTGTAGGAAACCCTTATTGGATCTACTCAAATTACCCCTTGCTGAATTCAGAATTGTGTCTACTTTTCAGAAATGTTTAGCGTTTCAAGATCCAGCATTGGTTTCACACCCATTTTTGTCACTAACTGGAAGGAGGCTGAAAGCACAAATAATAGTAAAAATGGGGTATGTCCCAGTAAAATGCCAAACTTGTGTTGAAAAATGGGGTTTTATGATTCAAGTCTGCCTGTTCTTGAAATATGGGAAGATGGTGATTTTAGCACCACAATTCCTTTGTTTATACTATTTTCAGGGAAAAAATACAAGCCTTCTTTTGCAGCCTTTTTTTCCCTTTTTCTTTTAAAAAATGAAATTTTCGCTGTATTTTGGCTAATTTTTTGGTCTCCTTCAGGGGAAGCCACGAACTCTGGGTACCTCTAGAATCCCTAGGATGTTGGAAAACGGGACACAAATTTGGCATGGGTAGCTTATGTGGACAAAACGTTATGAGGGCCTAAGCGCGAACTGCCCCAAATAGCCAAAAAAAAGTCTGGCACCTGAAGGGGAAAAGGCCTGGCAGCGAAGGGGTTAAATAATAACAGCAAAATAAATAAAAAATAAACATATATTACCAACAAATGCATGTAACCTAAACAAAATATTTAAATAGACATATTGAGATGAATTTAATATATTTATACTGTACACTAACTTCAGAACCAAAAACAATTATGTAACATATATTAATAGCTTATTAATTTTACAAATTCCCATAAATAATACAATAAATAAAATAAAAACACTAAATATATAACACTTTTTAATGAAATAAATATAGTAAAAACATTTTTCTTCAAATAACGCCCACATTTCTAAACAGGGGGATAGGCAACCCAAGGTTTCCACGTGTCAGCCCAACCAGAAAGTAGTGGCAGTATTGTCACTGGTTCGTTAGCGAGCCAGCCGCAGTGCTGCCGCCCGCAGGGGTCACAAGCACCCTCAGAATGCGCACTGTCTGTACAGCAGACAATGTTCATTATGAGGGTGCTGGGCAGGTGGCCCCGTGCACCTGTTCTCCGTGACCCTTTTCATGGTGGTAAAACCGCTATGAAAAGGCTGGTGGAGAACCGGGTTGTAATCAGCAGGGCAGCCTGTCGGGATCACCGATCCCAATAGAGACAGTGGGGGCCGTAATGTGGCTGTTGGACCGCCACAGCAGTGGTGGGCCAGACTGCCACCGTGAGTCTGGAAGACTTGTAATGAGGCCCTTTAACTTGAAACACAACAAGGATGTCTCTAAAGTAAGATATTTCATCATTGACAGGGTATCTCCTAACAAGTGAGGGGGTAACAGGTATTTGTTACTGAGAAGGCTTGAATCCCAATATATTACTGCCTTGACTACCAAGGCACCATATGGAGTGAATGTGGATGAAGAGCTAGCAGTGCACCTGGGGTAGCTAGTCTCTAGTCTCTCTTGTTTCGACTCTTACACAAGAAGGCCAATATTATTTAGCCTCTAGGTTCCTCTTACTGGTTGCTGAATCCCCTTTTTAGGGTTTTAACTTATTTTATCATTAGAGTTTTTATGTTAAATTTAGGCAGTGTTAGTGAGCACTTATTACCCTCTTCTCACAGATGGCATGATTCATTAACTGCTTTTTTCTATTTTGTCTTTTCTGTCCCTCTTTCTGTTCTTTCTATTTACTGGCATTTGCAGGATTAATTTGGGGAAGATAACAGAATGTTTACATGAACTAAAAGATTTGACCAGCTCCTTACGGACTCAGCCCTGATATTACCATGGACAGTATTGTGACATTTATGGTATTATGTACTTATACACAACCCAGTCTTGTATTAGTACCCTATACTTATGTGTTTACCATTTTGGTGGATATTTGCCCATTGGGGCTTGAGGTATGTTAAGTATGATAAGTTTGCCCTCTTGGGCTAGATTGCCAGTCTGAACTTTCTTACTCAGACATTGTATTGTGATTTTACTTTTGAATAGAATGCCCCTTTAATTTGCGATATGAACACAGGAGATTGAATTGTGATGCTGATTAAATAAGATGTAAAGAATTATGCTGCTCTTCTACTGGATGATATGCTAAAACACTGTATTATATTATGAACCCTACCTGTGCTGTTTCAGTGAGTAGGGTTAGATGAAGAACAATTGTGGGTGTTTGGATGTCAGCAATGGCCTCTATATTACAGTTGAGAATGAGGGGAGTTTTTAGTTCTTTGTCACTTTTTCATTTTTGTAGTGTTAAATAATGGTGTCCAGTGGTGCAACCCACCTGTGAACAAGGCGTTGTACTCTGAAACACATTGGGTGTGTCACCCGGAAGGTTGTTGATGCTTTATGAAGATAGGAAATCAAATTAAGTCTTCTCTATAATGCACGCTTACGAGTGGTGTGTTTTTCTTCTGAGGGAGAGCGGAAGGAGTGAATTGGGTATTGTAACAAGGTGCCCAACCCGCACATGAACCACCACCGGTCAGGATACTGAAATATTGGGGCCTGAGTGAGGTGTGACTATATATGTCTATATATACATTACCTACTGGCAGTTATAGTTAGGACCATGTTTCCATTGAAAAGTTGCAGCCACAATTTTAGTAAAGGTACATGGTCCCCAGGGCTGAAAAATAAAATGAAAAGTGGAATAAGGGTTCAGAGCGGTGGCACCCTGACCTCAGCGCTGTGATATAGAGTCATATTACGACTGTAAAAAAATAGTTTTTTCACCCCACGTGATATTTGCAAATATGTTGCGAAGATCAGGTCGGTCACCCATGAAGCATTGTGACAAATTTGTGAATATCAGCAAAAAAGTTTCAAAAAACCATTCACGATTTGTCGCCAGAGTCTCATAGATCATCTGGTTGTGACAGCAACTAATGACTTTCTCATCATAGAACCAGCAAACAGGTGCATCTTCCTACCCGACAGGGTTAATAAATTAAACATCCAAATTGAGGGGGATATAGAGCTCATTATTGAAGTTATCTTCTGGTAAGCACTTAATTGTGATATTTTATTAGCAGAAAATGACTGGTCACTTGAATTTGTCCACAAGTTTCCTCATGGGGAAGATGTAATTTTGCCTTCTTTCTCAATCCTAGTCCCAGATGCAGTGAAGGAAGTCTATGCGGCTAATTGGACTATAGTGCAGACTCCTGCACTGTACCACAACCATGTGGGATGGGATAAGCAATCTCCCAATCATGTAACACCTCTTAGGTCCGCACCTCAGCCTCACCCACAGTATACCATTAAACATGAGGCTAAAGCTCCAGTGAGAGAACACCTCACATAACTAGAGTACCAGGGAGTAATTGAACCCTCTGTCTTTGTAATGAATAACCTGTTATTCCCTGTTGCAAAACCGGACCATTCATATAGAATAGTCTGAGATTACAGACATTTAAACAGTCATACTCGCACATAAGCAATACAAACTGCACACAGTACAGCACTAATTAATAAAATAGTGTGTAAACAATACAAAACAATCTTAGGTATTTCCAATGGCATTTTCAGACAAAACCTAGGCCCTCATTATGAGACTGGCGGTCTTGAGACCGCCAGGCTCGCTGTGGCGGTCTCATTGCCGAGGAGCTGGCGATGAAGACCGCCCTATTACTAGTTGTGGGGTTTGGCTGAAGCCAAACCTCCACAACTTCGCCTGGCCCGCCAGTGCGGCTCATTCAATCCGGTGGCAGGCCTCAGGCTGCCGTCCGGATTACGAGGTTGCACATCGCCAGGCTTTCCGTGGTGGTCACCCCACCATGAAAAGCCTGGAGGTCACACACCCTGTGACAGGAATCTTCATTCCTGTCGCCGGAACACACACACACGTCACCAAACATACACACATCCCCCACCTCTCCATACACTCACAGGCACCCCATCCACCCCCTCACGCATGCAAGCATTCACATACACACACATACATGCACTCAGACGCCTCAACTCACTCACATTCATCCATACAGACACCCCCACTCACTCACATTCATCCATACAGGCACCCCCATACACGTTCACATACACGCACACACACATACACATACACTCGCAGACACCCACCCATTCAGCACACCCTCCCCTCCGCAAACACAGACACGCACCCAAGCACACCACAGACCCCCTCCCCGCACCCCTTCCGGACATCCACTTACCTATTCTGTCGAGGAGGTCATCCTGGAGGGGATGGGTCCTGGCGGTCTTCCCTCACTGCCACCACCATGCCAGCAGGACACTGCTGAGCCACATTACAGCTTGTAATACGGAAGGTGGAGTCATGCTGATGTGGCGGTGCCGGTGAGGGAAATGCCTCTGCACCGCCGACCGCCAGAACGAATGATGGCTGTTTTCTGCCTCAAAAATGGCGGTGAGCAGCCACCACTCATAATATGGCAGTCTGCTGATCACCACTGGTGGTCGAATGGGGGTTTGGCGGTCAATGAATTGACCGCCAAAGTCGTAATGAGGGCCATAGTGCATAAAAGTCAGGATCTTAGCACTTTTAGTGCATGGGGCTTGCAGCGTCACTTTTGTCGATAGCCTCAGGGGTATAAGAACAGTCCAGGGTTGTTTTCAGCCTGTGTGACATCAATATTATATGACATTGACCCTGAGGCGTTGTCCTATATGGATGATATTTAGTTCAAAGATGACAACTTCAACATCATCTTTCCAAGTTCGATCGGATCGTTCTTGGACTCAATACCCAAGGCTATAAATTCAATTAAAAAAAAAATTGCTTTACTCTGTGTGCTCTGCATTCCATGGCACTTAATTCGTACAGTAAATCATTCACTCATAGAAGTACTCAGGCACTCATGCACCCACTCACAGGCCTACTCATAGAGTCATTCACCCACTCACAGACTCTCTCGGACTCTCACGCACCCACTCACAGACCTACTCCAACACTCATGCACCCACTCAGACCCTCATGCATCCACTCACAAACCCACTCAGACACTGATCCACCCACTTACAGACCCACTCTGACCCTTACGCACCAACTCACAGACCCAGTTAGACAGTTACGCACCCACTCACACGCCCACTCAGACCCTCATGCACCCACTCACAGACCCACTCAGATCCTCATGCATCCACTCTCACACCCAGACACTCTCACACCCTGAGACACCCTCTCACACCTATTGGAAAGGAGTGAGGCACTACTAAAGTAAACACAATCTTCTACTGCATGGGACTGTTCTTTTTAATTCAGTTGCTTCTGAGGATATCTCCAAGATCCAGTGTATTGCGGGCCCGAGTGGAAAGTAGGGGAGGTGCTACTTAAGCAAATGCGCTCTCTTACAGGGTAGGACTGTTCTTTGTATTTTGGCCACTTCAGAGAAGGATGACCATACTGACACTCAGAAGGAGACAAATACACAGATTGGTGGCTCCATTTCTGGTTTACTGCTGAGCCTGCAAACCACTGCCAGTGGTGCACAATACCTGTATTCTTGCACAACTTGTGGGCATTTAATTATAGGGCTGTTTACTAGTTTTCGAGCTCATTTTCCATTGAATGTCAAGCTTTTTAAGAATACTTACTGAAATACTGGACACATCTGCATACCTCATCAATATGATAACATGTGCGGAACCTTGAAGAAGCAGTTTTATGATGAAACATGTGTCAACTGCCATGTGTTCTATACAAATTTGCAATCAAGATCCATTTGAGTTTATGGAAACTAGGAACGGAATCTCAATGACTGTTTTAGATACTGAACTATACATCACATATACTTTGGTATAATTAGCTCTCTATTGAGGGACTGTTAACCTTATGGTTCATGATCAACATATACCACATTGATAACGGGGTGTGGTATACAATGTGAGCACCAAATTCATTTACTATGGATGACTATAGCCATTTGTTCCTAAGTGTGGTAGGCTATGGATGTGTGAGTAACTAGCCACGGCTACCCAAATGTTGCACTTGCTTCTGAGGAGGCCTCCAAGGTCCAGTGTGCTGCAGGGCCCAAATGGCAAGTGGGGAGGTGGTAACTACGCTAACACACTCTCTCACAGTGCAGGACTGTTCTTTATATTTTAGCTGCACCAAGGAGGACTCCAAGGTCCAGTGTTCTGCAGTGACTGACAGGAAGTAGGGAGGCTCTACTCAAGCAAGTGCACTCTCCAGTAGCGCAGGACTGTTCTTTGTTTTTTGGCTGCTTCTGAGGAGGACTCCAAAGTCCATTGTGCTATGGGCCCAGGTGGAAAGAGGGGAGATGCTACGTAAGCAAACATGCTGTCCTGCAGCACATCTCAGCCCATCAACGCTGGCTGGGCTGAACCACCCCCTAATATCTGGCTCCTTACTTTATAGCACAGCTTCTTGCACAAGTATACCTGCTTAAATTCAGCCAATTCAACCAAATTGGTTGCGATGGGAAAAAAGAAATGAATGCATGGAGGAAGCGGTAAGGAGAGTACTACCTCTAGTTCTATCATAAACTATCTTTCTGGAACTATGACTTTGATCAACAATGAAATAGTCAATGTGAAGGAAAGACAAAGTTACACAACAGTCAGAACTGAGGTACTTGAAAAAAATCTCGCTGGACCTGATGGCTGAGACCATTATGGTACAAGACAGTTTATATGCGGATCATACGACTATGCCAAATAAAATTATCCTGTGTGTATCCAATGACCCCTTGTCTACCATTACTAACTGTCCCCCAGTCACAGCTTGACACCCCCACCAGCTAAAATGAAAAGGGCACAGGTAAGAATTGCTGGAAGGAAGGAGACAATAAAAAAGACCAAAGACACTGACACCCTTATAAAAAACTTTGAGTATTCAGATGAAGGGGTTGGAGAGCTATGTCTGCCTTTAAGGAACAGCCATCTTGTGTTGCTTGGATCAGTCACCGCATCATGACTGACTCTAATGGTGGACATACTAAGCCAACCCTAATGGTACACTCAACTAAACAGGAGGACATAACTGAGCCCTCTGTGTGGAGACATACCTAGTTTGAAAAACAGAAATGCTGTGTTGAAAAGGAAGACTCAGCTGGACTGGGGGAGAGGGGTGGAGTGTTCTATTCAAAAGTCAATGCACCCCTCATCAACTAATTATAATCTTCAGGGAAGGGGCACTATAACACAATATGATTTGTATCAGGTTTGCACAGAAGATATTTTGCATCTCTCTTCAGAAGCAACCCCTCATGTAATAATTATGAAGGTAGGTTACACACTAAAAACGACCACCCAGGAGTCTTGGTGAGAACTCAAAAATAAAATAGTCCACTGGTTATCTTAAAGGGTTGGTAATGCACACCATTTTGCACCTTAAAATGAGGTTTTAACTGTGAGAACAGTCAAATGGGTAGGCAAACTAAGAAACTCCAGCTAGGAAGATCGTGTTGTTAGAAACTTTCACTGCCCCCATTTTGTTAAACACACACTGTAAATTGTATTCAATATGCACTTTGCTGGTGTCCGTATAGAAGGGAACATCGACTTGCACCGTTGGGTTATTTTTGTAAGCCAGATTTATTCATAACAAATATTGTGTCTTCTGACTACGAGGCAAGGGGGTGTCTCCATGAGCAAAGATTCACTTTTGCTAGATACAATAGGCTTGAGACCTTAGCTGAAGTAGAATCACCCACTAATTGTGAAAGGAAAAATCCCACACACCGTTTGGAGGCTGGAAATATCTCTCATGTAGAAACGATGAACAGTAACAAGCGGTATTCAGCTTCAGGCGTGGCTACTTTTAAACCTCGGGTAAATACTGAGGTTAATGCTACCTCATGGAACGTTGCAGGTTTGACTAAAAAGTTGTTCTCTATTTAGTGTCAAAATTGGACCACAGCAGCTGAGTTTATGTGTATACAGGAACTATGGACTGTCGATAGGATTGACCTTGATGGCTTCACATCATTCGTTACCCACCACTCCCTCTAGTGCGGGTAGGGCAAAGGGGGTTCTTCTTATTCTAGTATCAACCCTATTGATATCAAAATTGGTTAAGACGTTTTCAGCCTTCCCATAGTATCAATTTGTACTGCTTGCTGTAGAACATAATCAGGATAATCTAATTATCAATTGTTATAATAATAAATTCGATGCCACTTGAATGGGGTTAGTGAAAGACATAGGGAATGATATGAACAAGTTCCTCCAGGCCAAGGCTAAAGGCATTTTCTTAATACGGGCGGTGGTCTTCAATATTGCTAGATGCCCTCTCTGCTCTAAAGAGGTGTGCAGATGAGTGGATACACGGGGTGAGGGTCTGTAGCACTGTTGTCGCACTTTTTATGTTGAAATATTGAATAATACGATGATTAAATACAATTTAATAATGACCAATGCATGATGTGTTTGCAGTGATAACTCACTACCCATCTTTATCCGGAGGAGCTCCATGAGTACAAACGATCAGCTACTAATTTCATCTAACATACTCGATTAGTCCATGGAGCACAGGTAAGAAAAAATTGTGTAAGCAACCCTAACGTTCAGGTGCTACTACTAACCGTAAAAATGCACATACGACACGAAATAGAGCCACCGAAGGTACTGCAAAGTACAGTAGAAAGACATGCTGGGGCAAGAGTTAAATGGTTCACAGTGAATTGATCTAGTTTTACTATGTCACTCATTGTTGAAAATAGCCATAATTTTGCAACCTGTCAAGATCAGGAAGTGGATTTTGGTCATATCATTGAGGTGCATGAAAATATCTCAAAAACAAGTCACCAGTTATTCACAAGGAGTGTGGAGTCCTAAATAATCTACAAAGGGCTGGTTTGATTAAATGTGCACATAAGCATCTAATGGGAACCCTCCAAACCCTCCTCTAGCTCTCAAGGGACAAAATTGTAATCCAGAACTTGTGAATCAGGTACAAAAATACTTTACCTACCAGAAAGAGAGAGTTACAGGAAGAGGAATGTGCTACTTTATACAGACAGCTGAGACCAACAATATGTCTCTTTTGAGACTTTACAAATATGCTTTTTATTAAGGACAATATAGCCTCCAGGACACATTGTTTTGTCGCTGCTGTAAGTGGGTGGACCCCTTCACTTTGATATTTAATCCCACGTTGAACTTTGTCTCTGTACTAGGTGGCAAGCCAGCTTTCCCCTCAGTTCCTGTTACCTTCACTTTAGAGAAAGTTACCACGGATTTAGACAAAACTGCTGAGGGGAAGACCCTGGGACCTGATGATGTCCCTTTGGGCACATACAAACATTTACCATCCCTTTGGCCTCCTCTGCTTACTATTGCCTTGAATGTGGCTGGAACTGGATTCTTTACCACTACCTGGTCAGAAACAAGTATTGTCCCAGTGTTTAAGAAGGGCAGTAAGAGAGACCCAAAATGCTACTTCTCTTACTGCTATATCCCTTTTAGACTTGACTGCAAAATTACTGGGTAGAATTGTCTTGGAGAGATTGAAACAGTGGGCATCAGATAATTCAACTATGACTGAGTCTCAGTATGGTTTTAGAAAAGGTCTGGGTACGGTGGAGCAATGCTTAAATCTAAATCATTTGGTGGGTAATATACTAGGCCCAAGGAGGTGTGTTTACATGTGTGATTTAAGGACCTGAGTAGTGAATTTGACTCAGTATATCACAACAACTGATGGCACTGTATTAATTTGATAGTTGCACCAAAAGACATAATTTCCTTGCTGGGCTCTATATATGATAACTTGTCTGCCAGGGTTCGCTTTGGGACAGTCGGGAAACAAGAATGGCCTTCAGAATAAAGAGAGGGGTAAGGCAGGGTTGTGTGTCGAAGCCCTCCCTTTTCTCCCTCTATATTAATGGGGCAGATGAGGAGATTCAAACCTTAGATAAGGATGCTTCAAGAGTCAACTGTCTGTCCCTATTTTAATATATGCAGATGATGCTGTCATACTGTCACCTATGTTTCCTCAAAGCTGCACATTTGCATGCAGGAGCAGCCTTGCTTCTTGTAGCACCCAGACTGCCTCTGGGACTGTGCTGTGCGCACCCAGGACTAAAAGGGACAACAAAAGGGATGTTTTGCCGACGCAGCCATATGTTTACAAATGTGCGGTAGGAGTCCAAGGACATTGGTTGAAAACAAAGGGACTGCTGCTTCCATTAATGTTTTTAAGAATGAAGCACTTCAGGAAAGCGCAACAACCCATGGTGTGTGAAATTAACCCACAGTTGTGATAGTGTTTCACACAACAATGAAACATTGAGCTTTATTATTTTACTTTGAGAAACATTTCCTGGGAGAAAAAATGCTTTGTACTAAAGCTCAGTGTTAGACCTGACAGCCTTAAGGTGGTCACCCTCAAATTCTTGCCTGCCTCCCTCCACTTTTTGGCACTGTTTTTGCTGGCTTTAGGACTCTGCGCACTATACCACTGCTAACCAGTGCTAAAGTGCATATGCTCTCTCCCTTAAAATATGGTGACATTGGTTCATACGCAAATGGCATATTTAATTTACTTGTAAGGCCCTAGCAAAGTCCACTAAATGTGCCCAGGGCCTGTAAATTAAATACTACTTGTGGGCATGCAGCACTGATTGTGCTGCCCACATAAGTGGCCCCTTAACCATGCCTCAGGCCTGCCATTGCAAGGCCTGTGTTTGCAGTTTCACTGCCACTTCGAGTTAGCATTTAGAAGTACTTGCCAAGCCTTAAAACTCCCCTTTTTCTACATGTAAGTCACCCCTAGGAAACCCATTGGGCAGGGTGCTATGTAGATAAAAGGCAGGACATGTTCCTGTGTAGTTTATATTTCCTGGTAGTGTAAAACTCCTAATTTCATTTTTATACTGCCGTGAGGCCTGCTCCTATCATAGGCTAACATTAGGGCTGCCCTCATATACTGTTTGAGTGGTAGATTCTGATCTGAAAGGAGTAACAAGGCCATATTTATTATGGCCAGAATGGTAATACAAAATCCTGCTGACTGGTGAATTTGGATTTATTATTACTATTTTAGAAATGACACTTTTAAAAAGTGAGCATTTCTCTGCACTTAAATCCTTCTGTGCCTTACAATCCACGTCTGGCTGGGTTAGTTGACAGCTTCCTTGTGCATTTCACTCAGACAACCCCAAACACAGGATGCTCAGTCACACCTGCACACATCTGCATACTGTATGGGTCTTCCTGGGCTGAAAGGGTGGAGGGCCTGACACTTACATGTCAAAGGACGGTGGCCTGCCCTCACACAATGGACTGCCACACCCCCTACTGGGACCCTGGCAGACAGGATGGAACTGAAAGAGGACCTTGTGCACTTCTAAGCCACTCTTTGAAGTCTCCCCCTTTTCAAAGGCACATTTGGGCATTTAAACAGGGCCTCTGACCCTAACACCTCAGACACTTCTGGACCTGAACCTGCAACCTGCCAAGAGGAACAGCCTGGCTGCCCAAAGGACTCACCTGACTGCTTTTCTGCAAAGGACTGTTGCCCTGCTGTTGCCCTGCTGCCTTGCTGCCCTCTGACTCTTCTGAAGAAGTGCTCTCCAAGGGTTGGATTGAGCTTGCCTCCTGCTTCGTGAATCGCAGGACCAAAAAGACTTCACCGCTGCGAAGAACTCCTTGTGTGGCGAAAATCGACACACAGCCTGCCAGAAACGACGCACAGCCTGCATAGAGGTGAGAAAATCACCGAACACCTAACCGGAACGACGCAGCCCGCTCCCCGAGTGGAGATTGACGCAGCACCAGCGTTGCAATGGGAACTTTGACGCACGGCTCACTGGTTCGACGCATAGCCGAGCCGGAACGACGCAGCCCGACTTCCTAAGAAGAATCGATGTAGCCCCTGCAGTGCGCCAGAAATGTCCCCGCACCGTTCACTGGTTCGACGCAGCTCCTGTGACTTCGTCCTGCACGCCCAGGATTTCTCTTCATCATCCGCAGGGCTTCCAAATACACTGCAATCCAAAGAGGATATAAGTTAGCGCGCCAGAAATCGACGCAAAGCCTTCCCTGCATGGAAAAGTATTGAAGCATCGTCTGTGTGCGCCCAGAGAAACCGACGCACACCTCCCCGTTTTCCACGCATCTCCTCCTTTGCGGTCACTTGCAGAGAATTTGAATGCAAACCAGGTACTATGTGCTTGCAAGAAACACTTATTGCATTTTAACTACTAAAGACTCTTTTCACATATCTCAATGTGTACTTATCAAATCTGGATTGTTTCGACCTGCATTTAACCAGATAAATATTTTACATTTTTCTAAACCTGTGTGGTGTATTTTTGTGGTGTTTTTATTGTGTTACTGTGTGTGTACACATTGCCTTTTAAGTTAAGTCTGACTGCTCAGTGCCAAGCTACCAGAGGGTGGGCACCGGATCATTTGTATTGTGTGTGACTTACCTTGACTAGAGTGAGGGTCCTTGCTTGGACGGGGGTAACCTGACTGCCAACCATAGCCCAACTTGCTACTCGATGCTAAAAGTGGCAGGCCGCGTTATCTTTAACAGACTACAGGAATGGGCCTAGGACATAAATGTTCTATTGGACTTACAGTATGGGTTCCGGGAGGGAGTAGGCACTGTGGAACAGCATCTAAACCTAAGTATGCTGATCGAGAAATACATCACTATCAAACAAGGGAGACTGTACCTAATTTTTTTTTGTATTTAACTGCTGCCTTTGACTGCGTAATTCATAGCAAATTGTGGGATCTCATGGGGAACATGGGTGTGGAACTACCAATCATACAATTTCTCAGGGAAACATATCATGGATGCAGCGCCAGAGTGCGATACACAGTGCAATGTACCCAGTCATTTGGAATAGAGAAGGCTGTAAGGCAAGGTTGTGTTCTGGCACCCTTTCTCTTCTCCCTATATATTAATAGTCAGGGTAATGTATTATCTGCCAATTGTAACAACCCTCCCCCCAAATAGGTTCCAGTCCCGTTCCTGCCCTTTCATATGCTGATGATGCGGTCCTAATGGCCCGAACCCCACTTGCAATGCAACAGTTACTAACATGTTTTGTGTCCTATATGGAGGAACTGGGACTACTAGTTAATAAAAGCAAGACGTTTGCTATGAGGTGCGGAAAAGTGTTCCCGAAATCTCCAAGTCTCATGATAAAAGACACCAGAATAGATTATGGTACGTTCTTTCCTAACTGGGGATCATGTTTGACGTAAAAGGGATGTGGCAAGTGGCAATTAGAACCAGAGAGCTACACTTCCAGAAAACTATTGCAGCCTTACGCAATTTTATGTGCAAGGTTGGTAAGAAACCCCCAAGGGTGATACTTAGAGTCTATAAGGCCAAATGTATGTCAACAGCCATGTACGGGGCTGGCCTCTGGGGGCATGTAAACAATGTCTCCTTACAGTTGTTAGAGAACGTCTTCCTGAAGTATCTTCTTTCTCTTCCACAGAGTAGTCCATCACATGTATGCCACTCAAAATTAGGGGTCCCGTTAATTTTAAACCTAGTCAAAACCCAGCCGATCTTGCTATAGCACAAGATATGGACTTCTGAGTACACAAAGCTGAACCAAGAGATCATACGGGATTGCCCTAGGTCCTCTAATGTAGGAAAAGTTAAATGGTTGGGCTACATAAAACTTTTTATGAGTGATCTAGGACACCCAGACTACTACTATAAACCAGAAACACTACGCGCTGTCACTAGAAAAAACCTAAAGAAAGATTGCTTGTCACATCTAGAGGAACTAATTCTAACCACTGAACTGCTTAAACCAAGTTTTCCTAAAAACTAGCTGATCTTACCTCACCTGGGATGCAACTGTATCTAAAGGAGGTGAATAACGAACAGCACAGATTCATTTTGACCAGATTTAGGCTGGATCTTTTCCATCACTTGGTGAGTTTTCCAACTATAAACGACTGTTCGAGGCCTATGGCCAAATGCCCATGTGACACGGCCACTGAGCAAAGTTCTTTCCATACGATTCTATTCTGTTAGTTGTACAACTCGCCAAGAAAGACACTATTGCTGCCATTACTGAGATCCTTGAACTTGAGACAATGTGTTTCTACAGTTTTTACCAACCATATGCATCTGTAACATTGTGTCTAAATTTCTATGGACTATCCTTAGACACAGAAAAATAATACATTCTGCCATCAACTGAGAAGTAAATTCCATAACTATTGCCAGATGCAACCTGCTGGATGATTCTTAATCATTTTTACTGTTTTCTAACCTTGCCTCTTTATGATACTATTATGAATAGTTAATACATAAATATACATATATATATTTTATTTTCCTTTTCATATTTTTTGCATAGTTTTTAATTACAAAACCCTGTATTTTATAGTTTTATTTTGTCTCAACAACATATATTCTACCAGAGTCTTAATGTTTTACTTATATGTTCAGTTTGTGGTTAATGTATTGACTTTGTTTTCTGTATGTATGCTTTTATGGCAAACCTCTGTCAAATAAAGCTTTTTTTATTTGATTTGACAGCCAACCAAAGACCTCATTTCAAACACTCAGCATGTGTGGAGGAAACAAAAAACAGTTGTATTCATGTGTGTTATTTCATTTCCAGGCAACTTTCCATACAAAAAAATAAATACACGGAAAAATGTTTTTCAACTGCTCAGCCAGTTTCAACTTTAGATGTCAGTTGTATAGTCCTCTCTTAGAGCCCTTGTACAGCTAAGACCTGAAAATACGGTTATGTGAATCATACAACAAACAACACATAAAATATGATTCCTCCTTTTATATATTTAGGTATTTGAGGGCTGGTATGCAAAGCTGAAATGCATCCTCTTATGCTCTGCAGGCTCCTTTAGTCTACCAGTGAGCTAGTTCACTATCTAGGAGCTCTTAAGGCTGTGCTAAAAGCTGGCTGCTTCATCAGAAGACCTTGGTTTGGTGTGTTAAAAAGCCGTTGTACACATTAAGGCTGTCTGAGTTGTAGGATTGCTCAGAGGCTGTCATTTTTCCACCTAAGACTGATTTGAGAAAGCGCTAATGGGCAATGGTAAATGCTGAAGAAGCACAAATTGCTGCTGGCTTTAAGTAATCTTGTGACTTTATCAATTTTAAATGCAACACGAGATGTAAGGAATTCTGGGGCCAGGTTTTGATACCCAGCGATAGGAAACTTTATTTTCAATTCCGAATAAGTGCCTTGCCATTAAGATCGTTCACTTGTAAATGTACAAGTCGAGGAATCACTGTGTCCAGCCTGTAATATGCACAATGAGGATATCCCCCATGTCCTATTTGTTTGTCCAGCTTACTCACTGCCTCGTAGGAAGTGGTAAGCTCCTGCATGGAGACTCGTAGATGTCATAAGTGCCTAGTTGCTTTATGCATTCTTACAATGGAAACCCAATTAACCCTGGTCAAGTTTGCGCCATGTTGCTTCTTAAAGCAAATATCTTACAAAATTGAATTTCTGTTTTATTGTTTTACATTATAATGGTAGGAAGTGTAATATGCACGTATGTTTTAACAATGCATTTTTTAATTTTTATATTTTGTTGCATGAACTTTGTGTTGTCAATATATATATATATATATATATATATATATATATAAATACATATTTGTATGCATTGTTTTAGTTTTATGGCCCTGGTGGCTAAAATAAAGTTTTTAAAGTAAGTAAACGATAACACATCTACAACATTAAAAACTGTGTATTTCTTTAATATATGGAAGCTTTGACACAAACAGGTCACAGTCTAGAAAAAGTGCTTAAAAGTGATAATTTGTAAATATGAAGTTATTGAGCTAAGAGGCAAGAAAGTTGTCATGTAAATTATGTGCCTGGCTCAGATTATTAGAGAGAAACATTATAATCTATTAAATGAAGCCGGATGGGGTTTTGTACAACCGCTATTCTGACCTCACATTTGAAAGTGTATTCATGTCAGATAATAATGAAGAAAAAAAGAAACATTTGCCTAAGATCACACAAATGAAGTGGGGAAGCATAATTTATCCACGTTTTCTGGTTTTACATTGTACAAATGAGTCACTGAATGGGTATCTGCTTGTCTTTACTTTTTTTATGTTAACTCTTCGCTTTTACCACTTCATGCATTTTTTGTATAATGTGAACTCGAGCACAGCTATTGGCGTGCTTTACATAAGCATCAACTACATTACGCAAGGTCACATCCATTTTTAGGAATGTGTCCAGAACCACAGGATGTTGAGGCAATTCTGAGACTTCATCCTTGGTTCCTATTTCCAAAGTCGCCAGCTCTGGCCAGAATGGCACAGCAACGTAGAGAGAGAATGGCAGAGAGAAGACACATGAAAGCGCAGCTCATTATGAGCTCAAGGTTCCAACTGGACCTTGAGCTCAGCCAAAGCCAGGCTTCGTACTTAAGTCTGGCTCGAGCTTTCAGTGGCTTGCCCACCTCTACATTTTAGTAGCATATTTAGTGAATTACTCCCCATTAAGGGAAATACAATTTTTAGAGCTAGTTGTCCCTACACTAAGGAAACAACTCCATATGTATTATAACGAAAGTTATGCAGTGAAGCTGTTAATTGACCTGTGGGAACAGGTTTCTGCCAAGCAGAACCAACCACATAGTGACTCTTTGCTGCTTTGGTTTAGACACATGGTCAGATTTATTAAGTTTTGGTGCAATGCAGTGCAGTAACCAAAGTTGCTGCACTGCATTGCGTCAAAGGGTGACAGAAAAACAGCATCATATGTACTAATCTATTGTGCTAGTCTTCTTGTCCCTAGTCCTGCTGTGCCTTAGGCTGCCATTTTCTAATGCACTCACCTTGCACTGATACAAGTCATTGCATGCATTCTGTCAAGCAAAGGTTTTGTACTAGAAGGGCTCCCAAAACCCAGAACAGGGGTGGGTGCAGAGCAGAGGGCAAACATTGCACTCCATGAGATTGTGCACGGGGCTCCTCACAGGTAGAAAAGAGAACAAGGAGCTAGGGTGGAGGGTGATGGATGAGGTAAAAAGGCATCAGAAGTGAAGAAAAGGAGAATGCAATAAATATGATTAGAAACCCGGATGGGAAAAGGAGGTCAGATATGTAGGCAAGATATTAAAGAGGAAAAGAAAGGAGGGACATGGATGAGTGGGTGAGAATAGGATTAAAGTAGAGAGAATAAAGGAAAAGGAGAGGGTAAAAGTACATGGAAAAAGCAGATAGGAAAATTAGAATGGAAAGAAAACTAGAAGAGTAGAGAAAATATGAAAGAAGATGATAGGGAATGCAACGAAAGAAAGTAATACAACAAATATGGAGAGGGAAGAAGAATATTTGGAGAAGGGAGCAAGGGAGAGTGATGATTTGAGTTTAAAAGAAAAAGGGGCATCCATGGAAAGGATGAGCTATGGAAGCAAGATGCAATAAATGGAGAGGAAAAGAAAGCGAAGCACAGAAATACAAGTGAAGTGAAAGAAAGATGGAAGCTAAGGACAACATGAACAAACGAAAGGGAATAGGAAGACAAAGCGGAGACAAACAAGAAGGTAGGAGACAAGGAAAGGAACAAGAGAAGTGTGAGAGAAGCATAGTCAAAATACAGATTTGATAGAGACTGGGGAAGAGAGAAGAGTAGGATGTAGCTAAAAGAGGAGACAGGATGAGGGAAACATGGAAGAGAGCAGAAAGGGATGGAGAAAAGTGGGGATGCTAGGGAGGAGCAAAGAGAGAAGACACAACGAAAAAATAGAAGAAGGAGATAAGGGCTATCAAGAGATAGTGTGGAAGTGGAGAGGGATGAGAAAAGACGCAAGGAAGAAATAGGAGAGGCATGGTGATAATAGAGAGGAATGACAGACAGAATGATCACAGCACAAGATGCAAGGTGCTGCTGTTCAGGGGTGCAAGGATCCCACTGCACTCCTGTAATGGGTGCCTTTTAATATTAATCCAGAGGTGAGGGTTCATTTTTTTCTGGTTTGCATTAGGGCCTATGGCCCTCTTGCTACGCTACTGACCTTGGTAGCTTGCTCACTGCTTGTATATTAAGTTGTTACTTGCCTTCATTGCACGAAGCCTTGGCAGCAGTAGAGAGAGCACCTTTATTGCTGCACATAGAAAAAAAGTTAGAGGGAACATTCACTGTCATGGACGCTAATTGGCCTGCGCACCTCATCAATTCCTTTACAGTTTACACTTGAGAGACACTTGAAGGTCAACCAAAAGTTTTTTTACGAGGACCTGTGGGAAGCGAAGGTTGAAGAGTCAGCCTTCTCATATTCAGTGTGGGCGAAGTACTAATGTGCAGATTTGTTTCTTATTTGGGGATGCAATTATTCTCACATGATAACTGGACTAACCAAAAGTGAGTGAGCGGGTCCAACTTGGTGTGAACCACTGACGGTTTGTTCAGGTTTTCTACTATGTTAGGGACAAAGACTATGAAAGAAATGTTGGTTATGTAAAGAAGTAAATGCATTTCGGCTGTTCTGAGTGGGCCTGTTGGATGTGGCTTTGGTAACATCATACTTTTAAAAAGTAATGTAAACGCATTTCTCAGATGATTGCTTGCAGTCCCACAAATGACACCCAAGTCTATCATCCATACAGAGGCTTGATTGCCTTCTGTCGAGGATTCCCTATACGTAAAACCGGTCCTTCTCTGCTGTATAATTTGGACTAAAACTGAGCACTGATTTGCCAAGGTCATCCTCAAAGGTTGCTTTCCTTTGGATCAGGCTTTTGTAATTTCCTGGCTAAAAAACGATGCGTCTTCCCCCCAAAAAACAGCATTTTAGACAGCGATACTATGTACTGCGATATTTTTGAAGTAACAATATTTTTTTGACAATATTTATCACAATATTTAAAACTCAATATTTTGTCCATTGAACCTTACCTGTGGAGTCCTACACCAAGTCAAAACTGACTTGGGGAGAGGGGAGGGCAGCAGACGCGTGACTGAGTGCAACCTTTTGTGAATGCTATATGTCCATAAATGTAAGGATTCCATACTTCCTTGCCTAACCACAGAACGAATTTTACTTAAAGAGCAAGTTCCAATTCGATTTGTGAGTCTGCATATTTGCAAAATGTGCTTCTTTCTATGCTAATACAGATCAAGGGAAATCTTCGTGACTCGAGGGTATTGTGTTTATTTTGGCAATACCTGTAACCAAGAATGAAAAACATAGGGAGGACACGTTTGTGATTAAAGTATGCACTGTTTACTGCATCATTCTCAAAGTGTTCTTTTAACAGCCAAAAGGCCTGATTTAGAGTTTGGCAGGGGGGATAACCATCGCAAATGTGGCAGATATCCTCTCCGCCGCCATTTTACAAGTGCATTAGGTCCAATGGCACCTGTAATAAGGCCTCTGGGATATCGGTCACGTTTGTGAGAGAATACTCATCTGCCAAACTCTAACTCAGTCACATAGCTTGATTGACTTCTAGCTTACATTTGTGTCATGCACAAAACCCGGAAAGGGTCTCTTGCCAGAGGTCTCAGAAAAGCAGCTTGTAATAGAGTGCTGCACATCCGACGGTGGCAAGTTTGAGAGGGAGTTTGAAAAGCGAGTACGTTTCCGCAAAAATATATGAATGTCCTCTTTAGGACACGTTTATGATATCGGACGATTAAAAGGGATATATCTTTTCTTAAGAGGTCTCGAAAAGGACACATTTCAAAATATTTTGTTATTAAAGTATACAAGGTGGATTGATGACTACATTTGAAGGTGAGAGGAGCAACTCACTCACACATCCCCTTCCGAAGCTCATTTGTACAGATTTCTGGTTGGCCCGTGCAGTGCGCCTGATGGCAGCTTGTAAATGTTTGTACTCCCTTCGCACATACCACTTCCGGCTCCAGGATGTTGTTGGGTGACTCATGAAGCAGAAAATAGCAAACGAGAGGCTGTACATTTCCCACGGACCGGTAGATGCCAGGGAGTGTATTTAGCTTTGCACTGTGTAGTTGTAGAAAATTCAGAAAAAAATCCTATTTTCTGCAGGCCTGCAGGCATAATTTTTAGTATTTGCAATAACAACACGTGTAGTTAAGAATTCGAATCCCCAACTTCTAGAACAAGTAACATGGTCACAAAATTCTGGGTTTGTTGAAGCAGACTTATTAGTAACCTGAGCAAGCCGGAATTGCACTGCAGTATTCATTGAATTAGTTAATCATTTACCCTACATCTTGATTTCGATGATAGATGCAGCAACCTACACATGTTGTATTGATGAGCGCCCATTTACAACCCTATTTCTTATGCGCTGATAATGGGATGATTTTCTGGAGGCTATTAGCCAAAATTTTGGCTAAAATCTCCACATTACCCATGGTACATTTGTAGGAAATCCGCTTTTCCTGCATGGTCACCCCAAATGGATTGTCTTTTTCCGGACCATAATTGTTGCTGACATGAAAACTCTGTACATTTTACCCCTGTTAAACAGGACTGAACTGCCAGTGCTCCCCTTTTAAACAGGTAAAATTGAACTGACTGGCACAATTACCTTTCCCAGAAAGCCGTGGTATATGGTGCAGAAATACACCCCTGACACAAAATGTTAAATGCCACCTCTGGGATGCATCACCTATTGCACTATACACTACAGTGGCAGTGAAAACATTGCTGCTGACGTACTCTGTGTTGCCCCACAGAAGCAGTGTGACTCTCATGCACAGACCTGTGACAATCACCCTTTTAACAGAAAGGAAAACCTGATTTAAGATTAGTGATAGAAGTCAAGCCTAAGCACACCTACCTGCCCACTAGAGGGGAACATGCGTGACATTCAGAATGACATGTTCTGCTAATGGTTAGGCCCAAAACAACATTGTCACTAGTCAAGCTGTTAACTAGCAAAAAGGAACAATTCAAAGTGTAGATTATATACTTTAATCAATGACTTCACCTGTACCAGCTACAGACTCCATTCAAATACTTATTTTTATATTTATTAAAAATCCAATCTAAAAGTGAAGTTGGACTGCTATTAAATCTATGGGAATTGCAAAAGTTATCTCTGACCTACTTCAAGCTGCTGGAGGATAATGTGCAGGAAGACCAGTCACAAAATAGGAGCTATCGCATAGCCTCTTTTAGGACATCTACTAGGGTAAGTAGGATGTATTCATATGTTATTCCTTGAGTGTTGTAATTTATTTGCATTGTATATTATTATTTGCTTGAATAATGTCCCGTGGGAGCACTAGTAAATTATCTGTTGAGTGTGTTTTATTTTTAGATTTCCTTATTCCTGTATTGCTTATCCTTCAGGTACAGAGTTCATTTGTTGACATTAGGCGGCAGTGCATGACAGTATACTGAACGTCATTTAAGTCTTTCTCTTACTGGCCTGTTTATTTTTCCTTCAGGAGGTAGGCAACCAGTAAGAGAGGTGACATAACCTGACTCAGCCTTTCGAATTCGAAATCAATGTCCAAAGGGGGATTAAAACAGGAGTCTCTTGACACACTGGGCGGTGGGAAGGTCCAATCTGTGCCTGCAATTTGAACCTGCTGCCAGCAAGCTTGTCTGCAGTCCTTTGGGGCTTGCTGCATGTGTATCCACACGGCCAGCATGTTATATATGCAGGGGTGGCTTACAGCTGGGAGTCCAAGTGGCCGCACCAGAATCCTTGTGAGCAGGTCATTGTTTCATCCATGCAGCAGAAAAGTAGTGCAGTTCTACACCCTAAGGGCCAGATGTACGAAGCTTTTTGCATGGTGCAAACAGCGAAATTCGCCGTTTGTGCCATGCAAAAAGCACATCGCGATGCTCATTTACATTTTGCGAGTCGGTAACCTGGTTACGCAACGTACGCGGTCGCAAAGCAATTCGCAGTTACCACCAGTGTCACACCCATGGGACCCCTTCCCCTTTGTGAATGGCCCTATAAACATTTTTTCAGAGCAGGCAGTGGTCCTATGGACCACTGCCTGCTCTGAAAAAATGAAACAAAAATGTTCCATTTTTTCGTTTGCATTGCAACTCGTTTTCCTTTAAGGAAAACGGGCTGCAATACAAAAAAGAAACTGCTTTATTCAAAAGCAGTCACAGACATGGTGGCCTGCTGTCTCCAGCAGGCCACCGTCCCTGTGAGTGCTGCGAATCGGAAGGGGGTAGCAAATTGTGACCCACCTCCTTAATATTAATGAGGTGGGTCTTTGCGACCCCCTTGCGATTCGCAGATGGTGTCAGGGACACCATCCTGCATCCGGGTTTGCGACTTGCAAATTGCGAGTTGCTCAGACTCGCAATTTGCAAGTCGAAAACTCGGACTTAACTACATCTGGCCCTAAGTCTGCAACATAGCCTGTAGCTCTCAGTGTCGTGCACAGGTGGTCTGCTGAGCTGTGTTCGAGTTTGTGGAATAGGATCGACAATAAAAGTGTTCAGATGGCGCAGTTGAAGTTCCAAGCACACCATTCCATTCCGGGGATGTTCAGCTATGGCACAGATGTCAGCCTTCAAATAATTGCATACCTTGTTGGGTATAAAAGCTGCATGTGAGCAGCAGTTATTGGAGTCTTTTAGTGGTCAGATGTCTTTCATGTGGCAGGGCTCCTTCCTTTGTTTTTATAATTATTATTTCAACCTAAACCACCTGTTGAAACCTCTTGTTCTGTGGTGGGTCTGAACCCGCTTTCTTTAGAAGTAAAACAACCCCCTAATAAAGGTTCCGTAAAAGAACACCAGAAGGAAATATAATGTAGAACAAACTTAACAGGTATGTGTTTGGTATCTCATCACATCATTCAGAGCTAAGCCATCAACCTTCCTTCTATTTTACTCTTAGACTTTACTTATCTAGAGTTTGAACCCTCAAAGAAGTGTTTACTGAAAAGGAGGCAAAAGATGAGGCAGGCAAAGGAAAACAACTGAAAGCACCGGGCTGATTACTAAATAGCACTGTCTAATTATTGCTTTGTAAGGTATCCCCAGAACATGTGCTTCCTAAACAAAAATTCATAACTCAACAATTAAAATGTCACTGTGTCATTAAAGAAATCAGCAAAGAGAACAAATTAGCTCTGAATTGGAAGAAAACAAACTGTCTCCAATTGTCGCCTCTGTGGAATAACAAAGGACTACTTGATGCACCATCACCAAAACATGATAGGAGCACAAAGGGGATGCTGGAACCTTTCACAAAATGTCATAGGCTTAAAGAACAGCCCATCCAGGCAATGCAAGAAAAACACATGAAAGAGGTAGGAAAGTGATCCATTTTGCCCTGAACACCCCAATTTAATTTGACTGATGCTGACGGTTACTGATTCTGAAAGTGCCCTGGGCCCTGCCAGTGCTATGCCCTCTAAAGGTATATTGTAATTGATATCATTATAATTTGTAAAGCCATTATACCTGAAGTCCCTAGTATATGGTAGGGTATGTAGGGTTAGATGCTCCAGTGGACTTAATGCACTTAAGCATGCTCTGCTGTGATGTCTAGTGTCATTTTAAGGCCAGGCCTGCCCTACAGGTTGGTTTTAAAATAAAACTAAGTGCAAATTCCACTTTGTAAATTAAAATTACTTCTAAAGTCCAAAACTGCCTTTTTATTAGCATTGGGCAGAACTCGTGGAGTTTTACTCCATGGAGTTCCGTAGAGTTACTTAAAAACTTCATGAAATTCTATTGAGTTCAGCCCACCCCAGCAATCCCTCGCTGCTGCCTGTTTCGGAAGAAGCCCATTTTTAATCAAGGAGATTCCAGATATGAAAAGAGAATTTTACAAAAAATAAAAACATGCTGCAAACTTCACATTCCGTTCCGATGCCCTGCTTTTTCCTTTAAAGATCACACTTCGTGCGACAATCAGAGATTTTTACCTGTCATGTCAATAATGCACAGGGTGCATCAACAGAATAAGATATTGCCTTTGATGCATAGTGCCTACCTGTAGGTAATGTTCAGCGGTGTCTGCTAGACCCCGTAAGGAGGTGCGGCTGTTCCTGCTGCACCCACCATGCCCGGACTGCAGACACCACCTACAGCCACCAGCTCCATTCCTGCCCTGCTCCGCTGCTCATCTCCCTGCACAAAGAGCCAGCCTGGGATGTCCCCATCCCTATACTGGATCACAGAGTCTTAGAACTAGTGTTTCCATTTTTTTCTTTTTCTTTTTTCTTTTACAAAACATCATTTACATAGCCTCATATGATAGTGAAGAAAGAAAAAGAATAAAATAAAATACATTCAGCATAATTAATCCGATACAAACTCTTTTTATCTCACAGACTAATCTCTTCCAACCAGTTAGTCAGTGGTGCCCAGATTCGTCCCCCCCCATGCCTCTTCTTATAACCTTTAAGTCTATTTAAACTCAATTCAATACTGTGAAACGATAATAATCTTAACCTCCAAATTTCAAGGGTCAGGGGGTCTTTTTTAATCCAGTCCGTAGTTATTCACAGCTGGAGTATTACCATGTACAGAAAATACCCTCTTTTTTTTATTACATGCCCAATATTTTCCAGCTGGTCCATCACACCTAACAATACTAGAGTTGGTGTAAGTTTCACATTTCCTCCAATTATATCACTGAGAAACCCTTCTACTTCACCCAGCAGGGATTTCAACCTAGGGCATGTATAGAACATATGCAATATCTCCTCTTCCGTCCCCCCACATCGATTGCACTTCCCATCAGATCCACCCCACTTACTTAATTTTGCTAGTGTATAGTACAGGTCAAATACCGTCTTGTAGTTCTGTGTTTTCAGACTGACTGAAAGAAAGGCTTTTCCCGCTAACTCTAATGATTCCACCAGCCCCCTTTCCTCTTTACCCACTCGATTAACCCATCTGTCATTCTGTAGCACGAAATCATCCTGTTGGGCATCTATTAATAGAGTATATAATGTACCTATCTTTTCCCTACAGCATAAAGCCTCTATTAATGATATCTTATCCATTAAAGGCATTTCCTGTCTATGGCGGTGGAGAAAGTCTTGAATTTGTAAACATTTAAAAAATGAGTCCTGGGTAAGCCATATTGTATTTGTAGCTCCTGAAAAGACTTACACACTGAATTTACATATAGATCCCCAATCCTCCTTATCCCTTATTGTCACCAAATTGCCAAAATGGGAACCCTAAAAATAGAAAAAGGGAGGACTGAAGAGCACAATGGAGTATACATGGTGATCTTACCCATCCCGATCCATCGTTTTAACTACACCCAGACCTTATATACTGCTCGTAGAGTTTTAAATCTCACTCTTTTAAAATAGCAGGGTTCCACAAAGTTCGACAGCTAGCCTTTTGCCTCAGTGCCCAATATCATTTCATACGGGGAAGGATGCACTACTTGCATACTCTCCCTTACATCACCCGTTTTCAATTTATCTATATGCTGAAGGCAGCAAGCATAATAGTATAGCTTAAAATTGGGAAGTTCCCAGCCACATCAACATTTTGGAAGGGTCATGTATTTCATATCTCTTCTTGGCTTGGCATATCCCCACAAGAAGTTACTGCCAATTGTCTCTAATTTGTTTAGCCATCTTTTTGCTATCTCTAAAGGAATCGATCGAAACAAATACAATACCTTTGGAAAGACATTAATTTTTAACACATTACAGCGACCCTCAAGTGATAAATATAGATAATGCATTCTATGCTGATCACTCTTCAGTTTACTTAACAAAGGGGCTATATTAAATTCCACCACCTGGTCAACAACAGCAGTAACTCTTATCCCCAAGTAAACAGCCTCTGTCACCAACAGCTTGTCTTTGGTCAAGGTATGCGCTGAGCATAAAACCTGTGTTTCTTCCTCATTCAGTTTATATCCAGAATATCCTCCAAAGTCTCTAGCCACCTCTTCAATTTCCTTGATAGTTTTCTCAGGGTCTGTTGTTGTCACTGCCACATCGTCTGCATAGACAAATACCTTATATTCTTCCCCGTGATAGGCCACTGGCTTTGATGTTATTGCTCCTCTCCAGTTTAGATAAAAAAGGATCTATATATAATGCAAACAGCAATGGCGAGCACAGACACCCCTGTCTGGTACCCCTGGAAATAGATATGATACCTGACTCTAGCCCCCCCACACATACTCGAGCTTTGGGGGCTTTGTATATAGCCCTAACAGCTGTTAAATGTCTTCCCCAATCCCCTTCCATTTCAAGGTTTCTCATAAAAAATTCCAAGATACACGATTGAATGCCTTTTCAGCATCTAATAGCACTAGACCAAGAGGTGTCCGATAAGTTTCAACAAGTTCAAATAAAGAAATTACCCTTCTTATATGATCAACTGTCCCCTGACCAGATATAAAACCATGCTGTCTTTTACAAGCTAGTAAGGATATAACTCTTGCCTACCTGGTTGCTAGGACCTTTGCATATATCTTCCCATTATAGTGTGTAAAAAAAAAAAATGTAAGCCATCAAACTCTCCTGGATCTTATAGACCAATATCTTTGTTAGAACTAGTGTTTCCAACATAGAAGTTCACTGTAATATCGCAGTGGGGGTACATTCTATTAGCCCCCCAGCCCACACAACCAATGTTCATAATATGGTACTTGCATAGGAGATGTGTGCGTGACTTGTAGGTCACAGGATTGATTCATGACAGGGTTAGTGCAGGATTTCATCCTTCTAAGGTTGATAAAATGAGTGGCACTGCGCAGAGAAGATAATATCTGAGCATACGAGCTCTGCCCAGTCTTGGCCCACCTCTTTTCTCACTCATGAAACTTCTTTATCACATTTCTACTGGAAATATAGAAATCTGCCATTCGAGTGCTAGACTTCTGTCAGCAGTTTCCGAAGTCAGACACACTAGTGGCATAAAATACGTACCTGAGCCAGCACTCGTAAAAAAACTGCCAAAGTGCCAAACTCATACTGATCACAAACAGTGGCAAAACCAGTGTGTCATCATGGGCCTCAGTGCACGGAAGTAAATGCCCCCTGGCTGTTATAAGCATTATAAAATACAGGTATAATTAGGGTTTATTGGGCCCCTCTGGAATCTGGACACATGTGTCACTACAGCTGCTGCACCAAAGGAATCTACGTGCAAGATCAAAATACAATTAAAGAAAACATATAAGAGCCTCACCAAGACAATTTCTAAGAGGGCATAGACTCCCTGAGCTGTTGTCTTATGTTTGCTAATGCATTGCTGACACATTTTTTTTGAGTTCTAAAAACAAAGCTATGCAACCAGTTACCGCAATACTGTTTTTCTTCTTCCATCTTCAGCCTTGTTTAAGGTCTGTTCTGACTTCTCTCACCATTTTTCTTCCTTTTTCTTGGGATGAAAAACAGCGGAGCGGAATTTACTATCCACCCCTAATTTCTATAACCTAAAAGCCAGCCCTAAGGCCTGCCCTCTGTGCCCCCGGGATACAGTGCATTGTTATAAAAAGCAGGAACAATAAAAAATAAGTTATATATGCGCTCCTAAGGAAAAACACCCATTTCTAGTTCTGCTAGCCCCATAGCCTAACATGGGAAGGTATTATTAAAATTAATAAAATCTAGCAATATCATTCAAAGTATCAAAATAATGGTTACAATCAACCCAACAACTCGCCTGGGTTGAATTTAAAACAACTATTACAGGAAAGTCGTTTTAGAACTTACTGTCCTGAAGTTATCCAAAGCAGCCCTGTAGTAGCCTCTTCTGATTGGTTAGCCTTTGATAGGCTGAGCCAAGCTGCTCCATAAGTAGGCATGAAGAGTCTTTGGGCTGTAACCATAGAGAGATTTAGAGGGAGGAGATTATCTTCCTGGAGAAACCATGAAGTGGAAGGGGGCTGGTGGGATAATCTGGACTTCAAAAGCATGATAGAAAATGTTGCAGGACCCAGGCCAGCACCCACTTCCTTGATCGTCAGCCAGATTGGAGCCCCCTAATTTGATAAGGAGAGGGCCTGGAAGGGAAGTGTATTGAGTTGGAAGCTACCCCTTTGGGTTGGGTTACACAGACGTACACACCAAGGAGCAATTTTCTCAATGTTGATTTTTAGAGAACAGTGCATTCTGGGTAAAAAATATACCACATTTCGCAGGAAGTGGTCTTAGCAGAGCGAGGTAACATTACCCTTAATGGATGGGGTGTCCACTTCTCTTGTCAGCCCACAATGGAGATAAGTATGAGAGAGATGCAAGAGCTCCAGAAAACACTGCCTGGAAGAAGTACTGCCCTGTTTGACCCTTGGACTGCACCACAGAAGGCTTGCACTCAAAAGGATGGCACCTGCTGCACTGTCAAGGCTCCACAAAGAAAGGACTGTGCCTGACTTGATGAAAAGGAGTGGACTCCTGAGCAGTAACGGGTACAACAGAGCTGGAAGACGTCACCTGCAAGCCCAAATAGAGGATCACCCTAGCTGACCAGTGTCAACTGGATATTTCTTGGTGTGTGCAGTTGCTTTGTGGGAAATTGAGCCCTAACCCCCAAGAGGCAATCCAGAGTCTCTGACCAATTGGACTGAGTTAGTGGACACTCATGTTCCCCAAAGGGACCAAGAAACGGCGAGATTTAAATGTTTAGAAACTTTTGGCAAAGTTTTGCAGAAAAGGTCCAGGAAGCGACCAGTTCAACGAAGAGAGTCAAGGCGCCAACACTGACTAGCTGATTGGTTGGATCTTGCAGGTTTGACCCTCTAAAAAACTCCAGGTGGAGCAAAACTTGATGCTGAGAGGGACACCATTGATGACTGCTTAGAGATCCTCCTCACCACTGATGCAGAGGATTCAATGCCCATCTTTTTACTGAGCTGCAGCAGGCCACTGTCGCTAACGCGAAGTTCAGACCTGAGAAACCCAAGGACCCACCAATGGACCTGTTGACGAGAATAAAGCTCCAAAAAAAAGACCAAGGGCCTTATTTAGATTTCGGTGTATTGGTTACTCTGTCACAATGGTGACGAAATCCCATCCTCTGTAATATAATTCCCATTATTTCTTATTTTACTTATATTTTGGCAGACGGGATATCCGTCACCGTTATGATGGAGTAACCCGTCTCCCGAAATCTAAATCAGACCCTAGGTCCAAAGGTAAACTGTTGTCCAGGACCAAGCCCTCATTCTATCTGATTCACGCTTCATCGTGGTAAACCTAAAACGTTGACTTTGTCCCGGTTGAGCGTGACCAGATAGCCATGAGTGGCATTTTAAACTTTGTGGCACTAGAATGCACCTTTTTATTTAATCTTTGACAATTCATATCTCTGGTTCCCTATATTGGATTTTTGTTGTTTTGGTGTCATCTTAAATATAAAAAGGTCTCTATTTTTATAAATTGTGTTGAATTGCTATTTTGTTGTATCTTTTACCTATTTGCTGTTTTGGTGATATTAAATGCTTTACACATACCTGCTTCCTAAGTTAAGCCTGACTGCTCATTGCCAAACTACTCAGGGTTCAGCAAGGATTAATTTATTGAGACGTGACTGGACCTATAGTGATTGTGGAATTATTACAAGCTGAAGGTGAATGCTGTCACCTAACAATAATTCACGTTCCCACAAAGGCCAATAGCTGATTGGTGGGGCTAACCAAAAAACCCATTATCTTTGCTGTGATCCCAAAACTTAGTTAGGTAATATTGATTTACACGTTTATCATAGCCAAAACATAAGGATCAAAAGATTGTGTGCAGTGAGAGCATTTAAGATAGATTTACTGTTCTTAACATCACATCTGCATCTACATGCATTGAAGACATTGTCAAGGTACGTGTACGTGGAGTTAAGCTGAGTAAACCTGTACTTACCTATATATATTGACCTGGAGATATTTAGAGCCTCAATATTTTAGCTACAATACTTTGATAAATGGATGTTTCCTGTTCAATGTTTCATATGCTCATCCTCCTTGTCTGTAGTTATTAAGTTAATATAGATTTATGAAGAAATGCAGACGGAGAAAGGAATGGCATGCCAGCTAAACTTCACACCACCAATCAAGGGAGTTCAGCTAAAGTCTAAACCAATATGCTTCCCAACAAGAGGAAAATCAAATCTCTTTTCTGCTGAATGATTTGAAACTCACTTCTCACACTTGTTATCACATTGGATTTATCTCGCACACATCTACAAACCAGGTGGTGCACAGAAGGCATTGGGTGCAATCAGACTTTGATGCACATTGCACATCCTCATTCACTGTCATGCATTGAGTCGCAGGGAGGGTCACAACTACTCCTGGCTCGCAAGTCAAAATAAAAAACACTATGCTGTTTCTGACTTGGTCCAACATCACTCAAGAAAGTAATCTGTATATGTACACTGCAATTACATTCTCATTGGAGACTCAACACACTTTATTGCATTTTCTTTGACAATACCTACCATGCCTATGACAATTAAATAGAATACCCATTCTAGGTATATTGGCAATTCCTTTCCACTCTCTAAATAGACCAGTGTAGCAAATGGGTACCACCCATTTAGTCCCCCAAGATTTTCATTTTTGATCACCCAATTTTGGGACTTTCATTGTGGGTGAGTCTCACTACTCACAGTAATTATGTGTTAATTAGACTGAGCAGATTTACTGCCAGTGTCTACCTTTTAAGGTAAGGTCACTGTGGCACAGCAAGGGTAAGGGCACTGGGCTGGCTAAACTTGATCTCCAAGAGAGAAGCCACCTGATGCCCTGTAAATATGAACTGAGGCTGTTGTCTGCAGCTGTCCCCCAGGCTGACTAGATAGGTCTCTCCAGGGCCAATGGCGCTGACTTTGTGGTGCCCCCTGTGGACCAGTTGGTGGAAGATTTGGACTCCACTGACATCCAAAGTGCTCTGCAAAACTGACATAAGGTGCTGAGGTCTGGGAATGTAGGCATGATTGTGCTCTGCTGGCTGGCAGCAAAGGGACTGCACAAGATGTCCCCACCAGCAGGAGAGGAGTAATAGGAGCTAGGAGAAGACTAGTGCAGGGAGCCTGTAAGTTCAGCTACCAGTAAAGGAGGTCTGTTGAAATTGCTCCCGGTGGCTAGAGCCACCAAACTGGAAACAATGAGCCAACGATCATGAAAATCAGCCAAATGGAGCTGAAGATATAGCTATGTAAAGGATTTGACCTTTGACTCCTCCAACAAGTG
Source organism: Pleurodeles waltl (assembly GCF_031143425.1). Taxonomy (NCBI): domain Eukaryota; kingdom Metazoa; phylum Chordata; class Amphibia; order Caudata; family Salamandridae; genus Pleurodeles; species Pleurodeles waltl. The sequence continues at coordinate 834,084,519 of NC_090440.1, forward strand.
TGCATGTGGCTCTGTTGCTATTTATTGTGGAGAGAGGGGCATGAAGGGGCACCCCACCCGTATGCCAACTTTGGCCAAGGGGACCCCCACCTACCAGGGTTGGTGGCAAAAGAAACACTGTCCTTGAGACCCTATCTCCCGATCCATCTATGTGCCAGGGTGTGAGTGAAAGCTGCTAACCCACTCATTAGGCATATGCTTGTCATCAAAGGAGTACCCTATAATACATCACAAGGGAGCTTATTTACATATGTTTTCGCTTCTCTGGTGCTCCCAAAAGGGACCAGGAACCACCGTCATTTTGTTGTGGTATTGTGTGTGGGGCTTCATGAGGTGCAGCCTCCCAGGGGTGTGTTAGAGAATTGACCCTAAGTCTCCTCTGGCCTAACCCTGCATCCATGACCCCAGGAGAGGTTCTGTTGAAATTAAAAACTACTGGAGGTCGAGGTTTTGTTCTTAGGGTATGCAGTACAGAGGCCTCTAATGATTGCTCCTATGGCTGCATTATACGGACTAGGCCCTGAAAAAGACTCTGACAGATATATTTGTGGTTGTTTTGAATTCAAATGCTTTCTTAATCATTATATTGATGAACATTGCCATGCTTTATTAAAAACAAATGTATGTGCATATACTCATGGATTCCATTGGCTTTTAGTGATCAATGCTGTAATATGCTTAATGTTTTAATAATGTGGTGACACCCTGACAAAGCCAATAGGCCTGTGATAGATGTGAATGAGATGATTTCTTGAAAAAGCCAATGGGCCTGCCTTATTTAACCTTATTTAAAACAAAACCCCTTTATATTGTGGTGTTTCATATGTTAACCCATTGGCAGCCAAGATCGTTACGGTTACGTCCTTGGCTGTGGCGCTGAGGTGCCAAGTACGTAACCGTTACGTCCTTGGACTGGCTCATGGGGGGAGCGCTAGCGCTTCCCCCATGAGCCTCGCCTCGGCGTCCCCAGGGCAGTGATGGAAGGGGAATCGCTTCCTCTTCCGCCCCCCCTGATCCCCTGTGTGTGCAAAAACATTTCTCCTCCGATCACGTGGAGGGGGCGAGAGAGGCATGAAAGGAGAGGAAAGGCCTTTAATGTTTCTCTCAGCATTTCTGCTCTCGCTCGCGCTGCGATCGGGGAGCAGAAATGCCCACTAGACACCAGGGAATTTTTCTTTTCTAGGTAATTGATTGAGGGAAGTGGCCCCTTTGGCAAGGGCTGCCTATTATAATTTGGCCAATCTGCCCCCGGGGGGGGGGGGGGGGGCAGAAACCGCTAGACACCAAGGGAAATGTTTTTATTGTTTATTTTATTTTTTTATATGTGGGGAGCGATCCCTTAGGCAAGGGTCGCTCCCCTGGGGCAAAATAACTTTCATGTCATTAGTGCCCCCCTTGGGGGCAAACCAGCCTATTTTTATTAGGCCAATCTGCAGAAACCACTAGACACCAGGGATTTGTTTTATGTATTTATATTTATGAATAAGGGGAGCAGCCCCTTGGGCAAGGGCCGCTCCCCAGGGGGGCAAAATATTTGTAGGCCTTTTCTGCCCCCCATGGGGGCAGATCGGCCTATTATAATCAGGCTGATCTGCCCCGGGGGGGCAGAAACTCCTCTTTTTTCTTTTCTTTTTTTTTTTAAACATTTTGGGAACGACCCCTTAGGCAAGGGTCACTCCCCTGGGGGGCAAATTGTATTTAGGCCATTTCTGCCCCCTTGGGGGAAGAGTGGCCTATTTTTATTAGGCCGATCTGCCCCCAAGGGGGGTGGGCAAAAACCATTAGACACCAGGGATTTTAATTTTTTTACCCCAATTTCATGCAAGAGGAGTGACCCCTTATACAAGGGTCATTCCCATGGGGGGCAAATTTATTTTAGGCCACTTCTTGGGGGCAGATCGGCCTATTTTGACATCACAGTAAAAAGTTACAGAGCAAAAGGCGGAGAAAAATTGCTGTTTTTTTCGTCCTCAATTTCAATATGTTTTTATTTCTACTGTTATTTTCTGTAGGAAGCCCTTGTAGGATCTACACAAACTACCCCTTGCTGAATTTGGAATTGTGTCTACCTTTCGGAAATGTTTAGCATTCTGGAATCCAGCATTGGCTTCACACCCATTTCTGTCACTAATTGGAAGGACGCTGAGAGCACAAAAAATAGTAAAAATGGGGTATGTCCCAGTAAAATGGGAAAATTCTGTTGAAAAATTGGGTTTTCTGATTCAAGTTTGCCAGTTCCTGAAAGCTGGGAAGATGGTAATTTTACCAGGGCTAACCCTTTGTTGCTGCCATTTTCAGGGGAAAAAAACACAAGTCTTATTCTGCAGCCCTTTTTTCCATTTTGTTTGAAAAAAATGACATTTTTGCTGTATTTTGGCAAATTTCTTGGTCTCCTTCAGGGGAACCCACAAACTCTGGGTACCTCTAGAATCCCTAGGATGTTGGAAAAAAAGGACGCACATTTGGCGTGGGTAGCTTATGTGGACAAAAAGTTATGAGGGCCTAAGCGCGAACTGCCAAAATAGCCAAAAAATGGCTTGGCACCTCAGGGGGAAAAGGCCTGGCCGCGAAGGGGTTGATGGTGGGGGGATTTGGTATCATGCAGCTCAAGACTCACTAGGGGTGAAATGTGATATAAGAATGCCACCAAAGGTCTTTTCATCTACATCATTTACATATTTGTAATTTAATGTGTCGTACTTAGTAGTGTGGGTATACCTTTTCATTTTTAAAAGAAAAAGCACTGACTAAACAATCTATTGAATGTTGTTGTCAGTGAATTGTGATTGCTAGCAATACCAACTCCTGTGACTAGGCCTTGAACTGCTCTGCTTCACTACCCTCAGAGATTCAAGTGCTACTAAGGGGTACTTGGCTCTCAGTAAGAAGACTATTGTGGTCCTATCACTTGCACAGGACTCACATCCTGCACAAATAAAAACCCAATTTCGTACAACTAGTCTAGCCATCAAAATGACTGGGTAAATTCTATGTATGTACTTTTTGGAAATTTGCCCTTTCTGCAACCTGGAATTTTTTTCTTGTTTGCTGAACACTATTTTTGGTGGGTATAGCACTTCATATCTGCAAACAAGTGGGAAACAGTGTGTGCTCCTCCTTTCAACCTGCTGAAATTGGGATGCATCTATTTAGTTGGTTAGCATAACAGAACAAAGAGGCGCTGGGGATGGATGCCGTAACAGGAATATAGATGAAGTTTCATTCAGAACAACTTCAGGATAATGTTAATTTAGTTGTGATACTTCTAGGGTTAGACACTTAGGGCCTCATAATGAGTTTGGCGCTCCCACCGTGGGACCACCAAACTGCAGGGCGTTTTGCAATGTTCCCACCGGGCTGACCAGTGGAAACATTGTAGGACGAGGTTCCCACTGGGCTGCCTGGCGGGAACTGTGCTACGATGTTGGCCTTGGCTTCCTTGAGGGAGCAGAGGCCAACATCGTAGCACTCCAGCACCCTTGGAATGTGCACTGTCTGCAAAGCAGACAGTGCACGTTCTGACTGTGCTGGGCAAGGGGGCCCCTGTACTGGCTTTCTGCCAGTCTTTTCATGCCGGTCTCTGAACCATGGAAAGTCTGACAGAAAGCTGAGTTGTAATCAACCAGTTGGCGCTTAGTTCAGCACTGCCCAGGCTGACTACAACTCAGGCCAGCATCACCATGTCAGAAACCATGTTCCTGGTGGGGACAGCTGTCTTTAGGTGGGTCGGCCTGTCAGGGTTGTAATGTGGAGGTTGGACTGGCTGGAGTGTGGCTGTCGCACTGTTACTGCAAATGTGGCTGTCCGAGGACCACCATACTCATAATAAAGCCTTTAAACTTTCTCCAGTCAGTTGTTCAATACCTTTAACCTTGCCTACTCATCAAAGATGAACTATTTGTAGGAGTTCCCTGAGTGAAATTACTAGTAGGGCACATCCAACCACACATGCCAATACTCCTGATGTAAGATGGAGGTCTCTAGCTTTAAAAACAAAAATATAACTATTTTAGTATTATCTTACTTTAGACTTTCTCCACTCCAATGCAAGTAAATGAGGAATTTAAGTTCCACATAATTTTTCTATCAAACCTCCCTATTTGCTATCCTGAAATGTCGGCATGTATACCTTCTTTTATTGAGAGCTAACCACCTCTGCATAGTTATAGAAAGCTTCCCAGCCCCACTTGCTATTTGCTGTTGAAGAGGTAAAAAGCTGGTGTTGCAAGAGGCATACTGGGTGGAGACAAGCATGCACAGGGGAAGGAGGCAGCTGAAATAAGTTCCCCTTGTGAACCAGAGACCATGAAGTCTGCCATCCATGACTAGAAGAAGGGGCTCAATGTTGTACACTGACAGGGTCAGATCAGTAGGACCTGCCTGTGATTATCGATTGGCAGGAAGGATAATGAGCACACAAACTTCACACCCACTACTGCCCTCTCAGTTTAGCCTAATCGGGCATCCATCACAAATAAAAAAAATCACACTGTTGGGGAAAAATTAAAACCCTGTTTTTAGCCACTCACCCAAAAGAGTTGTTTTTCAGAAAAATGAGAAAAATGTTGCAAAGCTTTTGGAAAAAAACTTCCATGTAGTGTACCTGATATCCTGACCTCAAAAAGGCAGAAACATCAAAAATTCATGGTTTTAAATTGATATCACAAGATTTGTATCCTCCTGTGGTCAGGGTCTACTAATGTGCAGAAAAAACTAATCTAGTATCTGGGGTAGGGTCTAGCTCACTCTTGATCACTGAGAAAAAAAATAAAAATCGGACCTGAGTTTGGAGATTCTACCCCAAGGGCGATCGTAAAGGTATGACTTGTATGTTACCTTTCTGAATGCCAAAACTTAGACCAAAAGTTTAACTTTACCTTTGTGAATCAGGCCCTGAATTATTTTAAATTCTGAGTCTCCATGGTTTCCGCTATAATTTGTCATTTTATTATTTTAATTATATGAGTAATGCTGTGTAACAATGCAAATGTTTTATGTACATCCTAACTTTAGATAGAATTTTCTTTTCTTATATTAATCTTGTACAAAAAACAAAAGGCTAAAAGGTCTGGAGATGGACTTTTCTCTAACCCATTTAAATTCTAGCAAGGTGTCTTCTGATTCCATTAAGTGACAGTGCACAATAGCAGGTTGGGATACAAGCAGTATGTGGTTAAAGAATTTATCACTGGTCTGCCACAACTGAGGGTGAACTGAGCGTAAAGATACAGCTCCACTGTAGCATTTATTTACAGTGCACACAAGTATAGTCTAATATGCAGATTGCAAAAATAACTCAACTCTACTGTGGACTCCAAGCAGGAGGGAGATGGCATTCAAAAGAAAATCACAGAAAGTCATGACTATTGAATTCATATAATTTAAAATAACGTTCGAGTACAAAGGTTGCAGTATCATCTAAGGATCAAATCAAATCAAATATATTTTTATTCTGCTACTAAATTAGCCATAAAAGTACACACAATTAATATAGAAGAACTTGAAAGTGAATATAAAAACAATTGAAACATCTTAAAAATAAATGAACAATTGAATTAATAATCATATATATATTTTTTTTTTAAAGGATGACGCAATAGAGGTCATGCCGTTGTTCATCATTTTGTGTACTACCATCACTGAATGAAAACATTGGGGCATATTTAAGAGCCCCTAGCACCCAACGAGGCCAAAATGGCTGTGCCAGATTTACAAACTGGAGCAATAAATGCATTGTGCCACTTTGTAACCTCTTACGCCACATTGTGCCTGTGCCAGGCATAATGTATGCAAGGGGGGGCGTTCCCCTGTTAGGGGTGCCAAATAAATGGTGCAGAGAAATCTAAAACATTTCTTTCAATCATTTTTTTGCCATTTTTAATGCCTGCTCAAAGCAACCATTAAAAAGGGGCATGCCATTGTTTTCAATGGGCCCCTATGTACTGTTCAGGGTTAGCACTAACATTTTGGCGCTAACCCTGAACAGTACATCAATAGCATCAGAAATTCTGATGCCATGACATTGCCCCCTACCGTGCGCAATGGCGCACCGTATTTTAAATACTGCACACACATTGTGGCAGAAGGGAGGCGCAAGGGGCCACAAGAAAAGTGGCGCTACATATAGTGTAGTGCCACTTTCCTTAAATCTGGCCCATATTGCTCTAAGAGCATTGATTTTCGGAATCGCATGGCGGACCAACTGAGCGACAAACAGTATAAATACATAAGGTCTGTAAAAAATATGAAGTCCCGGTTTTGGTTTTAAAAAGTTAGATGTTTTGAGGACTGGTAACAAATATAAATGAGTAAAAGGCTTGTAAAACTCACCCAAAAAAACCGAAAGGCGTCAGTGTCTGGGACAAGATTTCATCACACAGGTATAGATGGATCGACGCCGGGTCGAACCTTAACAGTAGTGGTATTGTCCACACATTGTTTACCAAGAATAGAGAGGACTCAAGGTGGTCTGGAAGACAGCATCCTCACAAAGTATCATCTATGGTTAACACAACCCAAGCGGATTGGACAACTAATACATGCATGTTTCCATACAAAATAAAAGGTGAACATTTTAAACGTGATCTTTTGTTTAAGTTGTTGCGAACAGGTATAGTTAACTGTGAGTACGTCGATAAAGGAGGCTGAAGCAGCTGACTCTACTGTTCGAGAGCTAGCTTGACAAATAAAAAATATCATTATCTATCCGAATGAGCGTATTGGTCCATCTGCCCTGGATAGCCACTGATAAAGGAAACCACGTGTTTGTTTGTTTTTGAGCAATACAAAGAAGTACCTTTAACGGTTTCCTCGTGCTTTACAAACAAGCGTCCTATAGTTATCATGCAAAGCTTTTGGGTAAGGTATATTTGAGTACTCAAACGTAATATATACTTTTGTATCATAGAAGTACTCATGCCAAAGTAAAAGAAATTATAGATCGACAAATACGGAAGATGAAGAAAAATGTATGCAAGTTTTAAAAAGTAAATCACAGGCCCTATAACTGAAGACTGACATACTTTAAGTAGTATGCCCCACATACATGAGATACTGGAGATATGCAGTGCTTAGATATATGGCGAAAGACTCTGCTTTTCATAATTTTGGAATGTCGCTGAATGCAGTTTGTCTTTCTGATACACTCCCATTAGAGCATAACACGGGCCACATTCGTAGAAGACGTCCTGTTTGGTGGGAGTTCTTAAATATTTAGGACTCCCTGGCATCTTGTGTGTACAGAAACATGTGGCATTCCTGATGAAAAAAATAACTTCTGAAATTTGTCTGCGATGAATGGGAGGATACAAATTCTTAGAGAGAAGATACAGGACATCATTTTCCATTGCACGTGTACACTAAAAAGTATGGGTCACAATGTGACACTACATCTCGAACCCTACAAAGAGTGAATACATGGAACAACATCCTAGCCATGATGCAGCAAAAGAACGAAAGTGCACAACACAAACACAAACGAACTATAGTTATGATAAGATTTCCGTAAAGGCCGTCTGCCACAGGTGTATCATATCGGTCTACTGATCCTCGAGCATTAATGCAACATTTTGATTTAATGAGCCCAAGCTATGCATATCATCCTAGAAGTGAACAGATGTCTGAACACACAACGCAATTTCATCACAGGTACTGCAGACCTGTCTCTGCAGCATTCCCATCTCAGAGAGATGCCTGACTATGCTGTGCGACAAGAGACAGAAAGAGCATGTCGAATCACTGCCTTAACCTATGAAACCAACCCCAGATTTCTTTACAAATAAAACCTTCCATTTTGCCTAAATAATTGCCCAATCTCTTTTTCTGTTGCCATTGGAGCTCAGCAGCAGTCTTCTGTGCTATTCAGTTATCTGACGTTTTATAAAGTAGTTTTCATATTTTAATAGTTCACAAAGATTGGTTGACAGTTTATGAATAATTTACAATTTCACATTTCCTCTATAGATGCTCTCGAATTTCTTATGCTGTTAGGAAAGCACTGCAGGTATCAAGAAATGAACATATTTGTCAAAATGAAAAGTTAAAATAATTTCAGTAAATTATCAAATGGAGCACGTACTAAGGATGAGAAGGTAAACCGAATCAATGAAACTGAGACCAAGCAATACAGCAATGGTTCATTTGAGGGTCAATCTAATGTACTGTCTCTCCGGTCCCCTGGCAGCCTCAAAGGTACTTATGGATTTAGTCGTTGTCATTTTTTTCAGATTATACTGTTCATCATTCACTTTGCTAATGGGCATGACTTCACATTTTCAAACTAGAACAAAATCATATTTGTGAAATAATTCTGCTTCCAACCAAAGGCAATGCTGGAAGAAAATCATTACAGAGGAGTCAAAGTGCCACAATGTTTCCTTGAAATTGGATTTGAGTTCTGCTTAATAGTTTCTGTTCTTGCCACAGATTAAATTGCTTTGATTATTATAACGCCTTCTTCTCTTTCCATTCAACCATTCACTAGTCAATTCTCTAGTCTAGTCCTGGGTCATTCCCACTGGTAACCATTCCAAAATTAGTTTACCTAATAATGAGCCTTTGCCCAACAATTTTCAGTGCTTCAAATCCATGCTGGTCACTTTTGCTGCATGCCCTCTGTAGCTTCTTGTGAAGAAGCCAAGGCTCCTGGATTGTGGTGATGTCGAAATTCACCAAGGTAGGTTTCAATATGGAGACTTGCATTCTTTAAGAACAGGGAGTTTGCTAAGAGAGATCATCAAATGAGCACTTCTGGAATTACCCATATTTTCACAGTCATAATTTCTCCTATTCATAAATCTTTTACTGAACAATTTGAGCTCAACTGTAATCTACATTGTGTGTCATTTAACTCTATACATTCATTGGTGGGACAATAACAATATGTTTAATTCCCATGAGGTGGGTAAAAAACAGTGCTTAATTTGTGCTTGTTGTTTCCGGTGCTGAGCACCGGCACTTATTTTTGAGGGCCGGGGCTTATTCTTCTGCCTCAAGCATTTGCTGCAAGCAAAAGACACAAATGGGACACACGGAGGAAGGGAAAAACGAAAAAGCTTTACAAAAGGAGACATTAGAATGCTGCAAGAGTGAGCTGATGGGGCAGGGATTGGCTTTATATGGATTGAAGAGGCCTGAGATGGCTTCAGGATTACGCCGCCTCAGTATTTCCTGCGTGCACATTTAATTGCAGCAACCGCACGTTTAGGAGGAGGGCTTTGGGCACTGGCCCCTTTTTATTTACAAATTAAGCACTGGTAAAAACATCATCTTTCTTTAAGCTCAATAACAAATTTGCTTTGTGGTGGATGCCAAATGTAAGGCTTGTACTGCTTTATTATCTGTTGTGCATTTCTTTTTCAAATTATAAGTGAGGCAGATAAAAATATCAGCTGGTATATTCTTTTGTATCCTTTTGTTTCTCCAAATTTGCTAATAGTTAAACATTTCAGACATATGACTCTTGTATGTAAAACAGTATAATTTCAATTAATTGACTAACATAGGATAGAAGCATGTCATTTCAAACATTACACCAAAGAAGAGGAGGCTTAAAGGAAATTAAAGTATTTCGGATAGTACCTGTGGAGTGAAGGTCTTGTTCTCATTGCTGAGGTGATGAACTATTCCAGAAATGCACAGTGGGCCTGCAAATCCAAGCAAATCTGCCAGGACACGGAAGACGCTGCTGAGAATAAGTGGTCTACCAAAAGCATGGCAAAGTGCAAACCAGATGGACTTTGGACCTTGTGGACATGGAGACCTTTTACTCTGTCAAAGGAAAATATATAAAGAAATATAAAGGGAAATTAAGAGTTTAACTAACTCACATGTGGTTTGCATATGGTTACACCAGCATAGAATATCTGTCTAAGAAGAAGTGCATTATTACGTAATAGCAGGAATGATATAAACATATTAAAGGTTTACCGTTTTCAGTTAAAACTGATTTTAACCAATAAAATACCACCAAAGGGATTATTTGTTTTGCCATAGAAACTGGAAGACACCAGATTTTGTTGCATTTTTGCAGCTTGGGTATCAAAGCAGTAGAAATGCAGTCTCTACCACTAAGCACTTTCTGTGATGGATGCTCCAGCTATGACCCTGTTGGGCCATGACAATCCAATCATTATGCCTTTTTGACCATGTGCAACGCCCCAGGACTCCCAGGACCTATTACCACTCTCCCTTTGGGTGCATGACTCACCTCATATGGATTCAGGTCACTGTTCACTGCACTGTGTAGGGGCCAGCAGATTGACAGTTGATCTATGGGAATGGTCACAGTCCGGGGGAAGAGACACCACCATTATGTCACCCTCCTTCACTGAGACTTGGATGAATCTTAGCTTTCTAAAAACTCAGGTATCAAGATTGTGGCAACAAAGAGCATTGTGCACACAACGCCTCTAGGGAGAGTGTTCCCACAAAAAGCACTGTTCCTGACATTCATGTTCATAGATTTACATAGATTTACATAGGCCTGATGGCCTATGTAAAAACTTCTTATAGAGTCTTAATCCACTCATGAAGAAATGACCCAGTTCTTGAACATCCTCAGCAAAAAAAAATACGCTTAGAAGAAATCCATGCACCAGTTTTGCTGAAACTGAGCTGCCTGCATTAACTCAGAACCTCTATGATATGAGTATAAATTGAAGTCAGCAAATTTGAGAAACAAGAAAAGACAACCACTGCTTTGTGTTTCCAAGTATATGCTGGAGATACCACAATTAGAGCACAAATAAGTGCATACATCAATTCTGAATCTGAATACTGAAACAGAACATGTTCATGGTACAGACACAAGGTAGTCAAGTTCAATTTTCATTTATTTTGCCATCGTATAAAAATGATACTTGGTGCGGAGAAAAGATCCACTGCTTGTTGAAATCACCAGTACAAATTACAATGATATATTTAATGGAATCATATTGATCTGTGCCCATTCTATTACCCAAGACAGAAAATGCACTAGAACAGTGATTGCTACATAGAACATAAAGGTAAATTGCCTTGGCCAACTATTGCACATGATAGGAATGAGCACAGCCCCCTGTTCTGCTTTCAAATAAACACAGGCAAATATGCTTGATAAAAATAAGTCCTTAGTGGTCTTTGTGATGGACATCAAATAAACACAAAATCCCATAGGCATTGCCCAGCAATGTAAAGTAAACTTCATTCATGATGTGAAATGCACAGGCAAACACCCCATGGCATCCTGCACCGGAGCAGCAGGGTATGCTGTCACCAAGGACTGTATAGCCTAATTCTTAGCGGACATCTCACATATGACCAAATAGAGCAGAAATATACCTGGATCAGACAGTATTACCACATTTAGAAACCAGTTTCTTGATATTTTAAGACAAAGAACTGGGCAGTGTGACTTAGTTTACAATAACAGAAAAACACCTTTCCCATGATTTTTTACAGACAAGAAAGAGTAAACACTGATAACCAATTACTTTTACAGTTTTTAAAAATTGGAAAAAGCTGAAAAATCCCACCAAAATTCACAACAAATACAAATTGAAAACGGGGGAGCCTAAACATATTAAAACAATGGTATCATTGTCATTTGGAAACAACATTCAATGTGCCTCATGTAATGCGAAAGTTCGAGTTATGGAAAACAAAGGCTATTTGTCCAGTCGCAGGCCCTTCGAGTGCTGTTGTTCCCACATTTTCAGCTGCACTCCATTGGTCAAGGCAAGTTTGCTTACTATCAGCTTCAACATGAATGTGTGGTGCACTGTGTCACCACACCAAAAGGTATGAGGTAAAGGAAAAGAAAAAAACATAATTAGGGAAAGACGTGTGGGTGGCCTCTGCCTAAAGGGTGGTTGTGTGGAGCAGCATTAGGTGGCAGAGGAGGTCTCCTTCAATGCGCAGTGTGCACAGAAACTTTGACAGGGGTTAAATATTGTCTTGCGGGACCAGGGAGATAATAGCTCATTGCCCTTATCAGCAGTCTACAACAACTATTAGAACATTGGAATGTGGAGTGCTTCCTTGAAGACAATGGACTTATAATTGCTGGTATAAGCCTTCTGTTCCAACATTCCAATGTTTGTCTTTCTGTTTTTCCCTTTTTAATTGAGAACATTCGACCCTTAGTGGTGGAATGATCTGCTTGCCTTAAAGCCCCTTTGCCTCAGGCCACGTACCAAATGAAAAAATAGCTTTCAATTTAGAGCTAAGACCCACTGGCTTTACCAGTGCTTATAAATAGTTCAGTTTGCTCTTGGCCATGGACAGCGCTGCAGAGAGGGGCTCTGATCAGTAGGGAAAAATGACCATCTACAATTGTTTGTAGACACACCATTGTTTTCCACTTCTCCTCGGCACGTTCGATTTAGGGACTGCAGCTGGGACTGAACCAAAAGGGAGGCGGTTCAGGGTTCAGATTCTACATAAATTGCAGAGGCCTTTCCTCTCCTTTCATGTCTCGAAAGAGCATTTCTGCTGCCCGATCGCGATGTGATCGGGAAGCAGAAATGCCCACTAGTCACCAAGGATTTTTTTTTTTTGTTATATGAAATAAAGGGAGTGACCCCTTGGGCAAGGGCTGCTCCTCAGGGGGCAAATTATTTCCAGGCCACACTATTCGGCCGATCTGCCCCCGGTGGAGGGGGGGGGCAGAAATCCACTAGACATCAAGGCTAAATTTATTTATTGTTTTTTTAAAACATTTACGTTTTGGAAGTGACCTCTTAGGCAAGGGTTGCTCCCAGGGGCGGGGGAGGAATTATTACTAGGCCATTTCTGTCCCCCCCCCCCCGGGGGCAGATCAGCTTTGCGATCTGCCTCCTTTGGGGGGCAGAAACCACTAGACACCAGAAATTATTGTTTTTTTTTGTACTTGTGCATAAGTGGAGCGGCCCCTTGGGCAAGGGCCGATCCCCAGGGGGGAAAATTATTTTTAGGCCATTTCTGCCCCCCCGGGGGCAGATCGGACTATAATTATTAGGCCAATCTGCCCCCGGGGGGCAGAAAACCACTAGACACCAGGGATAATTTTTTTTTTTTTTTTTTTTTTTTTTAATGTTTGGGGAGCGACCCCTTAGGCAAGAGTTACCCCCGGGGGGGGGGGGGAATTATTATTAGGCCATTTCTGCCCCCCTAGGGGCAGATTGGCCTTGCGATCTGCACTAGACACCAGGGATTATTGATTTTTTTCATACTTACGCATAAGGGGAGCGGCCCCTTGGGCAAGGGCTGCGCCCCAGGGGGGCAAATGATTTGTAGGCCATTTCTGCCCCCCCACCCCCGGGGCAGAAAACCACTAGACACCAGGGATAATTTTTATTTTTTATTTTTATTTTTTATCTTTGGGGAGCGACCCTTTAGGCAAGGGTCGCTTCCTGGGGGGCAAATTATTTTTAGGCCATTTCTGTCCACCCCAGGGCCAGATCGGCCTAATGTAATTAGGCCGATCTGCCCCAAGGTGGGGCAGAAACCTCAAGACACCAGGGAATTTTTCTTTTTTTATACTAACGCATAGGGGGAGCGGCCCCTTTGGGAAGGGCCCTTCCCAGAGGGGGCAAAATATTTTTAGGCCTTTTCTACCCCCCGTAGGCAGATCGGCCTAATATAATTAGGCAGATCTTTCCCTCTAGGGGGCAGAAACCTCTAGACACCAGGGATATATATATATATATATATATTATTTACTTTTTTATGTATGGGGAGCAACCCCTTAGACAAGGTTGCTCCCTTGGGGGGGCAAATTGTATTTAGGCCATTTCTGCCCCCCTTGGTGGCAGATAGGCCTATTTTTGTTAGGCCAATCTGCCCCCAAAGGGGGCAGAAACCTCTAGACACCATGGATTGGTGTGTGTGTATGTGTGTGTTTTGTTTGGGGGGCAGCCCCTTGGGCAAGTGTTGATCCCCATGGGGGCACATTACAGTTGGCCATAACTGCACCCCTTAGGGGAAGATTGGCTTATTTTTGGAAGGCCCATCTGCCCCCTAGGGGGGCAGAAAGCCCACCAGAGACCAGGGAAGATTTTCTTTTTCAAATAAGAGGTTGGGGGTATGGCCATACCCTCACCCTACATACATGGGGCCAAAGTTGTTCTGCCCACCAGTGGGCAGATTGGGCAATTACCCCCGATCCACACCCAGGGGGGACAGAAAGTCTACTAGATGCCAGGGAATAAAAAAATAAAAGAAAATAGTGGGGTGGTGGTTACAAAACAGTATGGGCCTGGTTATGCCCCCACCCGAACTGAAGGGGCTAATAGTCTTTCAGCTCTCCCCCTCACATTAAAACATCTTATCCCATGGCAAGCAAGAGGACATTTGATTATTTTTGTTTTTTGTTTTACATTTGGGCCACGGGAGCTTGGTAACTCTCAAAAACGTCCCACTTGGAATGGTGAGGGCTGCACTTTTTTTTAACTTTGGGACGCTGCCATGTAGAAAAATCCACAAGACCTAGACACATCTGACAACTAAACATCTAGTTGATTCCAGGGTGGTGTGCTTCACATGCACCCCACACCATTTCCCTACCCAAAATGCCCTGCAAACCTGCAAATTTGCTGGAAAGCACACATTTTTCCCACATTTTTGTGATGGAACCTTCCAGAATCTGCAGGAATCCACAAAATTCCTACCACCCAGCATTGTCTCATCTATACCGATGAAAATTCTGCTGTACTTGTCAGCCTAAAAATGTGTTTTTTCAAACTGCCCTTTTGGACCCGCTTTGGTTTCCCCTCAATTTCGACGTGTTTTTGTCTGTTCCCTGTCACAAACACTTGGCCCACCTACACAAGTGAGGTATCATTTTTACCAGGAGACTGAGGGGAACGTTGGGTGGTAGGAAATTTGTCCCGGTGCGGTGATCCCACACAGAAATGTGGGAAAATTTGATTGTTAGCTAAATTTGATGTTTGCTGAGGATTCTGGATAAGAAAACATTGGGAGATCAACGCAAGTCACACCTCCCTTGACTCCCTCGGGTGTCTAGTTTTCAGAAATGTCTGGGTTTGGTAGGTTTCGCTAGGTGGCTGCTGAGCGCAGGACCAAAAACGCAGGTGCCCCCCTGCAAAAACAGGTAGTTTTCTATTTGATAATTTTGATGTGTCCAGATAGTGTTTTGGGGCATTTCCTGTTGCAAGCACAAGGCCTACCCACACAAGTGAGTTGCCATTTTTATCGGGAGACTTGGGGGAATGCTGGGTGGAAGGAAATTTGTGGCTCTTCTCAGATTCCAGAACTTTCCGTCACCGAAATGTGAGGAGAAAGTGTTTTTTTAGCCAAAATTTGAGGTTAGCAAAGGATTCTGGGTGACAGAACCTGGTGAGAGCCCCACAAGTCACCCCATCTTGGATTCCCCTAGGTCTCTAGTTTTCAAAAATGCACAGGTTTGATCGGTTTCCCTAGGTGCCGGCTGAGCTAGAGGCCAAAATCCACAGGAAGGCACTTTGCAAAAAACACCTCTGTTTTCTGTGGAAAAATTTGATGTGTCCACGTTGTGTTTTGGGGCATTTCCTGTTGCGGGCGCTAGGCCTACCCTCACAAGTGAGATGCCATTTTTATAGGGAGACTTGGGGAAACATAGAATAGCAAAACAAGTGTTTTTGCCCCTTGTTTTTCTCTATATTTTTTCCTTCCAAATATAAGACAGTGTGTAAAAAAGACGTCTATTTGAGAAATGCCCTGTAGTTCACTTGCTAGAATGGGCATCCCAGAATTCAGAGATGTCCAAATAACCACTGCTCCTCAACACCTTATCTCGTACCCATTTTGGAAATACAAAGGTTTTCTTGATACCTATTTTTCACTCTTTATATTTCAGCAAATGAATTGCTGTATACCCAGTATAGAATGAAAACCCACTGCAAGGTGCAGCTCATTTATTGGCTCTAGGTACCTAGGGTTCTTGATGATCCTACAAGCCCTATATATCCCCGCAACCAGAAGAGTCCAGCAGACATAACGGTATATTGCTTTAAAAAAATTGACATTGCAGGAAAAAGTTACAGAGTGAAACATAGAGAAAATGGCTGTTTTTTTCACCTCAATTTCAATATTTTTTTAATTCAGTTGTTATTTTCTGTAGGAAACCCTTGTAGGATCTACACAAATTACCCATTGCTGAATTCAGAATTGTGTCTACTTTTCAGAAATGTTTAGTTTTCTGGAACCCAGCATTGGCTTCACCCCCATTTCTGTCAATGACTGGAAGGAGGCTGAAAGCACAAAAAATCGTAAAAATGGGGTATGTGCCAGTAAAATGCCAAAATTGGGTTTTCTGATTTAAGTCTGCCTGTTCCTGAAAGCTGGGAAGCTGGTGATTTTAGCACTGCAAACACTTTGTTGATGCCCATTTCAGGGAAAAAACCTACCCTTCTTCTGCAGCCCTTTTTTCCCATTTTTTTTTTTAAAACGAACTTTTCACTATATTTTGGCTAATTTCTTGGTCTCCTTCAGAGGAACCCACAAAGTCTGGGTACCTCTAGAATCCCTAGGATGGTGGAAAAAAAGTACGCACATTTGGTGTGGGTAGCTTATGTGGACAAAAAGTTATGAGGGCCTAAGCGCGCCCTGCCCCAAATAGCCAAAAAAAGGCCTGCCACCTGAGGGGGAAAAGGCCTGGCAGCAAAGGGGTTAATGGACACTAAACAACCTAAGGGGTGTCTCTGCAAGGGATTATGTTGGAGCACAGGACAGGCCTTGCCGATGTCCGTAAATGCAATTCACATTTACATGCATTAACTATGCATATTGAAATTCATGCATAGCGCAGCAGCGCCATTCATGCCTGTATATATCGGAGCTCATATATAATGTGATTCACTACTGCAAGCACCGGAACAATTTAAGCATTTGTTCATGTACCTTAAAAGTGTTGAGGCTGCAGAGCTCCTTTACATTTCTGAACTTCATTTACGATTCCTTCTCAGTTTCTCTCTCCTTCGGCATCTTCCTCATTCTCCTTCTCTTTCTGTTAAACTCTCTTCTTCCAGCTCTATCCCTCCTTCTTTTCTCTCAATCTCTCTTGCGCTCTTTCTCTCTCTCTCTTTCTCACTTTCAATATCTCTTCATAGCAAAAAAATTGCTGTGTTTTTGTGTTTAAAGCTCTTTATTTAACAAACTACATATCAATTTCGATCCTAATTGCGTCTCTGTAGTTTGACTATTTTTAATCATCCAAAAGATTAGTACATTGGGATGTCAGGCTGTACGATGACAGTAGTGTAGCAAACAAGTTTATGTTTCAATGAAGTTGAAGTAAATTATTTGACAACACTTTGAACATTCTGCAATGACATGGTCAATATGTAGCATTATTAGCTGTGTGAGGTTTCTTTTGTATAGCTTGTCTACTTTGATTTTTCACCCAGCAAAGTTTTAGGATGATTCAAAAACATATATGTCTCAATCCGAAACCTATTTAGCAATATATGTTTTGTTACTAGCACATGCAATTTTGTAACACAATTTCCCAATGTTCAAAGAGCTTTTGAGGGAACCAATGTGTATTCATTACAGAGATTCAGCCACTTAGAGTTGGGTTGCCGGCCTGTTGTGCATATTTGTATGTCTGGCATTAGCCTAGACGGCTAGTGTTTAGTAAACATTTTTATTAAAAAATATACTTACCAAGGGGGGCTTTCAGTCAGCCTGTCATCTATTAGTCTGCTGTGCCTTTTACATTTTTATTAACCCCACTACAGCATACATCATGGGTGAAAGGGTCAGCCCACCTCAGCCATTAGCTTATTTCACTGAGAGTGATGGCAGTCTGCTCCTGCACAAGGTGCACATCTGCCTGCCAAGTAGTACACTTCAGCTTCACTTCGGTCAGCGGAGGATGGTGGCCCGCACACTTCAAGCCTTGCCTGCATCTGGTGGCAACACTCATTCAAACTTACCCTCGGCATCATTGGTAACTCTTTAATTTTCTTTACTAGCAACAAACAAAATGGCTGGTGCCACTCTAGAGGCATAATTCTAGTGGGTTTGAATGATGGTCTGAAATATGGCATCTTATTGCAAGTGAGGCTTGACGCTATGAGTACACTTTGCATTGGTTCATATATCAACTCCTTAGAATTACAGCTTATTACTGGTGAGGCACCACATGTGCATGCATTCGTGCGGTACAATTGACAACTGACAACTCCCACCAAGCAAAAGCACACTAACTCCACTTTCTGCAAGAGACAGTTGTCAAACAGCTCTTCCTTGCAGAAAACGAAGTTTTCATCTGTCTTCCCTGCATGCAAATATGCGTGCGGGGAAGAAAGATAAAAACATTGCACCCACAAGCAGGGAACTGCTATCAAAAGCAGCTCCCTGCTTGGGGAGCAATGCTGGCTCCAAAAGGACGTGGGGAGCCGGCTAAGACAGCGGGGGCCTTCAGCTCCCCCTGCGGTCATGTCACTCTCTCGCTCCATCCCATGATGGGATGGAAGAGAGAGAAAGAGATTGTCATTGTAATGGTCTCTCCATGCAACGGCTTCAAAGCATCAAACTAGCAAGATGATTGGGACGAATGTTATACTTAGGTTTGGATGCAGAGCAGAACAGAGTCACTTCTGGCCCATTGGTCAAGGTCTTCTACTGTCACTCAGTAGGCTGAAGGTTCAAATCCTAGTATCCCCTGGTAGTTTATTTATTTATTTAATAGTGTTTTGACTGTTAAAGGTCCTGGTGATGGAACATTCACAGTTCTTTCAAATCATATGGATGGTAAGGAGTCACCTATGGGCTAAAGGTTAAGGTCACAGACCCTCACTCACACTGAAAGTTTAGGGTTCTACTCCAGGTGTGACCATTGTCTTTTCCTTCTTCAATTTCTTTTAAACATCAAAAGTTTAAAAGGTTCATACTGAAAGGTGATGTTATTCTTTTTAATTGACAAATACATTTTTCTTTTCAATTTGTCCAGAAAAATCTCATTTTAAGTATATCATTCATCAAAGCCTAAAAACACTCTATCTCTCTCCCTCTCGCTCTCTTTCTCTCTCTCTTTTTCTCTCAATGTCTCTTTTTCAATCTTTTCTCCCACTCACACACCCACTCAGACACTCACACACCCACTCACAGATCCACTCAGACCGTTGTGCACCCACTCACAGACTCACTCATTCACGCACCCACAAACAGACCCACCCAGACTCTCACACACCTACTCACAGACCCGTTGAAAACGTCACACACCCACTCACAGACCCACATTGACGCACCAACTAAGACAGAGATGCACCCACTCTCATACCAAGACAGACACTATCACAACCACTCTTACCCCAGATACATCCTTTCACACCTATTCTCACACCTAGAGAGACAGGCCATGGCCAACTCCCACCATGCACAGCAAAGGGCCGTGCGCAGCTTGGGGTTGGCTGCAGCATCTGGCCGCAGCTCTGGCGTTGCGGCCAACCCCCGCTGCACACGGCTGAAAGTTGTGCATGGTGCAAGGTTGGGTGCTTACTAACGCCAACTGCCGCTTTGCACAGCTGAAGGCTTTTTGCGGCAGTGATTGAATTGACATGTAGTAATGAAAATTACTATACATTAAAAAAACATAGAAATTCACTGAAAAAAACAAAGGTTACAGGGATGATACAATTTATGGGGTAATTAGCAGTGCATGTCGAAGGCATGACTTATAGTTACCTTAGTGCACAAGGTATAGTTACTTGAAATTTAATTATCTATAACAGGCGAAGTTCCATGGTTTTGTATGTTTAAAATGTGAGCCTAACTATAACGTCCCTGTACTATTTCCTAACTATAATGTCCCAGTAACATTTGTTTTTTTCAGTGAATTTCTATGGTTTTCTTAACATAAAGTATTTTCCATTACTATACATTAATCCAAACACCGCCATGCAGGCCTTCAGCCATGCACAGCGGTTGTTGGCTAGACCCTGAAGTCAACCCATCTAACCACCCAACTCTACATTGTGTAAGGCCTTCAATCATGAGCAGCAGGAGTTGGCCGGATTTCTGTGTGGCCACCCTCCCCCGGCCATTTTCAGCCCCAGGGATCCCATCCCCTGGTGCCCAGCCTTCTAAAAGGTGGGCTTTCTGGGGGGAGGAGGGACCGCGTGGCTCCCATCCCCTGGCAGATTTTGGCCCCGGGGACCCCATCCCCTGGGACCTGGTGTTAATATATGTATTTTCTTTTGGGAGGGGGCCATGTAACTCCCCTTCTTTGGCTGATGTTGGCCCTGAGGACCCAATCCTCCAGGGCCTGGCCTTCTAAAACTTGTTTTGAGAGGAGGGGGGCCATTTAGCTCCCCTGGCCAATTTCAGCCCGGGACCGCAATCCCCCAGGGCCCAGCATTAATATATATATTTTTGTGGAAGGGGAGCTTGCGCTCCCCCTCCCTGAGCCAATCTCGATCTGGGGACACTATCTCCTGTGGCCTGGCCTAAACATTTTATTTTTTAGGGGGAAGGGAGCCATGTGGCCCCCCTACCCAGGCTGTTCTCGGCCCCAGGGATTCCATCCCCCGGGGCCTGGCCAGGGCACTCAGTCCCCACTGTTGGGAACCACGGGGGAGTCCATGGTCCCAGCTGGCTCCCCACCTCCTGAAGGATCCAGCATTTCTGTCACAGATAGGGAGCTGCTAAAGCTGCAGCTCCCTTTCTGTGAGAACCATAGTTTCCTCGGTTTCCCTGCCTGCATATGTGCAGGCAGGGAAACAGAGGAAACGTCCCCTGTCAGAAAGCGAGATCTGTTTGGCAGCTCTCACTTGCTAGAACAGGAGCGTTTGCTGTGATTTGGCAGGAGCTCTGAAAGTTCAGAGCAAACAGCTATGTCCCTGAGTCAGCACCCCAGGACATAGCGGGATCCGTCCATGGGGGCTAGTGGTCCCCAGGGCCAGCTATGGTTTCACAAGGTGGGCTGCGTGGCCCCCCTCCAACCTTTTTAGCCCCGTAGAGGTGGTGGTCCACGGGGCTGCCGGTGGCCCACCTGCCAGCATTTGATTAGATATAAGTCCCAGGAAAGGTGGCCGTGTAAGGGTCTGTGCGGAGGTAGTCACCATCCCTCATTTCATTGATGATCAGCCTCGAGGGGGTAGCAGTCCCCAGGGTTGTGGGGGGCCAGCACTCCAACATTTTATTTGATCTTAACCCCAGGGAGGTGGTGGACCCTGGGGCTGTGGGGGGCCAGGCGGCCCCCGCATTCCATTTAATCTTAGCCCCAAGGAGGTAGGGTTTCCTGGGGCTGCAGGGGAGTTGGGTGGCCCCCCACATTTGATTAGGTATCTGCCCCAGAAAGGTGGTGGTCCCCGGGGGAATGCAAGGTGCTGGGCAGCCCCTCGCAAGTCATTAGCATTTAGCCCTGGGGAGGTGGTAGTCCCTGGGTCTGCGGGAGGGCCGGAAACCCCCTGCATTTCCTTAGATTTTAGCCCAGGGGATGTTGCAATCCCCAGGGCTGCGGGGGGACATGCAGCCCTCCACATTTCATTAGCTCTTAGCCCCAAGGAGGTGGCAGTCCCTGGGGCTGCAAGGGGGCCAACTTGCCTCACACATTTAATTGGTAATCAGCCCCAGGGAGGTGGCTGTCCTCAGGGCTGCAGGAGGGCCAGGCAGCCCCCTGCATTCAAAATGTTAATGTCCCCAGGACCTAGCCCACCCAGAGGCTGCATTTAAACAAGCAAGGGAGCCCATTTTTTATTTTTATTTGGTGAATCCGCTGCATCCCCAGACAATTTTTTTTTTAATGCTTTTTTGCTCAGTGGGAGGGTCCCTTTGGGATCATAGCTAAGGGGTCAGGGTGTCCCTACCCTTGACTGAAGCTGAGTCCCATCATGGCTGCCAACACTTCCTTGTTGACGTTTTAGCAGCCAATCAGATTTCAGCATGAATGGGGAGCGCTAATGGAGCCTTCACATCCCTATATATACAAATTTGGATTTTCTTTAATTTCTCAAAAACTACTGACCTGATTTACACAGAATAACAAAAAGGTCCCTTTCTGGATCAAGAGCTACCTTTCTGCCAAATGTGGTGTAATTCTGTCCAGTGGTTCTGGTGCAATTCCTGTTCAAAATCCCTATGAAAGATTGCAGGGGGGAAAAAGCGTTTTGGGACACCCCTTTTTTTTGGCCTTCACTTGATGGATCACCCCAAACCTTTTCAGAAAGCAGTTGATGTGAGCGTTTAATTTTTGGGGAAAATTTAGAGAAGATTCATAAACCAGCACTTAAGATATAGGCACGTTTTTCAAGCTTTTTCTATAGAAACTAGGTCCTAACTATAACTACCTGGTGGTGACCACCACTAGGTAATATAGATATATAGCTATATATTAGTAAAAGTATTATTTATGGTGTGGGGGGCATGGGTTTTTGAGTGGCAGAGGATTATTTAGGGTTTAGGGTGGGAATGGGTTTTTGGGTGGCAAGGGATTTTTTTTTAGGGTTTAGGGTGGGTTTGGCTTTTTGGGGTGGCAGTGGTAATTTTAGCGTTTAGGTTGGGTATCGGATTTTTGATGGCAAATGTAATTTTAGGGTTTAGGTTGGGTATGGGTATTTGGTTGGTAAGGGATTTTTTAAGAGTTTAGGATGGGTATAGGTTTTTGGATGGGAAAGGTAACTTTAGGGTTTCGGGTGAGTATGGGTTTTTGGGTGGCAAGGGACTTTTTAGGATTTAGGGTGGGTATGGGTTTTTGGGTGGCAAGGGATTATCTAGGGTTTAGGGTGGGTATAGGTATTTTGGTGGCAAGTGATTTTTGGGGGGTTTAGGGTGAGTTTGGGTGCAAAGGTAATTTTAGGGCTTAGGTTGGGTATGGGTTTTGGGCAGCAAGGGATTTTTTAGTATTTAGGGTGGGAATCGGATTTTGGGTGGCCAGGGTAATTTTAGGGCTAAAGGTGAGTATGGATTGTTGGGTGGCAAGGGATTTATTAGGGTTTATAGTCAGTATAGGTTTTTGGATGTCAAGGGTATTTTTAGGGGTTAGGGTGGGTATGGGTTTTTAGGTGGTGGAGGATTTTTGGGAGTTTAGGGTGGGTACGAGTTTCTGGGTGGCAAGGGTATTTCAGGGTTTAGGGTGGGTATAGGTTTTGGGTGGTAAGGGCATTTTTTAGGGTTTAAGGTGGGTATGAGTTTTTAGGTGGTAGGGTCTTTGGGGTTTAGGATGGGTATAGGTTTTTGGGTGGTAAGGGAATTTTTAGGGTTTAGAGTAGGTATGCGTTTTTGGGTGGCAAGGGTAATTTTAGGGCTTAGGCTGGGTATGGCTTTTTGGGTGGCAAGGGATTTTTTAGGGTTTAAAGTGGGTATGGGTTTTTGGGTGGTGTTAGACTTTTCATCCTTGGCGTGGTCTCCCTTAACTTTTTGCCTCTGTTCCCAGGTTGTTGATGTGTGGTGGACTCTGATTTTACTGTTTTTGTTACTCAGGGCACTTTACCACTGCTAACCAGTGCTAAAGTGCAAGTGCTTCTTTACAAAGTGTGTATGTAATTGGTTTATCCATGATTGGCATATTTGGTTTACTAGTAAGCAACTAGTAAAGTGCACTAAAGGTGCCAGGGCCTGTAAATCAAATGCTACTAGTGGGCTTGCAGCACTGGTTGTGCCACTCACATAAGTAGATCTATAATCATGTCTCAGACCTGCCATTGCAGTGTCTGTGTGTGCTTTTTTAACTGTAAATTCGACTTGGCAAGTGCACCCACTTGCCAGGCCTAAACCTTCCCTTTTCTTACATTTCAGACACCCCTAAGGTAGGCCCTAGGTAGCCCCAAGGGCAGGGTGCAGTGTGTGGTTAAGGTAGGACATGTATTAATGTGTTTTATATGTCCTGACAGTGAAATATTGCTAAATTAGTTTTTCACTGTTGCAAGGCCTGTCCCTCTCATAGGTTAACATGGGGGCTACCTTTAAATCTGATTAAAGTATAGATTCCCTTTGGGAGTGGAAGGACATGTGGAGTTTGGGGTCTCTGAGCTCCCAATTTGAAAATACATTTTTTAGTAAAGTTGATTTTAAGATTGAGTGTTTGAAAATGCCACTTTTAGAAAGTGAGCATTTTCTTGCTTATACCATTTCTGTGACTGTTTGTGGATTCCCTGCCTGGGTCAGTTTGCCAGTTGGGCTTGTTGCACCTCACCCTAGACAGTGATACTAAAGGAGCTGGGGTGTAGCCTGCATATCCTGATGAGCCATCTGTGCTAGGAGGGAGGGGAGGAGAGGTCACTCACACCTGAAAGTGCTGTGCCTGCACTCACACAATGCAGTCTCCAACCCCCTGGTGAATGTCTGGGGCCTGGCCTGGGCAAGATTTCACATTCCAAAGAGACTTTACTTTGAAGTAGGCCTACTTCAAAGGACAAATTTGGTATAAGAAGGGCACCCAAAACCACAGACTTCAGAAACACTTCTGGAACCAAGAGGAACCTCTGCATGGAAAAGAGCTGAATAGCTGGCGAAGCTGCTTCTGCCAGAATAGGAAGGCAAAGACTGGACTTTGTGTGCCTTCCATCTTGAGAAGAAATCTCCAAGGGCTTGATTCAGAGCTTGCCTCCTGTTGTTTGAAGTCTCAGGGACAGCAAAGACTTCTCTCTGCCAGCACCTGGAGTCTCTGGTGAGACTCCTACTCTGCCACGTGGTGCCCATCCAGTTCCTGGGACCCTGAAAGGAGAAGCTAGCAGCCTAAAGACAAGGAAATCCAAGCACAGAGCGCCATGCGGGGAAAAGATTGACGCAACTCTGATCTGCGGCTGAAGAAACAACGTGCTGCCGGCTCCACAGCTGAGTAACGACGCTCGCAGGAAACGCGACCGAAGAATAGACGGACGGAGCAGGAGAAATGATATGCAGCATCGCAAACGGAGGCTGGGAGATCATAACCTGCACTGCAGGATTTTCGGATCATTGTGCAGCTGATTTCCGAATCAAGTACCGCTGTGTGCGGAAAAACAGCGCAAGGTCTGCCCGGACCCAAGAGTGCTGACCGGATCAACACACCACTTTCCTGAGGAGAGAAGAAACAACGTGCCCCAACCCGGTGAAAGGAGAAACGACACACGGTCCCGCTCGTAAGTGGAATCAACCAGACCAGACCAGTTAATTCCCACCCATGACTAAAACATAAAACAAATATAATATATACTTAAGTTTACAATCAATTTATAGGTTTCTCATTATTGACTAGTCGAAGTTGATACCCTTGAGTGAGCAAGGAAATCCACACATGCGTCTTCAAACCAAGACGTAATGAGTGAAGGCAACACTGGATGTGGACTTAACACGGGTACAGTCACTCACTGCACCTGCCGGTTTGCGACCCCTTTCAAAGGCAGGCCAGGTGCTGTATGCACTGTGAAAGATGGATCAGCTGCTTCAAACAGTTGATCTAACTTTCACTGATGCATTGACCGCGGGGAAGGCATGACTTTATGACTGCCCTTAGCTCAGCTCATTATCTGTGTAAATGGGCATACTGAGTGAACCAATTTAAAGGTGTTCCACGGGACCGACCAAGGCAGTAAGCCATACATATAATGAGGCTCCAGGTCATCGTTGGTTTGAATATGCCCTACCATATGCTTAAGAAAAATAATATCATAATGAAGCAATGCACCAAAAAATGTGATGCAGACACACAAAAGGAATTATAGGTGTTATTGGTTCCTCTACACCCAAAATGATTTGTAAAATATACACTTGCAGTTTACTTATTATGCTTACTGGTGATATTTTGATGGAAAAGCAATGCCCATACCTCTCAGCTATATTTTTAATATAGTATTGAAACATGGAATATGAGCAAGTTTGAAAATAAAAGAAATTTGTGCCTTTGTAGTAAACTGAATTCCAAAGGTGTACATATATGCTTCGTAATCAAAGAATATAATAACCATGGAAAGCACTCTCAGCAGAATATAGGTTACTTTATTTTGTCTTTTGCCACAGGATGAGTGTTTTTCTCATATGAGTTATAAATACCGTTAATTTTCTAAGGCACAATTGATTAGGCCAAGAAAAATGGTCCTTGTTTAGGGTGCTTTTAGGCATTTTGTCATGAGTTTCTTTTCTTAAATGCTTCAGAGAATATACAAGCAAAGCTATAAAAATAATTTGCTTCCGGGGCTATGGAATATTAACTCTAATATGTCTGCAAACACTTTAACTATTAGTTTTAATGATTTCAACCATTTGTGTTCAAGGATGTTGATGTTAAGATGAATTAGGTGTCCTTGTTTCAAGCATTGTAGTAATTTACACTGGTACTTGTAATGAATCTGATTTGGTGCAATCAGATTTTAGGGCTTGTATAGCAAAAACTGTGGGTATGACTGACAACAAAATCACAAATCTACACCGGTAGGTTAACACAGATGTCTGATTAGGTTTGCAAGCATTTTTGGTGTAACAAAAACTTCAAAATGTACTCATTGATGTTGAGTTACCAAAATGCCTGGTGTTGCAAATTGATTCTGCCCATTTACTATGACTGAATTGTTTGCTTGGACTGCTGTGCATTGCTACCTTGAGTGAGTCAAGCGTTACAATGGGGCGACTGATTACCAGTAAGGGGAAACAAAATACCTAATTACCTACAACAGGGGAGGCAGAGGAGCATCCTACATCTTTTGATCTCTATGACTTCACAGTAAGTGACGTCATGGGATGCAATGTCGTCTCAGAAAATTAGATCATGTGTCCTTTGACCCCAATGAGTTATTTTGATGTTAGACTTGGCATCCTTGGTGCAGTTTTCCCTTAACTTTTGTGCCTTCAATCCTCCTGCGTTGCTGACATTTATGCTGGCTTTAGGACTCTGCATACTTTAACAGTGCTGATCAGTGCTAAAGTACCCTATCCTTAAAACATTGGAGAGCTTGCTTATACACAACTGGCCTATTTAAGTTACTTGTAAGTCTCTAGTAAAGTGGTACTATATGTACCAATGGTCTGTAAATTAAATGCTACTAGTGGGTCTGCAGCACTGATTGTGCCATCCACTTAAGTAGTTCTTTAAATAAGTCTAAGGTCTACCATTGCAGACTCTGTGTGTAGTTCTTAAACTGTAAGGTGGACCTGGCAAAATAAACCATTTGTAAGGCCCCAAACCTCATTTTCAGTATATTTAAATCACCTCTAGTTTAGGCCCTGAACAGCCCAGAGGGCAGGGTGCAGTACATTTAAAAAAGTAGGACATGAACCTTTATGTTTTACATGTCCTGGTAGTGTAAAATTCTTAAGTTCGTTTTTCACTACTGCAAGCCCTGCCTCTCCCATAGGTTAACATTGGGATACCATATTATATTTAATAAGCTGTAACTGCTGTTTGGGAGCAGGTAGACAAGTCGAGTTTTGTGTCCAAAGAATTGTAATTAAAAGCTCTCTTTCATGGTAAAGTTGGACTTTTAATCACAATCCTAAAAAGCCACTTTTAGAAAGTTGGCTTGGGGCCTGCAGGCTGATCCCGGGTCACATGACTAGGTGTAGCTGGCAGTTGGTCTTTGTTTATTGCTCCCAGACAGTGGGACAAGGGGAAGATTAATGTTAGTAAGATGGGCCTCCCTGAGTTAATGAGGGGGGAGGAGAAGTCACCTACCACACTTGTGTATCAGAAAGGCTCTACCTGAGCACTCTCACAAGGGGCTTAAAAATGGTATTTTGTGCCCTGGACATGCTGGGGCCAGGACATGGAGAAAGAGGATGCCTATGAGCTCAGGGGGTTGGAATCCTCCAAAACCTCTCTCCACTTCAAAGTGGGCACCAGGTATAAATGATGTACCACAGACCCCGACTCTTTAGTTCTTTTCTGGACCTGAGGATGATTGTTCTGCTAAAAAAGACTACCACTTTGCTGAATTGCTGCTCTGAAGGACAGCTGTTCTGCTGTGCTGACAGGGCTGACCTGCTGCCCTCTTGCCGGCGTGAAAAGGACTGGACCTGCATCTTTAAACACCCAGACCCCTGAGTGACTTCAAGGGCTATTTGGCTGGCCTCCTGATCAGAAGCCCCAGGAACATAATAGGCTTCCATCAACCTTGAACCCAGCACCTGGACTCTGCAATCTGTGAGTCCTATCCTGTCAAATAGTGCCAACCCACTCCTGGACACTTAGAATTGGGCCTGAAGGTGCTTTAGCAGCCGTCTGTGGAATTAGCAGAACCGACCAATCTCCCTTGTTGAGTGGCAAAACACGAGCAGAACCGACGCATGACCTCAAATGAGTCGACTTATCCAGTGCACAGACTTCACATCACAGGCTACAGCTCCATTGGAATTGCTGCTTTATATTGTATCCTCGTTGCAGGCCCTCGCCTCGAGGCCTCTCTTCGATTGCAGCCTCAATGACAATGCAGTACTCCACATTGTAAGCCTCTCAGCTTCTTCAGAACCAGTCGGTACAAATCGCATCCTTGACAGAGGTCTTTGCATTGCCAGACTTCTCATCAATTGCCTCCTTGATGATGATGCAGGACCTTGCATTGCAGCTTCTCAGCTCCTCAGAACAGGTGCAATGAATTTATCACTTGTACCTTGCATCACCTCAGCTGTGCAGTGCATCCTTAATACAGAATTCTGCAACTCTTCACAACCAGGATTTAATTACTCTTGTTCAGCAGCCCTAACTGGGCCCCTGCAGCCGACCCATACTCCATCATGGTCAGCCTGAACTTGTCATCTGCCCCGTTAGAGTGCACCCAGATACCCACAGCTTTGTGCGTTTTGGTGCTATTTTCATTGAAATCTTTGAACTTGGAAATCTCTGATTTTACTGATTAGATTTTTGTTTTTTTAGTCTTGACTTAAAATTTACTCTATTTTTCTAAATTAGTGTGGAAAAGTCCTGTTGTTGTTCTTTCACTCTATAACTATTTGAAGTACTGGATAAATACTTTGCACATTGCTGTTAAATTAAGCCCGACTGCTCTTTGTCAAGCTACCAAAGGGATGAGCATAGGTTAGTTTGGGATTTGCTTGTGCCTCACCCTAACAAAAACTGCGGTTGCTGCTTGAGTAAGGGTTTCACTCTCTTCAACCAGCAACCCAATTTCTTACAATGAATTACATCACTGAAGTTAACAATCCAGTAATAACTGCAAGATGACTGAAATTCCGCAAGGGTTACTAAAGCAGATATGTCTATTTTAGTTACCAATAATATTTTGAATGTGAAATGTCAGTGATGCACCTGTTAGCTAATGTTTGCGCTATTAAGTGACAAAAACCTGAAGGTAACGACATAGGGCTATAAGTACTTCAGAAAAGACACTGAGCTACACTCATGCTTTTTGCTTTTTCTACCTCAATCATATCATACCAAGGCTCTTTCTTTTATTACCTCACAGCAGTGCCCCAGAGTCTCTCAAACCTTCACAACAGCAATTTCTATCTCCTTTCTTCTCACCGACACTTCTTCTTCTGTCATACTCACCTCTATCCTGCTCAGTTTTTCTCCTTTACCCACCATGTTCTCTCTTCTTAACTGTACCCCTACAATCCTGTTACACCCAACTACTCCAGTTTCCCATACACTTTCATAATCTACATCTATTTTTCTCACAGTTATGGCCCTCCAATTTCCACCTCTCATTCTCTCACACTAATTGGGCACACCTCTCCACATACACCTACATTTTTTTAGATTC
The DNA here is from genome assembly GCF_031143425.1 of Pleurodeles waltl. NCBI lineage: Eukaryota > Metazoa > Chordata > Amphibia > Caudata > Salamandridae > Pleurodeles > Pleurodeles waltl. The sequence continues at coordinate 834,114,113 of NC_090440.1, forward strand.
TCTCCCCTCTGTATTTTACAGACTTACTTTTCCTTCTATTTTCCTTGATTTCCTTTGCACTGCAACCTCCCTCATTTGCTATCATTCTCTTTCCCAATTAGCCTATTTCTTCCACCTCTGTCAATGTCATTCTTTCAATGTTATCTCTAACTGTTCCTCAATCACCTATATCTCTCACAGTTTCCCTCATAATGCACATCGTTCTCTTGTCTAATTTGTTTCCACTTCACTTGCAGAATTAATATTGTCTCAGTTCAAGCCCATTCAGTTTTATCTTCATCTAAATACTTCTTTCTTTGACTACTAATTCTCCTTATCTCTTTAGTTTCAATCTTCACTATAGTTCTAATGCTTTCATTCTGTAACCAGCATTGCAGTAAATGTCTCCTTCTATACCAGTCTTGTATCTTCTTATCTTTATATCTCCAAGTTTCTCTTTTACCTCACTGGTACCTTAACATTCTGTCAAGGTCATCTTCCAGATTTCATCTTCGTCTATCACGATGCTCTATTGCAATAGTCCGCTTTTACGTCCACCTTTCTCTGTTCATTTCTCAGTTAATTGAAGTTCCTATTTCTTCACTCTCTACCATCCCTTTTCATGTGCATGATTCACACCTGTCCTTCCTTACTCTGTCACTCCCATTTCATCTCTCCACTCAGCCTGCTGCAATGCTGTTCACACTCTTGCCTCAGTATCTATCATGGATAGTTCCACCTTCTCTCTCTTTGTCTGATATATTCTATCACCTGGCACACCTGTCTTGGCCTTATTCTCATGTTTTTACACATGTGGTATTTCTCACTAGGATCCACGTCTATCCCCCGGTGTCTCGCACTAACTGGTGAATGGCATGATATGTTAAGAAATGCCCTGTGCCCAAGGAAGAGGTGTTGATATTGTCCACATAGGACATAAAAGATCCCTCATTAAAAAAGTCCCTTACTCCACCATCTCCACCTCTTTCCAAGCGGTGATGTCATGGCTAGCAGTCAAGGTGGGTTTGCCCGGTACTTGGGTTATGGGGATCATGGGAGAATATGGAAGGATGGAGGACTTACCCTGTACAAATAGCACCAACATGCTCAAGACGTCATCATCAAATTAGCTCCTTTGACTGAGGGCACGTGTGGGCATACAGCCAAGTATACATACTGGTCATGACAAGGCTTGTGCATACTATCTCCCTTTTCGCACTGGGGGACTCACTGAACCAGCATTAGGGCCACTGTAGTTGCACAGCAGCATAGTAAAGCTCAAAGTTGGGTGCGCCTAAACCTCCCTCAAGGAGCAGGCGTTGTGTGATGGCTGACGTCAGTCTTTCCCCCAAAACAACTTAAATAGTAAACCATTCAGCTTATGGAAGAATCTCCTGGGAATCACTATTGCCAGTGTGGTAAAGAAGTTCAGCAGCCTAGGGAGGATCAACATCTTAGCTATTGCTACCCGTCCTGTTGGACTTTTTTGCTTATGCAGGGTCATCCTCAATCTTTTTACCTCCTGCCTCCTATTTTTTTTCAGAACTGTTGCTGTTGGTTTTTTAACTCTGAGCACTTTACCACTGCTAACCATTGGTAAAGTGCATATGCTATCTGTGCAAATTGTATTGTTGATTGGTTTATCCATGATTGGCATATTTGATTTACTAGTAAGTCCCTAGTAAAGTGCACTGGAGGTACCAGGGCCTGTAAATCAAATGCTACTAGTGGGCCTGCAGCACTGGTTGTGCCACCCACATGAGTAGCTCTGTAATAATGTCTCAGACCTGCCACTGCAGTGTCTGTGTGTGCAGCTTTAACTGTAAATTCGACATGGCATGTGTACCCACTTGCCAGGCCTAAACTTTCCCTTTACGTACATGCCAGACACCCCTAAAGTAGGCCCTACGTAGCCCAAGGGCAGGGTGCAGTGTACGGTTAAGGTAGGACATATAGTAATGTGTTTTATATGCCCTGACAGTGAAATATTGCTAAATTCGTTTTTCACTGTTGCAAGGCCTGTCCCTCTCATAGGTTAACATGGGGCCTACCTTTAAATCTGATTAAAGTGTAGATTCCCTTTGGGAGCGGATGGACATGTGGAGTTTGGGGTCTCTGAGCTCACAATTTAGAAAATCCATATTTTAGTAAAGTTGATTTTAAGATTGTGTGTTTGAAAATGCCACTTTTAGAAAGTGAGCATTTTCTTGCTTATACCATTTCTGTGACTCTGCCTGTTTGTGGATTCCCTGTCTGGGTCAGTTTGACAGTTGGGCTGGTTGCACCTCACACTAGACAGTGACACAAAGGGAGCTGGGGTATAGTCTGCATTTCCTGATAAGCCATCTGAGCTAGGAGGGAGGGGAGGAGTGGTCACTTACACCTGAAAGGGCTGTGCCAGTCCTCACACAATGCCGTCTTAAACCCCCTGGTGACTGTCTGGGGCCTGGCCTGGGCAACGCAGGATTTCACATTCAAAAGATACTTTACTTTGAAGTAGGCCTACTTAAAAGGAGAAATTGGGTATAAGAAGGGCACCCAAAACCACAGACTTTAGACCACTTCTGGAAACAAGAGGAACCTCTGCCTAGAGAAGAGCTGAAGAGCTGAGGAAGAAGTGCTGCCCTGTCTGTGACTGTGCTTTGTGGAGCTATCCTGCAGTTGCTGCTTCTGCCAGAGTAAGAGGGCAAAGACTGGACTTTGTGTGCCTTCCATCTTGTGAAGAAATCTCCAAGGGCTTGATTTAGAGCTTGCCTCCTGTTGTTTGAAGTCTCAGGGATAGAAAAGACTTCTCTCTGCCAGCACCTGGAGTCTCGGGAGAGACTCCTACTCTGACAAGTGGTGCCCTATCCAGTCCCTGGGCCCTTGAAAGGAAAGCTGGTGGAAATCCAGGGAAATCGACATTGGATGACTTCCGACCAATGGCGCTGCTGAATCCGGTGACGCCGCCTGCAACCGACTCCGTAAACTTCGATGGAATGCGACGACCTTCACAGGCCCAAAGCCGCTGCAACCCCGCTGAAGTCCGTGACAGTTGCCGCACCACATCGTGACCGACGCCACTCGAAGTGCGCGGATTCAACGTTTCGCACAGACGCCGCGATCCCCGACTTCGTGCATCAACTTGTTTTTACTTTTCACCAAAGGTACTGTACTTGGGGGTCAACGCGACTCCGTGTCCGGCGCCACTGGTGTCAGCTTGTTGGGAACAACTCCGTCACGATGCCGTGCTAACACCTCATCGAAGCATTTTGTGTTTCTAAGCGCTATTTTTTATTTTAATCTTTAAAAATTTATAACCTGACTTGTGTATGTCGGATTTTTGTCGTTTTGGTCTTGTTTTGTTTAGATAAATATTTACTATTTTTCTAAACTGGTGTTGTGTCATTTTGTAGTGTATTCATTAAGTTACTGTGTGTGTTGGTACAAATACTTTACACCTAGCACTCTGAAGTTAAGCCTACTGCTCTGCCAAGCTACAAATGGGTTAAGCAGGGGTTAGCTGAGGGTGATTCTATTTTACCCTGACTAAAGTGAGGGTCCTTGCTTGAACAGGGGGTAACCTGACTGTCAATCAAAGCCCCTATTTCTAACACGTCCCAATTGGGAGAGTGGTAGGGAGCATCAGAAGGGGAGCGTTTCACAGACAGAGTGAAGAGAGAGGCCTACGTTGCCATCTTTAAGGGCGACAATGGAGTGATAGGTTTGTATGCCTAAATACTTAAAGGAATCACAACACCATTGCAGGTGATGGTCTGGAAGAGCAGCCCTGAGGAGTACAGGGTTCTGAGCAAGGGGGAACAAGCAGGACTTCGACCAATTTACCTGATGGCCTAAGACATCTCCAAAGGTGTCCAGAAGAGCCATCAAATTCTGAGGGCGGTCCCTCTATTATGAAAGAATATCAGTGACACAATACGATGAGTGTCCAGTTCCCGGATCCCCCATTGTTGAGTGTGCAGACACAGATGGCAGGCGAGAGGTTCCATAGAAATTATAAAGAGTAATGGCAAGCGTGGGCATCCCTGCTTAATACCCCTGGAGATAGGAAAACTAATTGATATCAGTTGTCCTATTTTTACTCTAGCCAGCAGATTGGAGTATAAGGTGCAAATCCACTTCAAGAATCCCAGACCAACACCCATATGACATAGGGTTGTTAGCAGAACCTCCCAGCTAAGAGTGTCAAAAGCATTTTTGATATCTAAGGACAAAGTAACCTGCTCATATGTGGCCTGTGGGGCATTGTGGATAATTTGCACAAGACGTGTGATGTTAAGGAAAGTACTGTGACCTGGGACAAATCTAGAATGGTCTTCATGGACTAGTGCCCGACCAAGGGGAGGAGTTTGTTCATGAGGATCTCACCTTGCACCTTACAGTCAAGGTTGAGAGGGGATAGTTGTCTGTAGGAAAATACATCCAGTGGGTTACATCCCAGCTAGGGAAGGACTACTATCAGTGCCTCACACAGCACGTCTGGTAGCTGACCACGTGCCCGCACCTCATTGAACATATCTAATAAGGTTTGGGTGAGGAGTGCGGAATATGTGGCATAATACTCACTCGGCAGTCCATCCATACCCGGCGTTTTGTTCTAGGCTATCTGAGCTATTGCTGTCCATAGCTCTTTGAGTCAGATGGGATTGTCAAGGTCAGTTGCCTGTAGTGGGGAGAGTTAGGCCACAGGGAGATCCCCTAAGAATGCCTCCATCTGCATGGGAGTGGGAGTCAGATTTGTGGTGAACAGCATATGGTAATTGTTGTGGAAGGCATAATTAATGGCAGTTTGTGTTGTGGTCATGGAGCCGTCATCCAATTTAATAGCCCCATTCGGGGTGTGCTGATGTTCTTCATGAATGAGCATGTAATCCAGGCAGGTGATATTTATAGTAATGTCTACATAAGTGCGTTTCCTCTTCCCTATATGTTTTTTGGAGATCTCACAGGTGATCAGGCTAGGCCATCTGGGCTGCAACTGCCCTCTCTAAGGGGCATGGCTTCTTCTCCAGTGGCATCAATTCTTTGTGCAATACGCGTCTCACTCCCCAGGTAGCCAGTACTGCCTTGTGAGTGTGCCACTCCGTGGCATGAAGGGATGTGGTTTCCTTATTGTGTTTAAGATACTGTGAGGTACACAAGGAGAGTTACTCTCTTAAGGGGGGGAATCTGTGAATGCCACAACCTGCAAGCGCCATGTGGGAAAATTCAGATGCTGCCTGCTCCACTGCAGTTCTATTAGCAATGGGCAGTGGTCAGAGAGAGTACGGGCCAGGTATTCTGATCACACATTCACCCATCTCATGTAAGCGGAGCCCAGGATGAAATCAATACTGATTGTGTTGAAGTCATTGAACGGAGAATAGAAGGAGTACTCATGTTCTAGAGGATAGCTGGTATGCCATGAGTCATGAAGTCCCTTGTCTGTGAGCCAGGAACCAAAACAATGGGATACCAGTCTACTCTGTGCTCCATGCAGAGTGGGGACAGACGGGTCATGGTCTACATCCAATACACAATTAAAGTGTCCCCCCTACAAGCAGGAGCAGTCAGGTCATGAAAAAGTGCAGGTGTGAGTGTATTGAGGAATTCTCCCTGGTTATGGTTGAGTGTATAAGAGTCTGAACCAGAGCCTGAGAGGCATCTCTCTCTAAGCATTGAGAAAGAAGTTGAGGTGTACTGAGTGGCTTCTGGCAGTAGCTTGCCCCGCTCCTCTGCTGCCTGGGATTTGGTAGATTTGGCCCTTGATTGATTGCATCAATGGTGGTGAGCGCAACGTGTTAGCAATTACACCAGCCATGGGTTCCCCCACCGAGGGCTGAGCTATTCCTTTGGTGTGCATCCCTGTCCACACATCTTCTCGTGTGGAGAAAATGTGGGTCGTTTCGCCATCTACGACCCTGAGTTTCTCAGGAAACGTCAAGGCATACTTAATGTTTTGGTCATAGAGACGCTGTTTAACCTTGGCATAGGAGGCATGTAGCCGATGCACTTCCACTGTGAAGTCAGGGTAAGCAGTGATGGAAGCATCTTCAAATCGCCACGGCCCCTGAGTTCGGAAGCGCTGAAGGATCAAAACTCAGTTATGATAACTGAGGAGATGGCGTGGTGGAGCTCCCAGTAGAGGTGGTCTGCCGGCTTTCAGTGATCCCTTTCGATCGAGAAAAATGTCAGCACTTTACCAGCTAGCTCATTGTCATTGCTAGAGCCATTCCTCTATGAAAAATTCCATGCAGTGATCCTCTGTTCCCTTGGGGAACCCCATGATGTGGATATTGTTACGACTGGAGCGCCCTTCTGCATCTTCTGCCCTGCGATGTAGGGTCGCTACATCTGCACTCGGGAATTTCATCTGTGTCTACAGCGCCTGGACTGTGGGTCTCACACCGTCAATTGAGGATTCTGTTTCCTCAACTCTTTCATTCAGTGTTCGATGGTCTGTACGGAAGAGGTTAATATCATGAGAGACATTATCGATTTTGGCTTCCAATTACGTTTTAGTGTCTACGATATCCTGCATGACCCTCTTGAACTGTGTAGAATGTGTATGGAGAGTTGCTTCCAGTTGGTGCATTGTTGCTGAGGTGCTGTCCGTGAGGAGCGAGGAGGGTGTAAATTCCAGACGTTCCAGTAGTGAATGCTTGGAGACTTTAGGCTTCACCATCATGCTGTGATGTGACTCATATATCTTGGCTAGAAGTGTAAATAGTTACAGGTGCCACCAGTGTAAGGCATAAGGGAGTGATGGTGCCCCTGCAGGTGTTGACTGTTTGAGATGATGTGATGGTGATGCTGTGCTGTAGTCGTTAGTGCGGAGCGGGGCAATCCCTGTGTCAAGGTTGCTAGGAAGTACATTGGGGCAGCAGTGGAACACTGCATCCAGTAGTTGCCTTCTCATCTCTGGTCAATGACTAGAGTAATTGCCCTGCAAGTCTCTAGCCCATTATGGTGCCGCTCCAAGGGAGAGAGACAGGTACTCAAAAGGTCCTACGGTACCATGTGGTGCCAGTGTTCAGCAGTTTGGGGGGCTTAACTGTTAGCTGAAGAAATGAGCTGTTATTAGTGTGGGGATGGTTGTGTGCAGCAAATAAGGTCCCCTTAGGACTCCCTCTGAGCATGGCAGTACAGGACAGCACACTCCAGTGCAATATATACAGGTATTGTCTTGTTTGGTTATTGAGGCGAGGGGCTGTGTCAAGTGCAAGCTTGCAGGTACTCCCTGGCTTTAGTCTGTTGTGGACATCGGCAGCTGACATGGAGCACGGCTTACGATCCATGTGGGATAAAAACGTGCCCAGCTGGGGGAGATCTGATGGATCAGCAAGCTGTCATGCTGTGGTGAGGTCAGAATGTCTGTTTAATGTTGCTGGTAGCCCATCCAGGCCCCTCACTCACTGCCTTTGTTCCGCCTAGGCAGGGTTGAGTTCAGAACGCTCCCTTTTTACAAGGCCCTGGGCCACCTGCGCTTTGGCCCAGCTCCCGCTCTCTGATGAGCGCCATACAGGGTGATACCTGCTGTGCCGGCGGCAACAGTTTTGCAGGAGAACAGACCATGAAATGTCCACAGAGGGAGGTCCAGTATGCTGCACAAGCCGGTATGCATATTTTGTTGCAACAAGTGCACCATGGTCACTTAGAGGGCAACTGCATCTTATGGCCAGTTTGCGACGTGCTGTAGCCCGTGCTTGAGCTGGCAGGCTGCTGATCATTTATGGCCCCACTCGAAGGTGCCCATATGTCTGGAACATTGCTGTCGGTTCCACACTCCCCCGACAGCACAGACAGCAGACGGGAGGCAGTGGCAGTTACAGCCTGGATGTAAGCACAGCAGGGCAAGTCAGTCCAGTCACCAAGCTGGCAGTTCACTCTCCGTAAGCCCCAGTACCTCATCCCCATCAGGCGGGAAAATCAATTTTCAGATGTCCTCTCTACGCTGCATGCATCCAGGCAGCATTCACCCCAGTAGGGTAACTGTATGGGTAATATTCGGCAGGATGATGTTGGGGCCTGAAGCAGAGCTTTTCACTAAGCATCCGTCTTGGTTGCCATCTTGGCCATGCTGCCCTTCGTTTCTTTATATTTCTCTGTAGCTATGTTCACTTCTTTTCTCCCCTTTAAACTCTTTACCGCCACAGACGTAATGGTTACGTCTGGTGGCGCAGCGCTGAATGCCACGGACATAACCATTACGTCTGGTAGAGGCTCTGAGGGAAGTGCTAGCCCTCTCCCCGAGGGCCTCCCACCAACCCCTCAGGGCAGGACTGGAAGGGGAATCGCTTCCCCTTCCATCCCTGTCCCCCCATCCATCCCCCGTGACATCTGATGTGGTCAGAGCGCAATCGCACCCTGATCTCATCAGAGGTCGCCTCCCATCCCAGCGCGACCGAGTAGAAACAGATTAGTTTCTCTTCGGTACGGGGGTAGGGGAGACAAAGAGGCATGAAAAAGGAAGGAAAAGCTTTTCCTTCCCTTTTCATGTCTCTCTGAGCATTCCTGCAGCACGATCGTAAAGTGATCGTGCTGCAGGAATGCCACTAGACATCATGGATTTGTTTATTCTTTTGAAATTCTCATGAGGGGAGTGACCCCTTTGGCAAGGGTCACTCCCCAAGAGGGGGCATTTTATTTAAGGCCATTCTCCCTCACCGGGAGCAGATCACCCACTATTAATTAGGCTAATCTGCCCCCCAGGGTGGGCAGAAGCCACAAGACACCAGTTTTTATTTTTATTTTATTTATAGTGATAAGGGGAGCGACCCCTTACACAGGGTCGCTCACGTGGGGGCATTTTTTCTTTTTAGGCCTTTTTGCACCCCCTGGGGGCAGATTGGCCAATATATCAATTAGGCTGACTTGCCCCAGGGGGAGGCCAGAAGCCACTAGACACCAGAGATTTTGTTTTTACATTGATAAGGGGAGCAATCCCTTAGGCAAGAATCGCGCCCCTGGGGGCAAATTTATGTTAGGCTATTTCTGCCCCCCTTGGGGGAAGATCGGCCTATTTTAATTAGGTTAATCTATCCCCAAGGGGGCAGCAACCACTAGACTTCAAGGATTTTGTTTTGCACCAATTTCACACAAGGAGAGCAACCCCTTAGGCAAGGGTTGATCTCCTGGAGGGCAAATTTATATTAGGCCATTTCTGACCCCCTTTGGGGCAGATTGGCCTATTTTTGTAAGGCTTATCTGCCCCCCACTGGGACAGAAAGACCACCAGACACCATGGAAGACTTTTTTTTCAAAAAAAGAAGGTGGAGATATGGCGATACCCCTAATGCCCAATAAATGGATACAAAATTGTTCTTCCCACCGGTGGGCAGATGGGACAATTACCCCCGATCCACTCCCCGGTGGGGCAGAAAGCCTACTAGATGCCAGGGAATTCAAACAAACAAAAAAATAGTGTGGTGATGACTACCAACAAGTATGGGCATGGTTATGCCCTCACCCCAGCTAAAGGGGGTAACAGTCTTTCAGCTCTCCCCCGCACACTAAAAGATCTTATCCCAAACAAGAAGACATTTGATTATTTTGGGTTTTGGTTTTACATTTGGGCCATGAGAGCTTGTCTAACTCTCAAAATCGTCCCACTTGGAATGGTGAGGGCTGCACTTTTTGGACTTTGGGGTGTTGCCATCTAGAAAAATCTACGAGACATAGACACATCTGCAAACTAAACATCTGGGTGAGTTCAGGGTGGTGTGCTTCACACGCACCCCACACCATTTTCCTACCCACAATGCTCTGCAAACCGCCAACTTTGTTTGAAATCACACATTTTCCCCAAATTTTTCTGATGGAACCTTCCAGAATCTGCAGGAATCCGCAACATTCCTACCACCCAGCATTGTCACATCTATACCGATAAAAATTCTGCCCCACTTGTTGGCCTAAAAACATTTTTTCCAAACTGCCCTTTTGGACCTGCTTTGGTTCCCCCTCATTTTCGACATGTTTTTGGCTCTTCCCTGTCACAGGCACTTAGCCCACCTGCACAAGTGAGGTATCATTGTTATTGGGAGATTGAGGGGACCACTGGGTGATAGGAAATTTGTGCCAGTGCAGTGATCCCACACAGAAATTTGGAAAAAGTGTTTCTTTAGCTAAATTTGAGGTTTGCTGAGGATTCTGGGTATGAAAACACTGGGGGTCCACCCCAGTCACAACTCCTTGGTCTCCCTCAGGTGCCTGGTTTTCAGAAATGTCTGGGTTTGGTAAGTTTCCCTAGATGGCTGCTGAGCCCAGGACCAAAAATGTAGGTGCCCCCCCCCCCAAAAAAAACAGGTAGTTTTGTATTTGATCATTTTGATGTATCCATGTAGTGTTTCGGGGGCACCAGGTCTACCCACACAAGTGAGGCACCATTTTTATTGGGAGACTTGGGGGACTGCTGGGTGGAAGGAAATTTGTGGCTCCTCTCAGATGCCAGAACTTTCTATCACCAAAATGAGAGGAAAAAGTGTTTTTGTTGCCAAATGTTGAGGTTTGCAAAGTATTCTGGGTAATGGAACCTTGTGAGTGCCCCATAAGTCCCATCCTGGATTCCCCTAGGTGTCTAGTTTTCAAAAATGCACAGGTTTGGTAGGTTTCCGTAGGTTCCGGCTGAGTCAGAGGCTAAAATCCACAGATAGGCACTTTGCAAAAAACACATCAGATTTCAATGTAAAAATGTGATATGCCCATGTTGTGTTTCCTGTCGCGGGTATTAGGCCTACCCTCACAAGTGAGGTACCATTTTTATCGGGAGTCTTTGGGGAATACAGAATAGCAAAACAAGTGTTATTGCCCCTTGTCTTTCTCTACATGTTTTCCTTCCAAATGTAGGACAGTGTGTAAAAAAGACGTCTATTTGAGAAATGCCCTCTAATTCATATGCTGGTATGGGGGACCCAAAAATTCAGAGATGTGCAAATAACCACTGCTTCTTAACACCTTATCTTTTGCCCATTTTGGAAATGCAAAGGTTTCCTTGATACCTATTTTTCACTCTTTATATTTCACCAAATGAATTGCTGTATACCCAGTATACAATGAAAACCCATTGCAAGGTGCAGCTCCTTTATTGGCTCTGGGTACCTACAGTTCTTAATGAACCTGCAAGTCCTATATATCCCCACAACCAGAAGAGTCCAGCAGATGTAACAGTATATTTGTTTTGAAAATATGACATAGCAGAAAAAGGTTACAAAGTAAAATGTGGAGAAAAATGGCTGTTTATTTCACTTCAATTTCATTTTTTTATTCATTTCAGCTGGTATTTTCTGCAGGAAAACTCTGTAGGACCTACGCAAATGACCCCTTACTGAATTCAGAATTGTGTCTACTTTTTAGAAATGATTAGATGTCTGGGATCCAGCATTGGTTTCATACCCATTTCTGTCACTAACTGGAAGAAAGCTAAAAGCACAAAAAATAGTCAAAATGTGGAATGTCCCAGTAAAATGGCAAAATTGTCTTGAAACATGTGGTTTTCTGATTCAAGTCAACCTGTTCCTGAAAGCTGAGATAATGGTGATTTTAGCATCACAAACCCTTTGGTGGTGCCATTTTCAGGGGGAAAAAACACATGCCTTCTTCAGCAGCCATTTTTCCCCATTTGTTTAAAAAAAATGTTTGCTGTATTTTGGCTAATTTCTTGGTCTCCTCCTGGGGAACACACAAACTCTGGGTACCTCTAGAATCCCTCGGATGTTGGAAAAAAAGGATGCAAATATGGTGAGGGTAGCTTATGTGGACAAAAAGTTATGAGTGCCTAAGCGTGAACTGCTCCAAATAGCCAAAAAAAAGGTTTGGCACATAACGGTAAAAAGGCCTGGCAGCGAAGGGGTTAAGATCAGGTCTTGTCTGGTCAGTCTCTTTCTGATATTATTTATAACCCTCTGCCTCATCAATCATATTGGGGCTTGCAACACTGAGATCACTCCAACACTTGTGAAAGAATGCAACGTCACAAACTGGGCTCAGTAATGATGCAGGTAGCAGCAGTGTGAGTGCCACGCACATACACAACAGTTACTGCACACAAACAGAGCAGCACTGCTTCTTCACACACACACAAAATTGGTACAGCATGGCAGGAGTGTATGTCTTACATCACAACCAACAGTAATACATACAGTGTGAGAAAGAGCTGTGTAGAGTTACAAAGTAGGTTTAATATTAGCAGGAGTTTTGCAAGCTCTCACAGAAACAGAAAACACCAGGGCAGGAGCTGTGTAACTCTCTTTCACAAAACAGTTACAGCTTTGGGGAGAAGCAACAGGGCTCCTTACCTAACCAGAAACTGCATGGGTAGTAAAGTCTCCTCCATACAAATGCTACAGAGTGAGCATTATATGAGAGTGCATAACCCACTGAGGTGCACCACAGGAAGCAATCAAGTAGGCAATTTTTCATCAGTGATGTACAAGCGTGGCCGTGTATAACAGTAAAGGGCTCATAACAACAGATTTTGAGTTTGAAAATAGCAGAATGAAGGAAAATTAACAATTTGCGTGTTATCTATAGCTCCACTCTGAATTGTTTTTGCCATTCCTAGTTTCAGGAACACTGAAGTCTTGCTCTGTACATGTGAGTTAAACCAGCAGAGAAAGTGAATATTAAACAAGCACTCTTGCTGGAGCAGGCTCCCTCCTGCCCGCCCTCCTGCAGCATATCACATCCTCAAGATGTCCATTGCAGGTACTTAAGAATTTATGGGAAATTAAAACATTAACGGATTAATGTTTCTTGGTGTGTGTTCCACAAAAGAAGGTCAACAGGGCTCTGAGCCCCATTTTGCTTCTGTTGCTGGCGCTGCCTTTGTGATATTGGAGTCCCGGGGTCGCAAAGGTAATGCCAAGGGTCGCACGGGTCAAGCCAGAGATCACAGTTGTAGCTCCTAAATGACGTCCATGAAAGTACACCTAGGATGCTGCAACAATTTTCTAGATACTTGGATACATACACATATGACGACATGGTGTATATATACACCTATGTAAATACTTCGTAAAAGTGCATTTGTACAGGGTAACTTTTATTATTTTTCCTCCAATGGAAAAAAAAAAATATTTTCCCTACAGAAGGAGTTTCACCATATGGGCAATATGCTTCCCTGACTGCCAATCAATTTTGGTGGTGTTCCCTTCACATTCTTATCCCAGATAAGGATTGTTTTCTGCCATTGACAGAGGAGTAAATACCTTGCCATATCAAGGGTGGGACTGAGCTATGAAAAAAAAATGTATATCCACAAATAAACATTGTTCTAGATTTTCATCTAATTTCCGTGGCATTCTCAACCTGGAATGCTCACTTCCTGCCCATGTGATCAGTCCTACTTTCACCTAGTATTACACGCAATTGGTGTGAAATTACAAGTGAGTAAATAGATTTAGGAGTGCACATTCCCATTTTGTGAATTGCAAATATGAATTTGCACATCATAAAATTGGCCTATCTGTACAACTTATTTCAATTGAGGTGGGTAAATGTCTTGGTGAATCTGGTCCTACGATTTAACTTGCTTCATGTTGGTTTTATTAACCGCGTCTCGGGGAGGAAGCAGATCGGCCTTGTCATAAAAATTGTTTCAGTCATTTCCTCAACTGAACATGGTTGTTGTAGAATGTGAAGTCAAGTGGTAACACATTTAACATCTTTGAGCGCTGTTACCCAGAAAGTGGGCCTACTCATGGAGGAGAGATGTGGTATTGGTACTATTCTTAGCCTATTACAACCATAATACAGTTATTGGGTTGGGACGTAGTTAGAAAAATTTATCACATCTACTCTATACCCTTGCATGTTAAACCTTCACTCCATCAGCACATATAGAAGATGAGTATGATTGTTGGTGCTGAAAGTTGCAGAGAGGAGCAAGAAGTCTAGAGAGAAGAGAACAGAGCTTCTGCATCTTAATCAGATGTTTTTCCACAGCCATTCAACAGGAGTTCTTCTGTAGGTCAGCAAATCCTGAAACCTGGCTGACAACTATGCAGTGGAGATTGTTTCTTTAAATGCTCATATATTTACCATATACTTACCAAGGCTTTTAAGCTAGATATAAGAAACATCACTTCTCACTGCAAAGATGCAAGTTGCTAGGATTCGCTTTGCTCTGATACTATACCTTAAGGGAACAACAGAAAAAAGAGCTTTCAGAAGCACTTCAGAAGAAGGCATGGACTCCATCAACCTGTCAATTTCTTTGACAAGATTTGACAAGGCAGAGTGCAAGGAACAACACTTGCTTGTAAACGTTCATTCCTGCCAAAAGGAATCAGTATGTTCGTCTACCACCATTTTGTGAGATACCAAAAGTATCCTTTGTGGTGTCCCAGGTGTATAGTCTGCACTCACTCTTTTTAAAACTGTATGTGAGGTCACTAGTAAACTTAAAATCAGTAGCAGGGGTCAGTGTTAAGTGTATGCAAACGGCACTCAACTGCTCTTTGAACTCTCACAGTTACCTAGTTGTCAACTTGGACAGGCCGAAACATCACCCTTAAATGAGTGCCTATCGATGGTCCTCTGGTGGATGTAAAAACATTATCTCAAGCTCAGCCTCTGAAAACTGCACTTCTGCTGACTGAGCCATCCACCTTTATCTGTAATCCAAGTCTCTGTCCAGTGACAACTGGTCCACCACCATCCAAGTAATAGATTTATTTCAAATGTGGCATCTACCTTAATGTCAATTTGTCCTTAGACGAGAAGGTGGTCAGGGTATCTGGTTACTGTTTCATCTAAACAAGAACCTCAAATGTGCCATTTGTCACGACTCTCTCTTGTGCCCTTTCTGCAGTGGATTTTAAATACCAAGTTCATGTAAACCTTCCCTTGTGGCAACTCTCTGTCTTGAGCAATTGATCGTCTCCCTCCAAAAGCTCTTGAACCAACCAACCTCCTGTACTGTTGCTAGTTTAGTCTGTTGTGCTCTTGCAGAAGAACCATGTGTTTCCTGGGCAATTAACTGTATCCGCCATGACCTGTTGACTTTTATCACAATGCTCTTGGGTTCTGTTTATCATGGCTAATTGTTTCCAACTGTCGCTTCACCTGCAAGGGGTCATATTAGTTTTGGGTAACACATGCTTTTCCCCAAATTCCCTGAAATATTTCATTCTTCCACGCGAGACATGTGCCTTTCTGGAGTAGTCGCTTCTTCCAGCATAAATTCCCCATCTGAACCTGAATAGGCACTTGGTCTTGTTCCAATCCTGAACAAGCATCTTTCCTGCACTCACCTCCTGAAACACACTGAAACATCAGTGCTCTAGTCTTCCAAGCTTTCTTGCCGATCCCATGATCCTGACTCCTTTGACACTTCCTGTGTCTTCATTCATGGACTACAAATCAGCCTAACCTTGGGCTTTTTGCACCACAGCCTCCTGTCTTGCTTCAGATTCCAGTTAAAGAACTAAGACAAAGGTAAGTACTTGATCTTCAGGTTAGTGCACATTAATCCACAGTTTAGTTTATTAATCCAAGACTGAGTTTCATGAAGATGTGAGTACACCCTTGGATACCTGGCATTATAT
This sequence comes from Pleurodeles waltl, assembly GCF_031143425.1. Taxonomy (NCBI): domain Eukaryota; kingdom Metazoa; phylum Chordata; class Amphibia; order Caudata; family Salamandridae; genus Pleurodeles; species Pleurodeles waltl. Next base: position 834,129,616 of record NC_090440.1, read on the forward strand.
GAGTTCCTGAGACCCAAAGAGGCCTTTCGCTACAAAATCTTTTCTCTGAAGCACTCCATACTTTATTGTACCTGAACTGAAGATTGTTTCTACAGTATTCCTTGACTAGTTGTATTGAGTATTTAAGGAAACTTCTAGTGCACAAACTTACATTTGAGTTTTGATCTGAACACTGTGTGTTATGACTTTCTTGGGGGTGCCAGAAAATTCCAGTTTATTTTTTTTGTTCTTGCTCTCTTATGAAATATTTATGATGAAGCCTGTAAGTGTACATTATTTGTAAACCATTGCTAAAACATTATGAGCTGGGAATTGTTGGTAAGCAATGTTTCTTGTTGTTTCTAGTGCTCTGCACCTGCATCTACACTAACAAGGTCCAGGGAGTTCAGACCCTGCTAGGCAGTGTTGCAAGGCAGCAGAGTAGACCCAGTGACGCCAGTCTATGTTTTCTTGTTTTATTCCATTCCTCTTCTCTTCTACCCTGGAGGCAGTGGGTAAATTACGATTGATGTTACCTGATTTTGTTCACTACCTCTGGCGGCCTGGAGGTCCAGCATCGTCTCTGCAGTTTGAACCAGGTGATCCACACCTGCATATGTCAGTTGTCAATTATCTGGTGATTTGGCAATGCTATCTAACTTGTCACTCCGGAAATTCCCTATATACTCCTAAATTAGTCTAAAATGTTTTGTGGTGTATGATTGCTGGCCTTTTCCATCATAGTCACATTTTTCCCCTACATTGCACATGCTGCATTTGCTTTTGGTCCACATCAGAATAGTCTTAAAAGTCTTATAGCTGTATTATAGCTGTAGAGCCCCTTTTCCTAGGCCATCAGATATCTTAGCTGACAATTTCAGTTGCCATCATTGCAAGAGAGACTTAGCTTGCTTTAATTCTTCTATCAAGGACACCAACTGTTACTTTTGGAGGTTGTGTTTTTGCAGTGGTTGTGGCAAAAGAATGGAGCACTCTCCACAAAATCTTTTACTCGAAATAGGAAGAAGCTAGGCACCTGGCTCTTTAACCCATAGCCCATTGTCATTCCTCTACATTTTGGGGGTCATTCTGACTTTGGCGGGCGGCGGAGGCCGCCAGCCAAAGTCCCGCCGTCAGAATACTGCTGCGCGGTCAAAAGACCGCCGTGGTAATTCTGAGTTTCCCGCTGGGCGGGCGGGCGACCGCCAGAAGGCCGCCCACCCACCCAGCGGGAAACCCCCTTCCACGAGGATGCCGGCTCCGAATGGAGCCGGCGGAGTGGAAAGGGTGCGACGGGTGCAGTTGCACCCGTTGCGATTTTCAGTGTCTGCTATGCAGACACTGAAAATCTTGGTGGGGCCCTGTTAGGGGGCCCCTGCAGTGCCCATGCCATTGGCATGGGCACTGCAGGGGCCCCCAGGGGCCCCACGACACCCGTTACCGCCAGCCAGGTTCTGGCGGTCAAAACCGCCAGAACCAGGCTGGCGGTAAGGGGGTCGGAATCCCCATGGCGGCGCTGGAGGATTCCTCAGGCCATTTCCCGCCGGTTTCCCTTTTCTGACCGCGGCTTTACCGCCGCGGTCAGAATTGGCCTGGATGCACCGCCAGTCTGTTGGCGGTGCATCCGCGGTCCCCGGCCCTGGCGGTCGGAATGACCCCCTTTGTGTTTACAGCTCCTTACATGTTCTTTACTCAACCTAGCGTCTTTCTTTCTCTTTCTGCTTTCATGATTCCCAGTTTGTGATTTGAAATAATTATTGCGGTTTCAATATGTGACAGGATGCCTAGGTGAACCAATGTTTTAGGAATAAATATTAAGACAGCATAACATAACCTGCTTAAAGTACATTTTATGACCACACCCTTTGCAATAAAAAGTGCAGGGGGTTGTGAATAAAATACAAGCCACACTTATTAATAATGCAGGGCTACACAAAACATTTAATACGAAAAACAACTAATCTAATGATGAAAAGAGCAGGTTAACTTTGTTTGAAACAGTATTACAGGTGTGAAATCATATAACCCTCTTAGCATTAATCTTCCATGACACATAAATATTGAACATATTTGTGAGCATCCGTTGATACAAAAAATAGTATGTAAAATGTTTTGAAGACAGCTGATTGGTTGTAGGTAGCAATCATGTATAACATTTAAAAATAAAATTAAGAGGCTGGTTCAAGCACAATGTTTATTTATCTTTCCAAGCAATTTCTCACCTTCTGGACTTCAAAGGCATCATTAAGGCAGATGAAATTGGTGATTGCCCGCATTGCAATCGGGAGCTTTCCTATTGCTTTCAAGTCAATGGGCTTCTTGTGAGCCCTCTTGATAAATGCATTCATCCACCAGTATGTTCCTTTTGAGATCAAGTTCACAAAGGGTTGTAGGAATCTCACTCCTAGATCTTGAAGGTCTTCGGGAGGCTTCACCTCCTTTGGGGATTTGAAGAACACATATCTCTGGGAAATAAACCAACACAGTTTCATTACAATATTCTAAAGTGAGTGAAAAGGTAAATGTGCATTGCAAGATTGCTTTGTTAATAACAAAACCAAAAAATACTGCTTTAACATGGTTAGGATGACCATATTTTTCCACTCCAATACAGGCACCTTTTTCAGTACTGAATAGGCCAACACTGACACAATTTGTGTAATTTTGGAAATTTCTGCACAATTAGGCCTAATTTCGTTCAATGATGTCCAAAGTTTGCATAACTACGAAAAAGAAAATTATGCAAGTTTCACATACTCACAGTCCTGGACTTTCTTGTGAATACCCAATACATTTTGGATGTAGTAATCTTGCTTTGCTCCCATTGAACTAATTACATAACACATCTGAAAAAAGGATTTGCTAGTGGAAAGTTCGAGACTGGAGAGGGACTCTGTGCTGACCTGAAGTGAGAGGGGATTTAACCCTTTATTGTTTATTGATTTAGAACTTCTGTATAGCAGGTACAAGCCCCAAAGAGCATCATAGCGCTCCAGACAGCATGGTAGAAACCAATAGCATGTAGCACAGCAAACAAAATGGTGGACATGATAGCTAGGTTCATTATTTCATATAATCTTTAATTCACAGCACTATAGGGTAAGATGTTGAACGAACAAAGGGGCTGATTTACAAAATCAGAGATGTATTTCAAACAAATGCACATTGTGTACTTCTTTCTTTTCTGCATTGTTTACAACAGGCGGTGTGTTACTTTATGGCTGTTAATTAAACTAGCACTTCAATGTCCCTGGCCAAGCCTTTGACACCACTGACATGTCTACTTTCCCACATGCAAGTGGCCATTTTCTGAATGTTTTATACACGTATGAATATAGTACGAATATGTAGTAAGCACAAGTTAAACAAATATAAGTGTGCACATGCCATCTATACAAATCATGTTTAGTCTATACAGGCCTACATTATGGCTTTTCCGAAGCATAAGTTATACTTAACTCTGGAGATATTTAATGACTCGCCTAAAAGGTGCACGCATTGCCTGCATAGCATGATGTAATTTATGTGCAAGCTCGTTCTGCAAATGATAGAGGTCACAGTAGCACTAAATGTGCTACTTTCATACTCATCCCCTCAAGCGGCCTGCGTACATCATCCCACTGCTCCCCTTATCTCTTATCTGCCCCCCCCCCCACCTTATGCCACCTTCTCTTGCACTTAGTCCATGCAAAATCTGACACCTGAGCTGTGGTGCAATTGCTATGGTAGAGGTGAGTAAGGCATTAGCTTGCATTTCACATGCTGTTTGACCTAGAGAACCCTGGAGAGCCCACATCTGTCCTCGAACCAGGTAGCCCAGCTGGCACGGTCGATTGCAAACAGTAGAGGTTAAAAAGACCCAGGCTAAATGAAAAATGATGCATGAATAAAACATTGAGCAGAACACACGCTATAAAATATACATTGTTCTAAAAATATTTGCGCAATATGATAGCTGTGAGAGTCGGACGCTGTTTCCTTTGCAAACAAAAAGCTCCAATCTAATTCAGAATTCTACAAAAAAGGCTTCAGACAATCTGTCATCATTGGTCCTTTAACTCAGTTTCTGAAATTCGTTTAATGAAAGCATTCAGGAGAGCAGAATTCAGGATCTGCGCTCTCGGGCTTTGCAGGGCACAAGGCTCAACTGATCTGAGGTATCATATTAACCATTTTAGTCCTTGCTTCTATGAGACCCTGGCCACGCTACTGAATTCAATGTCAACGAAATTGATTTTGTTGTTGTGCAACAAAATACATCTTTAAATTCACAGGAAAGAGGGTGCAAGAATGATAATTTGTAAAGAGGGACCTACGCACCTGTTCAAAAACGTAACTCTAGGGTATCTGGAAACAATAATGGATCAAAGCATTCGCCTGTGACACTCACCCTCACTCGGATGACGTTCATCTCCACCGCCAATAGCATCCCGTATAAAACAACCAAGAGTCCGGTGAGGCAGAAGCGAAGTTGCGATAGGCCAATGCCATTGTCACAGAACTTTACAAATTTAATAGTTTTTGTTATAAAAGCTATTGTCCAGTATACAAGCAGAGCTGCAAAAAAAAGATATGATGGAAACTTAGTGTTTGAAGGATTTATTGTCAGGATATACAAACGCATCACACAAATACTATTCCTTCCTGAGTTTAAGACCTGTATTGCATGCTCCCATCTGACAGTACCTCGCGTGGGAGGTGCATTATTAGCATATGTTCATAAGTATTAATTGCATATTGAAGACTGAATGGAATATGACGGGGCTCTTGGTGAGTGTCTGTTTCATTCGGTGCCGCAGAACCAATTCTCCACCAAGTTGCAGTACACGGAGTTCTGCACCTTAAGTGCCCTCCAACCTCCGCTCTCCCTCCTTTCTCATGATCTGGTGGTGGGCCACACCCTCCTTCTTGTCCCTCGTCCCCCATTGTGAACCTCACATTGGACACTCCTCCTGTTCAGCAGAAGAGCAGGGATCACAAAAGTTTTCTTTGCTTTACGGGGTGAGTAGGGCTGGATCAATGTGATCCAAGTGAATACATAGAACCCAAATGCATCTTTGGGTATACTAGCTCTAGACCCGAGCGCATCTTTGGGTATACCACCTCAAGATCCATGCCAGTTTTAGAACTTTCACAAAACTAAAAGGTGCAACGAGGCAAGGTCTCTGCACATGAAATGATGCATCAGAAACACCCACAGACCTAATCATGTCTAAACTGTTTTAAAATTTAAAAGGAAGTTTTGGCATTTATACTCCATAGCTCATGTACCAGGGTTATTAGTTAGTCTTTCCACACCTCATTCTTTAGGTGTGTGTCTCCCTCTTTGGAGTGCTGCCCCATACTCGTCATTCTCAAAGAGCTCCAATAACTGTTATCATTTTTTACTCTCAGCATTCATAATATTTACCTTAAAACATTCTCGTTTGGTCCTAACCCTTCATTTTTTTGTGCACTCTTTAATCGTGAGGCGTCTAGTTTTACACTGCAAAGACTACAATATTCAATAGAGCTCGGATATGCTACGAGAATGTTTTTCACATTAGTGGCTTTGACTGGACCCTTTTGTCTTACATAACTGCAATTCTATCCTTCGAGATAATGAAATTAGCTCAGACTGATGTCACCAAACTTCTCGCTCAACTTAATTTAAGTCCTGGTCAGTCCATACCATTTATAAAGCGCCTTAACTAAAAGATTTCCAGGTGCACTGTATCTCAGAGACAAGGATGTAAATCAAGCCTTACTGAAGAAACATGATTTTTAATTGTTGTCCTAAAATACCCAGATTTCTGGATTGGCTGATGGTAATGGGTACAGGGTTTCAAATGCATTCTCTTGTCACCTTCACGAGCCTTCCACATGGTACTTGTGAGATAATCTGGGACAGTTAGTTGCTTCGAAATATTAGGTCTAAGCGGTTTTACAGGCAAGGACCTCTGACACCATGGTTGACAGGGCTCTTCCTTGTTATTCTGTACCTGGCAGCTCTTTTACAGCACCTTTATATTGATAGACAGACTGTCCTTTATGTGCAGGTTATTCAGCAAATTATTACAATCATGTTCTATGTATGCGTATCTCGCATAGAATGCTAGGGCTGTCAATTAAGATGCGCTATTGGGGGTAATAACCATGAAATGCTGCTATACATCTCTGTTGTTGTCATCCTTCTGGGGTTCAAAGAATACATATCCTTCAGTGGAAGAATTAAGAATCCACCCTATTTTACGTATCACTTAATATTACGTAGGTTGCTTTATTTAATTTTATTGCACTGGTGTATACAAGGCAGATAGTTAGCCTCGGAGGGTAGGAGAACACCGTACAAAGTATCAGGGTACAAAGCGCACATGTGATTATAGAGAGACAAGCAGAAATGTTGAAAATGAAAAAACCCCACTGATTATATATTTACCTCAGAGCACTTGAAAAACCAGGCTGATGTTTTTAAAGTAATGGTGAACTACTTTGAGTCACGACCCAATTTTATATTGTTTATTGGAAGAGTTGTAAAGAGGAAAGTGTAATCACTTATATTCGCGCCGAAATAACTCAGAAAGAAGGGCCCTGTTTCAAGGCAAAACGTTTGGGGGAAGGCCACTCTGAAACTGACAAGTCTGAGAGGGACTCTCAGCATCCCCAGGCCTTACTGAAAGATTTGATGGAAACGAGCCCTGGGAAGGCGTTTTGTTCTTTCTATGACGAAGCTGGCCCTTATCCTCTTTTACCCTTTTTTAATTCAATTTGTTTAACCGTCTAGTGGTTATTGACAGTTTCTTTCTAATGGAGACAAACGAGAATAAAGAAATGGTTTGATCCACATTACACTATAGCCCATTGTAATCTATTCTATGTATGAAAAACACCTGTATTAATACCAAGATAGAGGTTACTGTCTATAGATCTATTCATAGAAAAATCTCTAATGGTTAGGAAACTAGCACTACAACAGTATGCCTAGGACAAGCACCAAACAGCCTGTGCCGGATTTGGGAGCCTTCTGGACAGTTAATAACTACGTTTTTTAACATTAGCACAGCTCTGAAGATGTCAGTCAAGGCTGAAGCATGGGTCCCCCATATTCGTAACATACATTCTAATACAAGTAGATGTTTGTTTTGTTTTGTGACCTGTTGTTTTTATCCTCAAGGAGTTTGCTGATGCAATCAATAATAAACCTAAGAGGAAGACGTCTGGCCCTGACAAGGAGCCACTGGACATATCTAAAAACAGCCCAGATCTTTAGCTACCAATTCTAATAAATACTATAGAGCCACGAGCTCAAACCACCCTTTGTCATAGTTACAATCAACTATGGTACCAAATTTCAAGAAATAAAATAAAAGTTACACCAATTTTGTTGTGAGATTTATCTGTAAAATTAGCAGGCAATTTCCTTATCGATAGCTTGTCTGGGTGGGCAAATGAAAAGATTATTATTTCAGACCTCCAGTTTGGATTTAGACCAGGGTTGCATCTTAATCTGTATCTCCTGATGAATAAATACGTAATTGCCATGCCAGTGTCACTACATATATCCCTTATGCACTTAAGCTCATCCTTCAACCGCATTCATTGATCTAAGCTGTAGTAGATTGTGTTGTCCATAGGGGTAGTGTTGGAAATGGCCTTTCTACAGGGTCATCCACAGACTTTTTGCCTTCCTCCCTCTCTTTTTATGACCTCATTTTTGATGGCTTAGGACTCTGTGGACTTTACCTCTGCTAAACAGTGCTAAAGTGCATATCCTCTCTCCTTAAAACATGGTGACATTGGCTCATACCCAATTTGTTTATTTAATTTACTTGTAAGTCCCTAGTAAAGTGCACTACATGTGCCCAGGGCCTGCAAATTAAATGCTACTAGTAGGCTGCAGCACTAGTTGTGCCACCCACATAAGCAGCCCCCCTAACCATGTCTCAGGCCTGCCTCTGCAGTGCCTGTGTGTGCAGTTTCACTGCTACTTCGACTTTGCATTTAAAAGCACTTGCCAAGCCTAAAACTCTCCTTTTTCTACATATAAGACACCCCTAAGGTATGCCCTAGGTAACCCATAGGGCAGGGTGCTGTGTAGACAAAAGGCAGAACATGTACCTGTGTAGTTTACATGTCCTGGTAGTGTAAAACTCCTAAATTCTTTTTTGCACTACTGTGAGGCCTCTCATATATCGTTTGAGTGGTAACGTCTGATCTAAAAGGAGTAGGAAGGTTATATTTAGTATGGCCAGAATGGTAATACAACATCCTGCTGACTGGTGAAGTTGGATATTATATTAGTATTTTAGAAATGCTACTTTTAGAAAGTGAGCATTTCTCTACACTTAAATCTTTCTGTGCCTCTCAATCCACATCTGGCTAGGTTTAATTGACAGCTCCCTTGTGCATTCACTCAGACAAACCCCAAACACAGGATACTCAGCCTCACGTGCATACATCTGCATTTTGAATGGGTCTTCCTGGGCTGGGAGGGTAGAGGGCCTGACACTTACATGTCAAAGGACTGTAGCCTGGCCTCATACCCCCTTCTGGGACCCTGGCAGACAGGATGGAACTGAAATGGGGACCTTGTGCACTTCTAAGCCACTCTTTGAAGTCTCCACCACTTCAAAGGCACATTTGGGTATTTAAGCAGGGTCTCTGACCCTACCAAGTTAGACACTTCTTGGGGTAGACACTACTTCACAGACACTTCAGGACAAGAAACCTGCTGTTGAAGAATCCCTGAACCAGACCTGCCAAGAGGAACTGCCTGGCTGCCCTAAGGACTCACTGGGACTGCTTTTCTGACAAGGACTGCTGCCTTGCTGCTCTCTGGCTGTGCTGAGAAGTGCTCTCCAAGGGCTTGGAAAGAGCTTGCCTCCTGTTCCCTGAAGTCTCAGGACCAAAAAGACTTCTCTCCTGCAACTGGAGTCCCTGTGCGGTGAAAATCTGATGCACAGCCTGCTAAAAACGACGCACAGCCTGCCCCGCGGAGAGAAATTCACCACACGCGAACCGGAACAACGCATCGTGATGTCGCAAGGAGAAGATCGATGCAGCTCCTGCGTTGCGACCGGAACTTCGACGCACGGCCCATCGGATAGTTGCACAGCCGACACAGGATGACGCAGCCTGACTTCCAGAGAGGGATCGACGCAGTGCCTGCCGTGCGGGAGAAATTTCCACGCAACGCCCACTGGATCGAGGCAGCGCTTGTGACTTCGCTCTGCAAGCTCAGGATTCCATGCACAGACCCCGGGGCACCAGAAAATCCTGCAACCCGAAGAGGAACCAAGTCCGCGCACCGGAAATTGACACAAAGCCTTCTCGTGCATGAAAAATAACGACTCAAGTCGGTGTGCGAAGGGGCAAAACAGACGCACACCTCCCCGTTTTCCACGCATCGCCACCTCTGCAGTCCCTTGCGGAGATTTTGAACGCGAACCAGGTACTTTGTGCTTGCAAGAGACCTTTGTTGTTTTTAAGAGAAATTTACTTGTTTTTAAAAGATTTAACACACTTTTTATCACTTTTACAGTGATATCTCAACATCTACTTATTGCATTTTCATCATTTTTGACCTGCATCTTATCAGATAAATATTAATTATTTTTCTAAATACTGTGTTGTGTATTTTTGTGGTGCTATATGGTGTTATTGTAACATTTATTGCCCAAATACTTTACACATTGCCTTCTAAGTTAAGCCTGACTGCTCAGTGCCAAGCTACCAGAGGATGGACACAAGATAATTTGCATCGTGTGTGACTTACCCTGACTAGAGTGAGGGTCCATGCGTGGACAGGGGTTAACCTGACCCAATCAAAGACCCCATTTCTAACAGGTAGAAGTTCTGATTGTTAATTTTTTGCGACAACTACCTTTTCAGCCAGGATAAGGTAAGGTTTGGGAAGAATTTACTGGCTCCTTTAACTTAGGTGAAAGGGTATGTCAGGGTCAAGGTCACATCCTTGGCCCATTCCTTTTTATTTTCTACCTCAACCAGCTGGAAGACATTTTGGGCTCCCAAGGACACGATATGCCATCTTTCCCGATTCCAGTGTCATTATATGCTGACAATGCCATTGTAATGGCTTGGTCAGCTAATGCTTTTAAGAAACTGTTGGAGTCATTTGTACTGTAAATGGAGCGTTGAGAACTCGGTACCAACTTTAGAAAACATTTATAATGGTAATTGGTCCAACATAGACCAATTGAAGAATGTTGAGGATCAAAAAGTAGACAATCAATGAGGTTAAATATTTGTGTACCTCAGTGGGTGTTTTGTTGACTGCTTCAATGGGTGGCATCAACATCTGATTACCAGAAAGCAACAGTTCGCTAAATTGTGGAAGGTATCAAATTCAAATTTCGGTGCTAAATCCCTAATATCCAAGCTGGGCATTTCCAAATCTAAATGTATGTGAAAAGCTAACTATGGTGCAGGTATATGTGCTTCTGTTGATGCTATCAATTTTAAAACAAAAGAGAACTGTTTTGTTAGGATGTGTTCTAGCTTTACCTCCAAGAAGTTCTGTTCTTTGTCATGAAATGCTTGATCAGGTTTATCTGGAAGATATTATTAAACTTCACCCTCTACTCCTTAGGGTGTACCTGGACCAAGTCCAAGACCACGTTTAATAAAGGAGTGATTATTGATTGTTTATCACTGGATGATGCTGTAAGAGTTGATTTTGAGTTAATAAAAATGTGTGCTTAATGTTATGAACATTTCTGTACTAAAACAAAAACACTGCTCATTTGAAATACTATATTTTATTGTGTTCGACAACTAGGCCTGCGCGAATCAGGCCTCAACACCATATTGTTTTACAATTCAGCCATTATGTATGTTTACATTTTTCAATCTGACACTTCACATAACCAAATTATGCTTTGAGGCTCTGTGTTGACATACTGCTTTAGAAAAACTCTGGAGGAAGCCTATTGCGACATCCAAGGCTCTTCCTGCTAATAACATCCATTATTTTTGTATCTAGATTTTCACTGTTACATCCGATGATTTTAGGTGAGAATACGGCACATTAATACTCGGTTAGGGTATAGTGCTAGAATGGTGGCAATAGGTGACATTTTGTAAATCTAAAATGTGATTTGTTTAACTTTGGTCACCCTATGTTGACTGTGCAGTTCCCATTGACTTATTTTGCTGATTTGTTTACACAAACTGAAACAGTTGGATGTGAGCCAGTATGGTTTGCCCAGACATTACAAGATAAGTAGTGTGTCAATTTGCTTGTGATTTTGACTTAGAAAATTCTGTTTTGAGACTTGACTTCATGTTAAACACTTTGCTGCATCTGACTGAGCCTTAAGCTAATTTCCAATACCGATGACCATGCATTGTGATTAACTTTATATTTTTGCCTTCTATATTGACCCTTAATTTTTAAAATAAACCTTTATGATTTCTGAATTCTATGGAATCCATCCTTTTTGATTCAAAGCTTAAGTATTGGCCATGTCGATTTATTTTCTGTTAGAACAGTTGGGGCACTTTGCCTCATGTGTTCTTGAGGTTATTACAGCCTATGATCCTGACTAGGCACTTTAGCTTCAATTATATGATAATACAGCAACAGCAATGCCCCGACAATCTCTTTGTTAAAACATTTTAAATCAGTATCTCTGGAAATCAGCAGACCCAACTTGTTTCTTAAACCTTCATCGCTTACCAAACAGGAAACGTTTTGGGTTGCTTTTTCACCTTTTAAAGTGCTTTGTGGGAGGATAGCAAACTTGTAAAATAATCTGGGAGATCCTATGTTTGTCAAAATTGTTCCTATTATTGAACATTATCTAAAGTTTTATTCAAAACTCTCAAAATATTTTTATGATGCATATTATGCAATGTACACTTTCTTTTTAGTTTTTCCTAAAGGATGAGTACCAACAGATCAACTGCCTTCTTGTCCTTGTGATTTTGTCTCTGCTCAGTCCACAATGCACTTCGTGTGAGCCAATACCATTGCTTAAAACTTTGAATTTGTCTTCATTCAAAACGGCCCTCAGTTTATCTGAAAATGCTCTCTGTCTAGATCACTAGCTATTATCATTTTTTCTCCCTGGTGTTATTAATGTAAGGATTACTTTGAAATGTAAAGACATACCATGAAAACATACCATTTTCATCTTTATTATTTTCTATTCCTGATCTGAGTCATGGATGTGCATTTGTGCATTTTGATGAACTGTCTTATATTCATTTTATATATGTTTTACTATTTGTATTTATAGTTTTTTTCCCTAAAGAAAAAGCTGATTAATAATATAATAAATAAATCAATGTTAACAAAGAAACAGGAATATTTTTAATTAGATTTTAAATTAAGAGCCCATCTTTATCCCCAAATCTATTTGTTGTGGTGGTGACAGTATGTTGTTTCTAGAGACCCTCATGGTCTTCACCATCCCGTATGCTGGCCATTAAAGTCTCTCACAGCAGACAGAGAACATTGGAAATGTTAACCAGCTAGGACCACTGTCTTTGCTGGTTTAAAGACTCAAGACACGCAGACAAACAGCAAAGGTTTATACCTAATGGACAACAAATACACATTTAAATTATAGAATGATCTGCACATTAGCTGAATACTCATGGAACAAATGTCCAAATGACTGAAGGCTGTCTTCTGGCAGTCACCTTCATTAAAAACAAGGAAGGCATGATGCAGCCCTGTGGAAAACTAGAGATAATGGTAGATGATACATGATAAAAAAAGTCAAAAAGGTACGCAGCATCCAGTTTGACAAATAATGAGACAATTCATTCACATGGCTGCCTCGCCCTAACTGTGGTAAAAAATATATTCAGGTGCTGATGATAAATTCTACCATTTTCTTCAATCAGCAATAGGAATGGATTCAATGTCTCATCTTGGCTGAAAACCCATTAAAAGTAGATTTAACAAGTCATTGCCCTCAATATATTGCTCAAGCTCTTCATTTACATCCTTCTAAAATAGATTGGCCAGAAAACGTTAAAAAAAAACAAAAAAAACTGAAAGGTTGTTACCTAATTCTAGGGATTCCAGAAAGATTTTGCAAATGAGGTGAATGCTGCAGTTCGAGGTCCTTAGCTTTCTTCTCCTTAACAGAATATTCATATGAGATGTTAGTTTATTTTCACGTCTTCATGAAAATATTGATAGTATACTGTATGAATTTGGCACCATACCCCACCACAATGCCCTCTAAAAAAACAATAACTCACTAAGGGTCTCATTATGACACAGGTGGTCCCACTGTGGGACTGCCAGTGCCATAGCGAGGGGGCTGCCGTCATGCTGGTGGCGCCACCCCCCGTCGTATTACAATGTCCCTGCTGGGCTGACCTGCAGGATCATTGCATTATGATGTTCCAGCTGAGCTGACTGGCGGGAACAGTGCTACGGGTTTGGTCTTTGCTCCCTTAAGGGAGTGGAGGCCAATACCATAGCACACCAGCCCCCTCAGAATGCGCACACACAGTCTTCAAAACATACAGTGCGCGTTCAAAGGGTGCTAGGCAGGGGGATCCTGCACTGCCCATGACATGTCGTGGGCAGTGCAGGGGCCCTCTCATGGTCCCCAGCACTGGCTTTCTGCCAGCCATTCCATGGCGGTGAGACCACCATGGAAAGGCTGGCATACAGTGGCGTTGTGATCGCCTAGGCTGACAGCGAATCCAACTGCTTTCAGCCTGTCGGGAACAATGCTACTGGCCGGTGCGGGAATCTTGAGACGGTCCGACTGCCAGGGTTGTAATGTGGCACTCAGAACTCCTGGAGTGCGGCGGTCTGACCATCACTGCGAGGCTGGCTGTCTGAAGACCGCCAGCATCATAATGAGGCCCTAAGTATTATTTTGTGCTGGATAAAGGCCAGCAGATGTAACAGTTATCACACTACTTGCCTATTGTACACACATATGTTCCAACATTGAGAACTGCTTATGTTCAGGATAGTACAATTGACAAGCTGTATCCCTCTTTTCTGCTAACAGTCAATACTTTTCTCTTTGAGGTCGATTTAATAAATGCTTCCTAGTCATCTATCAGCTTCAATGTTTTTCTGTGTCATCAAGTAAACCTTCTGTCAGGCCTAAACCTTTCTTATTAATAAATATAGGTCACCCCTAAAGTAGTCCTTAAACAGTCCACAAGGTAGGGTGTATTGTATTTAAAGAACAGGATATTTCTTTTAAGTTTCACATGTTCTGGTAGTGAAAAACTCCTAAAATAATTTTTCACTATTGCAATGCCGATTATTCCCAGTGTATAACATTGGGATGCCTTATTACATTTAATAAGTGATCACTTTGATTGGGACCAGATTGGGATGCCAATTTTGCTCTTAAATGAATTGCAATTTAAATCCCTCATTAATGGTAAAGTGAGATTTTAAGTTACAATTCTGATAATGTCACTTTTAGAAAGTTGACATGTTCTTGTTCTAACCATTTGGTTTCTACAACTTATGTCCTCAGTTACATGAGTGCAAATAGCTTGGCAGTTAGTCATTGTGTATTCTTCCCAGACAGAGGAATAAAGAAGGACTAGATGTTTTTAGGATGGGCCATCCTGCAAGGATTGGTGGGTCAGAGCTTTTCTCAGGTCTACTTACAATTCAAAGGGCTGCCTCCAGCACATTCATAGAGGGACTTGACACAAGTCTTTTTTCACCCTAGACTACATGAAGACCCGGTAGGAGATGGAAGGACCTTTCTAGAACTAGGTGTGGGGGTAGTCTAGTCAAAGGCTGCCAGCAGGTCTAAATATTAGAATCTCAGATCAGCTCTTCAGTACACTGCCTGACCTACAGAAGATTCCAAAAAGACTGACCGTCCTGTTGCTTGAGGCCTGCCTTGTTCTTCAGAGGACTGACGTGTTGATACACAAGGACTGCCCTGCAGCCTCGAGCCAGCTTGCTGTTTGAAGGAGAGAGGCCCATCCCCTTAAACCCAGGACTACCAGAGTGACTCCAAGGCTCAGCTGGCTCACCTGCTGTTCTGAGGTACAGAGACACAACAAGCTCTAGAGGCCTCACTACAACTGCCCAGCAGATCTGCTGTTCTGGACCTGTTTGGACCTGCCACTGGTCCTACCTGAGCCCAACTGGCCTCTGCTGGAATAAATCCCCGATCTCAAAGGAGTGCCTCCCCAGGTCCTGGAGCCATGGCTGGTTTCAGTGGGTACTCATTAAGGCATAACTGATGGTTGAGCGGAACCAACGTGGTGTGATGCATCCTGATTCAGGATTCGGCTTTGCAGTTCCTGATTGGTGACGTCATTGGAAGCAATGCTACGTAACCCATCTTGATAGAGGGCCATGCACTACAGCTCCTGTGCCACAGATCCAGCAACACTGATGAAGTGTGGTGCAGGCTAACGCAGACCTCGCAGCTCAATCCTCAACAGCACAAGATACAATTATCAGTTGAATCATGTCGGTTCTGTAGCCATACTGCACTCCATCGTTGTTGGCCTGAACTTGTGACTTTGTCCCAGTCCCGCATGACAAGATAACCACAGTTGTTGCTTTGCGCTTCTAAACTGTACTTTCACTGGAATATTTGAAATTCCATAACCCTGGTTCAATTGATTGGATTTTATTCATTCTGGTGTTATTTTATTCATTCAAACTTATTCTATGTTGCTTGTGTTCTGTTTTCACTTTATTACTGTTTGTGCGCTTCATATGTACTTTACACAGTGCTTCTCAGTTAAGCCTCACTGCTTTCGTGCCAAACTACCAGAAGGTTATGCACACATTAATTGAGTGACTTTTGTGTTAATCCCCAACATGGATTGTGGTTGTTGCTTGAGATGGATTTTCACCCCTTTCAACCAACAACCCAGTTTCTTACAGCATTCTTTCAAAATATTTACATCTCCACAAAGTTTGCAAAGCTTTTTGCTCTTCCACATGGCAACATTTTACATAAGGTAAAGTTGCAGAGACAAAGGCCCTCATTACAAGTCTGGCAGTCTTCAGTCTCATCTGCGTAGTCGGAGATGCATCATTGGCAAACCCTTTGCAATGAAGGCGATACGTTGTGGCTGAGCTGCGCAGTCAGCAATGCAAAGTCCTCAAGTAGCGATGCAGTGGGGTCAGAGGAGATGCGTTGGTTCCGACTGGTGCAATGGTGGCGATGAGTGGGTTTAGAGAGTTGAGGCACGTTATACCAACTTCCAAGGGCCTAGGATTGGATTGGTATCACTTGGCAGGGCAAGACTTGCAGCAAGGAAAGTCCAGGTGCTGGGGATGATGATGGGTCAAAGTTTTTTGTGTCCCTGAGACTTCAGAAAGAACAGGAGGAAAGCCATCAAGCCTTTGGAGTCACTCTGGGTTCAAGTGAGATGGGTCCAACACTTGCTCAGCAGGGCAGAAGGCAGCAGAGCAGCGCAGCAGCAAAGCAGTTCTTCCAGAGCAGCAGTCCAGAGAGTCAGTCCATGAAGCAGCACAGCAGTCTTTCTTCCTGGCAGAGTTCTTCACAGGTCCAGTAGTGCACAGAGTTGGCAGGGTCAGAGGGCTGGTACTTATGCCCAGTTGTGCCTTTGAAGTGGGGGTGACTTCAAAGAACAGCTTTGAAATGCACAGATGCCCCCCCTTCCTGTCCTGGTTCCAGACTCACTACAGGGGGTTAATCAATCCTGTGTGTGGGAGCAGGACACTGCCTATTCAGGTGTAAGTATCAGCTCCTCCCTCCCATCCTGCCCAGGATGACCCATCAACATGCACATGGCCACTCAGACACACCTACACTTTCTTTGTGTGAGGCTGTCTAGAGGAAATGCAGGAAACCTGCTGCCACCCCAACCCAGATATGTACTGGAAACAGGCTGCCCAGATGTGGATCCCATGCTCACTGTGCCACTGGATTCAAGCTAGCCTTGCTGATGAAGGGTGATACCCTGAAACCGGTCCCAGGATGCTTGTTTCCAGTCCAGGGAGGACCTGGCCTGGCAGTTCGGGCTAGACTATTTCCATGAGGAACAGGGTCAAGACTGATTTGCATATAGCTAGGTCACAAAATGGGGTGGCATGGTAAGTAAAAGAATGGATGGCTTAAAGCCAGATCTGTGACTGGGGGTGAGTGTTTGCATTGATCAGCACTCCGTCCATCATCCTTTTGTGTTGCTACTTTCTAAAAGAGGCAGGTTCATAATTGTGACTTACAATCTGACTTTACCGTTAAAGAATTACATCTGACACCAAACATGATACTCAGCCTGCTCCCCACCAAATGTTATCACTTACTAAAGGTAATAAGGTAACTCAATGTTATCCTATGGGAGAGGTAGGCCTTGCAATACTGAAAAACTAATTTGAGAGTTTTTACTACCAGGACATGTAAAACCTAAAAGAACATGCCCAACTTTTTAAATACAATGCACCCTGGCCTATGTGCACTTTAGAGCTTATCCTAGGGGGGACTTATAAGTATAAGGAAGCAAGGTTTTAGACTGGCAAAAAAGTTCATTTTGCCAGGTTGAAATGGCTGTTTAAACCTGCATGAACGGTATGCAATGGCAGAACTGAAACATGTTGTAAAATGCTATGTAAGTGGGTGGCACAGTAAGTGCTGCAGACCCACTAGTATCATTCAATTTACAGACCCTGGGTACAGGTAGTACCACTTTACTAGGAACTTATAATTAAATTAAATGTGCCAATTGGGTGTAATCCAATTTTACCATGTTTAAAGAAGAGAGCACAAACCCTTTAGCACTAGATAGCAGTGATAAAGTGTGTGAAGACCTTAAGCCAGCAAAAACGGTTTCAGAAAACAGGAGAGGTGAAGGCAAAACATTGGGGGGTAGCAATGCAAAGAGGGCAAAGTCCAACAAGGATTTTTGTATCCTTTGACATCTGAATTACATTTTAGTTTTATCCAATCCTGTTATTAAATGTCAACAGTAGCAATTTCTGAGCAACCAATATAATCTAACCAGCCTATTAAAGCATTATTGTTCATTAACTCTCAGACAAGGCTGTATTTAAATGCTCTCAGATGTCATGTGACAAATGATACAGTTAAATATGCTACTTCTATAACTCCAAGGTGTGCATCCTGTGAGTATTCACTTTCTTAAAGTATGCTTATACCTGTAGGAAACTGTACTTGCAGAAATATCAAACCCCAGTGCAAATGCAGCACAAGGGGGCCCCTGCCACATATTGTTTGTTAATCAATGGATGACTGTTCCTGATGATCCCGTGGGCAATGGACAACAACTTCTATATTTCATACTATCTGGAAAAAGGCTTCTCTAGCTATCTTTAAGAATAAGCAGAAGGGGGGATGGGCTGGCACCACAAACCTTGTCTAGGGCGTGGAATCTCTTCAAGATTACACACTTTAACAATATAATTCAGTTCCTGATAAAGTGTGTTTATTACTTTTATGTAATTTGTTTTCAAAGGTAAGATTTATTTATGCAGCAGTGTTCTCAAATGCTCTCAAACCAAAGATCATAATGAAAAATAATGTAAAATTCGTTTTTTCAGACAGCATTATAATTAGAGACACATATTTAAGCCATTTCCTGATTATGCATTATTACTATATGATAAACAAATGATTTGTAAAGAATGACATTTTTATTAGCATTTTTAATGTTACATTTTTCCTTGCTTCAGCATTATTATGTTTACACCCCATATAATATCTTTATTGTATAGTCTAAACACATGAACACATTTGGTTATTATTATTATCATTATAATAATAATTATTATTATCATTGTTAGTGTTATATAATAATAATAAAAATAATAATAATACCCATAGGTGCACAGTATACAAAATGGTGATTTCAAGATATTTCCTTACAGGAGTCTAAAGAAACAGAGATTGTAGAAATGTTGGTGATACCTGTTACAATTTTTCAGACAAAAGACATGTACCGCTCATTGAAGAGGCCTGGAAAAATAATTGTGTGCCTTTGTATATATCACGGCAACACAGGTATGTATACGAGCTGCAATGAAGGATAGGATAATAACACCTCTGAGGTGCCTTTTTCAATGCAGAATGAACTATAAAAACACAGTGGGCCACAACAGGAGTTGTGATAATAAGTTTGAGTACATACATCTTTAATGAGTGCATTAAACATGGAAAATAGCTCTTGAAATTGAATGGTAAACTTCATTTTAAAAATGTCTATAAACTATTCATGTTCACTATGATGAACAAGTGAGTGTTTCAATCATGTTTTGAGCAGATACTCTGTTATAGTTGTGTAGTACTACACATCATAAACTAAGTACAAGCATTGGTAGGATTGGTAGGTAGCACTATTATTATTATCTTCAAGAACAGTATGTTGAAAAGAAGGTGTTTGCATTCATCCATCTCACAAACTGTCTCTTCCATTTGTGAACAACCACTTAAACTAGACCACTCATAATATCAACGCATATGTTATTTTTTTACATAAAACACATTCATGGATACGGATATGTTGGTGTAAAAAGATGTATAATTTGTGGACCAGTGCTACAACTGGTTTGAGAATCCACATAGAGGCAAGGCACCAAATGATTGACACCAAACCACACAAGCAATGTATCCATAGAGACAAATACTACTATTGCATGATACATACCTATTAACAACTTTGGAAAATTTGATGTTTCAATGTTATGGTAATACACAATTGAAGTGATAGCTGCTTTGAAAGCCATTAATGCAGGCATGTACAAGTGCAAATGATGGGATTCTGAAAATCTGAAAGGGAAACAAAAAGTAATTAGACTTAATGACTCAGGCAAATGCACATTTACTGAATTGTCAGTGTCTCCACTTTTTACACCCAAAGGTGATGCTGAGGTCAAGGTTGCTGCTTATGTGCACAGCACATTCACAGTTCTCCTGTAATACATGCACCATATTCATCATAAACACACATTCATCAATCTTCCATCTGTCTATTTATATATCCATCCATGAACTTCATTCATTCATCCAAGTTGTTATCAATCCACCCCATGCACCCTCTAAGACCCACCCACAAATTCATACATTGATGAAAAGTATTTCCATTCATCCATTAAACCAAACAAAAAACATCCATTATCTACAAATCCATCCATTCATCCACCCATCTATCCACAAATTGTCCATTCATTCACAAACATTTAGCCCATTCAATAGTCTTTTGATCCATCCATAAAGCCAAATACTCCCTATCTTTTGTCATTCATCATCCATCTATCCATACATACATACATACTTCCAACCATTTATACACTCTCTAGTAATCACAAGTTCCTTCCATCCATAAAGAGGGTTTCTATTTATTTGTAAACCCAAGAACTCTACATCAGTCCACAAACACTGCATCAACTAATCCAACCAACCATCCAACATTCCACAGAATCATTGATACATCCATGAATCAATAAGATCTGCATTCATCCACACACAGACACTCACACATACACATTCTCTGTCTACCCTTTCACCAACACAGATGATCCTCACATAACCATTAATCCACACATGCACAAACATTCACAAACTGAACATCACCCATCCTCACTTAGATCCATGTCCATCTACACATAACTTTTAAAGATACATTTTCCACACATCATCTCATTCGTTCAGCTACACACAAGCTTGCCATCTATCAATTCATTCATCAACGCAAAAATCCATTCATCACTCTTCCATCCATCCGCTCAACTATACATGTATGCTTTCATTCACCCATCTACTATCACACCACTCTATTCAAACTTTTAATGATTCACATACTCATCTATGCACCACCTCGCCCACTAATCCACCCAATCACTATTAAATTCTCTTTCTTCCTGCAACCCACTGATGCATAACACTGTTACTGATCTGAACAACAAGCTGTATATTGAAAATGTGTGCATTTACTAAAAATTTGAATCTTTTTTTTCATGGAAAAACATTTTTTATAAAACAGCCTTGTTTTGTGTTTGGGGAATTGAGTTTATCAAAAATCTCCTCTATTTATCTCCTGAAACTGACAAGGTGATGTGGGGGCAAAATACATTTCTACAATATACTGAAAACTGACATGTTGGTAACAAAGTATACCGAGGTTGGGAGGTGTATTGCTCGTGTTGTCACCTTAGCTACAGTACTTGCCGTTAAGGATATTATTTCATGACTTGTTTGAAGGTAATTCATAATGTACATTGATAAAGCATTTTATGACTGTATTACTACACTACTATAGTCTGAGACCAGATCCAGTAACATTTGTGTAACATATCTGCTACCTGATCCTATAAACTATCTGTAATATCAGTGGGAACACTGCTAAAAAACAGTACGATTTGTTTACCACTGCTCTCTGTGTCCTAAATTTGTACGGTCTGTCCCTTCTATGTCAATTCCAAGCCATAACACATACATCGGAGTATTCTTGGATGGGGCAGGAAGGAGAAATGAAAACAAGGGCATTATAGAATTGATGAATTGCAAAGTGACTATTTTGGTGTTCAGTTTATGGTGATTGAAAAATCATTAGTGCCATTACTGTTGGACACATTAATTAGAATTCCCATTAGGAATGGTTGATTCCATTGATTAAAACATCCTCAGAGGCAATAGTGTGCTGGTCACATTAATTAAACACATGCAATTGAGACAGTAATGCACAGTCTACATTGATCATGCATACATTTCAGAAAAATCTGTATTGTCATGATCTTAGTGTTTGAATCCTGCACTATTAAGATATTGGTTTTGTGGTCAGTAATGAGGTACATAAACCTACAGTAAAGTTAGTAAATCAGGCAGAATCTTGTTCTTAGCAATTATTTCTCAAGGTACGCTTAAGCTCTACTGTAATGTAATGAAATTAGTTATAAGAGCACATTTATTATACAGCTGAAGTGAAATATGAGGTGGGCTGTTGCAATCTCAGCATTTAAATGGATTCAATCTAGCCATGAGTAAAGTGGCCAAATCAGAGATAACAAGAAATTATTATTTTTGCTTTCACCATCAACCATCACCATAATAGAAAGATCACTAAACTATTGATCCCAATAACATAGGTATGAACTAGAAGGTTGCAAAATAATTGGTGGACTATTAAATATGTGTTAATATATGCTAAAACTAAGCACACCTAAAACTGATTTTCACATACATTCTTTTTTTTATTGATGACAGTCGAAAATGCACATATCTGTTAAGCACTCGTATCCTTCCCAAAATAAATAATCTCAAATGTCTAAAGAGGGCATGGTTAATGCAGTCCCATGAACAATGTTTTGAAATATTGACCAAAGTTTCCCAAATGTAAACATGTGTAGAGCACATTGCTAAATTATTGTCAGTTTGTAGCATTGGTGAAGCTGTGCCAAGTATAGAAGGTTTGTAATACAATAACATTGAATTTTCACAGAGAAGTTTCTTTTTGATTTAGAAACGCCTGACATTCGTACATTACTGTATCTATATAATAACTATGATTGAAGCAATATATACTTTGTTAGCCGCTGAAACTTTGCAATTGACTCAACTATGTGCACTAAATTAAATTGAAACTTTGCTGGCAAAAAACGTGTCCTCTACAGTTTGATACCATTTGGCTCAAGTATGCCAAGTTTATGTTAGAAATGTGAGTTTTACCTCCAACTTTTAATTTAACTCTATAATCCCAGGATACACTCATTACAGCAACACGATTTAAATAGCTTCATAAACGTCTCAAATGGAGAAAAACTCAAATCATCCAGAAAAGTCATGGATGTTAGTTAGAAATACTTATTTGCTGGTGGCTATATTTTTCCAGTGCATTGCCCAGTACATGCAAAGGAACAGTGTTTAAAACACATTCCAAAAAGTTACTGGTGTTCTAATTGTTGCCGTCTTACATACATTATGAAAAAAAGCAAATGAAAAGGAAAGTTTCCCCAAAATAAAAGTCAACACAATTTACCTTTAGACCACTTTTGAAAGAGCTTACTTACAAGCCCATTTATCCTAAAATACACTTTTCATCAGAGTGACGGATAAATAATAGGACTAAACAACATATTGAACTCCATATACTTTTTCAATGGATTAACCAAAATCTGTATATGACACTTCAAACCATAACAAAATCTAAACTTTGCAAATTTGCTTAAACGCGTTTTTTGTATGCCAAACGTATATACAAGTAAATACAATTTCCATAATGTGCTGGCAACAAAAATCGACGTTCTCTTGTAACTACGGTTTGTTTATTGAGCAGGAATTAATGCAAGATCTGCATGTGGCCTGCTCCTTAATTAGTAATATATAAGAAGGTAAATTAGTTGTCATGACAATTTAATAGAGTGGAGACACCAGAACCTAGGTAAGCTGCCCCACTTATAACTCAGTAACAGAGTGTTAGATCTTGTGAGTTGAAAATTATGTTTGACTTGGCCAATGTAAAATGTCAAGGTCCACAATGAGAGTCTGCATCTCAATAGCAAATCTACTAAGACATAGAGCAACAATCTTGTCATAAAGCATGTCTCCATTTTAGTAACTACTTCCAGGTGTCGGAAGGCATTGGTGATGTCATAATTTATAGCATCATCCTTTACATCATGTCATCAATAATGTCATTTGGGCTCTAGCATAATTGAAGTAGGACAAGTGACATCATTAGCAAAGCAACATAAGTTTGAGGTAAACACTTCTCAACATCATAATTGATGAAGTTGGTAATTAATCCCACAACTTCATTTTAGGTGTGGGTCCCGGGCTCACTGTTCCACTGGAACCAAGCTATACCCAGCTGAAGAGCCAATAAAATGGGCAGAATCAGTCCTGGGTTGCTTGTGTTCTGGTTCAGGGAGGACTTGACCTGGCAGTTGGGGAAGGACTGTTCCCATGAGGAAAAGGCTCAAGACTGATTTGCATATGGCTGGGCCTAAACTAAGGAGGCATGGTGGGTGAAAAATGATGGACTGGGATATGGACATGAGCAATTGCCAGAGACTGAGATTAATTCAAGCATTCCATCCATCACTTTGTTTATTTTTGCAATTGACACCCTAATTGCGCAGGTCATGCCCAGACATGGGTCCCAGACTCACTGTGTGACTACAACCAAACTATACCCAGCTGAAGAGTCCATTGGATTGCTTGTGTTCCAGTTCAGGGAGGACCTGGCTGGGAATTTCTGGCTGGACTGTTTCCTTGTGGAACAGGGTCAAGACTGATTTGCATATGACTGGGTCCAAACTGAGGTGGCATGGTGTGTTAATAACGATGGATTAGGATGCGGCCCAAGCGATTGCTAGTGGCTGAGAATAATTCATCACCTTGTTGCAATTATATTATGTATGTGCATACAGAGGCAAAAAGGGTCTTAGGAGGCTCACTGATGGTGCACCTCAAAAACATCAGTCTGCCCTCTGAGGTGCCATCTGAAATGGGGCAAAAAGGGAGTAACATGAACCTCCACACTTCTCTCTGCGGGTGAGTAAAGTCACCCATTGCACCCACCTGCAGAGGAGTCTCTGCCCCCCTCCTTTTAAGCGCACACTGAATGCTAAAGGCATTCTAAAAAGTAAAGCTGCAGCTTCAACAGATGCTCTGCCTTTCAACAATGTACAATATGATTTAAAAAAAAAAAAATAGCACCCTACGTATATTACATCTCCAGGTGTCTTTCAATAACAAAAGCACATTTCCAAGTGTTCACTGTAGTGCTCAGACATAATATACAAGACTGAAATGTGCAGTGATGATGAGAGGATGGAATAGAACGTCAGAGGCTTTTCAGTTCTGAAATGTAATTTTGAGGAGCATTACATTTCAGAAAGTACAGTTTAATATAGTGATTTTCTATTGGTCAAAGGCCAAATCTGATGGGTACTTAAGTCTCAGTTTCAGGGCCAGTAACAACAATTAAACCAAATTTATTTCTAAAGAGTCTCTAATGGAACACATTTTGTATTCTAACATTGTTTCCAGCCCTTTCTTTAAAAAGTTCCCAAGTTGAAAAGATCAAAAATAAAATAGTAACCTTACACTTTAAATCTGGAATCAACCCCAGTTCTTCTTCCCTTCAGACATGACTTAGCGTTTGTTGAAGCTCATGTTTCACCAAAATTGTAGTTGCCCCGGTTTATTTAGAGCCAGGGGAAGCGCTGAGTTTATGGCAATGTAGCCAGTGTTCACTCAGTTATCGGAAACATCTGGCCTAATGGCACATCTCCCCAGGGCTGTCAGGTTCTACTGGTGGCCACTCCATCATTTATAGAGCATGGTCACTATCCTTAGATTATTCTGTATATTACCACCATGGAAGGCAAGACAAACATCCGCAGTAAAATTGCTCAGTGGCCCCACAAGCAGAAAAAAAACCCTGTGCATCGAGATCATTGTTTTTTTGTTGTTTTGTTCAGTAATAAACAGCACTTTGAAGGCAAGTTAGATATAAGCCTACTTAATCCCCTTTGCTATTTTTGTCACTCCTTCTTCTATGTGCCTCAGGACTCAAATGTGTTCCGTCCCACCCTGCCCAATCATTCACATTAGCCTTTCCTCCTTGTTATGTTCTGTGCTGCATTACGGTAAGCTGCGACTCTTGATAAACTTTCCGGATGCTTGTCTCTAAGCAGGTAGTTATAAACTCATCTGCTCTTTGAACCGCAGTCTTTTCTTTTCTTCTTTGTGGCATCTTTTCCTAACTTAGTCAAAGCTGAGGCAAGCAAAGATGGTGTGTTGCAGAGGGTTCTTAGCCCCAAGGAGGAGGTGCATGCGTAATTGAAATGGTGAATCCTGATCCTGCCTTTTTGTACATTTCTTAGTGCCATATTTATGTTACTGGAAGTCATAATATCAGGGATAAAGGCTGAAAGTGTGCAGTTGATGCTTACCCTTCAGGAGGTGCACATGTACTTATGCATTTAAAAATCTGCATACCCTATGCATTATAGTGGTTATTCCCGTCATAATAGTGGTCTTAGCATAAGATGGTCATACTCTGAAAATTGTGAGCAACATGGCATTATTCTGCCTGCCCTTGTCATAATGGTGGATATCCCAGGTATATTGATGGGACATTCCAGGATAATGAGATAAGCTGTGTCCTAATTGTAGTCCGACCTTGGAAAGGCCATTTCCTTTGGAACTACTTGGCTAACTCTCAAAATCGTCCCACTTGGAATGCTGAGGGCTGCACTTTTTGGACTTTACGACGTGGCCATGTAGAAATATGGGACCTAGACACATCTGAAAACTAAATATCTGGGGGAGTCCAGGGTGTTATGCTTCACATTTTCTTCACCACAATACCCTGCAAACCTCCAACTTTGATTGAAATCACACATTTTCCCCACATTTCAGTGATGGAACCTTCCGGAATCTGCAGGAATCCACATGATTCATTGTCGCATCTATACCAATAAAATTCTGGCCCACTTTTTTCAAACTTCCCTTTTGGACCTGCTTTTGTTCCCCCTGAATTTTGACATCTGTTTGGCTCTTCCCTGTCACAGGCACTTGGCCCACTTACACAAGTGAGGTATCATTTCTATCGGGAGATTGAGGGGAACATTGGGTGGTAGGAAATTTGTGCCAGTGCGGTGATCCCGCACAGAATGCGGAAAAAATCTGAATTTGAGGTTTGCTGAAGATTCTGGGTGAGAAAACACTGGGGGATCCACGCAAGTCACCCCTCCCTAGACTCCCTTGCATGTATAGTTTTCAGAAATGTCTGGGTTTGGTACATTTCCCTAGATGGCTACTGAGCACAGGACAAAAAAACGCAGGTGCCACCACCCCCGCAAAAACAGGTAGTTTTGTATTTGATAATTTTGATGCGTCTACGTAGTGTTTCGGGGCATTTCCTGTTGTGTGCTATAGGCCTACCTACACAAGTGAGGTACCATTTTTATTGGGAGACCTGGGGGAATGCCGGGTGGGAGGAAGTTTGTGGCTCCCCTCAGATTCCAGAACTTTCTATCCCCGAAATGTGAGGAAAAAGTGTTTTTGGGCCAGGTTTGCTAAGGATTCTGGGTAACAGAACCTGGTGGGAGCCCCACAGATTACCCCATCCTGGTTTTCCCCAAGTGTCTAGTTTTGAAAAATGCACAGGTTTGGTAGGTTTCCCTAGGTTCCCGCTGAGCTAGAGGCCAAAATCCACAGCTAGGCACTTTCCAATAAACACATCAGATTTCAATGTAAAAATGTGAAGTGTGCGTTTACTGTCGCGGGCATCAAACCTACCCCCGCAAGTGAGGTACCATTTTTAGCAGGAGACTTGGGGGAACACATAATAGTAGAACAAGTGTTACTGCCCCTTGTCTTTCTCTACATTTTATTCTTCCAAAAATAAGACAGTGTGTAAAAAAGAGGACTATTTGAGAAATGCCCTGTAATTCACATGCTAGTATGAGGACCCCAGAATTCAGAGATGTGCACATAACCACTGCTTCTCATCACCTTATCTTGTGCCCATTTTGGAAATACAAAGGTTTCCTTTATACCTATTTTTCACCCTTTATATTTCACCAAATAAATTGCTTTATAACCAGTAAACGAGGAAAACCCATTGCAAGGTGCAGCTCCTGTATTGGCTCTCGGTACCTAGGGTTCTTGATTAACTTACTAGCCCTATATATCCCCACAACCAGAAGAGTCCAGCAGAGGTAACTGTATATTACTTTAAAAAATCTGACACTGCAGAAAAAAGTTACAGAGTAAAACGTGGAGAGAAATGGCTGTTTTTTTCACCTAAATTTCAATATTTGTTTTATTTCCGCTGTTATGTTCTGTAGGAAAACCTTGTAGGATCTACACAAACGACCCCTAGCTGATTTCAGAATTTTGTTTACTTTTCAGAAATGTTTAGCTGTCCAGGATCCAGCATATTTCAGTCACTAAGAGGAAGGAGGCTAAAAGCACAAACAATTGTAACAAGCATTTACAATGCAACAGGTCTCGCGTTTGCTCATGTTAGAGCTGATTGTGTTGTAAACTCCTAACCTGACTTTTCACCTATCGGGCAAAAGTGCATTTATGTACATAACCCGAAAAAGTGAAATTAACTATGTAAAGCGCTCGACTTCTGCCAAGCGAGATCGCGCTCGTACATTAGAGAAAAAAGAAGTCCACGAGCCCGATGGAAAACAGCGAGCCTCGCATGTTTTCTGTACTTGGTCGCTGCGCTCGAGGAGGGCTAGCCACCAGAAAAGGCATGACGTATGTGTGCCTTCGACTAATGAAAGCAAGCAGATTTTATTAGGCAAGCCGACGAACCAATAAAAAACACTGACGTGAAGTTGACAGGGCTCCGAGCCCTTTTCTAAATACTAAAGCGTCTCGCTGCAATACGCATGCGCAAGCGCATGCAACAAAGGCTCGTCCCTAAAAATGAGGAATGTCCCAGTGAAATGCCAACATAGTGTTGAAAAATGTGGTTTTCGGATTCAAGCCTTCCTGATCCTGAAAGCTGGGATGATGGTGATTGCAGCACAGAAAACCCTTTGTTGATACCATTGTCAGGGAAAAAACATACTTTCTTCTGCAGCACTTTTTTTCTGTTTTTTGCAAAATTGCTAATTGCTAATTTCTTGATCTCCTCCAGGGGAATCCACAAACTTTGAGTACCTCTAGAATCCCTAGGATGTTAGAAATAAAGGACTCAAATTTCGGCGTGGGTAGCTTATGTCAACAAAATGCTATGAGGGCCTATGCGTGAGCTGCCCCAAATAGCCAAAAAAAAACTATTGTTAAAAATTAATAACAAATACACAAACAATAGCAACATAAATTATTACATGAATTACAACACCGTAAAATAACTAACAAATTATAATATTTACAACTGTATTATTGAAAACACTATTAAGAATTAAATTACCTACCTAAAAAACAATATTCTTGACAATATTTTTGCAGCACAATATTTTTGTATCACAATATTTTATTTCCAATATAGATGTCTCCCGATATATCCAGAGATATTTAGTCCAAATAACCTATGCAAGAACTAAAATAATGACCTCCATACCAGCTCCATACACTTTGCCATTGCACAAAACATGGTTATTATTCACAGACTCATCATGCAGGTCTTTGGTCACCACTCATTAGTTAGAAACATTGCCATTTGTACTATCATGATTAGGGTGGTACATTGGCTAAGAGCTCGTCGGGTCTTTGTAGAAATGGGAGGTCACTGCATGTTTAGTGCTAGAACAAAGGCCATGGCCCTCCATGGCAAGTCTGAAAATCTGTTCATGCATTATGCTTTGGCCACCAGAACTGGTTGTCTCATCATCCTCAAAGTATTTTTCTCCTGAATTATTTAATCCAGCCCCTCTCTACACACACATAAATAAATGTTTGACAACAGGAAACAACCAAACAGGCCCTGAAGGACTTTGGGTGATTTTATCAAAAAGAAACAGCATACAATTGACTGGGTGATCTTTAGTGAGTAAGCACCAGTGCTAATTATTAGAGGAGTGTTAAAAAAATAATGGAGCGTTGTAGGAAACATGGTTATTAGTTATATGCCCTGCACAATTAATAGGTCCATAGTATCCCTTACTGGAAAGCAAGCACCCTACTGCAGTGCTTGACTCTCTCGGGGTAGTGAAGCAGAGCAGTCTAAGGTCTCCCTGGCACACAATAATAATAATTTTGTACCTAAAAGGCAATCATCAGTAATAATCATCAGGTGTAAAGGAACTTATTAGTGTCAATAAAACGTATTCCCTGTGATCAATAATCACTGTCAGCATTAAAGCATTTTAAAATTAGCAAAACGTGCCTGTGTTCTTTTTAAAAAGTTTACAACCAAGAAAATTTTATCATAAAAGCAGCCCCTAGAGGACAGCACAATTTAACTATATGGCATTCCACCACAGACTTAGCTCCTATAGGGCCCTGTACATCATGTACATTTTTCAAAGATTTTCAGTTTACCATAAATGCATCAATAGAATATGCCCCTAGAGGGTGCTGCACTCCCAGCTGTAAAGCAAAAGATTGAGCTTTGGAAGTACTTTGAGAACATTACGTAAAGTTCCACAGTCCTGGATTCAATGACCCCGCAGAAATAGGGTCACTTTAAACACTGTTTAGGGGATAGCTGCTGCCCTTCTGCAGCCCTCCCACACCACCTTGACTTCATTGCTGGTGCTCCTGCCCATTTTCGGGGCCACCACAAGCAGAAAAGTAGACAAATACAAAAGCATTCCAGGGCATTAAGGGGCGCTCCTCTGGGGACATGAATATTTCATATTTTTCATTACTGCCTTCAGCGCTTGCCTTGATTACGCTGCGTGGGCTAGTGCCACGCGGCATGCACCTTATTTTTGCTTTATTTTTTTGTGGAGAGTACTCCTGTAGTGCCTTCTTTGTTGCCCTACCTGCTCCCATTCTGCTGCAGGAGCCAGCAGCTTCTCTCTCCCTGCCCGCTCCTGCAGGCAAGGTGCAGCCTTCTGCAGTGGCTGCCCCGCTCTCCGAAGACATGGGCACGGGGACCAGATGTGATGCCAATTCCATTGAGGGGGCACAAAGGCGATGGCCCACACTCCTTTGTTTCGGGGGCCAGAGATGAGGTCCGAGCCCCTTTACAGCATACACAGGCCAGGTTGGCTGGGCCAGGGGAGAGTCTGTGGAGGGGGCCACACAAAGGACCCCTCCATGGAAAAATTTGTACAAACATCCTGTGCCAACCCCGGGACCCTGGAGTTACTGGGGGGGTAATTCAAGTAATGGCAACAGAGCCCCATGCATTTTGCAACAAAAGAAAGGTCAAAAGTTGCATCCTTTAAACTGCAATAACTCAGCCCCATTGGGCTGATTTTAGTGGTCTTGGGCTCATTTTACTCCTGGTGGTGAGCTCCAGACACCAGGTGCTGCTGTAGCAGTTCCCTCACCTCCAAAGGGGTATAATCCACAAAGAGCTGAGTCTCCTTGCTCCCTGTCCCGGCCTTCCTCTGGTCTCTGGGTGCACAATCCAGGGCTTTCCCCCATCTGGCCCTCAGATGGTATACGGGGAACAGCATCAATGGCCCTTGGGGAGATCTTAGTCATTTGTGGGCTTCCGGGGCTCTTTCTTCCTGTTGTCCATGGTGGCCTTAGGGTCCAGCAGCGAAGTGCAGAGAAATCACCAAACAGTGAGAGTCTCCCCCTTGTGCAAGCTTTTTTAAAGGGGAGAAGAAGGTTCCAGAAGTCAGGCATCCATGGCCAATCCTAAGGTGCCTATCACCTCTTCACTCCTGTGCCAACCCTCTTGAACAGCATGCTAGGACAGTTCAAAATGGCGCCACCCAGGAGTCACCAGTTAAATCTCCGCAGGGGGCCTCAGCTCCCCCCTTACTGACATCATTGCCAGGGCCTTTCTCACCAAATCATCAAAGGGGATCCCCCTCCTGTGTTGGCTCCAGCGGTCTGGGCTCCCTCCTTTGTTTAGTGGACTTGGGCAAGCCTATCCCTGGTACAGTGACAGCTGAGTGATCCTTCAGCCCCACCCTTTTGCTCCTCAGGAGCTGGGTGAGACACTGTTAATTGCTCCCTTTGTGTGGTGGGGCCTTTGTTCCTGCTGCTGGAGAGAAAAGTAATTAACCGGGCATAGCAGGGTGACAAAAGGCCTGGGCTCTGATCCTGAACTGAGCCAGAGAAATATGACAATTTTGGATGACCCATAAGTTGCACAATCTTTGTAGATTTGATTTACTTGCACATTCCACTCTATTGTGATACTTCACTGGTCTCTGTTTGTCAAAAGAAAAGCAAAACTGCACTTCAAGGCATTTTTCCCCCTATGTAAATAATAAAGTGTCACTACAGACAAAATAGTAGATCACACAGTCTTTCTCATTTAGTGTACACTAACATTATAAGTGCCAACCCAGGTTATTATGTATTTCTGCAGCATCCCCAGGCTACCTGTGTGTTACTGGGATGCACACAACAGTAGTCTCCCACTTGCAGCCCGCACACTTGTACACACACGTGTGTAAATGCTTTTTAATGTATGCATATTTCACAAAGTCTGATTATGAGCTTTATAGATCATTGTTCTGCATTACTTAGGGGCTCATTTAGAATATGTATAGTATAGAATGGGGCAATAGAGTAATCCCCCTTCAGCTAATGTCAGTGCTATTTTACAACAGCCCAGAGGACCGGCATTCACTCTTGGAAGCACAGCTAATAGCATTTTGTTTGTGTAGGGTTGAAGGGCATCTGAAAAGGGGTAACAATTACAGGGTAAGCAGTCTGTCTCCAGTCACCGGGATACTGCAGTGCACAGAAGCCCCCCAGGAAGCTGCTGTGTGCAGAAGAGCCAGCAGGAGGTTGGCAAGAAAGTCACCCTTGCCACGATGGGGGGGAACTTGCAATCAGTATTTATAGTGTTTGGTGTCTGCGCTGCGTCTAAAGTACCCTCCAGCTTGGAGCACCATCTGAGTTATCTAATTATCAGTGCCGTGATGATACTATTGTGACATGACAGGAAGTGAGAAAATATGTTATAGAGCAAAGCAGCCCATTGGTATTCCTTCTCCCTTGCAGCCCACTGCCTCTTTCTCTGCAACTGATGATACATGCACTCTTTGCAATCATTCAAGACCCCTCATCATGGAAGCTCCTCATCTTGTAATACCTGTATTAATGCTTTGCATTGGTGGCTGTAAAATGGGCTTCAACATGTGAGATCTCCTCAACAACCAAAGGGGAGTGAGTGGAGAAGCTGACAGAGGGAAGCCATGGGATGTGAACTTGGAGCACCCTCCCCAATTTGTGGAATTCTTTCAATAATACAGTACCTCTCTTTCAGGCAATAACATCACTGTTCCTGGGTGGCATAGTGGTTTGCTGGAGTAGCTCGTGACACTGATGTCTGTAGTAGTACCAATCCAACTGGCTTCAGTAATAGCCAGACAGATTTGGGATCCCATTCTTCCAAGGTCAGTGAACTGGCTATCTGTCCTGATGCATGTCTGTTTTTGTGGCATTTATATTTCTGGGTTGATTCATTAATTGATCCCAAAAT
Source organism: Pleurodeles waltl (assembly GCF_031143425.1). NCBI lineage: Eukaryota > Metazoa > Chordata > Amphibia > Caudata > Salamandridae > Pleurodeles > Pleurodeles waltl. The sequence continues at coordinate 834,162,577 of NC_090440.1, forward strand.
TAAATATTTTAGGGTCTTATGAAGGTGTCTGATTCAACCACTGTGTACATACAGCAACTGGATCATCCAATTTCCTAGGAATACTGAGCAGCCCCTTATTCCATTTGCATAGATTATCTATTACCTTTGTCCTGGGTCAACATCCATTTAAATAAATATGGCTGTATTCATCCTAATCAGTGAGCTGATATGTGTACTTTAGAAATCATTTGAGATTTGCCTTTATAGTTTCTTTTGTTTAGGGCTTAAAGTAGAGAGAAAGAGAAAGAAAGCATTGTGGTAATGCATATTATATCCCATGGGATATATGAACCTTTCAGACCTTAATTACTGACAGAAATTTACAACCACTCCTCATTTTTTATAAAATGGGAAATAATATAATGAAATGTGCATTTCTCTAAATAATTTCTACAATAATCAAAACTAGATGATAACTCTTCCTACATAATGCGCTATTCAGCTCTGTGCTGCAGTGCAATATGTAGCTTTCAAAAATGTATACTTTCCTATGTGGGATTTAAAGGAAAAGGGAAAGAAAAACAATTGCCTTAAATATTAGGGGAGATGATTTGGAAACAACTTTCCATGGTCAAATCCCCCCTTTCTCGTTGATTCACTCTATATTATTACATTGAGAATACTTCTTTCTTGGGTAGTTTCACAAAAATATTGTGTATGCTTATTCAAAGGGATGACGATTAATAGTTATAGGCACCACAAAAAAGCAGATTAATACTTCCATCTAACACAAATTTCTTTAGTATAGTACTGATCTCACTTTTAATTTGAAAAACGTTCAGTGGCTACCATACTATTTCATGTAACTTGATGAAAGTCCATTGCCCTCTCAGCCTGGCTGTTGGAAATGATCATCTTTTGCGTAGCATTATTCCAGATTCTTGCCTTCTTTAACTGAACTAGTTGTTTTAGCGCATTTTACTTCTGTTAACCAGTAGTGAAGTGCTTGTGCTCTCATTTTTAAACATGGTAAAATTAGTATATATGTAATTGGTACATGTAATTTATTTATAAGTCCCCAGTATATGGTAATACACGTACCTAGAGCCGGTAATTTAAATGCTACTTTTGGGCTGTAGCTCTCATTTTGCCACCCACTAAATAAGCACTGTAAAATATGTTTCCAGGCTTGCCCTTGCAGCGTGTCTGTGCTGTTTTAAACTGCCATTTAGGCCTGGCAAAATAATTATTTTGCCAGGCCTAAACCTTCTATTTTTAGTACTAAGGTTATTTTAGTACCTTAGACACCACTAACCTAGACCCCAAAGACCCTAGAACTGGGCATATGATATTTAAAAATTACAGCATACATATTTAAAGTTTTTCATGTATTGGCAGAGAAAAGTTGTTTTTCACTGTAGCAAAGCTGGCTCTTCAATGGGGGGTTACATTATAACAACTTATAATACTTACATTCAGGCTCATATTTATACTCGGTTTGCGCTCAATTAACGTCATTTTTTTAACGCTAATACAGCGCAAACCTAACTCCATATTTATACTTTGGCGCTAGACACGTCTAGCGTCAAAGTTATGGAGTTAAAGTCGTTTTCTGGATGGGAATACCTACCTTGCGTCAATAAGATGCAAGGTAGGCGTTCCCGTCCAGAAAAGGACAATATGGCCTTTGTGCCATATCTATCCCCTGTGCTAAAATCCAGCCTGGGTGGATGGGGGCCTTAATGTAACACCTGGATATGGGCAGGCGTAAGGGAACCTGTAGGCAACTGCCTACAGGTGCCCTTCTCTGGCCCCAGGGACACCACCACCCACACCAGGAGGACACCTAAGGATGGGGGACCCATCCCAGGTAAGTCCTGGTAAGTATTTTTTTTGTATCTCCAATTTCAGAAGTAACGGAAAGCACTCTAGGATCACATTTTCATTTCAATTACAGATTGCTCACAAATATCATAGCAGAGTACAAATCATTGCCTGCTTCAGTATTTAGCATTCAGTATTCAGCAATCACACGTGGGGCCTGCAAGGATGTAGTAGATCCTGTTTGATTAACATGGCAATAAAAGTGCCCAGGTGTAAAATATCACATGTAAAGAAATTAAAATAAAATGTTAAGAAATTATTTTATTTTACAAGACGTTTTTTCAGAATTAGGTTTTGACAGAAGATTGTCTGGCTCGTGTGCTTTGGTGAAAATGATCCCCCTCCCAACAAACACAACCTAGCATAGTCTGCAAATACCACACCAGATACTAGGCCTGGGCATAACTTGTGGAATTCTGTGGAGTTACATAAAAACTCCATGAGATTCCATGGAGTTCCATGAGCAGGCAGAATTTAAGCACGTCGTATTGCTCAAGGTTATTTTAAGTGTTGATAGCTTGTTCTACGCTGTAAAATCCATGCAAACTGCACCACACGGAACGCTTGTTCCAGCTGCTAAAGTAGATTTTCTACTCGAGTGGAAGCTTTCTCGGCCCCAATGGTCATGAACTGCCACGACCAACTGTGTTGAGGCATTCTAGCACCCGAATATTGTTCTACGATATGTAAATTCTTACTAGCCAACTTACTGTTGTTGAGGCATGCATGATAAAAGCTCTGCCACATGGCCGTTAGTGGAGATTTGTCTGAACTATGTGCTCCAAGCACAATGCAGAGTGGGCAAGACTCTGCGTACTCCACTGGCGGAGCATAATTCTTGACCCACCCCTACCAGATACCCACTTCTTCAAAAGCTTGAGAAGCTTTGAGGACTTTCAGAAATAAAGAGCATCTCTAGAGAAAGAGACTCAAGAAATCGATTTTTGCATTAATATTGCATACTTTGTCATGCAGAATTTAAATATTTCATATTCTATCACGGGATGTTACAATTAAAGTTTGTTAAACTGGTCTGTTTAATGATAAATATAGAGTAGCATACAACCCACAAGTGCTGGAAAACAAATCAAGAGACCACTTAAATACAGGGCCTATGTGTATGTAACAAAAGCACTGTCACCATACACATCCATTTAACCTCACCTGCAAACCAAAAACACTCTTGAGATAGAAATATATTGCCCCTTTACTCCACAATGAAAAAGGATTCAGAGTGATATTTTAGATTGCATTTTATCTTCAGAGATAAATAGAAGAATGCTAGGAAACTCAATGTCTGAAGGGCTCTAAAAGCAACCATATTCTTACATGTAACTGCTGCAATCAGCAGCTGAATCAAGAGGTGCTGGTAGTAACATCAATGGTCCTGGTCTGGTGGATACTGTCCTGAACAGGTCCACACAGAGGTACATATATAAACTGCATTCCTGGTAACAACTGTCATGCCTTGCCTCTTGTCCTCCTGGTATTTGTTTCTGCAGGTCTATTGCTCTAGAAAACATTGCGCATGCCAATAAACTTGTTTTAAAGGAGGATTTCTCAACCATCTCATGAACAAAAAGACATTGCAATTTGTCACTTTAAATATTTCCAAAGGACTTTTATTGTCATGAGTATATCTAATTAACTAGTACCATGCCTACTTTCAATTATATTTTATCATATGAATGATAGTTTGCCAGGGTCCATTATCAAACCACTGCTATCATTGTATCTTTTGTTTGTGAAATGGAATGTGCAGTTACAGTTTATAAGCTGTTTTTCAAATTAATTACAATGCATCTAATAGTCATTATAAAAGCCAGACGACAAACTAATAAATCTTTCAATATCAATTATTAATTTATGGAAAAGAGGATATGTAGGGTAAAATACAGTAATGAATTACAAATCTTAAACTCTGGCGAACATGGCAAATATTTCATATATCAACAGTGACCATGGATAAATGTTAACATAAACTCATCATTTAATACAGTAAGTCGTAATAAGTCATTTATCATTTTTCTGATTTGAATATACTGAAACGATGTAATAATCATAAATTCTACTGCAGTTCGTTGTCTATATGTGCTGTTCTCTTTATACATAATTTTTGAGATAATATTCATTTTCAGGACAGCAAGAGACCACAAAGTAATCACATTTGTACTCGCAATGTCTTTGTTTTCACCTTAACTATATCCATTTTGCTAGACAGAAGAATGACATTACCACACAGAGAAGTATTGAAATCTATTTTAAGAATATCTAAAAATCTGGTGGTGCCCTTATAAATATTACAATAAACTGCAGCAGTTTTAGTCGTAACTTCTTGAGTGTGGACACTTTGCCAATTTTAAGCTTGCTATAGTATGCAGTTGCATGATATCAATGAGGACCAATATTTGAGTTACATATTGGACCGATTAAGCCACGGTTTCATCCTTCAGCATCACCCATGATAACTTTGTGCCGATGATTTTACAGGCTTAACCGTTTAAAACCATTCAACAAAATTTGAAAGTTTACAGAAAAGGATTTGGGCAGAGAAAATTAAACAGATTAAAACAAACCAAAGAGGATTAAGAAGAGTTGCCATTGTCTTTAGTTAGGACTCCTAACAATTAGGCACAGTTTATAATTTCTGTATGTGAACTAAAACCTAGAAATTAAGCCACAAAATATTTTGAAAATAATGCAGGTATATACACTCTTTTATTTAAAGTGAGTTCTTTATATATTTCTATATCTAGATATAAATATTTAGGCATAATGACAATGAAGTGATTTAAAAAAAACATATAAAATACAGTAGCCAACCTTCCATGGCGTAGTGTTTGTCCATTCCTGGGAAAGGCTTTGCTCTTCCCTAGCTCGCTAAATGTTGTCTCTTTATCCAAGTCATGTTGTGTTTTTATCATTCTGGTTTATAAAGCTGATCTGGTATTTCATTGTTTCTGTTTGCAATCTGTGTAGTTCTGTACAAGATATTTCAGAAACACTTACCAATCTCTATTTAGCAATTTCTAATGGCATGTATTTTGACACAAATGACAGTGTTTTGGGTCCCTTGTAATTGTTGTGATAAAACAGTTTATCTTGAAGTTTTGAGTTCTTTATTTCCAATATATCAAAATAAGCGTTTGCATCTTTTACATTTGTTTCATCCTCTTTTCTTCTAATTACTCAATAGCAATGTGTTTTATTTTAGAGACGTTAGGCTCAATTCACAAAATTACAGCATTTTGTTTTCATGAAAGTTAACGTTTGCTATTAAAAGATCATGCTTTTAGACTCATAAATAGATTTCTTTGGACATGAATTTCATGAATGCATTTGAAACACTGTAAAATATACTTCATTTGTGGACATTCAGAATATTTTCTAAACACATCCTAACCCAGGACATGGAGCTTTACACCTTTTATGTGCATCACAAAATTATTTTCTACTGTGGGCTTTAGAAGGTAGGGGTTTCTCAATGAGGAAAACAATTTACCAATAGAGAAAAAAGTTTCTGAGTCAACTGAACTCATATAAAATATTTCTGCTTGTGTAACAGTGCACCATGTAAAATTACACAATCAGAAATACATTTTCCCCAGCAAAAATAAAAATATTTAGCATTTTACTCTTAGACACCTTTGTAAATTCTACACCTGAGACTATATTTCAACAGTAGGTGGAAACCTTCTAGAATATGTTTCAGATTTTTTTTATATTGGGCCCACTTTTCTGATGTGAGGCTGTAATTTTTTTTTTCATTTTGTTAAAATCTTGTTGGCTGTAATATTGTAGAACAATAGTTAATACACAGTATTTATGCTAGATGGTGTGGCTGTGGGGTATTCAAAATATCCAATGTGGTGTGGTGTTCTGACAGAAGTGAGTTGTGACTCTCGCGGTTCGCACCGCCAATGGTTTTCTGCCATGGAAGAACAGCTGTGGTGATTTGTGGCCCGTAATCGGATATGTGGATTTTGTTGGGCTAACGGTGCTGGTGGTGAGACCGCCTCTTTTCTGTCCTCTAGTGTCCTGGCTGTTTTGAAAATGTGGCTGTTTTTTGGCATTCTTCACAGTGTGCGTCGTAATACGGCTGTCGGATTACCGCCAACATTGCGGTCTTTTGGAGGCTGCCACCACGGCAGTCTTGCCAAAAGACTACCAAACCTGTAATGAGTTCCATTGTGTAGGTACGTATTTTTAAGTATAAATTTTACTCCTCTTCTACATACAATGAACATATATGGTCAAGGTACATGCATGTGGCACATATACACTTAGGAGTATACACTTACCTTCTTGAAAATATCTTCACTATGATATTTATGTAGCATCATATTTATAACTTGATTTTGTGCAGTGATATGCCACTAGGTGACAGTCTGCTGTGCATTTTACAAATGCAGACTGCTTGGGTGACAGTCAGCTGCATGACCTAAAAAACATCTGCAATACTGCCTCCAATTTTCTGGCCTGCCTTATGACCTTGGCAATCTGAAAAATACTTTTTTGCTTTACTGTTCGTCAGCAGAGAGTAAAACTCTTCACTGGTGTTCACTCTACCTTAACTTCCAAGTGACAGTGGCTATTGCCCATTATTCCAAGCTCTTAGGTGATTGACAGTGGTAGCAATGTGATTCTGCTCCATGGCCATTTTTCTTGTAGCAGTCTGTGAAAACTGTCTACTGGCTTTCCAATGAAAAGGTCCAATAAATGAAGATCTTTATCTATCCTCATGTATGGTACATTTAAAAGTAGATGCTGTGTTTTTTTCACAAATTAAGAATAATTTGTGTGTCCATTTTTGAGACTGTGTCTGCTGCTTATAAGAGAATGTGTTTCCTTGTGGATTAGTCTGTTACCTTTTGAGTATGTAACAAACAACATGAATCATCCCTGAGATCTTTTTCCTGAGAGGGGTATTACCTATGTGTGGGGACAAGATCACTTTTGTTCAGAGGGTTGTATGATACAATATCATCAACCATTACATCACTATCATCCCTCTTTTTGAATGATCGCATCTATTTTTTGTTGCCTAGTATTGTGTTTTTTAACTCTGCACACTGGGGCACTGCTGCCCAGGCCATAGTGTATGTGCCTTTACCCTTGGTTAACCCTCAATTTGTGTATTTAACTTTACAGTAAGGCCATAGTATATTGTGCCAGAAAATACATCAGTGATGTGAAAAGGTTTACGTCACTATTGACTACATCACTTATTGTATCATCCACTAGAATAGCAAAAACAACATTGCTTCAGACCTAACTGCATAGCTGATGCCTGCAACTTTTAAATCTGCAGCTGATCCTGTCAAAATAACCCTTTTTGAAAGTACCCTATTTTTAAATATAAATAACTTCTAAGTAGGGCTTACAGTCCACACAATAGGATGCCTAGTATTACAAGTGGTACATGCAACAAATGAATGTTTGTGCACGAAATTGGGTTTTTATTTAAGAGGGGTGGAAGCCCCACTCAAGTAAAAACAGAATCCTTGCCTGGATGAACCACAAGAGTCACTAAATAAACCTATTCTTAATCTTCTGGTATCTTGGCACAAACGTAGTTATGCTTAACTTAGAGGCAATGCGTAAACTATTTATGCAGGACTTAAACAAATACAAATAATTTTACTAAATCAAATGACACCAAAACAACAAAAATCCAATTAGCAGAAGAGGAGTTATGTATTTTTAAAGTTTCTAGTGAATATAGTGTCAAAAAGCACAAAGCTCAATTGTCATGCTGAACCGAGTCAAAATCACGGTTTCAGGCTGACCGTGATGGAAGGGGGGCAGATAAAGAGACCACCTCTTAGGTTTCAGGACTCGCTCCAGCACACGCCAGCAGTAGAGCTCAGTTAGGGCCAGATGGTGCTGGTCAGCTGGGCAGTTGCAGTGAGGCCTCTGGAAGCATATTGTGAACCTTGAAGTCATTTCTGGGGAGCCTGAGTTCAAAGAAAACAGGCCCCATCTTCCTTTTTAGGCAGCAGGACAGTCCTTCTTGTGAATCTTCCATAGGTTTGGGAGCGTTAAGACAAGAGGTTTTGAAGGTGTCATTTTCATCCCAGGGCAAAGTCTGTGGGTAAGTGATGCCCCCTTTATCTAATCTTCCACCTTTCCTGGGTTTGGTTACAAACTGTTAGGCCTAGGTGTGAGTTGCATTTGTCAATGACAGTGGAGGCAGCACTTAGAAGTCAGGAAGAGGGTGGGCAAGTTCTGAGGCTAAACTTTGAATCTCAGGACGGCTAAATAAACCCTGCAGGACATACTCCTCTGGAGAGAAGCGCCATGGTGCACACCGATGGCCCTTTTCTCATCATGCCTGGACGGAATACACAAAGCACCACAGGGGAGACATTCACTGTCATGTTACCCTGGGTACTGTCAGAATGGCACATTTGGTTTAGGTAGAAAAGTCCCAAATTTCCAAAAGTGGTATTTTTGGAAAAGTAACCTAAAAGCCAACCTTACCATTAAAGATGATTTTAAATTATAATTCTTCTGAGTGGAAGAAGCATTTCTCGATCTGTTCTCAAACTAAATTTACCATTTATTAGGTGTAATAAGATATCTTAAAGTTTGTCTATCGGAGAGACAGCCTTACAACAGTCAAAAGCGACGTCAGGAGTATTCCACTGCTAGGACATATAAAACTTAAATACACATGTCCTACTTGTAAATACCATGCACCCTGCCCTAAGTGTAGTTAGGACCTATCTTAGGATGATCTTATAATTTATCAAAAAAGAAGGTTTATGCGTGGCAAACATTTTATTTTGAGACTGCATTACAGGCTGCAGTGGCAGGTCGTGAACATGTTTTCCTGTGCTACTTTAGTGATGATTGCTGCAGCACACTAGTAGAATTTAATTTACAGGCCCTGGGTACATGTAGTACTGTTTACTAGGGACTTATAAATGAATTAAATGTGCCAGTTAGGTGTGGGTCTATTTTACCATTTGTAAGGGAAAGAGCATGGTCACTTTCCCTCTGGGTAGGAGAGGTAAAGGGCACAGAGTTACAATGTCAACAAAAAAAAGAGTTCAGCTAAAACAAGGGAGTGAAGGCAGAAAGTCTGGTGGATACCACACTAAGAATGTCAGGTCTAACAGTTAGCATGAACTTACTGTGGCTAGTCCATAAAAACTGTTTTCACTGTAAATGGTTGTGGCTGTCCTATGAAAATTCTAACATTTTGAATAACATCATAAAACCTGCTGCTCTGGTTTTGGACAAGCTACTAGAGTAATTCAAACACTATTTTTAATGTTTACTAAAAACCCAAGTCACTTGCAAAAATTTAGACTTTTAAAAAGTTGTACTTTACCTGCTTGATCTTGCGGTTTGCATTTACTTGCTGGAAAAAAGTCCTTCCAGTGCTTATCCCTATAAGGTATGAAAACTGTTCCCAGAGCAAAAACAAGGCTTATACCCTTTCACAGAAGACCCGGGTGTGATATATCTGGCCGATATCAGCTCAGGCAAAGCAGCTGGGGAAAGGTCAGGAGCTGCATTAACTTGGAAGGGACCAGGTTAAGCCTGCCCATTCATAGGCAAGTGTAAATAGAGACCTGGGGAAGAGAAACCTTTAGTTTCATAGGCCCTCTGTTGCCAGTTTGGCACAAGACCATGGAAGGGAGAGCTGAGGAGGAGAACTGCTAGTTTCCATAAACACATCTCTGGCTGGCACTCAGGTTCCCTTCTGGGGAAAAAAAAATATTTCATACTGGATTTGCCTTCGTGCACTGTGTGATAATTTGCAGTAAGGATAACACGATGTGCTGCAATAGTGAAAAGAGTTGCCCTTGGGAACATTTTCTCATTTGTTAGGTGGTGTCAAGGAGTCATTGACAGTTCATTAGCTAGTGAAAACTACAAAGCTGGTAATGCACCCACAGCTCATCAAAACATTCTCCGGTCCTGCTGAAGAATAGAAGAGGACAGGACCTGCATCTTGAGACCTATGTAGGAACTGAAGAGGTTGGACCTGCTCCTGATTGTTCCCAGGGCTAGCAAGTGGGCTCTAAGGACCCTGTTCAGTGGCTACTTAGCTTCAAAAGCTACAACCTGCAACCTTGTCCCACTAGAGGATTTCAACTTCCATTTCAGATACTTAGGGCCTCATTATGAGTCTGACGGTCCAACGACTGCGACACTCTCAGTGACGGTCGGACCGCTGCACTCCAGGTGGTCGTATCATCACATTATGACCATGGAGTTCAGACTGCAAGGGGATCGCCATCACCACTGGTTGCACTGCCATGGAAAGGCTGGTGGTAAGCCAGTAATGGGGGTCACAGGGGGATGGTGAAAGCTCAGCCAGTGGTTGAGGCAGGCTGGCTCTTGGTTGTGCAAGGCTTTTAGGAGAGTGTTGACATCTTGAATTGGCAATGTTTGTGTACGAGGAGCCAGTGGAAGTTCCAGAGTTATGGGGATATGTGCGTACATCTTGGGAGGTTGAGGATGAGCCTGGCTGCTGTGTTCAGGATGATCTGGAGTCTTTTCATGAGGTGTGTTGTGAGCCCGGCATAGAGGGCATTGCTGTACTCCAATTGGCTGGTGATGAGGGCCTGAGCTATAGTGCGCCTTTTGTCAGTGGGGAGCCATTTGAAGACCTTGCATAGAAGGTGGAGAGTGCAGAAGCAGGCGGAGGATACTGCATTCAACTGGCTTCTCATGTGTAGTTTGTTATTGATGAAGACCCTTTGGTTGCGGGCTTGTTCCGTTGAGGTGGGGGGGGGCAAGGGTCACTGGCCACCAGGAGTTGTCTAATGGACAGGTGTAGTTTCTGAGCAGCAGGACTTCAATTTTGTTGGTGTTGAGCTTTAGATAGTTTTCCTTCATCCACCTGGCGATGCTGTTCTTGCAGAGGTGAAAGTTGCCTGTGGTCTTTTGAGAGCAAGAGGATGAGCTGCGTGTCATTTGCATTGGAGATGATGCTTAGTCCGTGCTTTCTTATGATGTTAGACAGTAGGGTTCCTCCATTCATGTTGTTCCTGTGCATTCGTGGTAAATTTTTACTGTGAAAGGTGCATTCACAGTAAATGTTTACAACAAATAGCACATAATTATGTACATCGCATAATAATGTAATCTCTGGAATACTATGTGTAACCGAAGAAATGTGAAATGTGGCTAAAAAACCCTGCATAATGCAAATTCAGCCCAGGTCTAGCTTTCATTGCAGAATGGTGGACTTCTGGACTTCTCCTGTTGGCAATCTACATACACCTCAACATGTTAAACCTGGGCCAATCTTCGGGTGTCTGCTGGGTAGCCTCTGAAATTCAAGGGACATTTATTAAGATCAATTTATCTGGAAAAAAGAAGGACCAAATCTTTGAAAAAAGCAGCACTTTGATTGACTCAGGCTTCCTTCTCTGGAAATCAAAATGGGATAAATGCTGGACTCTGTGAACCAGAAATGTATATGATATTTGGACATACACAGGAATCCATAACTTCTCAAAGCAAATGTATTGCCTGGGACTGAACTTCTGACAGGGTAAGCACAGTTATTCTCAGGCTGTGATTAATTTGGACTCTCAGAAAAAAAAACTTTGCTAATACACATTTGTATTGCATTGTTAACTAAATAATGACAGGGAGAGACAAACTATGAGCCAAGGAAGAGCAAAAGAAAAACTGTGTATCACATCCTCTTGATTTATTGTTTGGGAGTTATGACTCTTGCCACTTTAAAATGGCTAAAATCAAAGATATTTCTTGGAGTCAAAAAGCATGCATTGCCATTGTAGTCTTTGGCACAGAAGGGAACTACTTCAGTGCTCCTTGAAAGAGCACAGTGATGTCACCCACAGTGAAGTTATCCAGTGTCTGAGTATAGATATCTTACTGTTTCATGCTGTTTACTGCAGTGATGGAAGAAAACTGAGACTGACACCACAACCCAAGGAATGAAAACAGCTGGCTGAATGCCTCTATAGGTAAGCATATTATGTAGAGAATGTAAAATCAAAAGGTCTTGCCTAACACAAAACTTAAAATGATCAAGCAAGAACCCACAAATATGCAATCTGAAGAAGATAAACATATCTGTAAAGATGCGACAATGCTGGGTGGTAGGAGCTTTGTGGATTCCTGAAAATTCTGGAAGGTTCCATCACAGAAATGTGGGGAAAATGTTTGATTTCAAGCAAAGTTGGAGATTTTCAGGGCACTGTGGGTAAGAAAATGTGAAGCATACAACCCTGGACTCATCCAGATGTTTGGTTTTCAGATGTGTCTAGGTCTTGTAGATTTTTCTACATGGCAGCATCCCAAAGTCCAAAAAGTGCAGCCCTCACCATTCCAAGTGGGGCGATTGTGAGAGTTAGACAACTCTCATGGCCTGAATGTAAAACCAAAACCCAAAATATTCAAATGACCTCTTGCTTGCCATTGGGATAAGATCTTTGAGTGTATGATGGGAGAGCTGAAACACTGTTTCCCTCTTTAGCTGGGGTCGGGGCATAATCATGCCCATACTGGTTGGTAGCCACCACCCCACTATTTCTTTTTTTATTCCCTGGCATCTAGTAGGCTTTCTGCCCCCCCACCCTGGGAGTAGACTGGGTGTAATTGCCCCATCTGCCCACCGGTGGACAGAACAACTTTGTCCCCATTTATTGGGGGAAGGGGTTAGGCCACCCTCTTTTTTTCCAAACAATTCTTCCCTGTTGTCTGGTGGGCTTTCACCTTACAAAAATAGTCTGATCTGCCCCCAAGGAGGGCATAAATGGCCTAAAATAAATTGGCCCCCCAGAGGAGCGACCCTTGCCTAAGGGGACACTCCACTTGCGTGGAACTGGTGGAAAAAAAAATATCCTGGTGTCTAGTGGTTTCTGCCTCCCTTGGGGGCAGATTGGCCTGAGAAAAAATAGGTCTATCTGCCCCCAAGGAGGACAGAAATGGCCTAAAATAAAATCCCCCCCCCCCCAGGGGAGGGACCCTTGCCTAAGGGGTTGCTCCCCATCTGTAAAAAAAAACCCTGGTGCCTAGTGGTTTCTGCCCCCTTTGGGGGAAGATCGGCCTAATTAAAATAGGGTGATCTTCCCCCAAGGGGGGCAGAAATAGCCTAAAATAAATTTGCCCCCCAGGGGAGCGACCCTTGCCTTAGGGGTCACTCCCCTTATAAATGTAAACAACAACAAAAAAATCCCTGGTGTCTAGTGGCTTCTGCCAACCCCCCAGGGGCATATCGGCCTAATTAATATATGCCGATCTGCACCCAGGGGGGCATAAAAGGCCTAATAAAATATTTGCCCTCCGGGGAGTGACCCATGCCTAATGGGTTGCTCCCATGATAAATGTAAGCAAAAAATATATATATCCCTGGTGTCTAGTGGACTCTGCCCTCCCCGATGGGGGCAGATCAGCCTAATCAATATAGACCGATCTGCCCCCAGGGGGTCAGAAAAGGCCTAATAAGGAAATTGCCCCATGTGGAGGGACCCTTGCCAAAGGGGTTGCTCCCCTTATAATCATAAACAAAAATAAAAAAAATCCTCATTCAAAGGAACACAAAACTTAAATTTTCCTCAAACATGTTTGCTTACATGCACTGAGAACGCTATGTGGGGTAGCAAGTAGAAGTATGGAGACGTAGATGTGTACCATTAAGGCACTTACAGTGCATATTGTCATTGAAACTTGGAGATTCAATTTCGGGAACATAGATTTAGACGTTGTACCAATTTTGGACCTTATTGACACAAATTTTGAGGAAAATTTAAGTTTTGCATTCCTTTGAATTAGGATGTATGTATGAATGGAAATAAGCCTTGAGAAAGTCCTGAAATGGGACGAAACACGTGTCAGCTGAAGTCTAAATCCATTGGTTGAGATTTTAGAAAGATTGAACATTTGAGATCTGCAACTACTTCTGAATGAGATTCCATATGAATTGTTATGGGTTTTCTAAACTGTTTATAATTATGTATTTGTATGAGATCATATATTTATGAATGTGAATATTTATAAGCAATTATGTTACATATATTATGATTGTGAATATTTATAGCACTTTTGTAAATAGAATCAGTAAAGATAATAAGAACTTTAAAGTTATACACCCATTTGTTTATGTACTGATTTCTTATCTATCCCCTTTTTTATCTGTGCACTTTATGCAATTATTCATGTGGCTACAACAAATACCATTTTACAGTTTGATGTTAAATAATTGAGTTATGGTGTGCTTCACTATTTCTTTGGTTTGTGATTAATTGGTTTGGTCGTCTGATTCCAGTTGATACAGGCTGGCAACGGATGTATTATAGTGTATGAGCACTACAAAAACATACAATTTGAATTGAGAAAACTGGAGGAATGTTTAGCTAAACAAAGTCACTATTGCCTTTTGTTTATTTGCTATTATGAGTAAAGATTTGTCGGTTAAATAAATGTGAAAATATACCCATGGCGGTTTCACTGTTCACAAAAAGAACAAAATAAATATGAACAAATACAAATAAAATAAGCAAAAAATAAATATGGATAAATAGAGATGGAAATGTCAAAAAATCAATACAATAAAACTGGGAGTCCTAGTAATAATCTATTTTCTCATATATACAACAAGAGTATTTCAGCCAGCCCTCTTCATTTATTGGTTTGTTTACATGTCATTCACAGTTTGCTTCCTCCCACAACAGTATGGAAGAATGGTTCAGTCCTCTTCATCCGTTGGCTGTCTTGCACTGCATGTGGCAGCATTTGGCACATGTGCACAGCCACCTAAAAGATCAGTGCCCTTTAATGAGTGGGGAGATGGGAGTAGGCTGCTGGTACACTCCTTTATGTTTATATTTTCTATGGGGTTTTTTTCAGATTTTGTTTTCAATTTGGCGTTTGCTAAATAAATAACCAAAAAATGCATGATTGCCAAGGCCAGACCTACTGACTTTCCATTGCTTATTATATTGTGATTTGTACTGCTGTCTGTAATGTTTGCACTTACATGACTTCTGTTTTACATTAATGCTATTATTTTTTAGTTATTTTTTATTTTATAATGTAATTTGTGTTTACATTTATGCAATGTGATACACTTACATGGGTGTACGAAATTTCTAAAGTTATATGAGCGTTATCCTTCTGTGAATGTGTTTTTGTACTTGCATATCTCTTTCTGTGCCTGCTTTATTTTTCTCATTTCTTACTTTTACTTTGTAGTAGATATTCACCTTTTTCCATCCACTACCCTATGCAGCTCCCACATTTACACTTAAAATGTAGAACTACGTGTTAGCAGTTCTACAGAGTTTTGATGGAGAACTCGGATCAAATCAAATCAAATCCTATTGTTAGGTTAATAAAAACCTTTATAAAAGATGTTGCACTGTGCATCTTAAAAACATACTTCCAAACATTCGTTTTTAAAATGCAAAATACTGAAATGGCCCAATGAACCATTTAGATTTACTGAAATTAGTAAAAGTTATCATAACTCAAATCCCTGAACATGTTAAAAACCATTGAAAATGTTAAAAACCATTGTTATCTTCCGAACGATATTACACGTTATTAAAGTGATTAAAGCTAGAATCTCCTGCTGGACTGAGAGTAGTGAAATAGACAGCAGTGCTCTATGTAAAAGCAAAGAAAATGACACTTATTGCTTCCTGAACCTTGGAGGCATTATCAAAGTGCTTAGTGCTAAGTTACCCAGTGGGTCTAAAAGAGCTTTCAATATGCCATGTTAATATGAAATACAACAGCGCAATTCTAATTAGAGTTTCCCACATAACTAAATGTGCTGGAATGGGCAATGATGTTCAAAAGACAAGTCACGTGCTCCCCATTGTTGGATTCTTGCTACTACCAATCAAACTGCCTTCAGTAGGATGGACAAGAGGGATCATGCTTTGTCATTTCTGTAGCTCGTTTGCTACTTGATCCAAACACTTTAAGCTGTGCTTCACACCCCTGCCAACATACTGAGGTTGCTGCTTACAAAACACGAGAAAGGTGGAGAAATCTATGCATTAGAAACAGGCTCGCCTTGACGTAGATGTATGTCAGTACATTTGTGAATTGAATTTATGATAATGTTTAGTAATACTGCAGGGGTAGTGCTACACATACTCATAAATGCCTTTAGGGGTTGTGCTGTGTGATTTATTACATTTTAACACAATCATAATGGGTATATATAAATGTTATGTTTCCATTAGGTAAACTATTGCGTATCATACCAAAAGGTATATCTCATACATCTCGGCACTCATCCTGTACATAACCAACATCCAGAACCTAGAGCAGCCAGGTCTTCAACAATTTCTTAAACTTGACAAAATCAGAGCAACAGCAGAGATGGAGTGGAAGTTGATTCCACGCTGTGGGGGGAATGAAAGAAAATGCTTTGCCACCATATCCCATATCTAAAGGTACGGATATGGGGATGGTCTGTAGCAGCTTGTCACTAGATCTTAGGACAAGGGGGACAATAGTAGTGCAGTTTGTCATTTACCTACAAAGGAGCTCTACCCATCAAGGACCTGTGGGAAAGGCAATATATCTTGAAAACATTGCACTTTCTGATTGGAAGCAAATGAAGTGCTCTGAGAATGGGTGCAGAAGGAGAGCCTGCGGGGCAATTACAAACCAGGCCTGCAGCTGTTTTTTGCACCACCTGGAGTTTGGACAGTAGGATGTCACTGACTGTCATAATCAAAGCATTGCAGTAGTCAAGGCGGCTAATGACCAGGGCCTGGACCACTGTTTCCTTGCAGATGACGGTAGCCAAGAAAAGACTTTCTTCAGTAGAGGAATGATAGCAAAGCAAGCCCCCCAGAGTGCAGTTACATGATTTTTCATGGACAGCTCCCGGTCTAATTTAACACCCAGATCTTTTGTGGCTTGCCTTTAGGATGGGGCTACTCCAAGTTCCAAAGGCCATCAGTCAGGAGGTCAAAGGCATTGAGCTTTGCTGAACAGAAAAATTTTTTTTTTTTTACTGTTCAGCTGGAGACAGTTTATTGTAATTATATCTGCAATACTTCTCAAACAGTCCTGGATTGGTGCTTTGCACCGTTGATGTCCTGTTCCAACGAGATGATCAACTGGGTATTTTCTGCCTATTAAATTACATCAAAGTCACAGGATTTAGCAATCTGGGCCAGAGGAGCAATGTAGATGTTAAACAATATCGGGCTCAAAGATGAGCCCTGCGGCACTCCTTTATTGATGGAAACCATGCAGAATTTGAAGGACCCAGTGTGATTGTTTGTGTACAGGTGTCTAAAAAAGACGGCGAGCCACCAAAAGGCATTACCATCAACAATGATCCCAAACAGTCTGCTGAAAAGTACAGCATTAGAACCTGTGTCGAAATCCGCTGAAAGATCTAACAGCACAGGCAGGAGTGCCAGTGTCCGGAGAAAGGCGATGAAATCCATGACTGGTACCAATCCAGTCTCTGTGCCGTGGGCAGCTCCAAATCCCAATTGAGATGGCTCAAGAACCATATGGTTCTCCAGGAATGCCATGAGCTGTTTATGGAAACATGGTTATATGGTGTAATAGTTGGACAGACTTTTGAGATTTGCATTGGCTTCTATGAGTATAGGAGAGACCAAAGAAGCCTTCCAGGCTAGAGAGAGATTGAAGAGCAAAAGAATGGAAGGGGCTTACAGCAATGCTAGACTGGCCAAGATCCTGGGAGGACATACATCTTCAGATAAGACTGATTTAGCTTTGGTCAACCCAAAGATTTGGTCCAAAGTAAGCGGTTCAAACTTTTCAAAATGCAGAATGGAGTCGTTGGGAGGCACAGTCAGATAGGCTGAGTTATTCTGACTGTGGCTGATGGAAACTTCTTGTATATGACATCTATCTTGAATGAAGAAGCATGGTACCATACTAGCATTATAAACGCTGTAGCAAATTCTGCAACATATGTCAAATATTAAACTTCCAAAATAGTTGGTGTGGATGTTCTAAAGCAGAATCCAATGAACTGCCCTCGCATTAAAGTGACATTGGTAGACTTCTTACGGTGGCTAAGAGACTGACTTTTGAGCAGGGGGGGCATTTTGTGTGTATGTGAATGTATCTGAGTGCGTGCAGCATGCGACACTACAAACCTGTGCAAAACAAAGTGTGGTAAAGTGTGGTAAAAGTTGCAAGTGCTTCTTTAAGCTCGAGCACAGGGCGGTTATACCAAAATAATATTTACAGTTAGGATGCTGTCAAAAAGGCATCTGCCCCCGACCTGTTAGCTGAGGATTCACTACTTATAGCGTATGTACTGCAATATGCTGGTGATTGTAGTTCCATACCTTCTACACATTACATGTGTATTACATTACATGTGTAAATGAGCTTATCGTACACAATTATTAGGGGATTGACCGGCGCCCGGTGCACGGTTCTGGCACCCTCCATGGAAATGTTTGGCAAGGCCTCTCGGGCTGACACATCTCACGCCGCACAGCACATTATAAAAATAGGGCTTGTTATCTGGAGAAGCGCTGTTTCCACTCACCCGTCGGACACGATGCCCTCTGCTATTTCACACACCAGCACGAAGAGCAGGATAAAGGTCAGGATCCAGCGCAGGTTGTGGCCCGGGAAATGCAGCCACGTGCTGTGGTGTATGTGGACCTTGGAGCTCTGGCTGCCCCATCCTGCGGAGAGAACCCGCATTATTATTAATAACGTAGGCGCGCGAGGCGGAAATAAAACAACGTTAGTTCTGTCTCCACAGCAGCAATTCCCGGATGTGTATAATCGAAATAAATATGCAGCAGTCAAACGGCCCTAGCCAAGTAGGGGGTTCTCTTGTGTTCTACGTGGTCAGACGGACCC
The DNA here is from genome assembly GCF_031143425.1 of Pleurodeles waltl. Taxonomy (NCBI): domain Eukaryota; kingdom Metazoa; phylum Chordata; class Amphibia; order Caudata; family Salamandridae; genus Pleurodeles; species Pleurodeles waltl. Next base: position 834,181,246 of record NC_090440.1, read on the forward strand.
TGCCTTGACCTTAAACTTTACGTTACCACGAAGTGAACTATGCCTCTAATTCTATTGACAGTCATCACTTCAAGCAATATTCGCAATGGTCTCTTGCATTAATATTCTCTTGTTGCCCCAAAGGTATGTATCAGAGCCCTTAAGTACTTTAATTGAACCCAGTACTAAACTCATACTTAAACTCCTCCAAGTGCCAAAGGGATTCAGTATGCAGAGTGAATTGGGCAGGAACAGCCCCTCTCCCTGTGTTTAGAATACTAATGTGTAAGTATTGTTAAATATGTAGCACTTCAAAGCACTGAAGACAGTGTCATTCTTCTGTCGTGGACTACCAGCCACGCTGATCCTGGAGAACACTGTTATGAGTACAATTCACCCCCCTGCAAATTCAATACTTTAGCTCGTCCTTAATTGTGTTTTGCCTGATCCTTGTTAAATAGCACAGAGCTTGGTGAAAATGTAATTTAATTTTTAACCATTAAAGTGTTTGGGGAGAGGTGGAATTGTGTAACTGGTGTATTCATGTTTACCCTGCACGTAAGGTGCAAAAACACCACAGGATACATTAGCTATGCAATGGATCAACTCAATAAAATAACACAACAGAAATTCAACCTAGCTTAACAACTCAAAAAAATCAACAAAGTGAAACAAAAACATGCCAATCAAAACACAACAATGACAAGGCATTAACACAAATCAACACAGCAAAAAGGCACAACACAATAACGAATAAGCATGGCAACACACCATCTTCCAACAAGAACACAGTACAACATAGAAGCACAAAAACACATGTCAATAAAACATAACAAAGGGAAATAGACTGTAACACATTAACAACATACAAGCCAGCAACACAACGATAAACCATCACAACACTCCCAGAAACTGCATTCACACCAACATATCATGTGCCAACACAACAATGCAACAGCACCACAATACAACAGTGCTGTGTTGTTGCATGGGATATGGGGTTGCTTTTGTTTTATGATGATGTGTTATGTTGATGCGTTGTAGTCTAATGTTGCAATAGTGTGTTGTATTTATTTTGTTTTTAAACGTTGTGCTGGTGTGATGTAAGTACTATATTGCTAAGGTTAGTTTGTGGGTTCATTTTTGTTGTGTTCTATTGTGCTCTGTCGTGATTTAGTTGTTGAGTTACATTATGTGTTGTTTTCATGAATTGTTCTGTATCGTTTTGTAGAGTGTTGTTATCTCATGTAGCTTTGTTTGAAAACATAAGCGTTGGCCCGCTCTAATCGAAAACACCAGATTCCACTGGCGTTTCAGTGAAAAAATTAACATTTAATACTGTCAAATGTGATAGCACACAACCGCTCATACTTTATAAGACGCTAAAGAGCCTAAACTCGTGTCACGCACCATGCCTTAGAAGCACTTCACACAATCACTTATGTGAGCTAGTAATACATTGGTGACTGTGGATCAAGTTACACCTTCCCGCGTGGCCAAATTGTGGCTCTTGAGCATTTAATTTCATTTTATTTTGCCTACTTACAATTGCCAAAAATAAGAGCAGTGTGTCTTAGTCTAATTTCCAACACCACGAGCTACATACAAAGTATGGATATTTGCATTTAACTGATAAGAAAAAGACATCAGTCCTTGCTGAGACATCCCTGTGGTCTGTCAGTGAATGCGCTCACTCTACAGGCAGCCGCACGCTCCCTTGATGCACGTGTCACCCCAGAGAAAGGAGGGCCACCAACCACAAACGGAGGGTCCCTCGGGGTAAACTGGCAGCTCAGATTTTTGCACATCGCTCATTGTACTATCGATAGCAATGCTCTGCCAAACGATTCCACTGCGAGTCAATGGATTCACGTCAATTCGGGACAAGGAGCTACTCCCGGCCCGGGAGACAGCAGCATCGACCGCTGAATTCCCCATTCACCTGGAGAGATGCGGCGGAGCTTTGGCTGCAGCCCTGCGCTCTGCACTAGAAAGCTAAAGTTGGCAGGTATTATCTAACTCACGCCTTCCAGTACAAATAAAGCGTGCATCTTCACCGTGACAACCCCACAGCCATTTTCATATCTTAACCGTGGAACGGGGTCTGCCGTTCTGAGGGGGCGGACAGTCCTCTGAAGAAAACGCTAGCTGTTTCACGGCGTGTTACTGCAAAGGGCAGCTGTTGTCCTGTGACTCTGCTGGTCCAAGGGCACACAGCGCACCCCGTTCAGAGCTGTGTGTCCTTGGCACATCGTGAAATGACTGAGAGCAGAGAGGAGAGGGGAACATTCAAAGAAAGAGACTCGCCACAGTAAAATGTAGACTGCTTTACATTCCACAGAGGTAAATGCAGGCGGGCGGGGCCACACACAGAGCATGCAGACACTGGAGGTGGGGTGGGTTAGCACACACTTACCTATGAATAATATAGGGAAGGTTATAAATAGCAGGAAGACGTGGGGCACCACGTTGAGCGCGTCCACGAAGCAGCCGTTGTTGAGCACTCCTTTGTCCACGTTGTAGGCGGCCGAGTTGTTCTCATTCCCGCAGAAGGCCAGGGACATGGCTGAGCCGGGGCTCTGCGGGGGAAAGGACAGGCGCTCAGACACTGACCAGGCTCTCCGCCGGCCCTACCTGGGGCGCAGGGCGTGGGGGCAGGGCGGCGGGGGCTCCATGACCGCCGCACCTCTGGAGGGGGTGCCTGTCTGAGCCCCGGCGTGCTCGCTGCTGTCACTGAGGGGGAGGAGGCGCCAGAGACAAGCGCTTCGAGCGGGGAGCGCCTCAGCATCAGCACCAGCGGGGCAGCTCTGCGCGCAGCCCGCCTCCTACAGCAGGGCGGGGGAGGGGATGTGAGGAGCAGGGTACAACCTAAACTGCATGCAGACGGACTTGTCCAGGTGCCACTTTCGCAAGTACAACAGATCATCAATACACCGATTAAGACATTCATTTAAAACATTGGCTTGGACTTCCGGACCATATATCATCTTTTCTTCAAACTGGCCGTTTTCCCCTTGTGCGCACTGAAGTATCTGACCGGATACACCCAGCGCTACTGTACCACCATCCGAAAAACACATAAAACCACTGCCTCTGCAGCAGCTTTTGTTCTTCAGTAGACCCTTCTTATGATGTCATTTCTTCAAGTACAGCATAAAAGGAATAAAAAGCCAATACTTTCATTTGGAATACATTTTTTGGGGGATTAACACACAACGTACATGCGGACTTTAAAAAGCATTCTACTAGAGTTGAGCGCGATCACAGAAAAATGTAATGCCACTGGCTTCCCTTCTACCAGTTTTGTTTCGTTAGTACACACTGATGCCACTTTCGCAAGTACAGCAGAAGAAGAATAAACAAAAAGTACAGCAGCAGAACGAATCAAACAGCGCATTGATTTGGATTCCGACACTCCTTAAAGAAGCGTACTTAATAAAATGCAACAGCCCATCATCCCATAAATTAAAGCATTGCTGGCTTCACGTGCAATTTTTTGTTCTTAAGCAGATTCGGCTTGTCGTTCTGGTTTCTTGGAAGCGAATATATCGAGGGGAATGCTTTCTCTATGCTTGCCTCATCTCATATGCGCGCACAAGCCCCTTGACCCACAGGACAGAAGATATGATATTGCGACTTGTAGTTTAACATTTCTTGCAGAGTTTCCACCTCTGCCTGCACACGCGGATGAAAGAAAGTACCCACTGCAGCAGCAGGACCATCCCACAGCATGTCCGGTGCCAACAGGTATCGATTAATCGGTTTCACAGCTTCTACGTAGGGAACGCTTAAACCAACACGATTGTACACGAAGATATGTTTGCAGTATCGAGTTCTAACACTGTGTGAGGCAACAGAAGTTACAGGTTGGCCGGTGTGGGATTTATCTGTAGATGAGGGACAGCAGATTAAGAGTGCAGTTTGTTTTGCGAAGAGAGACTTTGGATTTTTTAAGTATGGAATATATATTGGTGAATAGAGTAGGCAACTTCGTTTGGTGTCTGGCAACAGTGCACTTAAAATGAGTGTGGCATGTGTACGACAAATACAACCCTTCTAACCATTCTCAATTAAGTAGTGTGCTCTATCTGATAATCCACTTCGGCGCAGCACAATGGGGTACGTGGTATTAGATAAAGGCTACATTACAATATAATACAATGTGCTGTTTGGAATTTGTAATGCACAAGGACTGCCTAAGCCACGAACTTTTGACGCTGATATGTGGTAAGCAAAGTAAGGTTGTGCACTTGCAATGTGTGAGCTGTGATGGGGAAGAAGTTAAATTCACTTATTATCAGTGTGCACATGTGGGTTGTTGATGATAATTCTGTTAATATTATTATTATTATTATTAATAATAATAATAATACATTTTACATAGTACTTAGTACTACAAAGGCACTACTTCTAACACCATAATTACAGGAGTTTTTGGAGAAATAGGGATTACAAGTGGTGCAGTTTTACGGCACCTGCTATTTCCAGGATGTGGTAATCCTGAACTTTTCACTGGGTAGAAATCTAGTAGTTCAAGCCTCGTGGATAGTGTATCAGTAACATATGTGGCAATCAGAGCTTCATGATTCCTAAATCTTATGCCTCATTCTATGGAGGCATTTTTGAGGTCAACTTCTGATCCCCTGATAACATTTTCTTAGAGCAAGATCCAATAACCAGTATGCACATATTAGAAAGATACTCCATATGATTAGGCTCTGTCTGCATGAAAAGGCATTATTATTTGAGCAATATCTAAATGTGCAGATCCAGGAGACTGCGATGGGCACCTGCTTTGCCCCTAGCTATACCAATATTTTGGTAGGACGAATAGATGTCCACAGATCCAAGACTGGTATATTGATATAAATGCCACATTTGATTATATGGCTGTGCTGTTGCATCAACTATTTATTGTTGATCGACAATGGCACAACAGAGAAGCTAATGGAACTTAAATCACTGCTGAAGATCAACAAATTGACTCTAAAATTCATAATGTCATATTGTGATACCAAGATAGAAGTTTTAGACTTGAGGCTTGAGAAAAAAGAGGGTAGTTTGGTAACATTACAACATAAAAAGAAAACAACATGCAATATTATATGACACATGGACAGCAGCCACACACTGCAAGTAAAACGAAACATCCCATATGAATAATTTGTTAGACTAAAAAGAAATTGCAGTACAGAACTGATACTTGATGCAGCACGGGATGATATACTAGAACATTTTCCAGCAAGAGAGTACTACAGCTGTAGAAAAGATCATCACAAGCAAAGAGTTTCTGCATATATCAACAATCACAAGTACATTAATACTTAGGAGAGAGACTAAAAAAACAGCCAAAATAAGAATCATTACAACTCAAAAGTAAGGAAAATACTATCCAAACATTGTGACATCTTCATGAATGAAAAAGAACTCTTGAAATGCCTAAGGGAGTCCCCAGGCCTACCGTTTGGAAGGTGTGAAAGTCTAAAAGACTAGATAGTGAGAAGTTTATTTTCTAACAACACATAAAGCAGAAGGTTAGACATGGAACCAATGGGCTCTTACATATGTAGAAACTGCCACGCATGCAAACAAGGCCAGAATAGGCTAAGTTATGACACACCATACAGCAACAAACCACAAAAATTAAACAAAAATATCTATTGTAGATCTGACTACACAATGTATTGTATTGAATATCCATGCAAAACAAATACATAGGCCCTCATTAGGAGTACACTCGCTGTGGCGGTCAGGACCGTCGCAGATGCAGCGACCTGACTGCCACATAACAACCCTGGTGGTCCGACCTCTAGCTCTGCCAGGATCTTGGATCCGGGCGGTCTGGTGGTTGTGGAGATCTTAATCCGCCAGGGCAGCGCTGCAAACAGCTCTGCTCTGTGGATTACGACCCTGATCTCTGCCAGCCGTTTCATGGCGGTAACACCACATAGGCAGTGGCCACGCTGTCAGGAGTTTGGCGGATGGAGTTTTCCATCTGCCAAACTCCTAATGAGGCCCATAGTATTGAACTGGGTCCTTCCCTTCCTGCAGGTCTACCCTAAACTTTTTGTCTTCCTCCTCCACTTTTTTTTGCTGATCTCAGTTTTGCTAGGCTTAGGCCTCTTTGCACTTTACCACTGCTAACCAACGCCAAAGTGCGTGTTTTCTCTACTCTGAACATGGCAGAAATGCTTACATCCAATTGGCATATTTAATTTACTTGTAAGTCCCTAGTAATTAAAGTGCATTGTGTTGTAAGCTACACAAAAGGAATCCCCAACACCTGAGAGCTACTAGGAATCGTGATAAAATAAATTCTGTCGCAAGACATTTCTGGCACCTACAAAAGGGTAAGACTTCTTTGTTGAAGTATATAGCGTTATAGATGGGATAAAGAGCTACAGAAGAAGGGGAGCCAGAAAGAAAGCTTTAAGGAGACTTGAGAGCAGATACATATTAGGACTGGATATCTTGGAACCGATAGGTTTAAATATGGATGAAGAGATATTTGTTCATTTATAAAAATGATTGGACAGAAAGAAATTCATATTTAAGCTCGTACTACCAGATAGGAAGTAGTATTTAATTATGTGCTTGTTTTTAAATAGGTTCCTGTACGTATGGGATGCACAAAACAAACTCTCATGAGACCTGTGATTAAGGATCCTTAAGTTAAGAATTTGCCCACTTGAGTGTAATTATGTGGCGTAAATATTAGTTAGATTTAGCAATAACATCTTGTTACATTTACAAATTTGTGTATATGACGTTGACACCTGAATCACAATTTAATAATTGGGTCAATTTTTTGAAGTTACTTTAAATAATGAATTGTCAAATTTTTTGATGTTACCTTAAATATCAAGTTGTTATGTAGAAAGAACAGAATATTGAAGTGCTATTGGAAATTGTCAAAACTGGAACCAAAGCAAACGTATGTATACTATTTTGTTCATGTTTATGCACACAAGGGATAAAAGGTACTTTCAAAATGGTGTTCACTATTGTGACCAAGGCTGCATGGCAGCTGAAATGTATTGAGCCGTTGCTTTTTGGTGGAATGGTTATCGTCTGCTGACCTCCACAGCTCCTCTGGCTGCCGCTGTCTCTGCCTTTTGCCTGAGACAAACTGAGAGTCTCCTGACTTTCAGTTCAAGGCCCTCCTCTACCCACAGGCTCATCCCTGTGTCTCATCCCTGGTGATCTAGTGGCCATTCACTCTTGCTTTTCTGCCTTTTTTCACTTGTTTTTTCCTTTTCTTTCCCATCTCTCCTCCTTTCCTCTGTCCTCTTTCACTCTTGCTTTTCAACCTTTTTTATTTGTTTTTTCCGTTTCTTTTCCATCTCTCCTCCTTTCTTCTGCCCCATCCTGTGCTGCTTTGGCCCCTGCGACCCCACCCCCCCCACGAAGCACCTTTACCGCCCTCCTGCTTCCCAGCTGATCACTCCCACTGCCCCCTCCCCTTCCTAATAGCGGCTGCAGCGCAGTAAGAGGGCAACTGCATTGACCTCCTGGTCAGCATCTGCTGCCCTCCCCAGCTCCTCTGGCTGCTGCTGCACCTGCCTTCTGCCTGGGACAAACTGAGAGTCTCCTGACTCTCAGTTCGAGGCCCTCCTCCACTCGCTTGCCCTATCCCTGCCCCTCAACCCTGGTGGTCTGGTGGTAATCACAAGTAAGTATTTTCCTCTCTGTCGCTGTTTCACTCGTGCTTTTTCTGCCTTTTTTCACTCATTTTTCCCTTTCTTTTCCATCTCCCCTCCTTTCCTCTGCCCCACACCCATGCCACTCTGGCCCCTGCGGCCCTGCCCCCTCCCCCCTGCGAACCACCTTTCCCACCCTTCCGCCTCACAGCTGACCTCTCACCCTGCCCCTCTCCCCTTCTTCATGGTGGCCGCAGCTCTGGCAGCGCCGCCGGCGAGCTAAAGGCAAGCCCGTCTGCACCTGCCTACGCCCAGAAGCACCCAGCACCAGGACCCCTAGATCTCTGCTATACCACCCCCTGGCCTGCATCCATTATGAGGGTGAGACCCTCTTCCGCCTCAACACCGGATGCCTCAGCAACTGCTACATCATCCCCCCCACGGCACCTACGGTCCTTTCACATGCAGGAACTGCAACTACAGCGCCAGCCTCAACAAGCTGAAGGTACTCTCCACATACTAATAGTCATATAAAGGTACACTGTTCCAAAAGGGGGAAGTGATAAGAGGGATTCAAGGGGACCTAATCCTACAGGAGCAAGAACCCTCAAGCATCCCAGTGGATGACTAGCTTCATCATCGGGAAAGCTCCTTGACAGGCCGGCGCTGCAATGCCTGTCGGGCTCCCCGAAGAGGGCTTGTAAGGAAATGGCTCCCTGTTGAAATTTCCCCCCACTTTTTGCCTGATACTGATGCTGACTTGACTGAGAAGTGTGCTGGGACCCTGCTAACCAGGCCCCAGCACCAGTGTTCTTTCACCTAAAATGTACCATTGTCTCCACAATTGGCACAACCCTGGCATCCAGGTAAGTCCCTTGTAACTGGTACCCCTGGTACCAAGGGCCCTGATGCCAGGGACGGTCTCTAAGGGCTGCAGCATGTCTTATGTCACCCTAGGGACCCCTCACTCAGCACAGACACACTGCTTGCCAGCTTGTGTGTGCTGGTGGGGGGAAAATGACTAAGTCGACATGGCACTCCCCTCAGGGTGCCATGCCAACCTCACACTGCCTGTGGCATAGGTAAGTCACCCCTCTATCAGGCCTTACAGCCCTAAGGCAGGGTGCACTATACCACAGGTGAGGGCATATGTGCATGACACTATGCCCCTACAGTGTCTAAGCAAAACCTTAGACATTGTAAGTGCAGGGTAGCCATAAGAGTATATGGTCTGGGAGTCTGTCAAAAACGAACTCCACAGCTCCATAATGGCTACACTGAATACTGGGAAGTTTGGTATCAAACTTCTCAGAATAATAAACCCACACTGATGCTAGTGTTGGATTTATTAAAAAATGCACACAGAGGGCATCTTAGAGATACCCCCTGCATTTTACCCAATTGTTCAGTGCAGGACTGACTGGTCTGTGCCAGCCTGCTGCTGAGAGACGAGTTTCTGACCCCATGTGGTGAGGGCCTTTGTGCTCTCTGAGGACAGAAACAAAAGCCTGCTCTGGGTGGAGGTGCTTCACACCTCCCCCCTGCAGGAACTGTAACACCTAGCAGTGAGCCTCAAAGACTCAGGCTTCGTGTTACAATGCCCCAGGGCACTCCAGCTAGTGGAGATGCCCGCCCCCTGGACACAGCCCCCACTTTTGGCGGCAAGTCCAGGAGAGATTATGAGAAAAACAAGGAGGAGTCACTGGCCAGTCAGGACAGCCCCTAAGGTGTCCTGGGCTGAGGTAACTCTGACTTTTAGAAATCCTCCATCTTGCAGATGGAGGATTCCCCCAATAGGATTAGGGATGTGCCCCCTTGCCCTCAGGGAAGAGGCACAAAGAGGGTGTAGCCACCCTCAGGGCTAGTAGCCGTTGGCTACTAACCCCCCAGACCTAAACACACCCCTAAATTCAGTATTTAGGGGCTCCCCAGAACCTAGGAACTCAGATTTCTGCAACCTAAGAAGAAGAGGACTGCTGAACTGAAAAACCCTGCAGAGAAGACGGAGACCCCAACTGCTTTGGCCCCAGCTTTACCGGCCTGTCTCCCCACTTCTAAAGACACATCACCAGCGGCGCGTTCCACAGGGACCAGCGACCTCTGAAGCCTCAGAGGACTGCCCTGCATCTAGAAGGACCAAGAACTCCCGAGGACAGTGGCTCTGTTCCACAAAGACTGCAACTTTGCAACAAAGAAGCAACTTTGAAACAACACACGTTTCCCACCTGAAGTGTGAGACTTGGCACTCTGCACCCGACGCCCCGGCTCGACTTGTGTAAACAATCACTTCAGGAAGGACTCCCCGGCGACTGCGAGACTGTGAGTAGCCAGAGTTGACCCCCCTGAGCCCCCACAGCGACGCCTGCAGAGGGAATCCCGAGGCTCCCCCTGACCGCGACTGCCTGCTTCAAAGACCCGACACCTGGTAAAGGCACTGCATCCGCAGCCCCCAGGACCTGAAGGATCAGACCTCCAGTGCAGGAGCGACCCCCAGGTGGCCCTCTCCCTTGCCCAGGTGGTGGCTACCCCGAGGAGCCCCCTCCTTGCCTGCCTGCATAGCTGAAGAGACCCCTTGATCTCCCATTGATTTCTATTGAAAACCCGACGCTTGTTTGCACACTGCACCCGGCCACCCCCGTGCCGCTGAGGGTGTACTTTCTGTGTGGACTTGTGTCCCCCCCGGTGCCCTACAAAACCCCCCTGGTCTGCCCTCCGAAGACGCGGGTACTTACCTGCTGGCAGAGTGGAACCGGGGCACCCCCTTCTCCATTGAAGCCTATGCGTTTTGGGCACCACTTTGACCTCTGCACCTGACCGACCCTGAGCTGCTGGTGTGGTAACTTTGGGGTTGCTCTGAACCCCCAACGGTGGGCTACCTTGGACCCAAACTTGAACCCCGTAGGTGGTTTACTTACCTGCAAAAACTAACAAACACTTACCTCCCCCAGGAACTGTTGAAAATTGCAGTGTGTCTAATTTTAAAATAGCTATATGTCATTTATGTGAAAACTGTATATGCTATTTTGCTAATTCAAAGTTCCTAAAGTACCTACCTGAAATACCTTTCATTTTGAAGTATTACTTGTAAATCTTGAACCTGTGGTTCTTAAAATAAACTAAGAAAATATATTTTTCTATACCAAAACCTATTGGCCTGGAATTGTCTCTGAGTGTGTGTTCCTCATTTATTGCTTGTGTGTGTACAACAAATGCTTAACACTACTCCTCTGATAAGCCTACTGCTCGACCACACTACCACCAAATAGAGCATTAGAATGATCTCTTTTTACCACTATCTTACCTCTAAGGGGAACCCTTGGACTCTGTGCATACTATTCCTTACTTTGAAATAGTGCATACAGAGCCAACTTCCTATAGGGCTCTTGACCGTGTTGCTCTTAAGTTGACTGGTGGAATCAAGTCAAATAGATGAGATACCTTATTCTAGGTACAAGAGCAGTATGGGGAACAGCACTCACTTCGGAGCCCCCACGGACCTGTGCCCACATCACATATACATCAGAGTCAGCACATCAATTGCCCCGAGCTCCGGAACACAATGAACTGCTCCATCAATACTGGTACTTTTTCATCGAGGACTGGAAACATGTCAAAATACACCCTCTCCTGAAGAAACCTTCAGCCGACCCATCAGAACTAAAGAATTTCTGGCCCATCGCGCTGTTACCCTACCCCGCCAAAGTACTGGAGAAAGCAATCAATGGACAACTATGGAATTTCATTGAGGCCAACAACTCCCTGGACAGCTCCCAGTCCGGCTTCCGCAGCAATCACAGCATGAAGACAGCCCACCTGACAGCCACCGATGACATTCAATTACTCCTAGAATGTGGCCACACCGCAGCGCTCATACTCCTTGACCTCTCAGCAGCCTTCAACACTGTCTCCCACAGCACTCTATGCACCAGACTCAACCACAAAGGAATCTGAAGAAGAGGCCTGGAATGGATCCACTCCTTTCTCTCTGGGAGGACTCAGAGGGCAGACTCCCACCCTGCACATCCAGACCCACAGGAATCAACTGCAGAGTCCCCCAAGGATCCTCACTGAGTCCCACACTGTTCAACGTATACATGGCCCCTCTCACAGCCATCGTCATAAGCCACGGTATGAACATCGTGTCATATGCCGGCACACACAACTCATCATTTCCCTCACCAAAGCCCCGGACATGGCCAAAAAGAACATCCACTCAGGAATGGAAGCCGTCGCCACCTGGATGAGAGAAAGCTGCCTCAAGCTCAACTCCAACAAGACTGAACTCATCATATTTGGAAATGCCATTGCAGCTTAGGACAACTCCTGGTGGCCCACATCCCTCCGCACCCCTCCTGCACCGACTGAGTACGCCCGCAACCTAGGCATCATCCTCGACTCCTCCCTATCCATGACCCGCCAGGTAAACTCAGTTTCCTCCTCCTGCTGTCACACACTCCGCAAACTTTGGAAGATCTTCAGATAGATCCCAGCAGACTGTGGCAGGACAGTCACCCACGCCTTAGTCACAAGCAAGCTTGACTACGGCAACACCCTCTATGCCAGCACTTTGACTAGAGACATCAAAAAACTACAACTCATCCAGAACGCTGCCGCCATACTCATCCTGTACTTCCCATGCCAAGAACACATCTCCCAACACCTGAGGAAACTAACAAAGCTCTTTCAAGCTACTCACCCACAGGTACAAGGCCATATACAATGCAGGACCAGCCTACCTGAACTACCACGTCTCCTTCCACACCCAGCCAGATCCCTCCGCTCTGCCCAGATGACCCTGACCACCATACCTCGCATCCACAAAACCTCTGCCAGAGGATGATCCTTCACCTACATCGCAGCAAAGAGCTGGAACAACCTCCCCCTGCACCTCAGACAAAGCCCGTCGCTCACCATCTTCAGGAAGAACCTCAAGACGTGGCTCTTCAGGTGAGGCCCCTCTCCCCCCCCCCAGCGCCTTGAGATCCTCACGGGTGAGTAGCTGCGCTTTACAAAAACTGATTGATTAATTGTTTGATTGAATCAATTTGCCTCACCAACTCAGTGTGCCGGCACCTCTTTTTCGGAAAGTTGTATTGTATTAAATATATATATTTGTGTATGTATTTAATGATTTAAAAATATTATTTATTTCTATATAATTATTTATTTTTTGAAAATAATATTCTTCATTTAAATGAAATTAAATATATTTATTCCAAGTGATCAAACTATAAATATTGATTTAAATTTAATGTAATTGAATTAAACTGAACATTTAAACTTTTTTTAAGAATGTAAAATAATTTCAATTAATTTCATATACAAATACATAATAAATAAATATAAGATGTTAGGAGGGTGAGTATTTTATTGAAATTGTTGTTAAAAAATTATTATTAACGATTAAATCAATATATTTAAATTTAATTCAATTTTATTCACATTTAGTTTGAGAAGTTAACAGGCTGTAAAATGTTATTGCGTTATTTATACGTTCCTAATAAATATTTTAAATTAGTTTACATTTATATTAAAATCTTTTTATTTTTTAAGTAATAAACAATATTTAATTGCTCTATACTTTTCCATAGGAAGGTAATCACACCAGTGGAGGAGGTTCCCACCAACAGAGAAAGTTACTAGTAGCAGCTTTGCACTTATACATTCAGTTTTAGGAGGCTCCACTCCCTCATTTGACTCTGGGAAGGTTTGCAATAAACTGAGAAGTAGGTGCTGCAAAAATAGGTTTAGCTCTTACAAGAAGGTTGTCAAGTTTGGGGTAATTGTCTGATCGTTGGTGAGGGCACAGAATAACAGCCTCATTACCAGTTTGGCGGTCCCAACATGGAACTGCCAAACCTGCGGGAAGGATGCCACCACCCTATTACAACATTGTAATAAAGCGTTCCCGCCAGTCACACCGGCAGGAACAGTGCTACGAGATAGCACTCGTCTCCCTTGAAGGAGCTGAGTGCTATCTCATAGCACAGAGGGGGCTGACCAGCAGACAGTGTGCATTCCGATGGTGCTGGGCAGGGGGGCCCCCGCACTGCCCATGCCATAGACGTGGGCAGTGCGGAGGCCCCGTATGGTCCCCAGCACACCCTCACCACCAGCCTTTTCATGCGGGTGAAACTGTGGAATTGTAGTCAGCCAGGCACCACCGAGTTCAGAACAGCCCTGGCTGAGTACAACTCAGACTGATGCCACCACATCGGGAACCATGTTCCCATCAGGGACAGTGGTCCCCTGGTGGGTCTGCCTGGCAGGATTGTAATTGGGCGTTCGGACCGCCCGGAGTGCGGCGATCCGACCGTCAACACGAGTGTGGCCGTCCTCAGACCGCCACACTCGTAACAAGGCCCTAAAACTGGCACTTCACCATCACCTCCTCAGAACATTCCTGGTCTGGGAAGTTATCACCTGAAGAAGAAAGCCTCATCATGAAAGATATTGGAAAAACGAGCCAAGTAAACCTAACTCCTGATGGTTCCCAGGGTTGTAACAGCTCTTCAAGGGTCAAATAGTTACCTTCCTCCTGCTGCTGTTGGGACCCAAAAGGAGAAGGACTCTTAACTCCAAGAAGGTAAAGCTGATTACTGCTGATTACTGTGAACTGGACCTTGGAGATTTCTTGTAGAGAAACCTGGTACCTAGAAGCCTGCCCTGAGCACCTGATTGCTGAAAAGGTGATCAGGAGTATTTTTTCCAGCACTAAGTTCTGTTGGGACTTAGACATTCTTCTGGCTCCTGACGACCAGGACAAGGTCTTGAGACTTATCCAGGGGGAGCATGCCATAGGTGGTAGGAGCGAAATATATTCAGGTTCAGTCTGATTGAAGCTTGTCACCACAAAGTAAAAGGCTTTAGTGGGACCCTGTAAAAAGGCATCTGGCCTTGTGGAGCCATTCCCAGCTACAGCTTCCAGCCTTGTGCCACTGGAGGATTTCAGGAATGAACAATGTGACTGTGTGGAGGTGGCAAGGTTACCCCAGTGATGAAGTGGCTTCTGCAGCTACAAACTACTATTTTGTCCACTTGGAACTTTCCATGCCAAAACTGAAGGCTTCTGCAGGAGCCTAATGATGACCTATTTGACTTCGAGAGACCTTAGCCAGCTTTAGTTTCCTGCCTTGCTGGATGATATGGGGCTCCAGAAAAACCTCTAAATCAAAATGTAAAAACAATGTAAACTGTGACCCGCTTGGATTAACTGACCCCTTCTCCATCACAGTCAACTTGAAATAGTGCCTCGGTCCCAGTCAACGATGAACTATGACTTTAAGTTAGTGCTTTGTGTTTTCTTGGTATTTTAGCCATAAAACCTCTAAAAAAATCACATATCTGGCTCCTGTAGTCCGATTTTTACAATTTTGGTGTTTTTGACTTACTACATTTTTCTTGATTTTTTAAAATGTATTTGAAATTTTACTATGTTGTTTTCTTTATTATCAAATTGGTTTGGTCTGCTTGAACCTTACCCACATTTCTCTGGGGAACTGTCTGTGGCTTGGGCCATTGCTCCCTTAGGTTGAGCAGAGAGGAATGTGAGGTAACAAGATTGTGGCCCTGATTTATTCAAAAGTGGCACAGGACTGCCGCGCTACGCCACTTTTGAAATGCATGAATGCGCTGTATTCACAGGAACATGGCTCATTATACATAGGGCTCTCGGCTTCATGGCATTTATGATTTTTAACATTTCCGGCTGCATTTATCCATATTTATTTGTTGGTCATCTTTTTTGTATTTATCAATATTTATTTTGTGTGTTGCGAATAGTCATATGTATATACACATACATCTGACTCTATATATATATATATATATATATATATATATATACACATACATCTGACTCTCAGCTCTAAATAATATGGAGGTCTGATGTAGTTACACCAATAGCCTCAAGTCAGTTTCGCCACCGGAAGAGTGAGTGGGGCCAGCGGTTGTAACATGGCAAGTCACCCAACTCTTAATAAGCGGAGGTGGACAGCCACTTGGCAGACATGAAATTATGCCACAGTGGTGGCGGAGCACCCTGGCAAGCAAATTTAAAATCATGTGCCTTTTTTTTCTCCTATTTACACTTTCCAGATGTGACATTGGATCCCTCACTATTATACCACACTGTGGCGTAATGCAGTACGACTAGATAATATCTTATTTTTAAATAATGCTTGCTCTTCTGTTATATAGTGGTGCACACTGTGCTTATTAATACTGGTGGAGTCAGGCTATGAATGTGCAGAAATGAATCTTTTTAAGAAAAGATAAAAAAAAATCCTTCGTAGTCCTGCGGGGATTTTGAGCAAATGGATATTAACTGTCTGTCGCACAAATGTGTGGGTTCAGATAAGTTACAACTTCCATTTATCTGGTAAAGGAATTCATCAAAATCACAAGGACTGTGCGGTATGTGTGACGCATACTGGGGTGTTTTCATAGGTGTCCTCTAACTCCAGTGAAAACAATTTGTCACAGAGATTAAAAAATTAGCCTTCTTGGGTAAACTACCAGAACTTTTAACCTGAAGACCTCACGTTAGGTGACGGTCCCTCTAGTAATTTCAATAGTATATATGGGAAACAGCTTTTGGTGCAATGGCCGAACCATGCGCTGCAGTTAGAACACAGGAGTTACCATGACTGCGACTTTACCACACATTTCTTTAACATGCATTTAGTTACAATGGCATGCCTTAGGGAAAGCTGCGCTAGAGTTTAAAGTTCAACACTTTCCCTACTGTGGCGCAGAATAGAGTTGGAATTGTAAATTATACCACTCCAAAGTCCAGCACTTTCCCTAAGGCATGTTGTTGAAATGTGCCTGGTAAAGGAATGCGTGGTTAAGATGCAATCGTTGTGAAAAATGTGAAGTAGAGGAATGCGTGATAAAGGCATGCATTGTTCTGACATACAACCTGTATCTATTGCCAGAATATTATGATGAAGACTGAGTAATAAAATGATGCTCCAGTGAGGGTAGATATTCTATTATTTACTCCAAAGGGGCAATAATTTTGAAAAAGGTATTCAATACATGTCATTTTTGCCAGACAATTTTTAGACCATGATATTCTGGTACCATAAATGTGCCAGTCTCTCACTCAAATTTCGCCCCATGATCCAAAACCCTAAACCCTCCCCAAGGTACTCACTGTGCCTACCCAACTTAATTGCATCTTCAGTTTGCTAAAGAAGGTGGGCATACATTAACGCAATGTAATTGTTGTGCCTCAAATCTCTTCCTTGGTACAGTGTCTGCAACTATGTCAGGAAGGATGATGTAAAGGTCTATTGTCTAATACTAGTTGAACACCATGAGGCATTTGACTAGGGCTTAGTAAAAATGTGCAAGAGGTGCCCCGGGGTGGTACTTAACACTCACCTTCTGTCTACATCATTCCTGGCCTGGCTTTCCTGCATTTGTTCTTGAGTGAAGCCTGGAAGATGGTCCTGGTTGGCTGGCACTCACTCGCGAAATTATCTTCTCACTGGCATTGAAACTAAACTCTACGTCTCCGATTTCTTTACAATGTCAAAGACTCAGATTACTCACCTACAAGGAGCAATCAGAACTAAAGTGAAGTCAGCTAAGCTCACCATCAGCACAGCAGTAACAGTGCTTTGGTGTTGCAAAACGAAGATCATCTCATTCATTCTCTTATCTTGAACAAAGAAGCGAGGTATACCACATGATTAATCCCTGTTTAACTCATGCGTAGAACAACGTCCAATGTGATGACCATGCTCCCTAGTGGATCCTTACTCCTCTGCTCTCTTGCCAACTGTGAATTCATATCCACCATTTTGCATTCCAAACCTGTCACACTGCGCAGAATGTTTTTTGTGACGCATAATATTTGTTCCAAGAGTGGACTCTTGACACTGAAATAGAGCATTATACATATACCGGTAATACAAATAGAACCATTAGTTTAACCCAGGAAAGCATTTGTTTATTAGGCAAGTCTAAAAGACACATAAACCCCAATTCCTGGGGGGGATACCACTCAGCCCAATTATAGTGGTCTGATCACTGGACATGACTTTATCACCTGATGAATGCTGCCTCTAAAATTACAAGATGCTTGGGCTGCAATCACACTGGTCTCAGCCCATGGTCCTAACCAACCCTCGTCTATGCTTGAAGAGCACAGAATGCTCCCATCTGCCAGCATTCAAAATCTGCTGTGCTCTGACTCCCTCTCCCAGGGCCGGCTTGAGGGTGGTGCAACCCCACCAGGTGCTGACCTGGATGGGGGGCCCTGACCTCAGGGGGGCGCTGTGTTTAGCAATAAACTTACAAAACTTGTGATTTAAAAGCACCTGCTGAAAAGTTATTTGTGTGTCCAGCCTTCAGGAAGCAATTAAAATGTCAAGATAACTTTTGTGATTAATGATCTTGCTAGAGAGAGAGAGATCATGTTTTGTCCAGTGGCAATTTTAACTCGCCATAAAGTAGCGCAGAGGGTTAATGTGCCTGACACAAAGAACATAACTGTATTTAATGCGAATTGCTGAGTGGATTAGTAAAGCCAGCCTTTACGAAGCGCTTTGAAACAAATTAAATGTATTTGAGAGAGGGACTATGGTGAGATGAGAGGCACTTTTGCCGGGTGATGGTGAGGGAATCTGAGGAGGTGGTCATGGGGTGGCGGTGCCAAAAAAGATTGTCGCACAAGGTGCCACCAGCGTTAAAGCCGGCCCTACCCTCTCCAAACCCACCTCTCACCAACAACCCCACAAAACCCTCCACTTCCATTTACCATCAGCTGAAAGAAAGTGGTAAATGGAAGCATATTTGCGCCAAGAATGGCGACAACAGATGCAGATTTGGACAAGACAATTCTCCATTCTGCTGACAAATGCTCATGACAGCTGGATTACAGACAGAGACATGCAGGAATACAACACAATTTGGACCAGTTGCAAAGGTCAGAAGGAATCTAAAAAGTGGTGGTAATTGTGAAATCACAGAATCCTAAATGTAGTAAACATATATATTTGCAAAGAGATGCATGAAACTAGTCAGTATTTGTGCACTTAGCAACTACCACTAAGATCACCCACCTGCCTACAGCTGTTTAGAAGGGTTGCAGAAATGCAGTGGAAGCGTAAGAAGTTTACAGTGAAGCCTATTTCTCTAGGAAATGAGGACACGCTGTGGAGGAGAATCACTATCCTCTGCTGAGGCACACAGAGCACATCTAGATAACATAGAGCCTTTTTTAGCAGTGAGAGGCCGATTATATGAAAAGCTCCACCTAAGCAGTGTGGCTATCTTAAGTAAACAGCACAAGTTGAATGAAGAACAAACACATGGCAAGCTACATATCATAGGACCAGATGCTCTGAGTCATGCATCAATTGGCTTCTGGGAGTTCTCAGAATTCAGGGCCAAGGTAGGCAGCCTGCACTATGTGAGTGCTTTAGAGGCGGCCATGCACTTATAATGATAGCGTTTCTAGAGCACTGCCATCCCTTTTAATATGGCTCGGTACCACTGTGAGCCAGACACACCTAATAAATATGAAAAACCGATTCATATTCCCCGAAAGTGGCTTGTGTAAAACAATGTTCAAAGTGAAGCTGAACGGGCTCCTTCTGCTGGGAGAGTGAAGACTATGATTCCTTAAAATAAATTTCTCGAGTGTAATAGTTGCAAAGATGCCAAATACACGAACATATACTGAGATACACTCTTTTTGTTTACATCTTACAAGTAATGCTTTGTGTGATTACTTGGCACATGGTCAATAAAATGATAAGTAGCGGTCAGGTAACTCTACATAATAATACTTGACACTGTGTATTTTATCATCTGTGCAGCCACATGAAAACTATTGCAGCCCTTGAATCCATCTCCCATAGGTTTAAGGTAGAGTCCACGTCAAAACCATCTCAAGTGCAAGAAAGATTAGATCCTGTTAGGATCGAGACATAGGGACATAGCTACAAGAGGGATCTTTGGGGTGTTACACCCCCTAATAAATTTATTTTGTAGTAAATAGTTGAGTATAGGTGCTTTAGGACGGGTATGTTGAGGTATGTATCGGATTTCATGCTGTATCTTTGCATTTGCTTGCAGACACACACACTAGACTCTCATTTATTGGTCTTAAAAGTGTTTATTTTACAAAATATTGAGTTTTAAGTACCCTTCACAAATCACACTTCTCTCCCTACTGCTCGTTAAGGCCCTCCTCCTGCCCTGCTTCTCATATAATGTATTTTAAACCAGCGTGACTGTCGGTAAATCCGAAGCTCACACCCCCGAATCTTACTGACCAAGATACTCCCCTGGAGAGCGCCTCAGTAACCTTCCCGGAATGGATCAATCTTTCTCATTGTCCATTCTTGGTGAACTTTCACATAACTCCTTTCCATCTTAAATCCAGGACTGGATTAGCCATTTATGCATCCTGCATTTCCATTACAGAGGTTGGGGCATTCGGAGGCCATTTTTTTTAATGTTGGTAGCCACTGCCCCAGGCCTTCAGCGATTGTGACAGCAAAAAAAGAGAGAGAAAGAGAAACACACGTAGAGAGATAAAGAGAGAGAGAGAGAGAGGCAGAGAGACACTGTGGAAAGAAAACAAGGAAGGAAACAAGAAGGGAGTGGGGACTTGTTTCAACATTTTTGCTAGGACAGTTTTCGGTACCCAGCCCGGCCCTGCTCAAATCCTCTTCCTACTTCTCATTCCTTCCAGCTGCCATGAAAATCCTAAATGGGTATGGCACCTGTTAGAAATGGGGTCTCTAGTTGGCAGTGGTTTTAACCCTGTCCAAGTAGAGACCCTCACTCTACTCAGGGTAAGAGAATCACACAGATAAGATAATCCCTGCTCACCCCCTTGGTAGCTTGGCATCATCAGTCAGGCTTATTTCAGAGGCAATGTGTAAAGTATTTGTACACACACACACACACACAGTAACACAGTGTAAATACTACAAAAGTACTCCACACTAGTTTAGAAAAATAGCCAATATTTATCTGAATAAAACAAGACCAAAATGGCACAAATAAAACATACACAAATAAAGATTTCACTTTTTAAAAGTGGAAATGAGTCTTAATCCATGGGAATCAATGATTATATCTTTTTAGCACAAAGTACATAGGCTGCGTCCAAAAAACAAAGATGATGCAGGCTGCAGGGAAGGTGAGACGTCAAAGAAAACAAAACAATGCATTGGTTCCTCACTTAACAGGGGAGGTGATGAGAAGAGTCTTTTGTTGCTGCTTTGCCTCCTTATTGGCAGGGGTGGTGATGTGTCAAATCTTTCCTCAGAGGGAAGGCGATGCATTGATTTCAGGAGGCGCAGCCTCCATATCTCTATCTGCTCCCAAATTACACTTAAAAAACACTTCAAGGAAATTCCAATGTTACTCGATGGGAGAGATATGCCTTGCAATAGTGAAAAACGAATGTAGCAGTATTTCACTATCAGGAAATGCAAAACACGCCAGTGCATCTCCTACATTTGAAATCTATTGCACCCAGCCCATGGGACTGCCTTGGGCCTATGTTAGGGGTGACTTATATGTAGTAAAAGGGAAGGTTTGGGCCTGGCAAGTGGGTGCACTTGCCAGGTCGAAATGGCAGTTTAAAACTGCACACACAGACACTGCAATGTCAGGCCTGAGACATGTTTGCAGGGCTACTTGTGTGGGTGGCACAATCAGTGCTGCAGGGCCTCTAGTAGCATCTGATTTGCAGGCCCTAAGCACACCTGGTACACTATACTAGGGACCTACTGGTAAATCAAAAATACCAACATGGATAAACCAATAACCAATACAATTTAGACAGAGAGCATTTGCACTTTAGCACTGGTCAGCAAGTGGTAAAATGCCCAGAGTCTTAAAGCCAGTCAAAACAAAATTTAGCACAGGATCAAAACAGGATGTCAGATGCCAAAAAGACAGGGGAAGCCACACCAAGAGCTGATAGGTAAGAAAATTGTGATCAGAATATTGTGATCAGAATATTCTTCGAAGTAAACAACATTTTCTAAATATCATTTACCAAATATTGCTCCATTGAAGTTATTAACAGAAGATCTGCACCTGTGGTCACAGTATTTTTCTAAATGACATTTAGTACACAGTATTTATGTCACATGACATTTCTAAGAACAACATTCCGACTAGCAACCTCTATACGTCTCACTTTTCTGAAAATTAAATTCCCTCAGTGTATTTACAGCAGCTAATCAGATTGTTCACACTCTCAACAATGAACATTTTCTTACCACAGGTTAGGTTATCATTTGTATTGTTATGTAGTATTTGTATAAAATACAGTCTGTGATTAGTGTAACACATCAGTGCATTTTGGCCCGTGACAAAAAAACTATGGGCATACCCAGTACTTTGCCCCTCCGACTTAAAGGAAAAATCAATTAGCTTTGCCAGTTCTTGTTTCACATGTAATTAGTGAGGTTAGTTCACTACAGAGCGGAAAAAAGATCCTAACTAAGACATGACCACATAATCAGAGGATAGCTATCTTACAGCTTTTAGCTTGCATCACAAGCCTAATTCCCTCCATTCATGTACATTTAATATCTACAGAAATAGATGTCAATTAATTCGACAGTCTTGAAGTTGGGAGAAATGAAATATGGTTTTAAGTTATGCTTCAAATGTTAAAACATTAATGGTATGTACCACTCATGCTTTCACATTGAATCTCACATTCTTTCCTTTTATGGGGTAATGAGGTTGCACACCTAATTCAATGCACATCTCTCATCACTCCCTGTTTCCCCTACTCTGTCTGCAGGATTTTGATTAACCATTTCCGGGCATGTCCTTCATGCCTTTGTCTTTCTGTTTATCATGAAATCCTGTTTCTCCATTTCTGTTAAACTGCCCAGCTTGGTACACATTTTCTACATACCCTGGAGAAACACAGTGGCGGCTGCCACCATTCAAGGGTGGTGGGGTGGGGGGAACTTTTGTGGGGAGGGGGTTAAAAATAAAAATAAAAAAAACTTACCTGCTGCTCCTGATCCCAGTCGCCTCGGTCGTTCCTCTTTTCCAGGCAGTCACTGGGGCACAGGTTCCCAATCCAGATGTTGCGCTCATGTTCTACCAAGCATGAGAGCAGCTCTGGGATTGGCCTGAGTGGGCTGGTTTGATGCTCACCCAGACACAATGAGTCTGCCATTTCTACAACCCGGCTGTGCAACACAGCTGGGTTGGAGAAATGTAAGTGCACATGTCAGTTTGGCCGACCTAAGACGGCCGACCAAACTGACATGTGCACTTTACAGTGCCCATTACTCCTCCCTATAGCCCAACCCCATCCTGTGCATGGCTCAGTTAGACAGTGACAAAGGCCCTGATTCTGACCCCGGCGGTTCCTTACCGCCGGGGCCGGGGATGCGGGAGCACCGCCAACAGGCTGGCGGTGCCCCGCAGGGCATTCTGACCGCGGCGGTTTGGCCGCGGTCAGACAAGGAAAACCGGCGGTCTCCCGCCAGTTTTCCGCTGCCCGTGTGAATCCTCCATGGCGGCGGAGCGCGCTCCGCCGCCATGGGGATTCTGACACCCCCTACCGCCATCCTGTTCCTGGCGGGTCTCCCGCCAGGAACAGGATGGCGGTAGGGGGTGCCGCGGGGCCCCTGGGGGCCCCTGCAGTGCCCATGCCAATGGCATGGGCACTGCCGGGGCCCCCGTAAGAGGGCCCCACTTTGTATTTCAGTGTCTGCTATGCAGACACTGAAATACGCGACGGGTGCCACTGCACCCGTCGCACATACCCACTCCGCCGGCTCCATTCGGAGCCGGCTTCCTCGTGGGGAGGGGTTTCCCGCTGGGCTGGCGGGCGGCCTTCTGGCGGTCGCCCGCCAGCCCAGCGGGAAAGCCAGAATGGCCTCCGCGGTCTTTCGACCGCGGAGCGGCCATATGGCGGCTCCCTCCACGCGGGCGGCGACCGCCGCCCGCGGTGGTCAGAATGACCCCCAAAATGTAATTATCATTTTATTTGTCACTGCCTGACTGAGCGGGGTGATGCACTTACGCTATTACGGAGGAGCTACCCCTGGAATTTTTTGCTCTCATGAAATCTGATCAATGGTTTGCCATTCAGTGTTCCTACCCTCGATATTTTAAAGGAGTCCTGGACACCATGTTTTGGCAGAAAAGGTGCTGGACATACTATAAAGAAACATTAACCCAAAGCTATTTTTCAATCTAACACTGAGCAACTTGTCCTTATAAATAGGCTTGGGCGGAGGTCATAGAGTCCGACTCTGTGGAATCCTGCGGAGTTAAAAAAGAACTTTGTGGAATTCCGCGGAGACGGAGTCCTACATGTGCCTAATCTCAGAAGCGCTAAGCAGAGTCGGGCCTGGTCAGCCAAGCCCAACCCTGCTTATCACTTCCGAGATTGGGCACATTCAGGAGAGGGCCGTAGACAGTGAAAGCTGCTGTTTCAAGACTCTTGTGCACCGGCAGGACGGTGCACAAGATGCCTCAAACGGCAGCTTTCTTTAGCTGCCTAAGGCCCTGGCCTGAATTCAGGCCAGGGCCATAGCCATCGAAAGCTGCCAGACCTATTGTGGACTGGCCTGCCCCTAGTGCTGTGTTCATGGGACCAGCCGGTGCACAAGAGGCCTGAAACAGCAGCTTTCACTGCCTACGGCCCTGGCCTGAATTCAGACCAGGGACATTTCAGTCCTTGTTTGTGCACCAATGTGCACAAACAATGACAACATTGACGGTGACGAGTCTTCAGCGGCTGCTTCCCTATGGCCTCTGCTCTGGTGCACACTGCAGCCCAGTTATAGGCTACACAGTGCAAGTGCAGACTGGGCTGCAGTGTGCATCGGGTGAGCTCTGCTCTGCTGGCAGGACTAGTTGACTTTTTGGATAACTCCTCACTCCAAGTGGAGCGCGGAGTTCCAAAAACTCTGTTAGCTCCGCTAGCAGAGCTTCCAACACCCCGCTACTAATAAATCTAATTATTGAATCAAAGTTTACACTAGAGAACTTACGTTATTTGTATTTATTTGGAATCCTAGTGACTGAAGTAGGGGACTACTTAAAGGACTATGGGGTTCTTTCTGTAGCAGCGATAATGCTAACTATTATATACTTTGGAAGTTGTATAGGGCATATGATTCACAACGGACTTTGCACTTTTATGGATTATAGATTAGGTGGCCAAGAAAAGTAATTTGTGATTTGAAATTCCACATTCTGATTCACAAATGAGTTAATTGTTTCTGGGCAAAGTCTATCAAGGACAGTCGAATTTCAGCCAGCGTGGTGAATCCTCCAGTGTCATAAACGTGGGACACGGGTCGGGAAATTGGGCATTACAAGGAGGTAGACATTAAAAAATTGCAACAAACACACTACAAACCATATATTGGACAGGAAAGGTTTCTGCTAGGGTTCTTAGGATCGTAGGAAAATAATTAAAACAAAGCAGGAAAGGTGAGTCTGATACTTCTATGACTTAACAAATATGTAAAAAATGTCTCTCATTTTCTACCACAGGGAAAGTAATTCTGAGTTTGAACTCTAAGCCATGTCTCACACGTTCACTAAGTCTATCTCTAGTATATGAGAGTATCTGAGTTTGCAAGTTCTTCTGTTCAACTCTTGAGATTTTAGGGCATATTTCACAGAAGTGGCGCAGCGCGGCACTGCACCAAGATTGGCACTGCAGCACTGCGTCACTTGTAAAATGCAGGGATGCACTATATTTACACAAATACAGCACAGCCCTATGTTTCCCCTAGAGCTGGCACTAAATTTAGCTGCCATAGTGTAAGTGAGTCTGCATTCAAGGGAATGATTGTTTATGTGCAGGAAGGTGCACCTTCCTGCACATAAACAATCTACATTGGTGATTTGTTAGTTCTATGTGTGCTGCAGGATGCAGCACACATAGAAGTAGCAAATTGTCATTATTGAATGTTTGTTTAAGTGCAGGAAGAAACACCTTCCTTCACATAAACAACCATTCATGGTGTTTTGTTCTTTCTATGTGTGCTGCAGAATACAGCACATATAGAAAAAGCATATAGAAAAAGCAAAAGCAAGGAAAAATAAAAGTATTTTCTTCATTGCGGGATGCTAATGCCACCCCTGGGGCCCACTATTCTCCCACTGAAACACATTTGCTGCTACAGAAATGCTCAGGGTACACTTTGACACTGTGAGGGATCGCAGGACCTCAGGAACAATACTTGGGGCCCCATCTCTAGCAGAAGCCACCAGTAGGGTCCATGGCAGGTCAAGTTGGAATTGATCCGATGGGCTCTGCAGGAAAATGGCTTCTAGCAGCATGTTGCCTTTCTGTAGCTTAACAGGAGGGCAGCCAGCTGACCCTTGGAGTGCACTTCTTTGTCCTGGGTACAGCCTTTCAGGTCTCCTCACGGGTCTCAACAGCAGGTGCAGTCCTTCTGTCTTCTGTGTTTTGACGAGGGTGCTCGGTGGTGCCATATTTATGCCATGCACTAGCCTGTGAGTGAGGTGAGTCCTGACCCCTCTTTAACTAATAGG
Source organism: Pleurodeles waltl (assembly GCF_031143425.1). Lineage (NCBI taxonomy): Eukaryota > Metazoa > Chordata > Amphibia > Caudata > Salamandridae > Pleurodeles > Pleurodeles waltl. Next base: position 834,207,396 of record NC_090440.1, read on the forward strand.
TAAACATGTCCAGGGGTAACTCTAATCACTGTTGCTGCAATTCATATGGGCCCTACTCTGGCCTACCTAAGCCAAAATGCAGAAGCTTTCTTCCCTTGTGCATAGCTCCTGTGTCCACCCCAGAGGCATAGCCAGGTAAATGAGTAGCCAATCCCCTGTGGTCATTTCAAACTAATTCTAAGGGCGGCTCCTCTTCGACTGGGTCTGGTTCCTGCCTTACTAGGTGGGAAAAACGAGGCCCTTCCTAGGTACCCGCTAACATTTGTCTCTTGTTCTCTTTAAAGGTAATCAAGCTTCTAGACACAGTCCAGATGGTCATCCTGTCAGAGGAACAAAAGTGTTCCTCAAACTGCTATATCTCTGTATTTGGCAGAAAGGTCACACCTCATCAAGGGGACTAGTCAGCCCTTGGGTGACAGTTGGAAACACATGCAAATGGGGTTCTGGAGGCTTTAAGAGAAAAGTAAAATTTCTAAAAGTACCTTTTCCAAAATGGGTATTACAAATCCAACTTTATCAGTAAATTGATCTTGTTTCATCTCTTCTCTCTCTATATATTTGGATGCAGGTTGACTCATGGATGGACAGACCTGTTGTCTTCTGCCCCTGCTCCAGCCAGGGATTTACTTCATGGTCCGATGGGGATGACACAGACCATCTTTTGGGGCCAACATGTAATCCAGTTCTTCCCCTTGAAGTTTGGATTCTCATCATGACTTCACAGCTGCAGTCATGGAACCAGCAGGAGTACTCTTGCCAGCCTTCAAGTCTTAGGCCAGGGTGGGCTATTCCTGCTCCTGCATTTCTATGTTCTCAATGCTGCATAGCCCCTCCAGTCCCGACTTGTTCTGCCCTAACCCTCAAAAGGGGCAACTCAGCAGTGAAGGCTCCTGGTGAGTCACTCTGGTTGGGGTGTGGTATAGGCTGGATCTGGGATGAGGAAGATTGTGGGGAAGTCGGTAGTTTACTACAACAGAGGGAGTGACCTCTATGGCTATGGGTAAGAAATTCTGGAAGCTCCAATACAGCTTGTGCCCAGTTAATTCTGGAAATGAGGCATTGCCTCTTCACCCGTGTTAACCCTGTCAGACTTAGGGGGTCTTTTCCCACACTTTTTGCTAACTTGCCTCACATTTTTCTGATTTGTTTTTGTTTTTGTTGGCTTTAGGACTGTGAACCAGTGCTAGGGTGCTTGTGCTCGCTCTTTAAAACATGGTTTGATTGGCATATACCCACTTGGCATATTTAATTTACTTATAAGTCCCTAGTAAACTGCACTATGTGTGCCCAGGGCAAATAAATTAAATGCTAGAGGTGGGCCTGCAGCACTGATTTTGCCACTCACTTAAGTGGCCCTTTAAACATTTCTCAGGCCTGCCATTGCAGAGTCTGTGAGAGCAGTCTAAATTGCCTTGGGGACCTGCCAAAATAACCCTTTTGACAGGCCCAGGCCTTCCTTTTTACAACTTATAAGTCACCCCTAAGGTAGGCAATAGCAGATCCAAGTTCAGGGTGCAGTGCAATTTAATTTAAAAGTTTGGACGTGTACTTTTACGTTTTCCTGCTCCTGGTAGTGAAACAAATTCATTTTTTTACTACTGCATGGCCCATCTCTCCCAAAGGTTACCATTGAGATTGCGTTAGTACGTATTATAAGTGCAATACACAATCTGGAAGAGATACGTTTTTTGAGTTTGGTGTCCCTGGAATCACATCTTAAAATCACAATTTATGTGAAGTTGGATGTAGAATTGTAATTCTGAAAATGCCACTTCTAGAAAGTTGGTATTTTCTTACTTTAGCCATTTGATGCATGCTGCCTACCTCTGATCATTCGTCTGGGTTGGGTGGCAGCTGGGTTTTTGTGTATTCTACTGAGACATGCACATAAAATAGGAGCTTAGGTGTGACTTGATGAGCCCTGTTTGGTGATCCTGACAGGATGGAATAGAAGAGCTGGCCACAGCCTCACACTTACATCTGAATAGGTTGAGTCCTGTCCCCACACAAAGGGCTGCATATCCCTCTGTAGAGAGTCTGTAGCCAGGGCAGGATGGGACAATCTCTGTGCACTTCAAAGAGTTCTCTGAAGCCTCCCCCACTTCAAAGGCACCACTGGGTATAAGAATTGGACCTCAGAGACTACCACTTCAGTACACTTCTGGACCTGTGGATACAGTGCAAGGAATAACTGTTGTGCTGCTACAAGGACTGCCACCGAGCTGGACTGCTGGTCTGGAAGAACTGTTGCCTGGCTGTGCTGACCTTCTACCTGCAACCCTCCTTACCTGGTTGAGAAGGACTGTACCTGCATCTCTCCAACCCAGACCCATGAATGACTCCGAGGGGCAGCAGACTGGTCTCCTGATCTGACGTCTCAGGGACATAAAAGACTTTCAACCAACCCAACAATGCAATTGAACTCTCAAACAGGGCTGGGTACTTGCACCACTATTACTTAAAAACTGTATATAGTACTTACAACTGGCAGTAGGTAAAGTTAACCCATAGCGCCCACCACGCTTGTTGGTTATCCAGTATCAAGCTCTCTGCAGACAACATGTTACTAATAAGTAAGCCAAGGCCTGGGTTTGCACAGACTGCTAACCACACTGCATGAGTATTCCAAAAGAAATAAACTGAAAGTTATTCTAAACTAAACAAAAATTATGATCATGGGTAACAAAATCAAGAAGCAAGGCTCCTGGCATTTAAATGAATTGCAAGCAGTAAAACAGTCTGAATATAAATATCTTGGTGTTCTAATGAATTAACCAAGTCATAAGGTTCTGTCTTGGAGTTCACTTGTACTGCATTCTATAAAATCGTTTGGGGTCCAACCTTGAAACTGATGCATTATAATGTTTATGGATTTATTTGAAAAAAGTGGGTTGCCTCAGTTAAAGATATTTAGCACGTACATATTTGTTAGTAATATGATTTTGTTATGCAGATAATTGTGTTGTATGTATCGTTTTAATGGTTTTGTAAGCAGGAATTTAAATTAACTAAGAATGTAATTAAACAATCTGAAAATCTTGGAGTCTCCTAATAAATATTTTTAAAAGTTCAAGAGAGAACACTGCAGCTGTTTCCTAGGTAGAGGTAAAATCATCAAATTTTATATTTAATCCCAATGATTTCCTATGGAACAGTTAACTCTTCTACTATATAAATAGATTTTAGGACCTTTTCACTGAAAAGACTTGTTTAACATAAATTTTTTACATGTCCTGCAGTTAAATACCATGCACCCTAAATTTCTGAGTTTGTTATGGCCTACTTAGGTATACATTAAGAATGTTTAAAGGGAGGTTTTAGGCCTGTAAAAAGGGAGTGTTGTGCAGGTCAAATTAGCAGTTTTATTACTATACAGACAGGATGCAGTGGCACACCACCTGCAATCATGTTTGCACTGTCACTGTAGTGGATGGCACAATGGATGCAAAAGGCCATTAGTGACATTTAACTTACAGATAGTTTGTTCATATATATAGTGATTTATAGGTAAATTAAGTATGACAATTAGGAACACAGCCAATTTTAACCAGCTTTAGGGGTCAGAGCACATGAACTGGTTAGTAGAGTCCAAAGCTCCCAGGTTACAAAAATCCAGCAGGATCAGTTAAAAAACCAGGATGAGCAAGAACAACTATGCATGTTTCTATACCAACATTGCAAAATAGTTCATACCTCAGCAATGTCAATGATGGCTTGATGTATGGTTGATTGAGGCACCTACACTTTGGATTTTGAGTGTAGGGTATCATTTTATTTAACTTGTGTTATTTCTTAAACTTAAATGTATCTATTGAGTACCCAATGTTGTTAAAAACCACACATACCTAGCTTATATGTGAATATATAAATATTCATTACATATGAGCATTATGGACTCTATTGAACGATAACTAATGCCTGACACTACACAATTGGGCAAATTAATACGAATATGCAGTTATCTAAATATCCCATTGTTAGATGTCACCATGCCTTCAGGTTTACTGGATAGCATGGCCATTCCAATGGCTATGATGCAGGAGATAGACAATCTTGTTTGTATGCTTTGGAAAAATGTTAGCATCTTTAGGAATGAAGAATTCCTTTCCAAATATATATTTATACAGGCATGATCCTTTAAAAGCTGAGGACAAGAAAGTAAAGGAAGTAAGAAGTGTAAGAGAGAAGGGCAGATGTAAACAAGAATCAATAATGAGCAGAATTAGCAAGCCATCTTTTACGCAGGAGTCTAGAGATGGAAGTCAAGCAAATGAAGACAACAGTCTACCTCTATTTTATTCTAGTCCCCTGTTTTAAGGAGTACAACCAATCCATGTCTATCAGATAGACATGGACAGCTTAAACATAAGGGCACTAATCAGAAGCATATCATTCAACTAAGGTAGTTTTCTTACTGCTTGCTTAAAATTGGTTCTAGTGTTGTGATGTGTAGCCTGGTGACATAAGGCAGACTTCACATTAGTTACGTTCTATATTTTCAAAAATACATTTTCACAGAATGGTTATTTTCACAACTTTACCGTGCATGACACAGGGTATGCTTAGTATAATTTTATTGTAAGCACAGCCTTGGTGCCAGAAACCAATAAGGTTCAGGTTCACCATGGTGTTTTTTCACCTTTGGATTGCAAAACACTCTATTTTGTATCCAATTTTTATTACCCATCAATCAGATTAGGCAGATTCAGAAAACCATTGGCTGGCCTCATGTCATATGAGCAGGCACAATGAGGACTGAAGCTGTGCTTAGCCAGCTGTGATACCCTAGGTCTTGTGCCAGACACTCCTTTAATTAACACACATTTCTGAAATTACAGTATCAATATTAAGAGGGTAAGGTTTAAAATATTGATAATAAAATGTCTTGATAAATACAATCTATGAATGAAGCAAAAAGAGAGGGGCCCCAGGCCCAAGGGTCTTAGGGCACCTTTTTAGACTATCAAGTTAAATTTCTCCTTAAGAAGTCAATATTCACAATGTATGCCAGTATCTTGGTGATAGTTGAAAAACCTACCTCAATGCAAAAGACACTTTCTGCATTAAAATGAGTGTTGAAATGTGAGGCTTGTTACTCTAATTGGTATACTGTTTCATTACTGAATGAAAGCTTTAAGAGGCCCATTACCAAGACCCATTTTGAATATAGAATGCACTACTACTTTGTGTATTTCAAAGTGCAATTAACAAATCTCTTGACAGAGAACTCTGTTTCTGCCTCTCATATCTTTTCTTTATTAAGATCTCAACCCTGGTGTCAGAGGTCTCTACATACTGAGTTGTATGATTTAGTAGAAAATGTAGGAGGGGCAAGGTAGGTAGTTGGCAAGTGGGGTACACTTCAAGTACACTTCTAAATGGGTGGAGATAAGATAGGAGCAATTGAGGGATCGTTTTAAAGGGGGCTATGTAATACAAAACACACCCCCACCTAAGAGCACAATAATTACAAGTTGCATGATTCACATTTAAATCTACTGCACGCGTACAATTGCAAATAGGCTCAAATGTGTTCCAGCCCAGTCTTGGAGTACATCAAGTTCCACAAATTGCCATCCACTGGTACCACAACAGACTTCCATAGAAGTCAGAAACCAATGGAGGTAGGGAAAATCGCTGATACATAGGAAAACATATAAAATAAATGAAATTAAATTATACTTAAATCAAAAATATTTTTTTAATTTTTTAATTATATTAATAACTTTCTTTGAGTAAACATTTTGAAAAAATAAATTGTTAATATACATATTTTAATGGTATATATTGTTAAATTATAGCTATTTAAAAAAAATACATAATTTGCTCCCAGGGTTGTGACACCTTCAAAACAAATAATACTGTAAAATAAAGTGTTAAAAAAAAACAAAAAACTTTTGAATGTGTTATGTTTTGCATATACTTTCTTCCTGGTTACTATGCCAATCCTAGGTGAATATGAGTGAGAGAACTGTGCTAATAATTTTTAATCTACCAATGCTATATATTTAATTATCTCTCAGCAAGGCTATAATCCTTTGTATCAAGATGGCACTTAAGGCAGATTGTAGCTGTAATGAGCAGGAATGTGTTTTCCTGCTTAGGTTCATACTGTAAATCATATATAAAATATAACATATCTACTTGGACAGGACATTGGCCAGGTCCTGCACCCAACCTCCTGTGGGAAGCACCCTCCACCATGCACAACCTTTGGGTGTGCATGTGGTGGAGAATCGGCTGCAGGGCTTGTACAGTTTCTCCGAGGGAGGCTTACCCACCACTGAGTGTGGCGACTAAGACCCCATGGACCCCACCCAACATGTTCAATTTTTTAAATTTCTTTTTTATTTGTTTTGGGGGAGTCCCATGTATTACTTCAAGGACACCACAATGGGGTCCACAATAGATCCCACAGGAGTCCTACTGGACCATACAGGAGGCCTTGCAGAGTCCTGCTGAAGTACCAGAGGATATGAGGCACAACTTTTTTTTTTTTTTTAACTGAGTGGTCCCTTTGGATTTTCCCCCACAAGGGCCAGATGGACATGATATTAATACCCTGCCCCTTCTATGGTATTTTTATTTTAAGGCCAGGCTATGAGGACAGAGTTCTGTAATGGCGGCCCCAGTATTTCTCTTCATGTTGAGGACAGCCAGTCAGATTACTTCTTCCTGCAGGAGCTTTTCGATCTAGTGGGACTGAATCAGATGACAGAGAAACACAACACAGTCAGTAAATCAGAATGATTTTGTTTTTTAATTTGTGGTACTGCAGAAGCCCAAGGGAATTATCTTGGACCAACTGTGAATATATCACTACCTTTTGAACCTTCATTTGTCAAAACCCATGGAATGCTTTTTACACCAAATCCCAAGAAGCACACTTTCTGAATAAAGATCTAGCTTTCTGCCAAATTCAGTATAATTCTGTTCCGCCTATTGTTTAAGATTCTAAGGAAAATATATAGGGAAAATGTGTTTTGGGATCTACCATTTTGTTTGGTTCCCCCTTGGCAGATCAACCTGAAACTTTGCAGGAAGGAGAGAAGATGGATGAGCTTTTTTTTTAGTTTCATGAAGATTTGGCAAAGTTATTAGAAAAACAAAAAACACTCTTCTTATGGAAAGTCAGACCAAACTGTAACTACATAGTGGTGGCAATCACTTTTTGTATATTCTATAAAACAAGCATATAAATTAAATATTAAAAATAGGTCCTTAGGTGACATACTTACAAATAGTTATTTGTAATCAATAAATGAAGGGAAAGATTGGCTATCGCATGACAACAAGGGATTTTGAAAATGTGAAAAGTGCAATGTATGCTCCTATTGCATTAATGTTAAGTAATATAAAACTGTTGAAGGGAGGACTCATGGGATATCTTTTGTGCAAGCCTTACGTTAAAATCTGTTCAGCAGAATACATTAGTTTATTTAAGGTCATTTGACCGTAAGCACGTCTTGCAGGCCTTGTCATCAGTGACTATCACAGGACAGAGCAAGGGCCAATACAGATTCCGATGCATATGGCATTAATGTGAAGTAATATAAAACGTTTGAAGGGAGGACTCGAGCTATCACTGAAAGGTGTACAAGTAATTCAGAATATGTTATATTTGCATTTTGTATATACATGTAAAAAGAAGTATGTTAGAAGCACCATTAATGGCTAAGCATTTTTAGGAGGTACACAAAGGAGATCTTGCTGGCATTAAATGTTATGGAATTAAGTACATCAAACCATATATATGTGGTGGTGAATGTGTGCTTGAATTTAGAAGATGTGAATCAAGGAATGGTTCTCATCTTGGGAACAGAGAACCCTTTGGGATGTAACAAGGATGCTGAACTTCATGTACATTAATAAACTAAACTCTGTTGGACCTGTTATGAGTGCATATAAAACATTGGACACATTTGAATGGATGTCTTGATAGTCCTTATCATTTTCTCCATTGCATTATTTCTTCCGCATGCCTTAAAATATTGGTTGTGAAAAGTACTGAAATATTGCAATCTGTATACATAAAGCTCTAATCACTAATGAATGAACAATTGCAATTTAACGGTTGCGATGACATTAACTTATATTGATTACTTTATCTTCAGTATGATTGACTGCATGGATAGTGAATTGATCTATCTGTATGCTATAAAGTATTGTAATTTTTTATGAAATTATTACTAGCACATTGCACTGCACATAATTGTGGCATCTACCAAAAAGAGAATTTTATTGATGTCGTAAGAAAGTTAGAGAAGGAATATGCACTAGAGGAGCTGTCGCTAGGAGAACAATGAAGCAACACTTATTCTTGAGATAAATAATGCAATGCCAAAAAAAAAATGTCTTTTGGGATTGATGATATTCATATGGAGGCAGATCGTACATGAAAAAATATTGAGCACTGATTATGTAGAAATTTAAAGAATGAAGTATGAGATTGGAGGCGGTCTAACTCTGTGAGGAATAAGTTATACTGATGATAAGGGGAACAAACACGTTATGCTATTTTAACAATGATCCTCCAGCATAAATACTAATGCATTATCACTGTGAGGAAAGGAGTGTTTCCATCTAATTTTGCACTGACTGTCATCTAGATCAACTGTCAGTTTTGGCAGTGTTCATTAAAATGTATACTTATTGGGTTGAGATTGTTAAATGACACCCCAAATTTGAACACATCCCAATGCTTTATATAGGTAGTGTACTTTGATGAAATGTATCTACTAATTTAACTGTTGATGGTTTAAAATTTTGATATGATAAACTATTATAGATAAATAGCAAATGTGCAATCGGTATATTCATTCACTTACCACTTTCATGCATGTGACAATTTTTGGACGTGGTGCTTCTTCATGTTCCTTGACTATTTTATTTGCACTTGACACTTTATCTTAAATACTTGTTAATGTCTGCCTTAGGAACTGGGTTTCTGGTTGGCAGAGGTATTCACCCTGTCCAAGCAGGAACCACAATCCTAGTTAGGGTAAGTCAGTTACATACCATAAATGAACCTTTGCTCACTCTTAACTTAGGAGGCAATGTGTAAAGTATTTGTGCAACACTTAAAACAGGAGAACAGTAGAAATATGACACAAAAATAATCCACACCAGGTTAGAAAACTGGAGCTTAATTTTATGAATAAAACAAATCCAAAATGAAAAAAAATCCAATACATAGAAGCTGTGATATGAATCTTTAAAGAATATCTGCAAATATAGTGCTTAGAAAATTAAAGCACCAACTGGGATTATCTGGTCGTACTAAAGTGGGATAAATCCAAAAGTTCCGGCTGACCACGATGGACCGTAGGCCAGCTTCAAGGACTAACCTTGTCCCACTAGAACAGTACCTTGCGAAGACAGTTGAGTAGACTTTGAGGATCTGATGCAAGAGACAAAGGAGCCGATGCCAAGGTGATATATCAGTTCTGATGTGCTTAGCCAGGGATACGTTGTTGTCCAGCCATGCAGTCATTGATCCTCGTGCAGTGGTGCGGTGTCAAACCCATTGCGATGAAGGTGATGTGCTCTTGTCAAGTTGTGCAGCCGGGGATGCGAAGGTGACGGTGATGTGCCAATGATGATGTGCCAGTTCTGAGCCACACAGTTGGTTCTGCAATGTCTTTATAGCAGCTGTGATGTGTCAGCATCGAGGAGAGATGCGGTGGCTCCAATTTGCACAGTGATGATGTTGCATGGATTTCTGTAGAAAACAGCTGCCAAACCCACTTCCAAGGGCCCAGGACTGGATTGGCACCACTTGGCAGGGTAGGACTCACAGTTGGCAGAGTCCAGAAACTGTGGCAGAGATGAGTGAAGTCTTTGATGTCCCTGAGACTTTAGAACAGGAGGCAAGCAAGCCCTTGGACTCACTTTGGTTCTGCGGATGAAAAGATGCACGCTTGAATTACCAGTCTAATTTCAGATATGCATCAAACACAGTTATTGGAGGTTTTTCATTCTTTCCAACCAGGCCTGCCGGTCTAGCCTTGAAAAAGTCACCTGTGTAACGAAACACGTGTTGGCTGTGTTTGATGGACGTTGTTTTCTGAATGAAGCAAACTGTGTCTTCAATTAAAGAAACTTCTTTCCATGAATTTGGGATACCTACGCGTTTTTTCTTCAACTATATCAGCATACCTTGGATACTAATTCATTTATATGATCGTGTTTTACTTCTGTGTGCTGTGGTCCCATATTGCTTATTGTACACATTTTTGTGCTTATAGGGTAGTAAGGCACCTGACCACTTGCACCAGCTTTGACCCTGTATACGTTTGTGGCTCTTACCTACTGTGTATACTCCCTGGAGGTGCAGCATCTTTCACCCTTACTACCCCTTTATACTCTCTTAATAAGCGATAGAAAACATTAGAAAAAAGTTCTCCTTGTGCATAAACTACGTGCAGATACTTCTCATCTAACCTAAACTGTGAGTGTGGTAGTTGTCTCTAAAGCTGAAGTATGGTTAGCTTTACTCTTGTCAAGAACAGTCATTCCCACAATCAATATCAAGTACAATATCACACACACAATAGCCTAACCAAATCCCGAGTATTTACAGCACCTATTCTTCCTGCCCTGCTGGCTAATGTTACTCATGATCTGTAAAGAATCAAAAAGTAAAGGAGAAAAATAATAACTATGCAGCGAATCAAAAACTAAATCTTCAATCTTCTTTCAGCAATTATATACAGCTTTCAGTCTTACTAAAAAGAATCCTTTTGTAAAAATCTGTAAATTTGGCAAAAATCTGTTTAGCAGCTTGTCAAATCAGGTTATTTTGTCAAATAAGGTTATCAAAAGCCTTTTCTGCTTACTTTCACTAGTCTCTTTTTCTTCCCATTTCTTTCAGCGAATAGTTTCAACAGTTCAGTTTGTTTGTTTCTTACAAGTGCCAAAATATTGACCTGGAAAGTCTCGATTCAATCAAAAAGACAAAAATTATCTTTGTCATTCACTTGTTGTGGCATATGCTCATTCAGGACCAACTACCTTCGACTTGCAATTCTCTTTCTTTTCAACTTTCGGTCTCCGTTTAACTCTCCTTCACTCAGATCGTCTCTCGTTGTAGCATCCACTTCATCCTCAATAGTTGTCACTGTAACTGCTTCTCTTCTCCTTGCTAGTGACTCCGGCCACTTATCTTCTTTCAGTGGACCTTTTGTCAATGTTCTTTTCAGTATCGAACTTGTAACTTCTTCCTGCTCGCCAGGACTTTCTCTTGATGGACCTGCAACTGGTTCAGGAGGAGTCTGATTACAGTGGCTTTAATCTGCCTCAACTCCTTCCCCCTCGGAGTCTGTAATTTTCTCTGTTTGTATCTCAAGATCGTCTACTTCTGGGAGAGCCCTCCTCTAAATAGACTCCCCTGCGACCTCAATTCAGATTTCTTCACTGTCACTCTCCTGTGGGTCTTCTCCTTCGTCTCTCAGAGGAGTGGCTGAACCTTTCTCAATTTGCTCAAATCCAATCTCAGTTCCTCTTTCTCCTGTTTCTGGTTCTGAGGTTGATCTGGTCATTGTTGGTACTCTCAACAACTCCTCTTCATTGTCCAGAGAACATGCCCCCTCATATGGCTTGCATCGAACCAATTCAGAACTCCAACGCACTTCATAGCTGTGGTAGTGATCAAAACTACCTGGAAAGGGCCTTTCCACTGAGGCTTTAAACACATCTTCCTCACGTGTTTCCTGCTCACAATCCAGTCACCAGCTCTCAGGTTGTGTCCTTGATCTTGAGACAGTTGCAGTGTGATAGCTTCCACCTGATGAGAGAAAAAATGAACCACATCAGCCAGACCCTTGCAGTAGTCCAACACCATATCATCTATTATGTTCACAAGAGCATTTGCAGGAACGGCTGGCAGTCTCAATGCTCTGCCCATGAGGATCTCATGTGATGAAAATCCTGTCTCCCTGTCAGGTGTGTTTTTCACTGTCATCAGAACTAACAGTAGTACATCGGGCCATTTCAGATTTGAGGATGCACACATTTTCACCATTCTCGATTTTAAGGTACCATTCATCTGTTCCACAAGTCCTGATGCTTCAGGGCAGTAACTACAATGCAACTTCTGCTCAGTGTTCAAGGCTGGACATAGTAATTTAACTTCTTCATTGTTGAAGTGACTTCCTCTATCTGATTCTAAAGAGATTGGAAACCCAAAACGTGGTATCAGTTCCCTAAGCAGTAATTCCGCTACTGTGAGACTGTCATTCCTTTGTGTAGGTTAAGCTTCAATCCAATTACTAAAAATGCCAACAATCACCAACACGTATCTCAATCCTCCACACACACGCATCTCAATGAAATCCATTTGCATTCTGCTGAATGAACCTCCTGCTCCTCCAATGTGGCTCAAATTGACCACTGTCCCTTTACCCACGTTCATTTGTTGACAAATGACTCAACGATGGCAAACTGCTTCAGTAACTTGTCTAAACTTTGGATTGAACCAATTCTGTTTGAACTATCAAATCAATGCATCCCTCCCAACATGTGCTTGGCCATGATAATATCAACCATTTGTGTCAACAAACTGTTCAGCAGTACCAAGTGACCTTCTTCTGAAATCCCCACTTCATCCTGTTGTTGTACACATTTCATTTTGGCCCATGACCTTTTCTCCTACCTTTCAACTTTATTGTGCAATGTCCTCAGCTCTTCCAATGGACCTATAAAATGTAATGCATAGCTTGGACATGTCTCATCTTCCTCAGGTAACAATTCCCACTCATCCTTGAACGATATATAGTTCATTGTGCAAAACCATGTGACTTGATCCGTATATCCATTTCCCATTGACACAAAATCTTGCGATTTCAGATGTGCACTGCATTTCACCAGGGCAATCTTCTCAGGCATTTGGATAGTTTACAACAACTCCTGAATTATCTCACCTTTTCTTACTAGTGAACCACAAGAGGTCAGGAAACTTCTCTGAGAATACAACTGGCCAAAATCATGCACTATTTCAAATCCATTCTGGCTATCCATATAGATGGTAACTTTAAGCTGTGCAGAAACATGGAATACTCTAGTAAGGGCTACCAGTTCTGCTACTTGCGCGGTGCATACTCCTCGAAGCCAGAACGCTTCATGTATACCAGAAATCGTGCACACAGCATATCCTGCTCTCAGTATCCTTATATTGTTCCTTAAACAGGAACCATCAACAGAGATAATTTGGTAATTTTCTTCCAATCGAGTGTCTCTAATATCAGGTCTCAGTTTTGTGCACAGATCAGTTACTTCAAGGCAATCATGCTCAATGTCTTCCAGTTTTTCAAGTTCAACATTTTCATTTGGGGGTAAGGTTGCCACGTTAAGCACTGTACATCTTTTCAGTGACACATTAGGGGATCCCAGGATGCTTGTTCCATAACGAGTCAGCCTGGCACCTGTCAAATACTGCATCTTTGTTCGTGTAAGTAAAACTCACAATGCCTGCATATTGTGCGAGGCTCTGTCCAACTGCAGAGCCTGAATGCAAACCGCCTGGTAAAGCTGCTGCCACTGGGTCTAAAGTATCTGGAAAATATGCTACTGGGCGGTTTACACCTCCATGGACCTGAGTCAAAACAGACAATGAACATACATCACGCTCATGACAAAACAACATGAAGGGTTTTGTGTAGGTAGGCATTCCCAAGGGTGGATCTTTTCACAAACTCTCTCTCAATTCAGAAAATGCCTTTATACACGCTTGATCTAACACTAGGGGATCAGTAACTTCTTTGTGAGTCAGCTTCTGCAATGGCTTTGATATGACTGAAAAGTTGGGAATCCACTGGCGATAGTAGTCCACCATTCCCAAGAACATCCTGACATCTCTCTCTGTGGCTGGGGTATTCATCTGCAATATGGCTGTGGCCGTTTCTCTAGATATCTTCCTAATTCCCTTCTCGATCTGGTGATCCAAATATCTCACTTTATTCTGACAGTATTGAAATTTAAGTGGGGACACGTTATGACCTTTTTTCCTAAATGGCTCAGTAACGAAATTGTGTCATACTTCCCTTGTCTTAGATACAATCAACAATTCATCAATATACTGTACCAATATCAATTGGAAAGGCATGTCCAATGACTGCAGGTTCCCTGGTCAAGAGCTGATAAAATATGGAAGCTGATTCTGAATACCCTTGAGGAATTCTACACCAACAGTAAACTTGATATAAAAATGAAATACAAATTCGAAACAGAAGATAAATTGACTATCCTCATGAAGAGGCACTGAAAAGAAGGCTTGTGACAAGTCTATAACAGTGAAACATTCAGCATCGCATGGAATCTGGAACAGAGTGACGGCTGGGTTTGGCACTACAGGACAACATTTAATCACAATGTAATTTATTTTTCTTAAATCCTGGACAATCCGAACCTTCCCACAGGGCTTTCTCAATCCCATTATTGGTGAATTACTTGAACTGCTCAACACTTCTTTCAAACCCCTTTGGTTCACAAATTCTGCAATTATGGGAGTGACCTTTTCAATGATGTCCAGTGTCATGTGATACTGGGAAATCTGGGGAAAAATTGTATTTGACTTTACTGGAACCTTAACTGGCTCAACTCCCTTTGTCCGGCCAAAGACTTTCTCTGTCAAATCCCACACTCTCCCTTTAACTGTTCCTTGTAAGTCAGGAGGAAGATCCTTTACTGTGAAAACATCAAAGGAAGCTAATCAGGGGGTACTCCTCATTAATTATTTCACACTCAGTCTCTGGAACTGGGTCATCTTCATCATCACTGTTCATCTGTATCTGAATTCCATCATTTGAGCAATTAATCGAGCATCTTGTTTTGCACGGCAAGTCTTTTCCCAGTAGGGATACTGGACTTGAATCACAGACTATGAATTTGTGTAATGCTTTAAAGTTGCCAAATTTAACCTGGACTGGTTCTGTAATAGGGTTGGTCAGGTACTGATTTGCTACTCCCACAATCCGAACTGTTTTCCCTGAAAGGGGCAGACTTGGAACTTCTGCACTTCTCACTGTAGAGCGTGTAGCTCCTGTGTCAACCGAAAATGAACCTTTGTGACCCATTACTTTTCCCTTCATATATGGACCTTTCTGATCTTTCTCTAAGGAAGCTGCAAGCACACATTCCTCTTTGTCCAAACTCTCGCTCATCCAATTATTGTTTATTCCAATCTCACTGTTTAATGGTAATTGGTGTACTGTGTTATTACTCTGGTTAAACATTTGACCTGTGGCCTGATGAGGAAGCACTACCTGCTGCTGCTCCATTGGGGCTTGAGGTATGGGTATTTGCTGGTACAATTGGTCTAGGTACCATTTGAACCTGCTGTTGCATTGGCTGTGACTGTGTCATCTACACACATGGCATTTGCACCTGCTGCATGGGTAGGAAATTTTGCATCTGATTCACATTACTTTGGAAATTCGGATTATGACCCCTCATTCTTGGTCCTCTCATGTTTTGGAGCAAATTGATGTCATTTGTTTGTTGAACAACACCTTCCTGTACCATCATCGGACACTCACACTTTCAATTTCCAATTCCTCCACAAGCGTGACATGGCAACAATCTCTTCATTCCCTGTTCATCATTCTGAACCACTACAGTACCCAAATCAGGATTACGGTTTCCATTTCCCATACCTCCATGACCTCTACCTTTCGCCTGGTTTTGAAATACCAAATTTCCCTGATTCTGCTGCTGTGGAAAATTTTCCTGCATCCCTGCTTGTGCCGCTTTGATCTGGATTACCATATACTTTTCTTTCAACTTTCTCTGTTTCAACTCAATCTTCTCACTACAGTACTTTGCATACTGCAATACCTCATCAATTGGCTTCACCTGCCAGCAAATCAAATGACTCTTCATCATCTGGCTAATTTCAGGTCTCAATTCTTCCAGAAATCTGAACACAAAACGAATCATGTCTTTCGGCTCAATGGTTTCTGTACCACTGTAATGCTTAAACGCTTGCAACAATTTCTCATAGAATGCATGTATTGATTCTTTCACTTCCTGGGCTGTCCTGTCTATTTTCTGCCAATAAATCTTTTGGGTGAAATTCAAATTATCAAAAATTCAATCACTTTATAGTAGTATTTCATCACTTTGGGCGATGGTGCACTTGTAAACGTATCTCTCTCTCTGGTTCCTTTGTTGGCCAAACTATGCTCCTCTTGTGCTCAATCCATAAGTCTGCTGGAACTACTATCTCTATTAGAGTATTCAAGTCCTCCCACAGGCATTTTGCAAGTTTCACAAACCTTTCTGTCTGCTAGTGCCATTCTACTGGTTTCTCTCTCAACCTGGGATAATCATTTGTAAAGGACAAAATGTCACTTCTGCTTCATGGGACATGAACAAAATTCCCTCCAGGAATCTCTCTCATTGGTAAAGTTTTTACTGGATCCTCGACCTGCTGCACATTTGCAGTAAGACTTGCAGAATCCCTTTTTCTCTTATCTCTCTTCTTCACCCATCTGCCTTCCCACTTTTCTAATGCTCACCATTTGAAGTAACTCCCTAAGGTGTGCCTTCATCCCTGCAGATCTCATGCGTTCAAAATCTTTTAGGTCAAAATCTAACCTGTAACTCCTCTTCAAGTGTTTTGTTTTCTCTGTTTCTATGCTGTATCTCTCTGCTAAGTCTGCTAGCATTTGATGTATCTCACTTGCTTCTCTTGCAATTTTCAGAAAAAAGTATCTAAATTCTGCTTCAGTATAGGATTCAAGACTGTTCACACCCATAGTTTCTTCAATAAGCTCACCCGCTTCCATCCCTAGTCTAGTATAGTTCAAGTACTCCTCTCCTCTAGGAGCACTCTGAAGGGTATCCAGCTTATCTAAGCACTCAGTCAATTGTTGGGCAGTCAACCATTGCAGTGAAATGTTGTTGGGCTGAGTATTTGGCAACGGCTGTACAGATAAGCTTGGAGACTGCGGTGTCAATAACTTCAGGCTATGACTGATATTTAACATGGTTCCAGCATTCGGAGGAACTCCGAATGGACCAAGATATAATAATGATCCAGTACCATCAAAGGTCTGTCCTACAGGAGAGACTACTCTGGGACTCTCATTGAGTCCTCTCCTCATGGAATTCTAACTCAGGACTCCCTGTCCATTTGTACTGTTACTTCCTGGGGCAAACAAGGGTATGACTGGACCAATGGTGATGGGTACAGACACACCATCTGGACTTGGTCTAACATTCGAGTTCTGTGGGTGCATAATTCACGTATTCTGACTCATCAGTAAGGACATGTCTGTCTGTGTCCCTGTTATAGGAGTGCGCTTTGGCATTGCTTGTGGCTGCACTTGAGGCAGTACAAGTGGAGTTGGCTCTGTTTGAACCAATGTTGTTTTCAGGAAAATCTGTCCTGTTGGTAATATCAGGTTGGTGGCAGTTTCCACAATGGGTACTTCAAGGTAAATTCCTTGGATGTTTGGCTGTGGCATTGAATTTTTAGCTGCCGAAGTAGTAGGTAGGTTAAGACTGCTCTGCATTGGGCTCTGTGTCAGGCAAGGATTAATCTGCACTGGACTCATCGTCAGGTTAACCAGTGTCGGTGCCGAAGGGTGTACATTAGTGCTCGGACCGCTGTCTTGTGCTACATATGGTGGGGAACGATTTCTCAAGTGTTAAAGATCTCCTAGACTCTTTTGAGCTCTGCTCCCTACTCTCTGAGGAACTTCTTTTTGTCTTTCTGGTACCTTTCCTTTCTTCTCTCTCACTGTCCTGTGTAATTGTAGGAGACAACTTAATTCCCTGTAAAGTCTTGGTTCTCAAAAATATCTGATCGCTGTCCCACCTAGCCTCTGCTAGTGTCTTTTCTGCTTTTCTCATTCTCCTCTCAAATTTCTGTTGCTATCTGGCTACTAATTCCCATATTGCTAATGTCTCGAGCTGTTCTGGTCTCGGAGGAGGATTCAAATCGTATAGCACCCTCCTCAAATTCTATAAGCTCCTCAAACTAAATGTTCCATGGGCAGGAAATGCTTTGTACCATCGATTCAGCCAAAGACATGGTGCTGCACCATTTTCGTTGATTACAATGTAAGCTGGTGTGCCTTCTGGTGGTGCAATATACCCTATTCTTGTTGTAATATACATATCTTCCCTTAAGGCACTCTTTAAAGCTTTGAAAAATTGAATTTTTGTGACCTCTATATTAATTTAGATCAAATCAGGAAGTGACTTTCAATCCCAGAATCTTTTTCACCAACCTTCTATCCCAATTGCGCTTCACAGTTGTCCGCCAATCCGTTCACGATCCTTCTCAATTAACTAACCTATCCCAGCACGGCTCCAATGATGTCACACTCGCACGTACAGTGGCTGACAAAGTATTGTGGCTTGTCCTCCCATACTCAGATTCACACTCAACTAAAGCAAAATTATTGTGAGCACTAAACAAGCTGAAAACCCAGTTTGTCCATTTATTACAGGTAGGGCAACACAATCACTTCAGAAACCTTACGGATTTTTCACGGATGGCATCTCGCTCTAGCAGCTACTCCTTCTTTCTAAGATTCTCTGATTCGCAAGCAAATTCAACCCACAAACTTTACTCTCAACCAGTCAGTGGATCTGTCCTGGTGCACATAGGACTCGCCAGATCTCAGTCAAAAATCCTTTCACTCCATTTGACTCACACTCTAACCTGTCGGCCACACCAGATCGACCTACTAATCTAGACAAATTACAACAAAAAACAAGTGTCTCATACACTTTCAATATACTCCGGAGTCTTAGACCACGCAGGGCACATATACTAACAACCACGTAGACACTATTTGAGCACAAAACGCCACACACATGTGAAGTTTGACGACTTCCCTACTCTCACAAGCCAGAGTACACAAACTCCTTCTACAACTTCATTTGGAATACGCAAACTCCCTAGACCCTCACCAACATCACAATTCATCTGCGATTTTCATAAGCTGTGCAAGCATGAAACCTACTTCATTCACACTGTCACTAGAATGCAGAGAACATCCTCAAACAATCATTTGCAAGTTCCAAGCATCTGGAAAAGTCATTTAGGTTCTTAGGGATACATTTTCTCTCCACTTTGTATCATCAAATCTGAAAATCCAAACTCTCTGCAAATTGTTTTCACTTTAAGGCACCAACCCTCTATCAGGGCTGTATGATGGCCTCTTAAGGAGACTAACCATCATACTCTGCTACCATGTTTGTTAGCGCATCTGACCTTATTTGGTTTCTTATCGTTAGATCATAAGGGGATGCGTTAGAGGTTTGATAGATCTTCTGACTGCGCTCAGAGTAGTTCCCACCATAAGAACCAATCCTAAAACAAATCAATAGCAATACCAATCAATAACATCAATAATCTTGGGAGTTAATAATTTCCAAGCACCATGACCCCTTTGCCATGAATAACCACACCTTTGTGTAAAAGTTAGGATGTTTATTTCCCTATATTAACAATGCTAATATGATGTAACTTAGTCTCAAAATCAAATGATAAATATACAGAAACAATACTGGTTGACCAAATCTCCTAAAGAGGTGCAATTTAATCAAAGCTTGGACCAGTACACATTCTAAAGTTACAGTACAAATCATTAGCAAAAATAACTGCAAGCGAATTGGCATACATTTAGATTCAGCAAAGAAAAGACATCATCAGTGAGTAGCCTGACTAACCTTCTGATTAGAATAGCAAGTTTGGGCTTCATGCAAAACAATTTCATCAACACAAATTTGGAAAACATCTAACTATGACCCTGTAAAAATTAGTGGTTGGTACCTACGGATAAAAGCAATAGGCATAATAATCAGTAACATTGTCTTATACCTTGCCTTAGTATGGTTCAGCAAACGGTAACAGTCTTCGTCAATTGGACATCTTGTTTGATCAGCAAAGCATCGAAATTCAGCATTAAAGTTCAAGATAAAGCTGTCTTAAGAAAAGACATAACAGAATGTTGCTTCTTAGCAACAAAGTTAATCAAAGTTAAGCACCTCTCCTCTCGAGACTGTCAAGAAAATAATGCACAGCCCCATCGTGCATTCCACTGTCCGAATTACGGGCAGTCGAATGCACAACGGGTGCTGCTGCACCCGCTGCACTGCCACATGGCTGCCGGCTCTATTAGGAGCCAGCTGCAATGTTAAGGCCCTGTTCCCTGCTGGACTGGCAGGCGGAAACACTGTTTCTGCCCGCCGGCCCAGCAGGGAACTCAAATTAGAGCCACCGGGATTTATGCTACCCGTGTGGCTTGATGGCGGGATGACATTGCGGGCAGCCTCCACCGCCAATAACATAATGAGGGCGTATGTTATAAAAAGTATCTATAGCTAGTACAACATTTTCTAGCAAGCAGTTCTCATGGGAAAGAATATCAGCTACTAGGATTTGGTCAACACAGTGGAAAATCACAATTTAATTCTCTAAGCAGCCATTTTATGATTCGTTTAAGCAGTGCAACTTGACTTGAGGCCGTGTAACGAGGCTCAAGACCTCACTAAATTAAGGTCTATGATTAATAAAGCACATCCAAATATAAGGTCAACATGTTCCGTTAATAAGCTGCTAACAAGTACACTTCGTGATTATTAGTGGTCACTCAAGTAGGCACATTTTCAAACTTGTGTAGTAAATTTCTACGTTAACTCATTTTCTATGCAGATTTAACATTCAGAATACATTCATATTCATTAATAAAATGTCAGTGTTAACAAAGGCACTAGATGATTTACCTAATTCAGCCCTGGGGAGGTGACAGTCCCCAGAGCGTCCCCCATATTAATGTATTGTTTTGTTCCGGGGAGGTGACGCCTTGATGAGGTGTGAAATGGCCTGGGCTGAACACAAAGAGATGTGCCTGGGGGAGGAGAACTCCCTTCAGCATATGGGAAAGGCAGGAAGGGGGGAAAGCTGGCAAACTGGTCTTCAGAGGCAGGGAAGGACATTTGGAGCAACCCAGCACCACCCCTCCCACATCCTGCAAACCCAGACAATTAGGTGTCCCCCTGATTAGAATAGGAGAGGGCAAGAGAAGGGGGTGTTTAACATTTTTCTTTCTGATCTCCCCATGGAGGTGACAGTCCCAGGGGCTACTAGAAGCCCTAGGAGGATGGGCCCTGTGTACCTCCACCTTTTTAAAGCCCCGAATGCCCCCGGGACCTGGCTCACCCAGGGCTAATTAAAAGAATGGCTCTGGATCCGAGGATTTTTCTGTTGTTTAAAAAATGCTTTTTAGACCTGGTGGGGTCCCTATGGGATCCCAGCACCAGAGCTAAGGGGTCTGGGTGTCGCAACCCTGGCCCCTTTTCTATTTTTCTTGCTGTTTTTATTTTCTGGGACTCACCTGAAGCCAAGTCCCAAGATGGCTGACAACACTTCCTTGTTGAAGTGTTGGCAGTCAATCAGAGGATCTGTGTCACTAGATAGCTACATTTTTACCCTTAATATCTCCTAAGCTTCTGAGCAGATTTACACCAAATTACAAAAAGCACAATCTGAACAACAATTCCTTTCAGCAGTTTGGCCTGTAGGCGTGTCTAAAGACCCTAGGAAAAAAATGTATGGTGAAAATGTGTTTTGGGACACCCCTTTTTTCTCGGGCCTTTGAAGACAGCAGCTAAACCTTCTGAAATATGTATTGTTTTTTAATGTTTCTGGAAGATTTGTCAAGCAGTACCAAAGTTATTGGCAAAATAAAAAAATATTTTCCTATTCAAACTAGGTCCTCTAGGTCCTAACTATAACCATATATATATATATATATACACACACACACACGGATATATATATATATATATATTTTGGCATTTATAGGGTGCTGTGTTCTGCTAGAGATGGTGACAGGGAAAGAAGACTACGCATAATGGAATCAGAGTATATTGTCCGTCTTCACAATAAGACTCCTATGGGTATCAATATGGAGGAGGAACTTTTTGTACATGTGGGCTGAATTTTAAACCCACGTGATTTTCCCAAAATTAATATTACATTTGCTGGATTTTAAAAGTCATGATAAGTAATATGTTATAAGGAAATATTTTCTCCATAGAGAGAAAAATTACTGATTTATCCCTTCACAATGGTAACTGAAATGTTTATGATTTGAAGCTTTATGTTATTATGACCACTTTAGAATGTAAATTTAAAAAATCAAAATTAAAATGTAAGTTGAATTCTGAAAAGTGAAGAGACTTTATAATTAGCTTATTTAAAATTGAATTATTGTAAAAAAGGAATGGGTATAAATTATTGAAATAAGAGAATGATATTATGTGATCAGTAGGCAATATTGGAGAATTAATATTACATTTATGGTGAAGAATGTTTATTTTTCGCTAAATCACAGCATATACTGATTACATATTTTTAGGTTCTTGTAAATTCTCCCTCCCCTCTTTTTTCTCTTATTCCTCTCTTTTTTCTTTTCTCTCTTTTTTGCCTTCTCTTTTTTGGTATTAAGTGGTATGATCGAATTGAGGGATGTTTCAAAGTATCTTTTCTATGTTTATTAGTGGATTGATTATGTCTCTTTAGAGAGAGTGGGGCACTGTGGTGTTAATGGGCTGTGAAGAAGATTGTTTGATCAAAACGCGTCACCATAACATTTAATTTGCATCTAAGAACTTTGGAGTGCGGTCTTTTTTATGCCTAGGAGTAATGGTATACTTTCAGTTTTACAATAATGGCTGTTGGTGGTGTGACCTGCACCAACCCCGAGAGGTGGAAGAAGCTGGGTTATACTGGGAACCTTTCTAATATATATATATATATTTAGAAGTGAAAATGAGTGAAAAACAAGGAGTGGCCACACAAAAAGTGGCCGAGAAAGCATGGAGAAAGCAGTGAGAACAAGGGAAAAGCAAGGAGAAAGCACAGAAAAAACGAGGGAAAAAGCAAGGATAAAGCAGTTAAAATGAGGGAAACAAGGAAAAAGCACTCAAAAATATATACAAATAGACATGGACAAAACCAATAGCTCTTGAATTGCTGAGACAGATTGGCTTTGCCAATGCTTATTTAAATAAGCAGAGCATTCTCAAAATACTCTGCCATCTGCCTGGGTGTTTTTTGTTGTGGGGGTGGAGATACAGTAATGTGTGTTTGTCCAGGCCACGAATGTCCCCCACCACAGTCCCCCTGATTACACTCCCACAGCTACGGCCCTGAGCTAGAAGCAGAGCTGCCTACCTCTGAATAAATTAACAGACCCTGTTCAGACAGGTCATCAGACACTTTGTTCAGGGCCACATTATTAAAGAGAAAGGTCACACACTATTCCATTAAGTTGTCCCTGGCCTACTCCACAAACCACTGGACCTCAATTATTGGTGACGTGCCCCAGGAGCCCTTAGAAAGGACGCCGATGACACCAACCTGTTTTCTCACAAGACCCAGAGAAAGCTAATTTTGTAGTCGTGCAGTTGAGAAACATGACTTCAAAGGGACACAAAAGAAAGCAGCATTTTTGGAAGAATAGAAATGAAGCACTGTAAATTATGTATGCATGTGTCATCTGGAGTGACCTGGCACCCGTCGGATTGTGCTAAAAATAATCCCCGGTAAAAAGGAAGCTCTGGAAGACTCGTTTGCTGGACCAGATGAACCACTTCAGGCATGTCTATATGACAGATGTTTAGCTAGCCGTAGCAGTCATTCAGACAGGCGAGTCTCTTGGTTATGGAAGGATGAAAGGCCAGCAATGGCAGGAACAGCGCAATTCCTATGTGCACATTTTTATCAGAGCAGACCAGTGCTGGAGCTAGGAGTGGGGCCAAGAGGAAAGCACTTAATAAAGAGATTGAGATTTTCTCGGTGACACTTGTGCATGATGATACAGCTACATTTCAGCTACCTAGAATATTTTCATTTTTGTATGTGCACACGAATACATTTAGCAATACCTTTCACATTTCAGCCTTGTGCAGATTGTTTCTGATCTGATGGCACACAAATAACATTTGAATTGTGCTCATTATACGCAATAAAGGATACTGTTTGCAATCTGCGAAAAAAAAATGGACAAGCATATAGAATGATCCCATTCTTGTTGAGAGACAGACAGATTCTGGAAGCTCTCACCTGCTTAACAACAATATTGTTCCATTTTCTTCAGCTATTGTAGTTCCCTTGAATTCAATAACAGCTAATGTGGTACAAGTCATTTTAAAAGTTAGAAAATAACGGAGCACGTTGATGCAAAGTATTTGAAGGAACAAATAAAAGTTGTGGAACTCCTTTTGATGGACAAGAAATTAAGGATGAATGATTTATTTAATTACTGTACGTTGCACAAAGTCACCTAACGTAATGGCAAATTTAAAATGTAATTCACATTTAATTCTGCGCGTTTTTATTATATTTAAATGGCCAATAGCTTCTTTTAAATAGTTAACATGAATATAAATGATTCATTTTCATATTTTTTTCTTTTCAGCAGGTAACTTTGTTTGAGAAAAAATAGTATTTCAAGGAATTTTGGAGCCGTGCTCCTTCAGAAATGATGCATTTATAAATCATTTTTAATCAAACAATGTCCGTTTACCATCTCCCTTTTCCCTAATTGTTCCTTCTGTGCTGTCTTCTTTCTAGGGTCTCCCTCTCCTCCTTTCTCTAACTTTATCTTGGTGACTTTTTATCCGAAGCCTCCTTTCTTTTGCTTCCTACTTAATAATGATCTTGTCTTCACTCCTCGTTCTTTCTCCCAGCTTCTTCCTTTCCATTTACCTCCTCTCTCCCCACCTTCTATTCCCGGCATCCCACACGCCCATCCCGCATTTCCTACCCTGTACAGTTCTCTCTCCATCCTCTGATCAATTTGACTAAAGAAATTCTCTTTTTGTACTCCTCACTGAATTTTTCTCCTCCGTTTCACATACTTTAATTTCTGTGTCCTCTGTGTATTACTAAGGTAGGGCCATATTTATACTCCGTTTGCGCCGGATTTGCGTCATTTTTTTTAACGCAAATTCGACGCAAAACGAACTCCATATTTACACTGTGGCGTTAGACGCGTCTAGCGCCAAAGACCATGGAGTTTGCGTCATTTTTTAGCGTGGACACCTGATTTGCGTTAATGATATGCAAGGTAGGCGTTCCCGTCTAAAAAATTGACTTCGAGGCATGTGCGCCGTATTTACACTCCCGGGCAAAAATGACGCCCGGGAGTGGGCGGGTCAAAAAAAATGACGTCCAGCCGATTTTGCGTCGTTTTTTAGCGCCTGGTCAGGGCAGGCGTTAAGGGACCTGTGGGCTCGGAAGGAGCCCAGAGGTGCCCTCCCATGCCCCCAGGGAGCCCCCCTGTCACCCTTGCCCACCCCAGGAGGACGCCTAAGGATGGAAGGACCCATCCCAGGGAACATAACGTAAGTTCAGGTAAGTAATTATTTATTTTTTTGTGGCATAGGGGGGCCTGATTTGTGCCCCCCTACATGCCACTATGCCCAATGACCATGCCCAGGGGACAGAAGTCCCCTGGACATGGCCATTGGGCAAGGGGGCATGACTCCTGTCTTTGCTAAGACAGGAGTCATTTCAATGGGGGTTGGGAGTAAAAAGAAATGGCGCAAATCGGGTTGAGGCAAAAATTTTGCCTCAGCCTGACTTGCCCATTTTTTGGCGCCCAAGCTCCATATTCCCCTACGCCGGTGCTGCCTGGTGTACGTCATTTTTTTTGACGCACACCAGGCAGCTCTGCCGGCTAACGTCATTGAATAAATACGGCGCCCGCATGTCGCTTCAGAATGGCGTTAGCCGGCGTTAGATTTTTTTACGTACAACTGCGTTGGCGCAGTTGTACGTCGAAAAGTATAAATATGGCCCGTAGTCTTTCCGTATTTTCATTAGCTTTCCATGTCCCCTTTCCCTACTGCCTCTTTGTCATTCCCTTTCAGTCATATCTGTATCTCTTTTTAGCTCTCCTTCTCGTCTTCTCCTTTTCACTCCTCCCACTTTCTTTCTCCTCTCATTCTCTTCATCACCTATCTGTCCTTGTTCTTTCTTCTGAACCACTGAGTTCTGCTAAAAAGCAAAAAAAGCGTAATAATAAATGTTACACTTGAATTGCATGTCCCAGGTTACACGTGGAACAGGCAATAGGCCCTGTATTGCACACCTAGAGTGTGATTAACTGCAGGACATGAATGGACCAGGGACATCTTAATGATTTTGGAGGCCCTGGGCCAAAGGTATTTTGGAGGCTCCTGTTCTGAACAGATTTGAATTTATGCTTCAATTTCAGCTCTTTCATGCCCTTTTTGGCCAGGTCACTGACAGTGCACAGGCACATTCCTCCTAATCTTAAATGTGTTTACGGCCAATACTCGGGGATAGTGACGTGTTTTCAGTATTGCAATACAGCATCAGTTGAATAATACTACTGCAAAAAAGTCTCTGCCACCTTCACATTTCTCATATGTGAGGTCCTATTGTGATCTTAAATAAAAACCATTTTATGGTTGTATGAATAAACACATTTTTCTGCGAAATGTCTGTAGCTGACTTTCATACATCACTCACATTAAAATAAATTAAAGGAAAAGGTATATAAAACCATCTGTTTAAGAATTATTCAAGGTCATCAGGGCAAGACCCCAGGACAGAGCCGGCTGGATCAGGGGTCCCCCTGAAAGGCTGGGGTCCTGGGACAGAGCCCCCCTTGCTCTTTCCTTAAAATTTCTCTGGAATGGACCCTGCACAGTGAATCACAGGGTGACGCAAGATGGTCAAAACCCCTGGCAGCCCTAATAATACAAATGAGCCGATGATGAATTGCTCAGCAGCGGTTCAGTTTAGGACAGCACTGGTTTTCGGTAGTAGTGTGACACTCCACTCTGACAGCTTTTTCGGCATATGAGCTCTGCCATTGCAACTGAAGCTGTTATTCTGAGAAGCGGTACTCTCAGTGGAGAACGAGAAGTTCTGGTACACAAGGAAAGAAAGTGAAGTACTCAGTTCGAGTAACTACCGGCCCATTTAAAGTAGTAGGTGGAAGAAAGTGTGAATGCCACAGTTATACATCAGCGGATGACACGAGCTTGCTGAAAGCCCATGCAAGTTTTTTATACCTATGATTTTCGTAAAATCAAAAGGTATTGGCTCATGCACACATGGCGTTGTTCAACGAAAAAACATGAACAACGCTATGGGGGTCATTCTGACTTCCCCGCAACAGAATATCGCAGCGCGGTCAAAAGACCGCCGCGGTAATTCTGAGTTTCCCGCTGGGCCGGCGGGTGACCGCCAGAATGCCGCCCGCCCGCCCAGCGGGAAACCCCCTTCCACGAGGATGCTGGCTCCGAATGGAGCCGGCGGAGTGGAAAGGGTGCGACGGGTGCAGTTGCACCCGTCGCGAAAATCTTTGTTGGGCCCTGTTAGGGGGCCCTGCAGTGCCCATGCCATTGGCATGGGCACTGCAGGGGCCCCCAGGGGCCCCACGACACCCGTTCCCGCCAGCAAGGTTCTGGCGGTCAAAACCGCCAGAACCAGGCTGGCGGGAAGGGGGTCGGAATCCCCATGGCGGCGCTGCCTGCAGCGCCGCAATGGAGGATTCCTCAGGCCAGGGGAAAACCGGCGGGAAACCGCCGGTTTCCCTTTTCTGACCGCGGCTTTACCGCCGCGGTCAGAATTGGCCTGGATGCACCGCCAGCCTGTTGGCGGTGCATCCGCGGTCCCCGGCACTGGCGGTCTATGACCGCCAGGGTCGGAATGACCCCCTATGTGTATTTCATTTCTATATTCAATTTGCGTGAATACATTTTTTTATCTGGAAGAATATGAAATCCTTGTTGTACCAACATAATTTTTTCCTTTCTTGGTGCCATCTTTCCAACAATCCAAAATATTTTTTATTGTTTGTTTATAAATAACATGCAATAAAGAAACGTACATGCAATAATCCCGAAGCACGCCCACAGTTCCATAATATACATAGTGGACAAAACACAGCTCCTATGGTGCATCAAAGCAAGTATTCCAGGCCTGAGTCCAGGTGCCGACCATACAACCACCTCTCCACAACCGTCGCCTGCTACAGCAAGTGCACAATTTCCAGGGCATCCCCAAAGTCATCCGTAAGGCCATGGTATACCCTCAATTGTCTCCATCCCTTCTCAAATTTCTTAGGGCATTCTCGACTTTCGTACACCACTCTCCCTGCCTCTATGCATTGATGCATCCCCTTCGACCACATGGTCCTGGTGGGCACTCCAGCTCCCTCCAAGCACATGCCTAGATCTTGCTTGGCAACAACAAAATGCAACATCCAAAACAACAATTGCATCATGAAGAGTTCTACAGCATTGGATTTGCCTAGGATAATCAACGGTGGTGTTCTAGGAATTGGAGACCGCATATCCTGTTGCAGCTCACTAACGACCCCCTTCCTTTATTCCAATAACTCCAGACATTCCCAGAGCTTGTGAAGAAATGTGCCATCAACTGTGCAACAGCGGAGGCATATTGGTGTATTCACTCTTTCCAATTTATAGAGCTGGGATCTGTTACAGAATATCCTATGGAGGAATTTAAACCGGATTAAGCACAGCCAGGCTTTAATGGCTACTTCTCTGGGATGCATCAACACCTCCTCCCAGTCCACATCCTTCAGGGCCCCAATGTTCTTTTCCCATTTCTCTTGCAGTCCCCCCAGGCCGGGGCGATCTGGTGCATTGTTGAGTATAGTGCAGTAGAGGCAAGAAACACCTTGTGGTCCAGTGCCTCCCCCCAACACCCATGTGTGCAGTGGGGAAGTCACAGGAATGTCCAGACCCAAAACCCTTTCGCCCCTGAGAGCGCACGCAAAGTGCAGGTATTTGAACCACTGGGTCTCTGCAAAATCATGTTCCTCCTGTAGACCCACAGAGGGTTTAATCTCCCAAATATCTTCCAAACATCTCCCAAGGTCTCAATCCCAATGCACATCCACTGGGCAAAAGCAGTTAACCTTCCCATCTCTGGCAACATCGAAAGCTTCCGCAGTGGGGTAGCTAGGGTAACCCTGTCTTTCCAACGCTGGCATTGGTGGCCGCTTCCCAGGCCATCTCCGTAGTCTTAGTCAGCTTGGACAGGTGCAGCCGCTCCCTCCTCCCATAAACATAGTGCAGATACATATGCCCCTCAATAGTCATACGGTAAATATGCTATACTGGTTAAGAATATGTGCAGTGAATCCAATCCTTGAAAAAATATGGTTGCCCCACCAGTCCCCCGTTGTACACTGCTCTGTATAAAGTCTTCAGAGCTATCCTTGGGGTGAGGGCACCCCGCAACAGAGTACGGACCCTCATATCAATATTGTCGAAATACGGGTCAGGAACAGGGTATTGGGTATTCTGGAGGGACGTTAAGCAGTTTGGGTACATTGATCATTTTGTACAGGGCTGTCCTGCCAATGATCATCAGACGGAGTGTGCATCAGTGATTCACATCCGCACAGAACTCCGCCACGACCGGCTGGAGATCCTGCTCCAGAGATCAAATGCGATGCATGGCAATCTCAGTACCCAGGTATTGAAATCCATCTGTTGTGACCCAAGCCTCCACGCCATGGAGTTCAGATCCTCTCAGCAAACCAGCTGAAAGTCAATAGTCTTACTGTGGTTAATATGGAACCTTGAATGGGTCTCAAAGGAACAGAGCACCAACAGCAAAACCGGGATCAACCATTGAGGATCAGTCGAATACACCAGGATATTGCCCACATGCAGTGAGATTTTCTGTGGCTCCACCGGCACAAGGGGGAACCCCAGAATATCCACCCTATGCATACCCAGCGCACCAACTGTACCATGCAGAAGGCAAAAAGGAGAGGGGGCAGTGGACAGCCTTGACTTGTTCCCCTCCCAAATCGAAACAACTCACAGACCATGCACTTGACCTTCAGCACCGCTATGGATGCCTTCTACAGGAGCACCACCCACCTGCAAAACTTTGGGCCAAAGCCAAGACGTTTCAGCATTTCAAGCAAGTAACACCAGTGAATGGAGTCAAATGCTTTCTCCGGTTCCAATAGAAGTGTGAGTCTTGTGGACCGCTTAAAGCCACTTTGGACTGTGTGCACCAGATCGGAGATCACTTCTGTCATTCTAGGTGTGAAGATCTTTGGCAGTATCTTACTTTCAGAGTTCAGTAGGGAGATCAGTCAATAAGAAGAGCAACATGTGGTGGGCCTGCCCTTCTTCAAGATAACAACAATAACAGTGTGGTTAAGGTCTGGAGACAGGGACACTTCTGTGTTAGCTGCCTGTAAGAGGTGCAGGAGATGGGATTGACACAGGGCTACAAAGCATTTACAATGCTCTTCACGGAGGCCATTTGTGCCTAGCGTTATTCCAGAGTGCATCACCAGGACCACTTTGTTTACTTCCACAATCATCAACTCAGCCTCTACTGTAGCCCTGGCTGAATTGTCTAGGCCCTGGAGAGGCATTTCCATCAAAAATCTAGTGGCCTCATAAGGTCTACAGCCACACTAGGCCATATATAGGCCCTTGGAGTAGACCACAAAGGCTTGGGTGATCTCCATGTTGAGCGCACAAGATCCCAATAGAAGGTCGTTATCTCAGTCACTCACCATGCCTCCTTCTCCCTCCTACTCAGTAACACAAGGAGGTGGCTGGCTTTGCCCCTCGTGTTGTATAGTTAAAGTTGAACCCCCTGACAGTGTTGTCGTGCTGCCTCTGTTTTGGTACAGGGTCTACATCACCTGTAGGAGAACATGGCCACCCACGTCCACTGCAGGTGCAGGAGACACCACTCCAAGAGCAACATCTCCTCCTCTCTATGATGTTTCTTTAATTCTATGATATTCTGGAACACACTTTTATAGGTCTCCCACAGTGCTACCGGGGAAGATTCAGTCCTAATGTCCTCACTAAAATACTTCTGGGAGGCCACTTTCTGAGACTTAGCTCATGGACCATTTTCCTTTCCTCCATGGCTAGTCTCCTTTCCTCCAAGGCTGTCTCAGCCTCAGCCTTCTCCTTTGCCAAGACCTTCTCAACCTCAGCCTTAAGATTTGCTGCCTTCAGGGACAGTTTATTTTCCTCCATCCTGAGTCAGGCCATCTCCAGCCTGAATTCCCTCTCCTCCCACTTCTTCTCCAGTTCGTCTGGTGACAGGCTGCGGGAAGAGACATTCTTCCCTGCCCTGGCAGGGGGATCTCCTCCACGGGCCAAGTCATCCCCATCAACTGCAGACTGCACCACAAGGAGGCCCTCTCCTGGTCCTTCCATCACATCACATCACCCCTTCTGTAGTTTCAACCACTGTCTGATGGGCTTCTTTCCAAGCCCTCAGCGCCTTTTGCAACTCCACCTTCCTGGAGGTGCATTTTACAGGAAGTCCCCTCTCCTGCAGAACGCCTTGAACTTTACCACAGTGTAGGCATCCATGTTGGCTAACTCAAATTTCAACCTTGCAGGTGTGGTTTCAGACACAAAATTCAGTGGAAGAATTTGAAAAAACCCAATGAAGGAGAATTTATATTCAAATTGGTCATAAATAGAAGATGGTAGCGTACACCATATCACTGTATGTCCTTGCACAAACATACATCTTGATCCTAACCTTTGACCACGAATGTGAGAAATTGGGTTATTGGTTGAGGAGGGTTTGTCAGGATATGGCACAAGCACACCCCAAATTAACATGTGCTCAACCCCCTGGTAGCTTGGCACAAATTAGAGGAGCTGTTAAAGTATTTGTGCAACATTTCAAATAGCAAAATTTAAATCACAATTCTTTAGAGACTAAACTCAACATTCCTTCCTGCTTCCAAACAAACTTTATTAATTATTAAGTACACTTAATAATTAATAAAGTTTGTTTGGAAACAGCCAGGAATGTAGAGTTTAGTCTCTAAAGAATTGTGATTTAAATGTAATAAGGTAACCAATCTTATCCTATGGGAGAGGCAGACCTTGCACTAGTTAAAAAAAATGAATATAGTAGCTTTTCACTACCAGGGCATGTAAAAGGTTAAAAGTGCATGTCCAACTTTCTATATACAATGAACCCTGCCCTATGCGCCATGTAGAGCCTCCCCTTGGGGTGACTTGTATTGCCTTAGAGCCCGCCGTAGTGCACTGTACAGGCCATTAAAAGCCCGCTCCAGCACTAGAGGCCCGAGCCAATGGCGGTATATCCCCCAACAAAGGGCTATAAGGCTATTAGAACATTCTCTTACTAGATGGCAGGATGTTCTAATAAATTAAACACATTCCTTATGGAGCCCAAGGGGATTCCAATCCCCTCCGGCTCTGTGAGGCCTTTGTTCACAGCTGTTGCTGTGAACAACGAACACTGGAATGTTGACGTTCCGGGCTTTTAGCAGCCAGCAAAAGCCCAGAGGACTCCATTGTCTCCAATGGAGCACCCAACATTCCAGTGATCTAATACATATTAGAACATTGGAATGTTCAGCTCGGGCCTTTAACGCGGGAGCAGGCCTTTAATGGCGGTAGAGCCCGCTACGGCGGGTTCTAAGGATATTAGAACATTCTGCCACTCAGGGGCAGAATGTTCTATTAAATAAAACAAATTCCTCACAAAGCCCCGTGAGGCTTTGTTCACAGCTGTTGCTGTGAACAAAGAGAACATTGGAATGTTGGCTCTTGGCTTTAACCGGCCAGTAAAAGCCCGGAGCGCTCCATTGTCTGCAATGGAGATCCGAACATTCCAATGTTCTAATATGTATTAAAATGCAAGGATTGGGCCTGACAAAAGGTAAATTTTAACAGGTCAAAATGGTAACTTACCCCTGCACACAATGGCCTGACACATTTAAAGCTCTATTTAGCGGTGTGTCACAATGAGTACCGGAAGTCCACTAGCAGCATTTGACTTGCAGGCCCAGGGTACATTTAGTATCACCTTACCAGGGAATTGCAAGTAAATTAAATGTGTGAACTGGGTGTAAGCCGATATCATCATGTTTAAATAAGACAGTATAAGCACTTTTTCACCTACACAGAGTCTACCAAACAAAAATGAATTCTGAACATAGGAGGGTAAAAGCAAAGTGTTTGGGGAATGACCCTGCTCAGAGGGACAAGTCCAACAATGATTACCTATGTTTTTCCAAGGTAAAAGTTCATAATGGGGGAAAAGGTATTTAACACACAAAGTAAATACCAGGTGAGGTAAACGCCTCATCCTCTGCCAGTTGCACAGTGTTCTTTTAAGAACAACAAAACACACTGCTTTAGCAGTCCACAAACCAGCTACCTCTCTTATTACTCATTAAATGTATGCTGTTCTTTGTTATTGCAGCATGCGGATTTTTGTGTGGTAAGCAATACAATCGGAATGTTATTCCCCAGAAACTCAGAATGGGTGATATTTATCACACCCGATAAATGCCGAACCGCAGGGAGCTGGATTTTAGCAGGTGTGATAAATAACACCTACTCCTCTGACACATTCATAATCAGGATCACTGTATTATGCCAGTACACTACTATACGAAATACTAGCATTTATGTTGGGCATGCAGTTTAAAATTCATACAGTGGCTTTAGGTAGGATAGACCCCTGGAGCCCTATGTTTAAGATTGTTCAGCTTTAGTAACTAGAACGCGAGCTATTGCAGAATACAGAAGGATAGGCACAGGAGATGTGTCATTTTTGATGTATGAGGTTTCAGCACCCTGAGCAGGAGGGCAGTGACACAGTGTGGTAGATATGTGTAGTCCTTTTACACATGCTGACAGTTCCACTTCATAAAGGTAGTTTAGCTGAACCTGTAAATATATAACAGTGACAGGGGAAGCACTCGTACGTGATTGTTAACATATCGATTGACTGACTGTGATGATGTGTGGAGAACTCACTGCAGAATAATGCAAGCACCCTGGTGTGGCGAAATGCTGAATAATGCGGCTTGCACAGAATAATAAATCACCGAGTAACGCAGGTCACACAAAGACACTTCAATCCTACCCAGTGCAATCTCCAGGTGGTGTATTTTTATATTGCTATAGAGAATGTCACTGTTATATGTAGAACATTGCTCATGATGCAAAGGTATTCTTACTGGTGGCAATTCCATTTTAAAAGGTCACTGTTTAGGTTTAATTTTATTCTAATTACTTTCACGTAAGAAGGCGTGATGTAAAAGGAGGAAAACACTTTATCATATATGCTTCCACTCACAGTATTCTTGTTTGGGTTGCAGAGTAGCTGGGTATGTGGTAAATCGAAGAAAATGTTTAAAAAATAATAATAAAGTACAACACAAAACACCGATAAGAAATTGCAACTTGTTCACGCCAACAACAGTCATTAACTGTTCATTTTCGTTGGCTCAAAATAAACTCTAATTAATTTTGCTCATAGAGAAAAAATAACCCCTCAAATGATGTAGGGGGTCATTCCGACCTCGGCGGGCGGAAACCGCCCAAAGACCGCACCGTGGTCAAATGACCGCGGGGGTCATTTTAACTTTCCCGCTGGGCCGGCGGGCGATCTCCAGAAGATCGCCCGCCGGCCCAGCGGGAAAGCCCCTGCAAAGAGGAAGCCGGCTCCGAATGGAGCCGGCGGATTTGCAGGGGTGCGACGGGTGCAGTAGCACTCGTCGCGATTTTCACTGTCTGCTAAGCAGACAGTGAAAATCTTTGTGGGGCCCTGTTAGGGGGCCCCTGCACTGCCCATGCCAGTGGCATGGGCAGTGCAGGGGCCCCCAGGGGCCCCACAACACCCGTTCCCGCCAGCCTCTTCCTGGCGGTGTAAACCGCCAGGAACAGGCTGGCGGGAAGGGGGTCGGAATCCCCATGGCGGCGCTGCAAGCAGCGCCGCCATGGAGGATTCCCTGGGCCAAGGGAAAACCGGCAGGAAACCGCCGGTTCCCCTTTTCTGACTGCGGCTTTACCGCCGCGGTCAGAATAGCCCAGGAAGCACCGCCAGCCTGTTGGCGGTGCTTCCGTTGCCCTCCACCCTGGTGGTTTGAAACCGCCAGGGTCGGAATGAGGGCCATAGTCTATATGCAGACACACTCTACGATTAAATCTGGCCTAAAGTTCTTAATTTTCAAAAAAGCGCAAGGACCTAAAGCTTTTCTTAGGATCCCGCCATAGGCGTTTTTGAGTGCCATATTTGGTGAAAACCAAAGATACCGAGTCTTGATTTTGCCGCACTCCTCTTTCTTCGATAACCCTACACTCATCTTTCTTCCACAGCCAAACATGACCAGTCTTGTCACCTCAAGTTTGCAGATTAATATACATCCCTTTTTAATCCCGTTACTTCTGTTTTTTCTATCGTATTTTTCCACATTTCACTCTTTTTTGCCTTTCTCTCTCTTGCTCTTAGTCAAAGACTGACAAGGACGTTTATTGGTGTTGTCTACAAACCGAAATCACCTACCTATAGTTTTATTCAAAATATACTTACGTAAAATTGCAGTTACCTTCACAACCCCCCACCCCATTACCTAGGAGACGTACAGAGTGTAATACATTCGGTGGTGCAATAGAGCATAAGATATACTTCTTTTATAAACAAAAAAGAATGCCATCACATTTACAACTGAGAACAAGCTATGTGTAAAATCAATTTAGTACAACTAAAAGCACATACCAGACACACCAGTCTTCACCATGCAGAGGAGTTATCAATCTGCAAGAAAAGATTAGGCAAGGTGTGGGAATTCGGCCTTTTCTGCAAGGGCCCCTCCAGATTTCTCAGTTTCCTGGACTCTGTTTTTACTGGCTTTAAAATTCTGTGCACTTCACATCTACTAATCAGTTGTAAAGTGCCTGTGCTCTCCCTTTTAAACATGTCTGAAATGGCATTACCTTTATTGGCAACTTTTACTTGCCAATAAGTCCCTAATATATGGTACAACATGTACCCAGGGCCTGAAATGTAAATGTCACTATGGACTGCAGCAACTATTGACCCACCCACCATGGTAGCAGAATAAACAAAGCTTCAGGTCTGCCATTGTAGTGAATGCAGCAGTGAAAAACAGTAATTTGAGCTGTTGAAATGAACCCTTTTGACAGATCAAAACATTCCTTTCAAAATAT
This sequence comes from Pleurodeles waltl, assembly GCF_031143425.1. Lineage (NCBI taxonomy): Eukaryota > Metazoa > Chordata > Amphibia > Caudata > Salamandridae > Pleurodeles > Pleurodeles waltl. The sequence continues at coordinate 834,243,426 of NC_090440.1, forward strand.
TGTCAACCTACAGAGGCCTTACAGCCCAGAAGGCAAGGTGAATAGTATTAAAAAGAATGCCATGTAGAAATTTTGTGTTAACAAGTTATTCCAGGGACTAGAACCCAAAAGCTATTTTCACTGTAAGAATGCTGGCTGGCCCATAGTAAAACATTGGGAAGCAGAGTTAGACTGAGGACTTGATTCACAAAGTTAATCTTAAACTTGGAGTTTTAAGGGCTTAATTCACAAACATAGACTTGGACTTCAGGTCTAGGTTTAATTTGGGAATTGGGCCATTAGACTTTGCTGTCTAATGCTCAATGGCTGTCTCAAATTAAATTTTAGTTCTAGGTGTGTGAGGACACTAGGGTTACCAAAATGCACCCCCCCCCACACATCCTTAGTTTCACAGTCCAACTGTAGTGTGGCCAAAGACATTTGCCATCTTGAAAATGACCAAAGTGATTAGGGTTGGGCCTGGGAACTTTTGCCCTGTTGGCTTGGGTATGCTCGGGAGTCATTCCCACTCACTAGCTAGAGCCAGGCATATATGTGACAGCTCTAGGCACCAAATTCAGAAGACTATTGAACAAGAGAAAGAACAGGAGAGGACTGAGCCTGCTGTCTGTAACCTTGGGGGAGCCCCGAAGAAGGGGACCTGCTCACTCTTGTACCTAGGACAAAGAAGTGGACTCCAAGGACCAGAAGGCTGACTTCCTGTTCAAGCTGCAGGGATGCACCCTACAAGAGGCCTTTCCTGCAACTGCCCACCTGACCAATGGCAACTGGACCTGAACTGGACCCTGCTGGCCGCCTCTGCCTGACACTCTTGGATTCTCTAAGTGCCAACTCTGATGTCCTAAGTGGCTTTCAATATGTACTTCTGTGGTGGTGGATTGGGACTAATTCAGAAGGTAAAGTCTTTGATCACGATGAACCTGGATGGTGTATCCGATCCATGCTCTATCACTGTGAGTCTCAAACTCCACATAGTTTCCAGTCTACCATGACCATGGATCATTAGTACTTTGTACTTTTTGGCACATTTTTCCTACTTAAAACTTTATAAAATCATTTCTCTGGGTCTCCTTATTGGATTTGTGTCATTTTTCTGTCGTTTCCCTTTCAAATTTGGTTTGGGATTTGTTAGAAATGGGGTTTCTGGTTGGCTGGGGTGTGCACCTAAGCCAGGCAGAACCTACCCACTCTAGTCAGGGTGAGGGAATTACACCCCCAAAATAACCCCTGCTCACCTCCTTGTTAGCTTGGCACAACCGGGCAGGCTTATCCCAGAAGCAATGTGTATAGTATTTGTACCAACACACACAGTAATACAGTGAAAACACTACAAAATGGACACCACACCAGTTTAGAAAAATAGGTAATATTTATCTAAATCAAACAAGACCAAAACAACAAAAATCCAACATTCACAAGTTAAAATATTAATTTTTAAAAGAGGAAGTCTTACTCCATAAAAAACAACAGAAATGTTGATTTTGCACAAAGTACCTCTTTAGTGTCAAAAATAAAACCGCACAGGCGAGCGTGCATCAGAGAAGGCAGCTATGTGTTGATTCCTTACTCGTAATGGAGGCGTGCGTCATTTCTTCTCAGGTCTGGTCGGCAGTGTGTCGTTTTTCTTCCTCGCAAGAGAGCGATGCATCGATTTCCAGACAGGGCACCTCGGATCCGCACAGAGTCGGGTTGACTTTCATACCAAGGGATGATGTGTGGAAAATCCTGTTGCAAGGTGTTAGGAAACTGTGTGGGGTTTGCGTCGTTATCAGCAGCCACAAATGGGTGTTGCGCGTCGTTTCTCCAGCCGCGATGCATCGATCCCCCAGCTGCAATGCAGGTGGAGCATCGATTTTAGCTGTGAAGACTGCAGCGTGTCGTTTATTAGCCATGTTGCAGATGGTGGGTCAAAAATTTCATTGCACTGCATTCTGTGCGTGGAATTTCAGCTCTTGTTTGCCAACTTTACCTTTTCAAGGGCCCAAGGACTGGATAGGGCACCACTTGGCAGGGTAGGAGTCTCAGCAAAGTGTCCAGATGTTAGCAGAGGAAGTCCTTGATGGCTCTGACACTTCAAAAGAGGAGGCAAGCGCAGTTCAAGCCCTTGGAGATTCTTCACAAATAGGCATATACTGCAAAGTCCAGTCTTTGTCCCCTTTAACAGGCAGAAGCAGCAACTGCAGGATGGCCCAACAAAGCACAGTCACAGGCAGCACCTCTCCTCAGCCCTTCACCTATTCTTCTTGGCAGAGACTCCTCTTGGTTCCAGAAGTGATATAGTCTTCAAGGGTTTGGGGTTTAATACTTATGCCCCTTTCTGCCTTTGAAGTTGCTAAACTTCAAAGGGAAGCCCAGAGTATCACAAACAGCAAAAACAGAGTTCAGCACACATTAACAACCTGGGAAGCAGAAGCAAAAAGTTAGGGGAGACAACACCAGGGATGCCAAGTCTCGCAGGATTTGTATTGTTTTGAAGTTTGACTCTATTACTGATTTGGTATCACATATATACTTTACACATTGCCATAAGTTAAACCTGTCTGCTCTGTGCCATAGACATCATGGGACTGAGCCCAGTTTAATGTAATAACTTTGAGGTTTCGTCCTGAAATAGGTTGTGATTCTTCACATAAAATATGCGACACAAAGTATTACAAAGGGAAACCATTTTGGCTTTAAATCTGTGGGGGGATTTCTGTAGTAGATTTATAGAAAGAAGAATACGTATGGCCTCAGTTTTATTTTGGTAGCTGACTTACTAGCATGCTAGGTCAGCAGAGCCCCCTTTCTGGTGGAAGACTATCTTCTTTAATTGAAGATCCCAGCCTGCTTAGGATTTCTATGCCCTCAGTGCATCTGTCAGTACAATGGATGTACTGAAGGTAGGACTAAATTTCAAGGAAGCCCCTATGTTTTTTTCCTCTTGCTCACATTACTTTTTCAACGGAAAATGTACAGTCTGTACATGACAGTGCCGTATGACAGAGGCCTTATTACGAGTCTGGTGGTCTATCAGCAAGGGTTGCGGGTGACAAAAGAGCGGCAGTGTTGGCGCTATTGAGAGTCCACAAGGCATTATGCCCAAAAACAGCCACAAATCCAACACCACCAGGATGACCGAGGGTGGGATATAGGTGGTCCCACCACCAGTACAGCCACGCCGAACAAATACTGCCCTCCATATATTAACCACAAATCAGCACAGCGGTCATTGCACAGCAGAAAACCATTGTCGGTGTGAACCACCATTGCCAAACACACACCTCTACCAGAACACAGCATCACATTGGACAAATTGAATACCCCACACCTGACAGACATAGACACATTAGACACACCAACACACTCCACTATAAAACACCCCCCCACACAACCCCCAACCCTTGGCAACCAAAACAAAATACACTGACAGTGAGGACCACACAAACCAGAGGCACTGTACATGTGCACCATACAAACGATCACACGCAACACTCAGCACACACCACACAACTGCACCGTTGACACAATACACACATTGTCACAGCAAATAAATACCACAAACAGCCAGCACACACAACCAAGCACCCCCCACCCTACCAAGCAGCCTACACTGCGCCATTGCACGCTCACACATCCCCCACTCACAACACAACCACCATGTCCTGTCAGAAACACCCACGTTTCACAGACAATGGGTTGATAGTCATGGCTGATTAAATCATCAGGGTAGAGCCACAACTGCTTGCAGCAAACATCCATAGCCAGGAAAATATAGTTATGGCAGAGAATTGTTGACAGGGTCAACTCAGTTGACAACCATTCACGCACAAGGGAGGACATCCGGAAGAGGTGGAACAATCACAGGGGAAAAGTGTGTTCAATGGCATCCAGGCACCAAATTGGCGTGATGAAAATTAGGGGTGGGCCCCCACCTCCTACCACAGAGTTCACATTATGCGAGGAGAAGGTCTTGGACATCCTGTACCTGAGGGGCTGATTGGAATACATAGAGGACTGGACACTGGTAATGTGTCCCTAGCACAAATTGGGCCCACCAACATGCTACCCCAACATCCTATCACTCCCCAAGTCACCCTATCTACCACTGCACCACCCACACCATCACCTAATGCTCCTCCCCTGCATGCCATCCCACCATCCAGCCCCTATGGCCAAACAGTCCCTGGTCACTGCACAGATAGCACTGCCACACACCATCACTACGACTCCCACAATGCACTTGTGCATCCACATGAATTGCAACACCTGCATGTACAACTATCACAGCTGCAACACCAACAGTATGCTACGACTGAGGACCTATACATTATCAGATGGTTTAATATTAGAGCCTATACATGGCAGCGATTGAAATGCAATCCTCATACAGCAACCCTCAATGGAACATGCTACCCATATCACTGTATACTACCTACAAACAATGTCTGTAGTGCTTCATTTATCATTGCCATAACTAGGAATCGAGATAAGCCACTGCATGCATCAGACACAGAGACTAACATTCACTACTCCAACATGTAATGGTCTCCCACTTAATTTGCAGGTACACCTGCCACTGCCACAATGCAGAAGGGATGTCAGAGACAGACATCCCACCCCAGGATGATGGCCCCGATGATGACAACGCCACAGGATGTCTGGACATAGACGACTTACCTGGCCCATCTGAGACACCTGGTCAGTCCACCACTCCCAGCCTCATCCTGCCCACATCCAACCCCTCCTACTTTTGGCATCTACATCGCAGCCAAATCCTGCTCCCCAAACCTGTGTGCCAAGGACTGGTCAATCAGCAGTATGCCGCACAGTACAGGGACCTGAGTCGACCCCTCACACCTAAGTCAATGACGGTCGTGGGGTACCTGGGAGCGGACATGCAGTGCCAGGGGCACAGGGGGTCAGGGGCAGTGAAAGGGCACTTGCGGACCAGGGGATGGGGCCCCCAAGGGACTCGACTGGCCAGGAAACCATCTCCCAAGGCCTGGAAAATACCAACAATCACAGGGCAAATTGGGCCACTTACTCACCATACTGGAGGAAAACCAGAGGCTGCAGAGGCAATTCCACCAGGAGGCCATGCAGCAGTGGCAGGACCGCATGGCAACCATGGCCTCAATTGCAGGGGTGCTTGAGGAGCTCACAAGCATCCTCCATGCTACCTCCACCCACCAGCAGGCCCGTCCACTACCCTGATACAAACTGAGCCATCAACTTCAGCCTCAACTAGTGGATATGAAGCCCTGCCAGAGGAACCGCAGGCCACTTGCACCCCACCCTCTGCAGATGAGGACCCCCCCCCAGAAACATGGTCGTCCATCCAGACATCCTGCAGGGGCTGATTCCAAGATCAAACCCAGTGCCAGGAAGTTACCCTCTTCTGGACATTCTCCCTTGTGTGCCACTGAGTTACCCTTTTGGCTGTTCATTGTCATTACTCCATTTTCACATGGCCCTTGGATACTGAAACCTGTACTGGTGACAACTAGGGCACCTACTCTGATGTTTACTCCAATCATGGCAACACTCATCAACTCTTCCACACTTTGTGCACATTAAACAGCATAGCACACAGGAACTGTCTTGGTGTCTTCATTCTCACATGTACAAATGTCAATCCTAGCGAAATATAATGTGTGGTAATTGCCCTTCACCAAACGTATGTCACATAGACAGTAGAGGGAGCCATTTCCTGCAGGTGACACCCTATACCAGACAGGGTCCAAATTCCAGTTGCAAGGGAGTCACTAGCCTAGCCACACACAGGAGAAGATCCACAAATCCAACCTGCAAATAGACCAAAACAGGAACTTACATCAGGATAGTAGGCATGGTGGGAGCCACAGCACACAAGTAGTACATTGTTGTCGTCTACAATGTGAATTTGCAACTACACAGGAGGAAACAGTAGACAATGAAACACCCATAAGACCAGGAATCACATGACAGTAGATCACAGGTAAAATGGTTAAATGACTGCACTTACTACTGTTAGGAAAGGAAAATGTTCATGAATGCCACAACCAACAGTTTTGATAAGGTGTGAGACACACTGCGCAATCTTCATTTGGGAAAATATCTGTACAGGGCCTTGCAGGCAAATGACACACCACATGCCTGTACATAGGAATTGTCAACCTACCAATCTGCATTCACCACACGTCAGTGAGATTTCATCAGTAACACAGCTCCTGATAGGCTATCTGTCTCCCACCAAAATTCAACTGAGGAATAGGTACACTGAACACCTCCAGTGATGTGTCAGAACATGAGCAGCACTGTCATGAGGCATTTTGTAAATAATACACCTAAAATACACACACAACATACCTGTATGTTACTGGAAGTATGAGTAATCAGCTCAGTCCTAGATTCAGCTGTTCCTCAGAATGAAGGAGTCATGCACAGATCCTGTATACTTGGCCGTCATATAGGAGATGTAATGGTCCACGAGACGCACCACCTGTACATTGATGTAATAGTAGTTTTTCCTGTTGCTATAGATTTATTCATTGGCCCTGGGAGGGACCAAAGCAATGTGGGTGCCATTTATGGCCCCAATAACATGAACTTTAACAGTAGGCAATTCCACACATTGTGGGAACTTGGTGTAGCTGTCCATGTGTTTCAGTAAAGCTGACAGTACATCTGACAACTTAAGACTGAACATGGGCTGTGACATCCCTGCTGCCAAGCCCACTGTAATCTGGAAAAATCTAGAGGCAAGGAAGTGTAGCGCAAACAAGACCTACACTGTGGGAGTAATGGCAAAGGAATTACATATAGCAGGCAATAGATCTGGCTCCAACTGGGTACATAGTTCCATTACGGTGATCCGATTCAGAGGATAAGCCTTGATGATGTGTCGCTCCTTCAGGGTTGACAGGTCTACTAGGAAGTGGTATACTGGTGCATGTCTCCTTCTCCCCAATAATGGGTATTTAGGATAGAGAGGGCAGAATGTACAACTTGATGACCACTCAACACATGGTAGATAACAAGACACTTGTTGCACACAACATACACTTGTGACAGGCCCCAATTACCATTATGGCCATGTACAGTGCCCACGTAGACCAACCTAGCTGTTGGTTACAGGGCCTGGACAACAGCATGTCACACACATCACGTTTCCAATGGTTCATGTAAAAGCTGCATATTAGTCCAGCATGTCCCACATATGTACAAATGCCACGGCATTATATGGTTACACCGCCTATGAGGTACCAAGCCGCTGGTCGTGCCCTGGATTTGAGACCCGCCTGAGGCATGATTATCACATTCATGGGCCCAGCCATGATGGCTGAACATAGGCCTACAGTGCATTCGGTACATATGTTTAGCATGACATACTTATTATTACTTTACAAACCATCATATGTGCCTAAAATGACAGCCGCCTGGTTGTACGACGGAACGCCGACTGCCAAAACAACGAGTGCCTGAACAACGAGGTCGGAACACCGACCTCGTTGTTACTACTAATGCCTTTACCACGAATGCCTTAACAAAGATATTTCGTTGTAAAGGCATTCCTGGTAAAGGCATTAGTAATAGGCACCCATTGATCCTGCATGTGTCACCCCAACCCCCCAACCCCACCCCAATACCTAAAAAGCCCGCCCCCAACCCCACCCCAAAACCTAAACCCACCTGACCCCCCACCCCCGCCCCAAAACCTAAAACGCCCGCCCCCCAACCCCACCCCAAAACCTAAAACCCCCTGACCCCCACCCCGCCCCAAAACCTAAAACGCCCTGCCCCCTTCCCCAAAACCTAATCCCCCTGATCCCCACCCCAAAACCTAAAACACCCCCCCACCCCACCCCAAAACCTAAAACGCCCCACCCCCCAACCCCGCCCCAAAACCTAAAACCCTACGACCCCCCACCCCATCCCAAAACCTAAAACGCCCCGCCCCCCAACCCCCGCCCCAAAACCTAAAACCCCCCACTTACCTGAGTCGTCGCCTCATCATCTGCATCGTCCTCCTCAGCCGACTCCCTTGTTTGTACCTGAATCACGCATGTTCCTTGTTCAGGACATGCGTGGTTAAGGCACAAAATAACGAAGTCATGGTTAAAGAAAGCGTTGTTCCGCTTTCGTTAACCAGGACTTCGTTATTAAAAAGTCGACATGGAGGACGTTTCCCTTGTCGCCTGTCCTGTGTGCACAGGACAGATGGAAGTTACCTAATTAGTAGTCCATTGCTGTTGATGTGTTGCCCCTCTACATGACCATTTTCTTCTCTGTGTGTCACCCATGGATGTCAGCGCCCACCAGAAGAAGGGGATATGGCGTGCCATCGCCAAGAAAGTGCGGACCCGGGGGGTCCGTTACAGGTGGACACCCACTGCAGAAAGCGGTGGGAGGACCTGAGAGGCTGGTCCTGGAAGACTGCGGAGACATCGCTGGGGATGTACTCCCAATGAGGGAGGGGTGCCAGTCAGACCCTTACCCCCCGAAAGGCAAGCATTTTGGCAGTGGCCTACCCTAAGGTAGATGTGTGCTTGAGAGCAGCACAGCAGGCACAAGTGGGTGAGTACAGGCTCTCACCTTCTCTATGATTGGTCTTGTTTGTGATAGGGTGGGTTGCATACGGGCAGATATGCATGTGATCAGTGGTTGATGGACATCCACAATGGGTATCAGTCACCCTGCTAAGCTCTGAATTGGTCATGTATGGGTATACACTCCTGTCAGTGTATATCCATTAGACAATTTCGATGTTAGGGTGAGCGTGGGCACTGGACACGTTGTGTCACACCAGATTCTTCCATTTGTATCAATGTAGCTGAGGTGTAAGTGCTATCACATCAGTATGTGTCTCCCACTATGACTGAGGATTTCTCTATCTTGCAGAGCAGCTGCTATGGACTGATTGTGGTGGTGACATCAGAGATCCTCAAGATGGATGGCCTAAATGGGACAGTATTCAGGAAATGCCTCCTTACCATGCTGACATTTGTTGTCCTAACAGTGTAGAATATATGTAGGGAAATGACCATGGCATTATACTACATGACTCTATGTGTGAAAATAACACAGCAAAATCTAATGTTGCAGCTATCATTCTGTGGTCTAGCCTTTCCAACTATATTATGGTAGTAGATGCGGTAAGTCCCCTGGAAGGTCCCTGGAGGCAAACCCTATTGTTTAAACGACATGGATGACATCGCCCTGGCAATCACAATGTTGCTATGCAGTGACTGGAAATGTCTGCCTCTGGCCGCAGCGGTCCATCCGCACTGGCGGTACTGGCAGTCTATTGGCTGTTTCCCGTTGGGAACACCACCATGTCATAATATGGCAGTCTTCTCCGCCAGGCCTGCAGCAGTGCCACGGCCACCTACACTGTGGCGGTCCTCGGACCACCAAACTCGTAATGAGGGCCAGAATGACTGAATTAAATTTAAAGAAATATCCTGCCTCACGTCCATGGAAGCTGGATGGGATTTAAAGGTTTGTTATGCTAAAAAGTGGGTCATGGTTCTAAAAAGTCTCAGAACCACTGGTCTAGACTATAACATTTTTGCTCCTGCTGCTAAAATAAGACCTGACGATGACATATACGATAAATGAAAAACTACAAAACTGTCTTCATATATCTTTTTCAACAATATCTAATTACATGATAGATTGAGGTCCACCTTGATGAGTCATCGTTTTCATGTTTGACATTCCTAATTAATCTGCTATAATTAACAACTATGCCTCTTGAGCATATCCAGTAGAATTACTCACAAGTTGTGATAAAAACACGTTTATGGCTTCAACAGACCTGCTTTGTTTCCCATAATGTTTCATTAGCAGCTGAAACTGTATTGACCATTTAACACTCACTTCAATGCATTACATACAGTTGTTGGAGCTATGATGCTTTTACACTGTGTGATGCTCTTTGTGGCACCATTCCTCTTGTTTACCAAATTACATAGCACAACATTTTTGCGCTGGCACATGAAAAGCATGAAGCGTAGAGCTGGACTCCATCTAATATGATCTTTATCTCCCCATCTTTCTTCCTCTTCCAAATCATGACTGAAATGAGTCAAATAGGCCTCCCTGAGACGTGTGTCCTAAGAATATTATTTTAAGAAAAGACTAACTTTTATTTTTTGTTCGTTATCCTCCCTTCACTCCATAAAATCCACCCTAACATGATCGCAGAACTTTGATTTTGTCTTCTATTGTCACCAGGAGTGGATTGTGTGGCTGGGTGGGGTGGGAGGTGTGTGGTGCGGAGGGAGCGGGAAAAAATAATTTTAAAATATATATTTTTTAAAACGTACCTAATTTGCTTCTCTTCCGTTGCTGCTGCAGGCACAGGCTCCCAGCCTGCCCTGTCTCAATCCTGATGCCTGACGCTGCTCAGAGCAGCATCAGGATTGGCTGGGACTGTCCATCCAGGGCGCTCCCAGGCAGACTGTAAGCCTGTGCAGGCTCTCTCCAGCCCAGCAACCGGGTTGCTGGGCTGGAGAGAGCCCTGTGCACATGCATGTGTGTTTGGCCGGCCCGAGAAGACCGGCCAAACACACATGCACTCTGAGGGGAGTTCACAGTGCACTCCCCTCAGCGCATCACCCCTTATGCCCCACCCCTTTTACATGGAAAGGATAATAAACAGAGTTTTTAAAGGATTTGCAGCGGTTGCTGCTGGTGGGGGGGGGGCGCGATGCTCCTCCGCCCATACAGAGGAGCTGCGCCTAATGGACACTAATGTTTTCCTAAAGGGTAAGAATGTTTTATTTAAAAAGATGTATAAATATTTAATGTTGATTTCCGTGTGTGGCGCTTCCTTGTTTATATGCGAGTACCTCAAACCCCTGCGGTTTTCCAGACTGAGGTGGGTGGAGCAGGACTCTGCGTCATGCTTTACCAGGCAGGGACAACAGAATACTGTAGTGTGCTTCAGTCTCCATGCATACAGAGAGCTGCATTGACCAAGGCATGTCAGCATCCGAGGCGGTTTTAGACCAAATTGGGTGACTTGCAGTCGTAAGTAGCCCAAGGACTTCCAAAAGTTCAGTTTTCACACTGGAGGCAATCCCTTTGACTGGTCCAACAAAAGTGGGAGTCACTTGTTGCATAATGGCTAAGATGTAAGATCGTCACTCACAAGGTGTAGGATCACATCCTGGTTACCTATGTAAGTATGTTTGCTTAAATTCACCATGGAAGGTAGAAGGTAGAGTTCAATTAACAATATGTATGCTGTTTACAAAGTGCAAAATAATAATAATGTAATATAGTGTAAACTAAAATGTTTCAGGGCGCACTGAGCACCCAAGATAGTTAGTGCAATTTCCCCACTAGAGCAGGAAGCCAGCACTAAGGGTTAATTATATCCCAGTTCTTGTGACCTGCTTTAGCAAAATAAGAGTGTACAACAATTCTCATTGGATTCACTGCATAAGCGAGAACCAGAGGAATGACTTCACATTGCCTGAAGCTGATTTCCATGAGTATTCGGTTTAACATGCAGTTTTAAATGATACTAGTGGTTCAGCAGAAGCAGGATGTGTATAGTATGGTATGACCCTAACATAAAATTTTACCAAAGAATGGGCAGTATGCCAGCCATATCTGAAAGGATTTCTGTAGTAGGTTTCCCAGATTCATAATCTTTGGGGGGCGTCCACGTCTTGTGGGGCAGGAAGAATTACTGTTTAACTCCATATTGTCACCTGTTTGGAATAGTGAGAAGAGACATCATGTGGAGACAGAAGAAGATGAGGAACTTCTTTTTCTATCTCAGGCAGACTTATAATCAATTATAGCAGTAAAAAGGCCCTGAGCTATATAAGACAGGGATCCTCCAGCCAAAAATTGCTCTCAGGATCAAGTACCTGATGTAGTTGATGCTCAAGATTTCTTTTCTTGGGAAAATTATGTCTAGGGATCTCAACTACAGGACGAGCTTGCCCATTTCAGAGAGCTGTTAGGGCTTCAAGAGAAATTGGGCACCACAAGTGATTTTCATGCTCAGTATTAAGCTTCTGTGGCAGCCAGAAGAGAGTTGTGGTTAAAATTATGGACACTTGGTGGAAGACAACATTCAATTTTAATTTGGTATTTCAGGGTAAATGCTGTTTGTTCCTGAATCAAAAGAAATGGGTCTATATTTACTGATGTTTTCAACAGTCACATTCTGGCTTACTAAATGAGAGGGTTGGTAATCACTAAAACATGTTTGACTGTACTGAACTCAGTCAATGATTTAGAAACATTTTAATGAATCATTAAACGAATTAAGAAATATATGTTGATTCCCTTAAATATTGTGAATCAGTATCCTATTTATTAATGGTTTGTGACCATAATTCCAGTCACAAACCATTGAAAAATCACTGACTCCCAAATTCTGGTGATAACTAAGAGAAATAGCCCCCCTTCTCACCTCCCCCTTTATGAAACTTGGTGGTAGCTTCAGAAGGATTATACAGTGGTGCAGTAACGCCAGCTCTCACTAAAGTTTACAAAGTAGAAAAGCTATTTTTAAAGAATTCCAGTTTCCTTCAAAACGTCTGTCTCATTTAAAACAGGACTTTTCAGAGGTGTAGGAACGAAATACCAGTTTTTCGTTCCTCCTTACCCTTTTGGATCCCTCCTGTGGTTCTTCTGGGACTACAAGGACATCCTTTTAAGCCTCTGTCTTCAACTGATTTACAGTGGTCATCTGCCAGGCTGCCAAGTCTGGTAGCCATTACATCTCAGATAAATATTTGATTAATCACTCCTTCCTAGTGAAATATTATTCAAGACAGGGAAGTTCATAGACCAGGCCAAGGATGTGTTCCAAATGAGAGGTCTCAATTCCATTTTTTACAGAAGGTAGTTCTTTCAAATTTTTGTAAGGCCGGAGAGGGTGAGGCTTCATATTACCTACATATTAAGAATGCTGTTCCAGTTTGTTTGCAAAGGATGAAGGAGTTTCAGTTAACTGAAACGTTGTTTCATTTGCAGGCTACAGGAAGATAAGGAAACCTACTATACCCACTATCAGCAGATGGGTTAACCTAGACATATCCCATTAATATATTTGTATGCAGTTCAATGGGTGAGGAAATTCCTAAAGTCATTCAGGGCTGATCAACTAGAGGTGTAGCACCAACCTGGGTGAAGCAAAAGGGGTTCCTTTACAAGAAATGCGTGGAGCCACGACATGGGTTAGCAGCAGATATGTTTGTTGAATAATATTGCTTAAATGTATCTCAAGGCATATTTTGTTTTCTATTGGAGTGTTGGCAACTGGTTCAGTTTAGATTCCGTGTATAAAAAAACTTAAGCTAAGCAAACCAAATTAGAGGTGCACCTATTGCAGCTTATACACAATGAATTCATGATTGGGATGGGACAAGGAAGGCATATGATGAGGTTATGCCAGGAATACTTACCGGCAATCTTCATTACTCCTTGCCCTAGTCTGCCTCATCCCAGTCAACTTCCATCTTCCCCCTGCACCTTGTAGAACACTTAAGAGTGGGATACTTATTCCATGTTTGATAAAAGATGCTTAATAAGGGTTAACGTGGGGTCTATGGGAGTAAAGGGAAGATAAGAAATGAAGATTAAAAGTTTCTCTTTTCTTCCAATAATATTCTTAGGAAATGTGTTTTGAGATGGTTAACTGCCTACATTCAGTCATGCCTTGCATGAGGAAAAGTTGGACGAGAAGATTAGGTAAGGAATCTAGGCATTTCCCATGGTGCAACCTAATATGTTACACTCCTTGGATTTTTTATTAGGAGTTGGAAAGTGTATGATATCCATTAGCATGTGGAAGGTGGTAGTGATTTCTTCATGGTGGCATGGATCTTTTGTGTGGACCTTATAGTCACACACACAAAAATGACATGGTGAGCAGTTACACAGGGTCAACATGGAGCACCAATCTCACACACACACACACACACAGCCACCAACCCACCCCCAAGTGCTTAATTTGAGCCAGTGGTTTCTGGTGCAGGCCACTGGCACTTATTTTTTAGAGTCGTCCCTTTCCTTATTTTTCTGCCTCAAGCACTTACTGAGAGCAAAGGAGACATATGGGAAAGACGGAGGAAGAGAACAACGAAAAAGCATCACAAAGGCAGAAAACAGAAAGGTACAAGAGCGAGCTGAAGGGGCAGGAGTGGCTGTACATGGATTAAAGAGGCCCAAGATGATTTCAGGATTACCCTGCCTCAGTATTCCCTGCTCGAACGTTTAGTTACAGCAGCCCCGGTTTTCAGAGGAGAGCTTTGGGCACGGCATGTTTTTATTTACAAATTAAGCACTGAACGCACACATACAAACACACAATAATGCGGCTCAGAAGCGATACTGTGGCACAGTAATTATGCAGGCTAGAGTGTGTCCTATTGGTGGCCTCTAAAACCTGCCCTGTTGATTCAAATGGAGATAACACTTTCTTCTCTGCACTGTTTTGCTGCACGTCTACATTTACTGCAGAGAAGCACTTCAATAAAATACAGCAGAACAGACAGCCTTATACTTGTCTTCAATGCTGCTTGTTTTTACTGCCCCTTACTGCTCGATCACAAATTACCGATAAATACCTTCAATAGTAGCTGATCACAGATATAACAACAATGTTGTGATGCCACAACAGATGAAGCACATTAGGTGCACCGCTGCCGGACTCCAAGGACAGATGTCTAGGCGTGAGTGTCAAAAATAGATCGCTATCTTTGGAAAAAGGTCGTGAAAATGACAAGACAGTTTTAAAAATAACCTGAAAGTGTGTGGGACTATAGATTAGATCAGGGTCTGGACTGTCCATAGAAGGTAAATTGAATGTTAATTCTGTAGGGGTCGAAGTGTCTACATTAACTATAGTCATGTAGCAATTAGCTTATGAGTGGATGAGACTTGGTGGAAGAAATGCAAACCTTGATTGCACTCACTGGGTAAACTGGATGCTGTAGGCTCAGTTGATGTGGCCACATTCCAATACACTACTACGTTTATGATATACACTCTTAAACGATTAATCCAAAGCTGCCAAAGTGAAGTTTTGGTAGTGGTAATAAAATTTTCACAAAATTGTACTGTAAGGCACATCTGCAACCTGGCTACAATCCAACCACTTATTAGATGTGAGACCCACACATAAGTGACTCACTGGTTTGTGGACCAGAGCTAGATGATTTGTCCTCTTTTGTGATACTTGTGCTGGAGAATACTGCAGGCTATGAACAACTGAAAACCTGGGGACTCTGACATTAATGCTAATCTGATTAAACCTACTAAACTCCGAGCTTTGTATGATGATGACTGGGGACAACTTTGTGTCTTGGTGATTAGTGCAGGAACACGATTTGATTCTTCAATTAATTGCCCCTTTAACCTTCCCGGCTCTACGTTTGCGTCTCTTCTTTCTAGTTACATTTTATATCAGGCAGGATATCTGACTTATTAGCAGCAAACTGTCTTACTGATTTTGGTCAACGTCTTTCTACGAAAATTCTGGTTTCATTTGAGGATGTGCTGGAAATCAGTGAGACTGGTGTAAACATTCTCGTCTCCCCTGATCTACTATCTTCCGACGGTACTTTGGAGCCTGAGTCCATCGTCACTCTATGCATACGTGCATCTATTTCCACTAGTATACCCTGTCGGGCAGGGGCGTTGTGAACCCCCGCGACACCATCTACAGCAGGGTGGAGTTCATGATGGGCCCCTTCTGTCTGTAATTCGGCAGACAAAGGCTCATAAATAACGTGAAAGTGTGGGTGCGTTAGTGAAAGAATGGAGGGGTGGATGGGTGTTAAAAGGGTGGGGGATTAGTGAGTGAAAATGTGGATGGGTAGAAATATGGATGAATGAGTGAAAGGATTGATGTAAGTATGGTTGAGTGAAAGAATAAGTGGATGAATGAAAGAGACGGTGGATGGATGGATAAGAGAAATAATGGATGAATAAATAAAAGGGAGGGTTGATGGATGGATGGACGGATGGATGGATGGACGGATGGATGGATGAACGAAAGGGTGAATGGATGATGAGAGAATGTATGGATGGCTGAATGAAAAGAGTGGATGGATGGATGGATGGGTGGGTGGAGTAACATGTATGATTGGGTGAAGCTAAAGGGTGGACAGATGGTAGAGAAAAATGATGTATGGATGGATGGATGAGTAAAAGGATGGATGCTGGGGAGTTGTGAACCCCCCACTTTAGCAGCTACATAGGAGTTGACATTCTTGATGGACCTCTTCTATCTGCAACTTGGCAGACAAAGATGAGTGAGAGATAGGATGTATGGATGTCAGTGAAAAGGTGGATGAATGGTTGAATGAAATGATGGATGTAAAAATGGATGAATGAATGAAAGGGTGGATGTAAAGATAGATGAGTGAAAGAATGGATGGACAAGTGAAAGGGAGAGTGAATGGATGCATGAAACAGTGGATGGATGGATGGGAGAAAGAGTAGATAGATGAGTGGAAGGAAGGATGGATGAATAGAAGAAAGGGTGGATGGATTGATAAGTGAAAGGGTGGATGGATGGATGGTGAGAGAATGGATGGATGGAGGCATGAGTGAGTTAAAGAGCGGATGGATGGGATTAGCAAGAGGGAGGATGAACACAGGGATGGAGTGAAAGGGTGGATAAATGGATGAGAAAAAGAATGGATGAGAGAAAGGGTGGATGGGTGAGAGAAAGGATGGATTAGTGAAAGAATGGATGGATGATTGAAATGGGTGAATGCAAGAATGGATACAAGGTTGGATGGATGTGTGAAAGAATAGATGGATGGGTGAAATGGAGGGTGGATGGATGGATAAAAGTGTGTTTGGAGTGATGAGTGAAAGAATGAATAGATGAGTGAAAAGTAGGATGAATCAATGGACACATGAGTGAAAAAATAGATAGATGAGTGGGTGAGTGGGTAAATGGATGAATGAGTGGATGAATGAGTGGAAGGATGGACGGATTTGTGCAAGGATGGATAGCTGAGTGAAAAGGTTGATGGTTGTATGAGTGAAAGGGAGGATGGATGGAGTGAAAGGCTGGATGAATGGATGAGCAAAAGAATGGGTTGGTGAATGAGTGAAATGTTGAATGGAGAGATGAATAGGTGAAATGTTATTTTTTATGAATAAGTTTGGAGATGGATGGAAAAGTTTGGATATGAATGGGTGGATGAACGACATAGTGAAAGATTGAATGATGGGTGAAGAATGTCTGGATGATGGACTGCAAAGGTGAAATGGTAGATGTCAGCAGGTGGAAGGAACAATGCAAAAATGAATAGATAGATGCTTGGATGAAAGAGACAAGAGAACTCTTATGCGCAGGGTCATAATGACTTGCTTTGTTTGCATGGTGCCATAGGAGCTTTGGTTTAAGGGGGGAATATTTAAATTTTCTGGTTACTCTTTTGCAGTTGGGTGACTTCAACCCACCTTGTTCCTGATAAATGTGATAATACTCATCAACGTGTTCATCCATGAGCAAAATGTGCTGAGTGATAATGCAGCAGGTGCACTTGCATCTTAGGAGAGCGATGGTTCTTCACAGGTTGTACACAAGGTGGAGATAGTTACTCCAGTCTCAAAACAGTTGGAACTGCGCTATCCCTTGGTGATGTGTTTAATCCTAAGCGAGAAGGTTGTATGTCAGAATAACAAGTTCAAAAATATTGCACAAAGTATCATAATGCTACATTATTGAATACTGACTATTAACATAGCATGAAGGTTAGTAGATAAGATTATAGGGTTAAATGTACATGCATTTCCCAGTGGTGGTCGCCACTGCGTAGTTATAGTTAAGACCACGTTTCCATAGGAAATTTATTTTTTTGGTTTGATAATAACTTTGCCTCTGTTTGATGAATCTTCACAAAACCTGTCCAGAAATAGGTTTATCCAACTAAACTCTTTCCTGGAAAAGTTTTGATCATTCAAGCAAAGGCAGAGACAAAGGGCCTTAAAACACGATTTCCCCATGCAATTTTCCATAGAACAACTGGCTGAATGTAATTACACCAACTTTGGAGAAAACTAAATATTTACCCAGAAAGTGATTTTTTTATTCAGTTTAAATCTCTTCACTACTTGGTGAGGCATTAATGTTCAAAATGTATAGACATCATGACCATTAGGTACATGAGAGTCTTACGAGAGTCCTGGGGGGAAAAACAAATTCAAATAATGGAGTGGCCTGATTGCCTGCAAGGACCTTTTTTCTCATTGACTATCTCTCTCTTGCAGGAGTGAGAGGCTCCCAAGAGAGCACTTGCTCTGATTGGCTAACCATAGCACAAACAGAAATGTTGCAGTCACTATTACAGGATTCAGGGATTCGATCCCCATGTCCTAAAAATTAAAAATGAAGGTAAAATGGGTTCAAGCAGTGAGGCTTAGACTCCCCAGCCCTTGTAGGGGAAATCAATGAGGGACCTTCCTGGGACCAAATTTGAAAAAAAAAATGTTTTCTAGGCTGTCATGATCCTACAGGAGTCTATCAGGAGTGAGGTGTATGGGCTGGCTTCCAAGAGAGTCTCACTAGCTCCTGTATGATCAAATTTCTTTTTTTTTTTTTTTTAAAGGAATGTGTGCAGTGATAGGTTTGGCAGCTCATGGAGAGCTGGAACAGGGATGGCTGAAGGCCTAGTGCAGCTGGAGGTGGGACGCCTTCTGAGGTTTAGATGCAAAGCTTGACTGCATGCCACACCCTATGGCCAACCCCACGCCGTGCACTGTGGGGGTTTGGCATTGTCACATATGGTAATAAATCTCTTTGTTATGTTAAAAATATAGAAATTCACTGACAGAAAACAAAAGTTAAAGTGACATTATAGTTAAGTATGGTAATAATATACTACTTTAAATTTGAACAAAAAAATACTGAATAAATTAAGATTAAAGTGTTGTTATAATTTGGTGAAATTCTCATTTAAAACAACACATTTTACACTCAAAAAGTACTGAAATTCACCATTCATAGTTAACTGAGGAAACTATAACTCACACCCTCGTCATGTACTGCTTATGACCTCACATATTACATCACTCATTAAATGTTCTATGAAATCATTGATAACATCAAGGGTGACATCTGAAATGACATCATTAATGACAACACTGCAAGGCAGGAGCGCACATGGCTATGTCATGCATCAATATAAAGGGTGTCTTTTAAGGAAGGTAGGAAAACTAAAATTGTTAGAAGATGAAATGTAAAAAATAGGCCTAATGGCTTTATCAAGGTGTGAGCATATTAGCATATCTGTAGCAGTAAAAAAATGATCTATAACTATAGCCAAGTGTATATTTTATAAATTCACACATTGGAATGATTAATAATAGTGATTGCCCCAAAATATTTTCAATAAAGTATTTAAATGTATGGCCTCACATTGTATGAGACCATACTCCAACTGAGGAACAAACAGCTCCCTTGCTTTAAAAATTATGCTAAGCTCTCCTTGGGTCATGGATTCGGTGACCCAGGGAACTTCCTGCATTTTTTTAAAACTATGAGCAGTGTGCCTGTTGGCGCGTCTGACCTTAATAAGTAAACTTACAAGGGGACGCCAATAGGTCGATGAACCTTTTGACTTGCAATTAAGATGTTCTTACCATAACTACCGGTACATGCAAATCAAAGATCAATAACCAATTCACAGTATCAATAAACACCAGTAATCAATAACCAGTAATAATTAATAGAGTCAGTAATTGTCACGCACCATGACCTTTCAGCCATGAATAACCACCCCTCATAACAAAAGTTATAGTATTTAATTCCCTATAATAACAATGCTAAGGTCATGTAGATCAATCTCAAAATCAAATGAAGCACATACAGGAACAACACTGGCTGTCCAAAGCGGAGGAAGAAACGTCATTTAATCAAAGCTTGAACTTCAACGTATTCTAAGGTTATGGTGCAAATTAATAACAAAGTCAACAGCGTCAAAGTGTTTACGTACATTGGAATTCAGCAGAGAAATTCATCAAGCATTATTCCCTCTTAGCATAATTTCATTAGTGAGGATCCTTAACTAACATTAGATTAGCATCAGCATGTTGGGCTCCGTGCAAAACAATTTAGTAACAAATTTGGAAAAACATCTAACTATGACTCTATCAAGACAGTGCAGTTGGTACCTAGAAAGGAAAAGCAAATATGCATAATAATCAACAGTCTAATTACAATGCATATCCTCAATGTAGATCAGAAACAGAGTCAGTCTTCATCCTCAGGACATCAGTCGATCAGCAAGGCATCAGGATTCAGCATCAAAGTTCAGAAAAAGCAAAGTCTTTAAGCATTAAAGTTAAGCATGTCTCTTGTCAAGATGCATAATGGGCAAGAATAAGCTATGGCAAATGTAAAATGCTGGGCTGAAAATTCTGCTTTCTTCTCAGTGCAGTCCTGTTAAATTAAAACTAGTAAAACTACTTCCCAAATCCCAATTGGTCAGTTAATTGCATGTTCACACTTTGTCTAATAAAACTAAAACTCCAAATCTATAAATTCTACCATTACTCCATTCACATGTTGTTGATTGGTTTATCCTGCAATGTCCTCATCATCCGGCTTGTCAGGTAAAAATATTGTTGCAGCTTATACTCCAGTCAGTGACTTCATTGTTCTTCTCCTGAGAGAGTCAGTCTCACATACATTACACACAAAATGTTACATTAGCCAGAACAGCATCTTCTAGCAATCGGTTCTCATGAGAAAGGTTCCGTTGTGAGCACATTTAAACAATACAATAGAAATCACAGTTTAACTCTAGGACAGCCATTTATTAAATGTTAAGAAATACAGTTGTTGACACGAGGCCTGGCAAGTAGGCCAGGACACTCGCTGAGATAAGGCCTACAATGAATAAAGCTACTACATAATGCATAACCTTTAAGGTGACATATTACTACATTAGTCAGACATATATTCAACATTTCACAATATTAATTTACTGGTAAGTACACTTTGTGAACATTGACGGCCACTCTTCGTAATCACATTTTCGAATGCGTGCATTATTTTTCTACATTATTAGATTTTCTACACAAATCCCTTATTCACAATACATGAACACTCATTAATAATGTTTATTAATACACCTGCGCTAGCATCCCTGCAGCATGGAATGGACCAGGGGCACAATGGCCGTAGTGTTGCAGGAACTCCAGCCCTCAGGACACTGCTGTTTCTTCCCTGCAACAGCACAAGCAGGGAGAACTTCAACTCTCTACCTGCACTCTTGGGGCAGGGAGCAAAGGCTTGTAATGAGATGAGAGCAGGGAAAGGCTGAGTGCAGGCAGGGGAGCTTGAGGGGCACTGGCTGGGGCGCTAGTGTCCCCTGCCCCGTGCAGCCCCAAGGGCTCTTTTGGTTTGACTGTCCAAGGGAGGACCAGAGCACAGATGGCAACCACAAATGGATTTGGCGATGTGGTTGGGGTCCCCGGTTCCGTGTTATTTCTTGGTCAGGGGGCTGTATGCCCTATCCTATCAAAAGTAAATTGACAACATGAATGCGGTTCCCAGGTACTCAAAATAGCATGTTGAGGAGGGGCTATGAGCCCCTCTTGCCCTTTAATGTGATGCAAAAGCATGGGGTCTCTCAGGCCTCCTAAAGACTCGAGTAGGTGGGGGGCTGCAAGCCCCCAACCTAAAATAAATTTTTAAAAAACAGCCCCCACCATCACTGACCCACCTTGGAAGAACTGTTTTATTTTAATCAAACCTGGGATCCTCCACAGATTGGTGATGCTCCTACCCTGTCCCTGTCTATACATAGTGCAAGAGTAGGGAAAGTGTTGGACTTCGGCAGGTTAGATTTATTATTCCCTCTCCAGTGCTTTCACTGCTGTTGCATAGGTTGGAGTGTAAATAATATATCTAACCTGCAAAAGTCCAACAATTTCCCTACTGTTGCACTGAGTGTGAAAAATAAATATAACTCCTCAGAAGTTCATCAGTTTTCTTACTATCGTGGGAATTGAGGGCCAGATGTAGGTAAGTATGATTTTGCGAATTGCAATTTGCGAGTCACAGCGACTCGCAAATTGCAACTCGCAAAACCAAATGCAGAAAGGTGTCTCAGACACCTTCTGCGACTCGCTATGGGGTCGCAAAGACCCACCTCATGAATATTAATGAGGTGGGTCGCAGTTTGCGACCCCATAGCGAGTCCATGCACTCACAGGGATGGTGGCCTGCTGGAGACAGCAGACCTCCATGTCTGTGACTGCTTTTTTTAATAAAGCAGTTTTTTTTTTCTTTTTGCAGCCCATTTTCCTTAAAGGAAAACGAGCTGCAAAAAGAAAAAACTTCCAAAACCATTTGGTTTCGGTTTATTCAGGGTAGGCAGTGGTCCATAGGACCACTGCCTGCTCTGAAAAAACATTTTTGTCGACATTCACAAAGGGGAAGGGGTCCCATGGGGACCCCTTCCCTTTTGCGAATGCGTTACCACCCACTTCAAGTGGATGGTAACTGAGCTTTGGTTTGCGTCCGCATTCGGGGTCACAAAGCAACTCAGCATGGCGATGCGGTCGCAAATAGGAAGGGAACACCCCTTCCTATTTGCGAGTCGCAGCCTGAAATTGCGAGTCGGTTTGAGGTTGTGCATCGCGTTAGGCCTTTTGCACGTCGCAAACTGCGTTTTTTGCAGTTTGTGACGTGCAAAAGGCTTTCTACATCTGGCCCTGAGCATCTAATCACCCCTGACTCCAATACTTTTCCTATTATTGGTTACACATATTTTTTTATTTTGCAATGATAATATTAATTTTCAATTTTTACAATGTTTATAATATTTTTTGTCATTGAAATTTTATTTATTTGCCCATGTATTTAATATTTTTTGACATTTAAATTGTAATATTTTTTAAGTTTTGTTACTTAAGTATATATATATATGTGTGTGCATATGTGTGTGTGCATTTACTCTTCATAGTAGTAAATTTGAGAAGTTTAACAAAGTAAATGAAATACAATGTAAAATATATATGTTTAATAATTGTATTACACTCGCTATATATATATATATATATATATATATATATATATATATATATATATATACATATATATATATATATATATATATATATATATATATATATATATATATATATATATATATATAAATAACAAAATAATTGGTCCTGCACAGCGGCGTGCCTAACTGTCAGTGCTGCGTCAGGGTGAAGGACCAAAACCTATATATCACATGAAGAAAGAAAACGCTGCACTCCCAGAGGCTGCTGATAAACTTGTCATTTATTCATCCTGATTCATGTTGTTTCAATACCATCAGTGCTCAGTCCAGCACCACAACGCGTTTCGACTGACTCGTCTTTTTCAAGTGGTTCCTGCCATCATGAGCAGGGGGGCATTTCAATATTAATACTCAACGGAGTCCTTTAACAAACGAGGCACTTCCGATGTCAAAAACACTCGTGCAATTCAATCCGTTCCAAAAGCCGCTGTGCCTTCTCTGGTGTCAATAGCACATGTGCATTTTAGTTTTCAAAAGCCTCTGTGCTCCCAATCCATCATAAGACCAGTGATATCTGCTCGCCTTCCTGGTAGAATCCGCCATCATGATTCAGCAAGCGACATTCTGGTACTTATAGTCTGCTAAGTTCTCACACCTGCCAACAATCGAGGCAATCACTGTGTCCGCTGCACGCTCCTTCCTCATTCATTAAGAATCATGTGAGTCAATCTAAAATCTCGGGATTCCGTCATGCTCTAGTTGTAAAAACTAATTTACAATAACGACTTCATGCTTTCAAGGTAACAGTATACATTTCACTAGAGCATGAGATAGTATGAAATTCCCACAATACTCGCATGTTCTGCAACTCGATATTAATGTCAAGCGAACATACCAAGCACCTTTTTTTTTTTTTTTTGCTCATGATGGCGGGAACCACTTGAAAAAGACGAGTCAGTCGAAACGCGTTGTGGTACTGGACTGAGCACTGATGGTATTGAAACAACATGAATCAGGATGAATAAATGACAAGTTTATCAGCAGCCTCTGGGAGCGCAGCATTTTCTTTCTTCATGTGATATATATATATGTATATATATATATATATATATATATATATATATATATATATATATATATATATCTATATATATATATATATATATATATATATATATATATATATATATATATATATATTACCGACTTGGGGTTGTCAGTAGGTAGTTATAGTTGGGACCATGTTTTCATAGAAAAATGCATTTTTTTACTTGAAGCACCATTAGACGAACTTTCACAAAAAGTGTTTCCGAGAATCTTTTTGTACATGGGAAGTTTTGAAGTGATCCATCAAGTGGGATCCGCGAAAAAGGGGGGGGGGGGTTAAAAAAAAGTGTATTATAATTTCCGTAGGTATTTTGAACACGACTTTAGCCTGAACTGCTTAGGTAGTTTTTAGTCCAGAAATAAGGCTTTTTGTTGTTTGGTGTAAATCTATTTAGTAGTTTTTGAGATTTTAAAAGAAAAAGAAATATAAATGTCTGGAAAATCAAAAGCTTCACAAATACTCCTGATCTCGTGCTGAGATCCGATTGGCTGCCAACACTTCAACCAGGAAGAGTTGCAAGCCATCTTGGGACCGAGCCGAGTCCCAGAAAAAACATAAAAAGAAAAGGGATAGGGACCCCAACAGGAGCAAAAAGCATTTTTTAAAACATTTTCACTGAAAACCATGGCACATCTGTAAATTTGGTGAAAATTAAAGAAAAAAAACAAGCTTCTGTATTTGTTTTGAATAGAGGTCTGGGTGGGCCAGCTCCCGGGGCATTTTTTAAAATACAGATGGGGGCACACAAGTCCCCCCTCCTATGGCTCATTGAGCCCTGGGGACCACCACCTCCCTGGGGTTCAAGAATAATCAATAATGGAGGAGGTCTCTATGGCCCCCGCTACAGCCCCGGGGACTGCCACCTCCCCAGTGCTCAATCTGAAATTTATGTGGGGTAGGTTGCATGGCTCCCTGCAGCCCCGTGGACTGCCATTTCCCTGGGGCAATTTGTTGTAATTAAGGAGGGGGCATGTGGCTCACCCCCTACAGTGCCGGTGACCGCCACTTCCCGGGGCAGATATAACATGATGAAGTGGTCTGTTGAGAATCCCCAGCCCTGGGGGTCACCACCCCTCTGGGGCTTAGTTAAACTCTGGAGGGGCATGTGGCTCAACTCAACAGTGCCAGGGACCACCACCTCCTGGGGCAGGTATAACAAGATGAAGTGGTCTGTTGAGGACCCCCAGCCCTGGGGGTCACCACCTCTCTGGGGCTTAGTTAAACATTGGAGGGGCTGAGTGGCCCCCCTGATGGAGCCAATAATGGCCTTGAGGACTACCACTCCCCAGGTGGCTCCTGCTATGACCCAGGGTGCTCACCCCCAGGACAAAGCTGTTCTCTCTGGTTTGGTGGGAGCTTTGACAGCTCCCACCAAGTCATAGCAAACACTCTGCCTCCTGTGGGTTAGAGCTGTCAAAGTGCTTCCACCTGCAGGAAGCAGAGGTTTCATCTCTTTCCCTGCTCGCAAGCATGCAGGCAGGGAAAGAGATGCAACAATTGCTGTTGCAGCTCCCTGTGTATGAAAGCAATGGAAGGTCCCGCAGCAGGCGGGGAGCCAGCTGGGATCCGCTGGGGCCTTGAGGCACCCCGTGGTTCCATTGCACACTGAGTGCCGTGGGGGCACCCAGGAGAGATGACTGGGCCACGCGGATGGGGTCCCCAGGACCAAAATAAGCCCAGAAAGGGGGTCCTCTATTTAGTCCACAGGTCAACCTTTAAATTGCTACAAATATACAAATGTGCAAATCACCTAAAGCTCCACCTAATTGGCCCCTCACTCTCTAACTTAGTAGTATGCAAACGTCTTCCTGCCTTTTGCCAGGATAATGGACAGCTTATGAAGGTGTGTTCTTGATGCCGAGGAATATTGGGCCTTCTCTAGAAACAAAGAAGCACTTTTATCAAATAGATAAGAGGAAGGACTCTGGTTTGGTGTATATTTACATCTATGTAGTCCCGTTGGCTTCTCTATAGCAGGATTCATGTTATCACAGAATTCTGGAGAAAGACACATCAGTAACAATCGCATTGCTAAATGCACACAAGGTCACCTGGAGACATTTCTTTGTGTTCCATTATGCAGTTTGTAGTGTATAATACACACTGGGCATTTACCCAATGAGGTAGCACTTACTAACTAACCAGTAAAAAGTACTTCAATTGGATAGACATTTTGTGTAAAACAGTGGAGTCTTGTTGGATAAACTGGCAGGTGCGGTTCCTTTGTGGCTGAGTCACTCACACAGCTACTGACACACCAACACAGGCACTCACGGACCCATTCAGGCTCATGCACCCACTCACAGATCCACTAAGAGCCACATGCACTCACTCACAGACCCACTCGGAAGCTCTTTCACTCACTCAGAGATGCACTCAGAGATTCATGTACTACTGGCAGACCTACTCAGACACTCACGCACCACTCAGACACTCACTTAGACACTCATGCTCACACACCCACTCAGAGACTCACACACCCACTCACAGACTCACTCAAAGACTCACATATCCACTCAGAGACTCATGTGGTCACACTCAAACCCACTCAGAAACTCAGGCATCTTCTCACAGACCCACTGGGAGACTGAAGCACTCACACACAAACCCATTCAGACATTCACGCAGCCACTCACATACCCACTCAGACTCACAGACCCACACACTCACACACCCACTCATAGAGACACTCTCACACCCAGAGAATCCCTCTCACACCTACTCTCACACCCAGACACTCTCACTCCCACATAGACCCTCTCACACCCACTCTCACACGCAGACACTGTCATACCCGCTCTCACACCCAAAGATATCCTCTCACACCTATTCCCACTCCCAGAGAGACTTGTGCCCCGAGGTAACTATAACTCTCGCCCTTGCAATGCACTTCTAATAACCCCAGGTATTACAGCACTCATGACAACTCTTAGGGGGTCATTCCGACCCTGGCGGTTGACTACCGCCAGGGCCGGGGACCGCGGATGCACCGCCAACAGGCTGGCGGTGCATCCATGGGCATTCTGACCGCGGCAGTACAGCCGCGGTCAGAAACGGGAAACCGGCGGTGTCCCGCCGGTTTCCCACTGCCCAAGGGAATCCTCCATGGCGGCGCTGCAGGCAGCGCCGCCATGGGGATTCCGACCCCCTTACCGCCAGCCTGGTTCTGGCGGTTTTGACTGCCAGAACCTGGCTGGCGGTAACGGGTGTTGTGGGGCCCCTGGGGGCCCCTGCAGTGCCCATGCCAATGGCATGGGCACTGCAGGGGCCCCCTAACAGGGCCCCACCAAGATTTTCAGTGTCTGCCAAGCAGACACTGAAAATCGCGACGGGTGCAACTGCACCCGTTGCACCCCTTCCACTCCGCCGGCTCCATTCGGAGCCGGCATCCTCATGGAAGGGGGTTTCCCGCTGGGCTGGCGGGCGGCCTTCTGGCGGTCGCCCGCCAGCCCAGCGGGAAACTCAGAATTACCGCGGCGAATGACCGCCTTAGTTTTTTTAGCAGTCAAATCATTGAAGAAAAAACTGTGCATGGCAGGGTTGCAAGTTATAGTTAGCTTAGGGAGTGATTTATAGCTACTTGGAATAACTATAACGTACCTGTAACCTTTGTTTTTTTAAGTGAATCTCTATTTTTTAAATTCTATTTCCTTACTATAACTTCCCTGTAACCTTTGGTTTTGTCACTGAAAAAAAAAATATATAGTTTTTTTACTTTTTTCTAAAATGGCTTTCAAAACATTTGTGTTGATGTGGTGGCAGCCAATCAAATCTTGTCAATAGATCTGTTGGAGATGTGGATCCTCTGAGGCATGTATACATAAATGTTAAACCGTAATTTCTCAAAAAAATGCCAGAACGCCTTTACACCAATTCACTAAAAGCAGAATTTCTGAAATTTGGTGTAATTCTGTTTAGCCATTTTAGTGGTATCACTGTTCAATTTTCCTACGGACAATTGAATGGGTGAAATGTGTTTTGGACCCTCCCTTTTTCTGAGCCCCTGCTTGACAGATCATTCTGAAACTTTCTAGAAAGATGAACTTCTTTTGAAAGTGTCCTGAAGATTTGTCAAATAGCAGCAATGTTGTTAGCAAACCAACAAATCAATTTCCAGAAATGACAGTAAAGAATACTGGGACCAGCCCAGCACTGTCACAGAGCTTCCAATAGCTCACTGAATGAGATTGAGGAAAATAGATAGATAGTTAAAGCCTGTCTTTCTAAAAGGCCGAGGTTAATAGATGATGAAAACAACCAGCTGGGTTATACATTGGAAGAAAGAATGTGCCTTTCCAAATGGCTCTCCCAGTTTTTTTGCAATGTAAATATGTGATATTTTGAAAAGCTTTAAAGTGACCACTTTTTGCAGTTTCATCTGCTAATGTAAAACCTGTAGTAAAAAAGTAGTGCTTGTCAGTGAATGTTAAAAGTAGGGTCAAAATCCCACCTCTACTTGGTTTACTACATTCAGTGTATTTGAGGATGAAACTCACAATTACATCAACAAACTCCATGTCATGAAGACTTAGGCGACTGAGAGCAAGGGAAGGACTGGGCACATATCTCAACCAGAAGGAAGCGTTTGGAGGTTATGTGTGTCATGTGGCTGTCAGAGACAAAATGTGTGTTCCCTCAAAAGTCAGAACACGGTTGGAAGCCTGAGGGCATGAGGAAGATAGCCAGAGTACAAATGTGAGTGATGCAGAAGCAAGAACAATGGAGCAGTGGGAAAGTATTGTGACCATCTACTCAAAGAACAATATTGTTTCCAAAATAGGATAGGAGATCCTAGTTTCCTGGTTGCCCTCAGGGGTAAAGAGCACCAAAAATGGCTATTTTAATGACTTCCATTATCACACAGGATCAAATCTAATATGTTATGCATTATAAATAAACTATCACATCAATGTAGCACCAAGTACCTTCCAGTATTAGCTTCACCATTTAATCAACAAGGACTTTGAGATCATACAGGCCATCCCAGGTCAGTCAATATATGCCAGAGATTTGGAAATTTGGAAGGGATTTACTAAAAGACCTGTGTCCACCTCGGTAGAATATTCTGCCATGTACTATAAGAAATCAAGAGGACTTTCAAGAAAGATTTAAAACATTGCTGTTCACAGATGCACATTTTCATGTCCCTTGTTGAAATCCCCCACTGGTTAAAACTATTTTCATAGCCAGACTTCAATCATCTGTTTATATAGCCAATTGAGCTGTTTCTCTATATCATCTATAATCTAGCAGCACTGAGTCCATTCCTTCTGCCCTCCTTCTCTTTTCTTACCTTTTCTTGTGTTTATAGTGCTCTGAAGTTGCTGCTTGGCAATATGTAAGCATTTAATCAAACTCCTTAAATTAATGAAAAACTGTCATTTGCTTATAAAATACATTAAATAAATGTGAGATTCATTATGAATGTGCCAAATGTACCCAGTATAAGGAAGGAAGTTATTTTTTTATTGTTGTGCTCCCTTATTTTCCTGCCTGGTATTACTGGCTAAAAGACTTTGAGACTGATTTTGAGTTTGGCCGAGGGGGTTACTCCATCACAAATGTGATGGATATTCTGTCTGCCATATTACAATCCCATAGTAACCTATGGAGATCATAACACAGTGGACAGGATATCCGTCACGTTTGTGATGGAGTAACCATCTGCCAAACTTGAAATCAGGCACTTTATGTGCTGTACCATTGCTAAATATAATGCCTGTGATCCCCCCATAAAACTCTGTGAGTTGCATTACCCTACATAGCTTAACTTTACTGTAACGTTATAGCAAATTGAACAGAAAATACACAAATTACAGGGAAGTTTAATGGCATTTGAGAACTACAGTGTGCATTCATACTACCCCATATATTACAAACATATATGGCTGTCAAACCTTCCACTTTGCTCTGACTGGGATGCAGTTTAAAAGCATTGTTGTGACACATTGTAGTGACACCTATGTCATGTAATAAGTTGTTCCTAAAGTATACCTTTTAAACTCACAGGGAAGGATGCTTCATATACGAAGACTGACATGCTGTATATTAAATTAGAGCCCTGATTGTGACTAAATATCTCAAGAAGGAACAGACTTAGGTAGAAAAAAAAATCATAAAGTGTATCTAAAACTGGGAAATTAATAGCAAAACTAATCAAAGTTATTCTCCTCTCAGTTTCCAAAATATAGTTTAATGATGACATCAGATTTCAAAGTAAGTTTTAAAAACTGTACTTTGTGGTGCTTGTGCCAAAACTGGCAGTTTTGCCATTCATCTTAATTTTAGAGGCCCACTACACAACCCTGGCAGGAGTGAATGGCCAAGGTCTTAGAGGACAATGGTTTGACTTCTGGTCCCATGAAGGCAAGAGTGATGTCTGGGATTAGCCATATGGGCTGGTGACATGCAAAGCTTGTGGAACCAGGAACAGCCATAACACTTCCACTTGAGCGGGAGACAAAAAATAGGGCTGACAGAGTCTGCTCCATTCCTCTCACAGTCCTTCCTACAGTCTTTCCAGGAACCAGCCCAGCAGGAGGGAGAATCAGTTTGGACCCTGACAGGTGCTAGTTTACCTCATTTAAGTAAGGTTGTGGTTTAAGAAAAGACACAGACCCCTCCTGGTGGAAGAAGAGGTTACCAATTTTGGGTCTTCTGAGGATTTTTTCAACAAAGTGAAGAGGAATTGATGCACAATTAGGTGGAAATAGGACAAAAAAGTGGAAAGGGTTGGATGGGAAACATTCTCCAATCACTGGCTACTACACAGGGTTAGACTGACATCTAGCAACTAGCTACACAGAGCATTCCATGGCCCAGGAAAACTACACCTGAAGAAGACAGCCCACCTGGAATAAATAAGGCTCAAGAGGTTCTGCTTCGTGCTGGAACCAAGACTTGAACTGCTCTCCAATGCCAGTGGCTGACCTCCTATTTGCCTCCTCTAGTGACTTAAAAAAACAGAAGCACTCCTGACTTCAAGAGGTTCCAGCAGATCACAGAGGATCACAGAGGATTGAATACTGCAGGAGAGTTTGCTGGAGAAAGACATGGTGTCTAGAGGCCTGCCTGAGGACATGGGGACATCAGGAGTAACCAGACCAAACTAGCAGCTGGAGAACAATGTGACGTATTAATTTTTTCCACCTCAGAGGGATCAATACAAGGTGCAGATGATTGCTTAGATAGGTTCATGCCCTAGGTGGGCAAGAAAACTAGGTCTGTCCTGCTGAGAGCATTGTATTGCATTGAAAATGGTTTCAATGAAATCCTGTAAAAAAAGCTAATCAGCCTTAGATAGTTCTGCCTGGCCACAACTTCCAGCAATGCCAAACTGGAGAATTGTGAGCACCCGAAATGTTATTAAGGCCTTCATTATGAATGTGATGTGTGGGGTAGATGATGTTACCACACATATCACAATTATGAGTATTGTGATTGATATGAGCAGGTCAAATCTGCTTATATTTATTAGAGTAAATATGTCCATGCACCAAAATTCATGTTAGTCACCAAATACCTGTGATTGATTTGTATTTATTACACCCAATAAATTCTGATTCAGCAGAGTTGGATTTTATCTGTGCAAGAAATATTACACTTGTAATGAGGACTGTCGTCTGAAGGTAAAACCTTGGACAGGGGCATGGTGGCAAATTCATCTCAGTGGCATATCAATCTAAAAGAATTAAAATTCCAGCTTTATCCCACTCAGAGTTTTTGTTTTCAAAACCAGTGAAATCAGTAGGAGCTTGATGATGTCATATCTGACTTGCAGCTTTCATCTTCAGCTTTGCACTGTGGAAGAAATTGATCTCCATAAAAAAGCCAATTCTAAAGGTAGAAATTGTCACAGGGACATCTCACTGAAAATATCCAAGTTTAGTTTCATTGCGGTCATCCTTAAATTGCACTCCGGTCCCAATCAACCAAAAAGTTATATTTTTCAATGGTCAGCATTGCCATTAGGGAGATTGAACTGAAAAAAAAGGCAGCTGTCACTCGAAATGGGCAAAAGGCCCAGTCTGCTTTATTGGGAGCTGTTGTTTTCCCCAGCACCATCACCAGTGCCACCGCTATTACCTGAGGTCCTGGAGGCCCCCGAGGCCCCTGAGGCTGCCCCAAGGGCATTAATACCAGCTATATAATTAGCAGCATTATTGTCTCACCTGCTGCGTCTGTATTAAGTGATGGGATTGATTGGAGGTCAAGCACAAGTACTTCTGGTTTGCCTCCATGTACCAGCACTAGACCCAGTGGACCTTTTGCCAAGAAGAGTAGGAGAACTAGAGTTGGGGCCACCCCTGGACCCAGCTCAGGAGGTCTTGGGAGGACATTGGGCCTTCCTGTCCACTCCTCAAATAGTGATTGAAACTCTGCTCCTTATGCTCTTCCTCTGCAGGCTTGGCCCCGCCCAATAATCCTTCAGCACTGGGGGATGGCAACAGCCCAGCGTGGGACTTAGCTATGGTTCAAGTCAAGTCCTTAATAATTTCTGCAATGGTCCTTCTGATAGAGAGGATAACCTCATTAGAATGGGCCATACAGGACTTATCCTGCAAACTGACCAATCCCTTGGTACTAGCAGTTTCCTTACTCTCCTATCCTTGTCCCCTCCCAGCCGGCATGGTGTCCACTTGTGATAATCAGACCTGGCAATCTTCCCATAGCGTAGGTGTGTCCCCCCTCTGTTGATTGCTCTGTTCCTTTGACTCTTCCTCCAAGTACATCATCACATCTAGCAACAGTTCTGTATTAGGACTTGCACCAGGACCAGCGATTGATCCACTAAACTGAGAAACAACAGTTGGTATTAGGGACAATAGGGCTGCTGGAGTCCTTTCAGCTGGTAGATCTTCGCTCAGGCCCAAGCCTGTGTGGCACAAGCAGATTCTGGACCTGCCACCTCAATGTTGCCCCCATGTTGCCGTTTTGTTGGGAGTGCCACTCCTGCCAGCTGATAAAGTGGAATCACGCAGAGTACTCAAAAACAAAGTCTGTCATTGGCTTTGGCAGAATACAGAATTTAATATGTCTGATTACCAAGATATCTTGTCGGTCAGAAGAACTGGGTGGATCAGCTGCTCACTCAAATCATCTGAGGTGGATTGGTTGTTCATTAATTGCAGAAATCCTGATCTGGTTCACTGCTTGATTTCATAGGGTCTGTGTTTGGAAACAGGTTTGACTGTGTGAGTGCGAGCCTGGTTATTAGCATTGTTTCACTGAGCTATTTCAACAATCCAAGGTTATTTAACATATCCAGACGATCTAGTCGATCTGTAAACAAGGAAGGCAGAATTGCCGCACAGAGCCATTGGGTGCCTCAAGTGTCGGTTTTTCCAATAGATTCCTGCCTCTCTCAGGATTAGACTGAATTAACTGACTCCTGTCGCCCCTGGGTCAATCAAGGGAGTTTGGATACTTGTCAGAAAATTAGACTGAAATTGGTTGTATGCCGGTTCCCTATTCTTCCCCCTTGGAGCCTGATAAGCCTTTGGTGACTGTTTAATCCATTGTGGATCCTTCTGGCCATGATGAATCATTATGTCGATACCCATCTAGCAACCCTTAGACACCTGCATCTCCCCCTCGCATTGCCAATCAGGACCATGATTCCATCGCCCTGGTACTTCCCACCATTAAGCTTTTCTCCTGAAACCTTGTAGGTCCTAAAAACAAGCTGGCATGCCTGGAGTAAGGGTCGGTTTGAGGGCCAGTTCGGAATATACATGTTCCAGGAGACTTGTGCCGTATGGTCATGTTGTAGGTTTGGGTTTGTCAGCTTCAACTCACCTGCAGAGTTTTCAGGGAAGGGCAGACCATGGGGGGGCCCTCACAGTCTGGCTGAGAATAACTTTGGCCTGCACTTCTAAAGTTATTGATCTGTGGTCTCTAGATGTGTTATGCATACTTCTCCAACTTCCTGATGGGGTTTAATTATGTGTGTACAATGTTTACTGTAGGCATGAAAGTAAAACAAGTGATATAGCTGTGATTGATGTCATTAATAAACACCTTTCGACTCTTCAAGCTGAAGTCTTAAGAATTGTGTCAGGGGATTTTAATTGCGCTTATGAATCCCTTTGCATTGCCAGGGACACTCTCAGTGCAGAGGAGATTGAGGCATGGGCAATCCCCATTTTTATACTACAGCCAATCAAAAAGTGTTCTGCAGCAGTCCTGCAACTCAATACCTTTACCCTTAACAACAGACCTGACAGCATGCAATGGGAGGACTCTGTCAGACAAAGAGGAGAATATCACCTTCAATCACTTGGGTGGGAACAGTCGTATTGACTATATCTTAGGGGCTGCAAGGTTATGGCTATTAGTAATTGATATGGAGGTAGTGCTGATGCAGGACAGCGATCACAACACCTTGAACCTTAACATGAAGTCATTGGGCCCTAGTGTGCTTTCCTGTGATCCAGAGCCCTTTGACAGATGGCATCTACTAATTGGCGCAGGTTGAGATGTAGTACCGTGGCTTCCACTTCAACTATATTGGCTCAGATGTACGAGACTGTAGTTACAACTCTGGAAGCAGTACTGACCCTAGGTGAGAGCATGTTTTTAGCACCATTATGGGATGATCTTTCCTTTTTCTTTCATGCACAGAGGGGTTTCATAGGAAATCATGGAGTGATCCCTACCAGATGTGTCCTTGAGGTAAATTACCCTAATCTTTTGATAGTACAGGCTTGGATTTCCATTATTATGCCTCAAATAGAGACACCAAACCAAGTTACTCTCCTTTCTCCCCCCCACATCTTTTTGTGTATACGGTTCCATCTAACTACCATCCAATTAGTCTTATTGACAGAACCCAGAAGCTCTTCAATCACATTCTGCTGAGTAGACTTCAAATCTGGATTGAAGAAGTAGGAGTGTTGACTCCTCTCCAAGAGGGATTTAGAACTGGGAGAAGCTTTATGGACCAAGTACTTCGACCGCAACTTATTTACTGTAAGTACTTCACGCTGGGGGGTGGGCGCCCCGTACGTCATATTTGTTGACTTATGGGCAGCCTTTGATCTAGTTGCTGGGGAGGGGCTGTGTGCAGTCTTAATAAATATGGGGGTTCTAAAATATTTGATCAATGTTATCAAGAGGCTTCACCTAGGCAATTATGCCCAGGTCAGATACGGGCTGGCTGGGGAGCTGACAGACCCCATTTCAGTGTTCCGGGGAGTGAAGCAGGGGTGTGTTCTGGCACCTACCCTGTTCTTGTTATATATTAATGACCTATAGGCTACCTACCCTGTTCTTGTTATATATTATTGACCTATTGGCTACCCTAGAGCTTTGTAACCATGATGTCACCCGGCTAGCTAACAGGAAGGTCTCAACACTCCTGTTTGCGGACAACGCCCTATGGGTCTCAAAATCCCCAAAGGTCATTCAAAATCTGTTGGACCAGTTTGGTGCCTTCTGCAGGCAGAGAGGATTGGAGATCAACCCTAGTAAAACCAAATACATGGTCTTAAACCCTTGCCAGATGGCAACATCAAATCCAGTGCTTAATGGCTCCCGTTTAGAGAGGGATTGCATCTTTGAGTATCTGCGGCTTGCCCTCAATTAACATTTTCGATGGTCACCCCAAATCCACTCTATTAGTGGTATTTTGAGAGCTCGGAAGGGTTCTAGCTCCTGCCCAATAACTTTAGATTTGTAATGTACAGGCTTTAGGGGGGAGGTCTCTGTGTGGTGGGGGAACTCTAGGGGCACAGTCACATCAATGATTTAGAAGTAACTGAAAATCATTTTCTTTGATCCCTTACTAATCTCCCTGTTGGTACCCCATTAGTGCCATGTAGATTACATCAAGGCATTTGACTTCTTGCCTCTAGAGTCAGACTTAAATCTATTTTGTATTGGAGGAGGATATGGTCTTCACCTGTTTTATTATTTTATGGGGCGGGATTTGAATAAATCCTAAAACTTTGCGGGTCCCTCAGATCCCGTGGTTGCAGTTCATTAGGTGCTGCTTTGAAGAAATTAGGCGTGGGGATTTGTGGGCACATCCGGAAATTATATGTGGGGTTCCCAAGTCTATGCTCAAGGACCTGTACTGGAGGCATGTAGATGGTAAATTACATAGGTCCGAGAGGGTAGCTACCTTAACTTTGAGCTTTCTGGAGTTCAAAGATACCTACTGTCTGGAAGAGTTCATGGATGCAATTAATCCTCAGCTGTTAGATCCCTTTATTTTAAGTTTTGTGTGGGGACCTTGCCTCTTCGATCATTTACTGTTAAGTGGCAACGTCCCCTTGTTGACATTGAGTCATATTCGAGCTGCCCCTTTGCCCTGCGGTCAGGGAAACTATAGAACATGTTTTGCATTCTTGTCCACATTATAATACTTATAAGAAGAGGTGGCTTGTGCCAGTATGCCATAATTTGGGCATCAGGAACCACACAATTGCTATCAGGATACCTCAGACAGACACTACGCAATCAATTGTATTTGCTGTTTCCTGTTTTCTCATAAATATGTGATTGTCCTAATTTTAGTGCTTAATCCCCACGGTTTATGCAAATCACTGTATTTCTTAACGTCATGCTGTCTTTTTAAAGGGTCCTAATTTTAGTGCTTAATCCCCAGGGCTTATGTGAGTAAATGTTTTATCTAGTTGTTTACAGCCTACCGGTTTTTATTAACTTCATGCTGTCTCTTTGAGGGGTCTTTTAGCTTATGCAAATGTATGAAATTGTGTCTTGGAGCCCTGCTCTTAACTTGTCTGATGTTTTTTAAGATGCCAGGTTCTTGTATGCTTCTGCGCTATTTAACTTTTCACTTGCTATGTTTTATGGATTTTATTGTTGTAATGATGTATTGCTTTTTATAATGTTCTACTTATGCTTTTATGGCACTAGCCGAACTAAAGTGGAATTGATTGATGATTGATTGATATTTTTCAACAACACTTTCGTTTTTCTTGACCTTGAAATTTTTACAAAAATACTTCCCTTTCCCATTTCAATATTTTAATCTTAATGGTGCAGTTTGCCTGTGTCATAAATACCATAGTTTGAGCAGGAATTCTCTAAAAATTGTGTTTTACTCTAACAAGATTGTGTTTTTTAAAGTTTTCAGAGCACTCTTCTTCCATGTTTGTAACCCAATTTCTGTTGATTTGTAACTTTTGAAACCAATGTTTCATCTCGAATGTAAGTAACATTGCTTAGGTAATGTCATTCTTATTATCTAAGTTGATCACTTCTCACTTTTGTGAAGGATATCAATGTTTTTATTGGTAATTTTATGTTTGTAAATGGTGTTCTTAATTTTGGGCTATGTATTCATCATTTCCCTCTTTATACCAAAGGCAAACCATGCTTAAAAAATACTCTATTACATTGTGAAATAATGGTGGTAGTGTTCTCACAACAATGTTTATTCAGCGCCATCATGTCTCATCTTCATGGGGTTCTTGACCTTACAGTCTGGCATGATGAGTCACAGTGACATTTAATCTGGCACTAATAAGTCTACCATTCAGAAGCATTGATTTGTTAGGAACATCTTTTCTCTAATGCTAACCCTGAGGCTATGCACTGGAGGGCCTTTCTTTTATGTTTCATATATCTTGCTATTACTTCAGTTCATGAAGGAAACAAACATGTTCGTATTTTTGTTTCAATCACTGATCATTACATTTATTCAAGGAACCAACTAGGGCCTAACTATAGCTAAATTAAGTTGGCTCAGAAATGTTTAAGAATTGGTAGTAAACCTGGAACCATTCAATAATCCTTCTGTGATACTAATAAGGCCAGAATCCCCTGAAGCCTAGGCAGCCCTATAAAGTTGTGGACCATTAGGTAAGACTTTTTTAAAGTAATAACGTAGTAAAACAGCAGGACTTCTCAATACATGTTGGAACCACAGCCTCCCAGTTCAACTGCCATCCTTAAAGTTTTATATTCCTTCTCTTCCTATAATCGTCTTTACCCTTGGGAACCATAACACTCCATGGTTAGGATCTAGCACATCCTTCTCCTCATAATTATGAACAAAAGATACAACTTATGTAAACAGAAAATTTCTGCTTTCATAACACTAAATTAGAAGTATAGTACATTGTTAATTATAAGGACAGGAATTCCAATTTATATAAATTACAGTGAACTTTATAATACAATTTTATCAGGAAGACTAATTTGAAATTAAATACAAAAATGTAAGAAATGAAAAAGAAAATAAATATCATATTAAAAGTAAACCGATGCATTGTTCTCTCAATGAAGAATGGTGATCTTAATGATTCAACATTACAGCTTTGTTACGGACACAACAAAGAGATATAGCTGCACTCTCAACTGTGTTATTTAATCAGGAATATACTTGTGAAAGTTGTTTTGCAGTTATTTTCTTTCGCAATGACAATTTGTGTTCTATATTATTCGTGCCATTACTCCCTTCAGCTTTCTTTCATGTCAGTTTACATTATCTTTCACCATCGCCTTCACTCATTCCATTATTCACCACTATGGGTGGGCAGTAAACTCTGTTCCGCTGGTGGAGTTGGCAGATTTTTGCCACTCCACACACTGAGTTCACAAAAGGTCAGGCAACCAAAGCCTGACGGAGTTTACCGGCTCCAACCCCTAATTTTGATTGATACATGCTGCCTGTTTTGGAAGGCTGTCAGTCGAAACCAACAAGGTTGCCAGAACAACAAGAATTCCTCTAGATCCTGCACTCAGGTTCCAAACTGTGACTTCTCGAGAGGGAGAACGAAATTGCAAAAGCCTATGGGTCCACTAAAACCATTGGACTAACTTTGCTTCCCGTAGTAGCGATCTGTCCAGCATTAACTGATTCAATGCCTCGTCAGAGGTACTAATTACCCTATAAATGCAATAACAATGATACCTTTGAATGTATAACATTAGAAATGACTCGAGTCGTGATTTCACACTGAGACTTTTCTGCACACTGCTGTTACTTTCCCAAAACCAGACTGATTACAGTTATACAACAGAAATGCTGCTTTTTTTCCTTGCTTTTTATTTGCCTTGTTAGGTTAACTTACAATATAAATGTGTGTTGTATCCATTTTCAGGGATCACTTCCCTGTGCCTCTACAACCTTGAAGAAGATCTGTGGGTGAAACAGGGGCAATCAATCTGGCCAGTGGCACAGCACAAACTGCTCAAGCCAGCCACCTGCAAGCCCGGACATCAGGAGAGCACTTCTGCAGTTGCTTGTGTAGACTCAGTGGGCTTTACAGTCCTCCTAAAACTGTCCCTTGCTTGCTAGTAAATGCAATGCCATGCCCTGATTGGCTGTCCTTGCCTTCTGAATTTTTCAGGAACTTAGACTCCAGTGCTTGAGGTTAGACAAAGTGAATGATCATGCACTCAGCCTGTCCTTGGTACACAAGATGTATGTATGATCATCACCATAATAATGCTATTTAAAGGCACCTCTATAATAGACTATTTCCAAAAGCACCAGCGATGCACCCGTGGAGTGGGATCTTCCACAGCACTAAGCTCATAAAATACAAGGGGTAGCAGACATTGCTAATAATGTGCTATGGTTATTTGTTTATGATGGGCCATTGGGTGCTATTGAAACCACTGCCAAGGTTCAGGAGTACATCCCACGCTGGCCACAAAATCTAAGCTAGTAAAGGTGTGCAGTACTAATACAAGCCACTATCTGGCTTAGTGCTTTGCTTGCACTTGTCTCTGCGGGACATAAGGGTGGGCAGAACTCTGTGGAATCTCACAGAGTTTTTATGTAACTCTGCAGAATAAAAGTCTGTGAGGTCCGTCCACCCCTATTTGTTACAACCTCCTATTTCTACTCCTTTTTTTTAGACAGTAAATTTCCTCTAACCTGATGATGAGGTATTCCTATGTTTACTTTATTCCACCACTTACCATCCTCTAACCTCACCACACTTTCCCTCAAATGTATCACCTTCTTAGGTGAAGAAACTCAGGATTCACCCTTTGGTATAATTCTGGAGATGTGATCCTCACATAATCTCTCACCACCACTTTTACTCTTCTTCTGCACTTGTCCACATATTTGTTCTGTGCCTGTATACTTTTTCTTTCCACTTCTTCCACCATATTTGTGGACACAGGAAATTCCCCCATCCACTGGCTTATCAATTTGGATGACGCACTCTTCCTCTCAGTAACACAAAGGGTGGCACCTTGGAGTCTACATTAGGCATGGTGCATACAGCCTACAGCAACTTCCTCACCTCCACGGTACTGCTCAAACCATTGGTCTAAGACCCTGATTTAGAGTTTGGCGGAAGGGGTTACTCCATTACAAAAGATTTAGAATCCCATAATACCCTATGGAGATTGCAATATGGTGGACGGGATATCTGTCACTTTTGTGACAGAGTAACCCATCTGCCAAATTATAACTCAGACTCTTGGCCAGTTCCACATTTTCTTTTATAACTCTATTAAAGCTCTCAACAAGACCATTAGTCCTGGGATGGTGCAAAGTGGTTTTAATGTGCTTAATTTCTAGAAACTTCACAAATTCTGAAATTCTCCACAGTAAATTGACATCCATTATCTGTTAACATTTCATCAGGGATTCCTTCCTCTGCAAAGACAAATTCGAAGAATTATATGACTTTTTGACAATTAGGGCCAAAAATGTAATAATCTAAGACTACTATGCCATACTCTGCAATGCTTCCGAATAATACCATTGGCCCTAAAATATCAATGGCTAATTCACTCAACGCTTTGTTGGGTACCATAATAGCCTTGGTGGGGCTAGGAACCATTACCTGTGAATTATCACTAATGGCACAATTCATGCAATCTCTTGCGTAATGTTCAACCTTCCTATCCAATCCAGGCCACCATAAATGTTCACATATTCTTCTCTACATAGCACAGATACCTATATGTGCCTCATGAGCTAAAGCTAGAACCTTGTTCCTCATTCCTCCAGGCACCAGTAAAAGATTTGACTAGAGTAAAAGACCACTAACAATGAACAGCTTCTCAAAACCTTGTTTGTACCCTTCACAAGATTTGTGTTTAGGTTTCCCCCCTTGAACAACCTTGAAGGATTCCATTCATTACTTCACTCATCTCCTTGTCTGATTCACATGCTATCATCCATTCTTCCTGTGACATAGCACTCTGAGAAAGATTTTCAACAGTGCATACTAAATCGCTTGATCCTCCCACAAATCTTCCTTCCTTCATGTCTTGTTTGTGTGCTGGCAGACAAGAGACAATCAGACAATACATTGTTGGTTCCTGGTACACTTTCAGCTCAATAATTGTATTCATTGAGTGTATACTGCCAATTGGCAATTCTAGGAGTAGTGCATTCCCCTTCCCTTGGTAGTAAATAACTGCACCAGTGGTTTATGATTGACACATACAATAAAGTTTGTGTCTTATAGGTGAAGTTTGACGTGGATGGTACCACACCAGCATGCTTTCTATTAGAGTATGATGACACAGTGCCTCTTAAACTGCTTGATATAAATGCAACAACTTTGTCCTTACCTTCCCTAAGTTGCATGAGAACTGCACCTAAACCCATCCGATTGGCATCAGTCATGATTATGCTTTTAACATGAGTATTAAATGATTTAAATGAAATGGCATGACCTACTTCATTTTTAACCAAACTCCTGATCACACTTTCCACTCCACTCCAATTTGGTGTTCTTTTTAAATAGATTTCTTATGTTATGTGTTTTTTCTGCATATTTGGGAATGAATCTAGTAAAAAATTCAACTAATCCAGTGGGCGATCATAATTAACCTTTGTTTTCTGGTGGACTTGAAATCTTCAATGGCCTTAACTAGGCTTGCTTTAGGTTCAACCCCCATAGCCAACAATTGGTAGCTTAAATAGTCAATGACAGAGGTGCAGAACTTACATTTTTCTGCATGAGCGTCACCCCTCTGTCCTTTAAAATAGTGAGCAACTGAGGTAATCTATCATTATGTAGCATATGTTTTTAAAATAAAATTAGCACATTATCCTGGAATGAGACAACCCCTTCCATGTCTTTAAAAAGACTTCCACTAATCTCTGAAACACAGCACAAGCCGACGTTAGCCTGCTTGAATTAAATAAATACAAACCTTCAGAAGTTATAAAGGCAGTACGTCAGGAATCCAGATTCAGCTTGATCTTGTGGTATGCTGATGCTATGTCGAGCAAACTGAAAACCCTACTACTTGTAAGTGTGCATAGCATCTCTGTGATATTAGGAAGAGGGTAACTATCAGCCCATATCTAATCATTCATGTCATCCAGATCCACCTTGATTCAAATAGACCCATTATATTTACAAGCCAAAATAATAGGAACTACTCAGTAAGCACACTATAGGGGGTTCTATGATACCTTGATCACATAGGGGGTTATTACAACTTTGGAGGAGGTGTTAATCCATCCCAAAAGTGACGGTAAAGTGACGGATATACCACCAGCCGTATTACGAGTTCCATAGGATATAATGGACTCGTAATACGGCTGGTGGTATATCCGTCACTTTACCGTCACTTTTGGGACGGACTAACACCTCCTCCAAAGTTGTAATAACCCCCATAGTTTGTTCAATTCAATCCTCAGTTCAGAACGTAAGGCTAAGGGCACACTCTGAACTCTATGCACTACTAGATGTGCTCCATCCATAATTCTTATTTAATGCATATAGTCCTTTAACTAGCCTAGGTTTTCCTGGAAAACATCAGGATAAGCCTCCTCCCACACATTCTTTTTAGTAGATAATATTTGAACTTAATCTTTCTTTAGTATTACATGAGCAGGTTTGTTGGAATCTAAAAATATTCCCAAATTCTTTTGGTCGTACCAACCCAACAAATAAGCATCGTCTTTAGCCACAAACTCTCACACAATTTTAATGGGTTTGCCTTCATAACCAAAAGGCTGGATAACAACACTCTTCACTTGTATTCCACTTCTCTTTCCCTAAATGCCGCTTTCCATTTTTTTTGCTCAACAAGGTGAACAGAGATCCAGAGTCTGCCCTAACTTTCACTTCTCCATTAATCACTAGCATGCACAAAGGTCTCTTCATTAGATTTAGGGATTCACCTTTTGATTAAGATCATTCTGATTATGTTCATCGAGTGCTACCACCTTGATAGTCTCATTTTCATCACTAGTGGAAAGTTAATTTTCTCTTATCTTACTGGATTCAACCCTGTGTACTTTGCTAGAGTGCATTTTGTTTGTAGACTTCCACATCCTTGCAAACTGGCCCTTTTTCATGCATTTGGCACAAGAACGATCTATAGACGGGCAAACACTGTCATTTTCAAAATGAGATGCACTTCCACATCTGTAACACTCTATTTAAAAGGCTGTTTTTTGTACTGTCTTTAAGTTTTGTTAGATTTTTCAGACAATTTCTCCATTTCGTAGTTTTCCCCCTTTTTTATATTTACTTTTAAAAGCTAGCACATTTTGAGTATGTGACTTGGCTTGAGAAACAGTCGTTTATTCCCTCTACAAAGGATAGCTCTCAATTCTAGTTGCAATTTCCATTGCCTTCTATGATGATGGTGTTGACAATAAGGCCTCTTGGACCGTTTCGTTATTTACTTTCTCAACAAGTTGGTCCTTAATCATTTCTTCCTCAAAGGATTTGTATTAGCAGGTCACTTCTGGAATCATCAAGGGTCCTTCAAGCGTGTTCCTGATTCCCCAGCAATTTGTACTAAGAACTTGTGCCTCTCCATGATGACGTTTTTGCATGCTTTAAACCATACATCTAAAGACATAATAGCAGGTACATACTCGTCCAGGCCCCCATCATCCTTGCAATCACCATCCCCTACAAGTACTTCTCTAGGAATATGTTTCAAAACTTTCAGACTACCAGGACTTAAAGAATGTTGTGTTATTGCGAATTTCTCTTTATTTGTGAATTATTCTTCTCCTAAGGCATTGAGATATGCCTCAATTGTTCCCAGTCAGATTCAGGAGCAGTTAAATTAGGGGAAAAAGCAGGAGGAGCACTACTGATTTTTGAATTTTTGGTAAGTGTAAAGAAAAAAATACATTTTGTGCAGACGTCCAGGCCGTGCCTTCTCCCTCCTTACCCACAATGCCTTTTTGATAATTGCTGGATTGTTGTTTGGAAAACCTTTTTATACTCCTTACGGTGGGACCAGCTCCTCCTCCTGGGTTAAGTAGTATTGTGCTGTGTGTGCTGTTTTACTTTTGGTCTTATTTTCTATTCAAACGTTGTGATATCGAACATACATTTAGAAGAGAAATCCAATTCTGTACAGTCGCTGGTATGTTAAGCTTTTTTACTGTGAACATAGTATTTGCAGACTGTTCTGCAATTTCTTCATACTCAGTTTGTTATGTACAACCATGCTTTGCAGATTTGTTTCACCCCTTACAATGTCTGTAGGGTGGGGGCTTTCTCAAGGCTGCAAATCCAATACAACCATTGTTTAATGACCATCATATCAGGAAGATCATGAAAAACCATTGGCCACTACTCACACCATACACAGTTACAAGAGGAGATCAAACCCTTTCCCAGGACAGCATCAAAATGCACTGAACATGAAACAAAAACTATGTCATCCCTTTTACCAAGGAGTAAGGCAGATTCCTTCTTGGGCAAATCTGTTGTCTTTTACACCTGAAGAAAATGTTCAAACTAAACTAGGACAGAACAAAACTCAGTTCTGCACAATAAACAACCATAAACACCATACTTGGGAATGGATGAACAGCAAATTTA
Organism: Pleurodeles waltl; assembly: GCF_031143425.1. Classification (NCBI taxonomy): domain Eukaryota; kingdom Metazoa; phylum Chordata; class Amphibia; order Caudata; family Salamandridae; genus Pleurodeles; species Pleurodeles waltl. Next base: position 834,288,260 of record NC_090440.1, read on the forward strand.
CACATGTTGTCAATGACATACTTTGCCCCTGTGGGAAGATTATATAGGCAGCACCATCAGACCACTAAAACACCGGATCCAAGTGCACTACTGCAACATACAGAAGTTAGATTTACAATTACCACTAGTGGAACACTTTGAGAAATATCCCCAGTGTCCCCACATTCCATGGGATTGGAAAACTCAGAAAATCCACGGGTAAGGATATGGAAGTTGCCCAACATGCTTCTGAAGTTCAACATGGTGAAAGGACTAAACAAAGATTCTGAACTTCACTACTGGGTGACATTAGTCTGTACAGAAACCAACTCTAGATGTGACATTTAGGGGCAGATTTAAGAAAAGTAGCACTGCACCCAGTGCAGCACCACTTTTATTGAGCCCCTTAGCGCTCCCTACCACCACCATGTGTGCGCCATATTTAAAATAAGGTGCACCATGGCACAGGGTAGGGGGCAATAGCTTCAACATTTTTGATGATATTGATGTACTGTTCAGGGTTAGCGCCAAAATGTTGGCACTAACCCTGAACAGTACTTAGGGGTCCATTATAAATAATGGTGTGCCCCCTATTAACGCCTACTCTGTGCAGGTGTCAAAAATGCCACACAAATGTTGCAAAGAAACTTTTTAGATTTCCTTCTGCCATTTTTTCAGCCCCCCCTTGCATACATTATGCTTGGCGCAGGCATAATGTGGCGTATGGGGTTACAAAGTGGCACAATGCATACTTTGCACCACTTTGTAAATCTGGCACAGCGATTTTGGCCTCATTGGACCACATTAGCGTAACAAAATTACACTAATGTGGTGCAAGGAGGCGCTAGGCCCTCTTCAATCTGCGCCTTAGTCTGTACAGAAACCAACTCCAGATCTACAATATATAACTGATGTAATGTAATCACAATGACCGCATTGGGGGTCAAATGTTTATTATTGAATGCTTTTTTATTTTTTTATTTGCTTCTCTTCATTCTGTCCTTTCACCACTTTTCTCTTACTTTCATCTGTCCTCCCTGTTGTTTCCCTATGAATGAGAGCAACACTTTTACAATAGCTGAAAAAGAGATGTTGATCGATGCGCAGAATATTCCAAAGGTTTCTGCATACAGGACACCAAATAAAGATGGTGGCGCCACATTGATGAATATACATTTGTGACATGAATCAAGAAGTCACAAATCTGGGTGGCATGTGGGATCACAATGAATGCCTCAAGAGTCAAGTTCGGCTCATGAGAAAGACTTGAACCTTCCTGTAAGGTCATGTGCATGAAATAGCGGAGCTTTAATGACAGTTCCTGTTTCTGGCAGGTACTCACTATCAAGGACCCCAAGAGTCTCGGCATCAAGGCAGCAGACAAACACTACTTCACTCAATCCAGCAGAGAGCAGCGCAGAAGGAGATTCTTTGACCAGACACCCCTCCTGAAGTCGGAGGCAGGAATCACACATGGAACTCCAGTCCTTCTGTGGCTCCTCATTGCCAATATAAAGTTGTCGACCATTAGGTAAGGTTTTATTAAAGGTATAACATACGGTAAAACAGCAGGACTTCACAATACATGTTGCAATCACCCCCTCCCAGTTCAACTGCTATCCTTAAATTTCCATATTACTTTTATTTCCATAACATTTCTTAACCATGGCAACCATAACACTCGATGAATAGGACCTAACAAACTTCTGCAACCCCTGCACCCTGAAGGATCATGATAACCTTTAAGATTACATTTCTTAGGGTCAGCAAGCAGCACCATCACTGAAGAAGAACTTTGGGGTGTTTTATGTTGGGTGACGTAACAGTGGAACAGCACACCTGTCGCATCGCGGCAGGGGAATTGTGATGGTGTGCCCAGCGCGTTTGGACATGATGGAAATGGAAATGTCCATAAAGTGGAAAAACAAGTTAATAAAAGACCGAGGATGGTTTCCCTCAGGATGAAAAAGCGTAACTCGAGTGTCTGTGTTTAATTTAAGGCATGCGCAGCGTACTGTAGCAATTCCATGCTACGAAACTGAACAAACTGGTGACAAAGGCGGGGGAAGCGTCCTCCCACTAGTTCACGGCCCAGAGTCATTACCACTTGCCTGATACCCCGGCTGGGAGGCGTGCTTTTCTCTCCCCGGCACATCAGCGGACACTCCAACACACTCTTTGGTTTTGGGCACATGGCCAGCTACAGTTGTACCCGGTGGTCTGGCAGAGGGTCAAAAGGACAATAACTATTTTCATGCTGGCTGAGAGCCAGCAGTGTTTCATGCACTAAGGTGACTGTGCAGCTCCTCCATGAGAAGTGAAGCATTGTGTGTGACTCTATGCTCCGTTCCTTCTGCTGGTAGATGCCTGGCTGATTGAGACTGTGTCCTGCCAAACCCCTGTTCTCAGCACAAGAATAATGATTGCCCTTCTCCCGGGGGAGTGCTACAAGATCGGCCTAACCAAGAAAATCTGAGACGTTTCCCAGACCACTATATGGAGTTCCTGAAGCTCAACTGTTGGATCCTGCAAAGTCTCTGTTTCTATAATTGCTAATCCTTCAGCCAGGAGAGAATGACTTTGTGAGGAGGCACTGGGTCCACACTGTTTATTTTTATTTCTTTAAAAAAACCTGAGAGAAAATAAATACATATATAACAAAAGTAAAGGAGGCATGACCAATCACTTCTGCTAGTCTCTCTCTGTCAGGAATAAGGCCAGACGCAGTCCAGCTCTCGCCCGAAATTCCACTGCTTGACTCTGCAGCACTTTATGCACACCACTTGTCATCCCCTCTTGTTCCAAAGGTGGCCATCAGTGTTGTCTGCCCTGTGGCAAAACTCATAGAGCTGCAGGTTCAGGACATTGGTGGACAAGATGCACTTATCAGTGCTATTCTATGAAGGGACTACAATTCCCATGTTTTTAGAGGCAGCGGCCATCGTGGAGTGTGGTAGGCCTATAAAGCCCAGCCACACCCAAGCACGTTGCTCACTATTTTGAAGACTTTGATGCAGCCAGACCTCCTGGGGGTTTCTCTGGAGAAGAGCAGAGTTCCTGAATGGCAGAGTATCGTCTAACCAATGTCCATGGTGAATTCAAAATCGAGTAGGTCATACTTGTAGCGGTAAGGCCTTGCTGAATCCAAGTTTGGAGGAAGTTATTACTTCCAAAAGGTAAAGCACTCTTTTGCACAGTAATTCAAAGCGTTTCAGTTCACAAGATGTAAAGCGCTTTTGTGCACAGCAATTCAAGGTGTTTCTGTTCACAGATGTAAAGTGCTCTTTTGGCACAGTAATTCAAAGCGTTTCAGTTCACAGATGTAAAGCACTTTTGTGCACAGCAATTCAAGGTGTTTCTGTTCACAGATGTGAAGTGCTCTTTTGGCACAGTGATTCAAAGCGTTTCAGTTCCCAGATGTAAAGCGCTTTTGTGCACAGCGATTCAAGGCATTTCCGTTCACAGATGTAAAGCGCTTTTGTGCACAGCAATTCAAGGTATTTCTGTTCACAGATGTAAAGCGCTCTTTTGGCACAGTAATTCAAAGCGTTTCAGTTCACAGATGTAAAGCGCTTTTGTGCACAGCAATTCAAGGCGTTTCCATTCACAGATGTAAAGCGCTCCTTTGGCACAGTAATTCAAAGCGTTTCAGTTCACAGATGTAAAGCGCTTTTGTGCACAGCAATTCAAGGCGTTTCCATTCACAGATGTAAAGCGCTCCTTTGGCACAGTAATTCAAAGCGTTTCAGTTCACAGATGTAAAGCGCTTTTGTGCACAGCAATTCAAGGCGTTTCCGTTCACAGATGTAAAGCGCTTTTGTGCACAGCAATTGAAGGCATTTCCGTTCACAGATGTAAAGCGCTCTTTTGGAACAGTCATTCAAAGCGTTTCCGTTCACAGATGTAAAGCGCTCTTCGCATCATAATTCAGGTGCTTCAGTTCACAGATGTAAAGCGGTCTTGGCACAAAAATTCAGGCGCTTCAGTTCACAGATGTAAAGCACTCTTGGTGCAACAATTCAAAGCGTTTCAGTTCACAGATGTAAGCGCTTCAATTCACAGGAGTAAAAGGTTCTTGGTATAACAATCTAAGTGATTCAGGCTACTTGAGTAAAAGCGCTTCCTGGTATTATTAAGTATAGCGCTTTAAGTTCAATGAGTAAAAACATTTGGCATTTATTGTTGTGAATGTGAAAGTATTTCTGGAGATAAGCAAATCATAGTTTTCATTGTTCTTTGAAAAGCTTTAGATGTGAAAAACATATTTAATTCTTTGAGATTTTCTAAGTCATGATCAAAGGTTTATGTTGTGAATACATAGATGTTACAGGATTGATATTCTGTGTATAATCATAGTTCAAAGTTCTTGCCATCGCTTGATTCTGAGGTTGTGTTTTACTTTTGTTCCATGTTTCAAAGAAGGGGCTTTGCCCTCATTTCAGAAGAGGTCTCCACCTGCTATCTCGGAGACGCATTTAGTCAAGAGTCTAGAAATGAGTTACGTTTCTATGAATGAGTAAATGCATATTTGTTCTAACCTTTACTTTTCAGATCTCTCTCCCTGCTGTTCCCTACTCTAATTCCCTTCACCCCGACTGGCTTCATCATAACTCTGTGCTATAATAGCTTTCTGAGTTGGTGACGCCTGGAGGTGGGCCTTTTGTCCAGCGACGTGCAGATCCTGAGTAAAGGACCCTGTGACACTCTCATGCACACCAAATCTCATGAAAAGAAAGATGCCAGCATAAGCAGGGAAGAAGGGACAGCCCGTCCGGTCACCTTGAATGTCACAGCTCCAAATTGACACATCCCTCCCAGACACAGTCTTGTCATCCTAAACCTGCAATGGTCCATTCCGGCTCTTCAGCCTTTCGTTATTGAGGGCCCCTCCATCACCACAGGCAGCCCATTGGAAAGACTGGGTGGAGAGACTAGAGAACTACTTTGCAGCGGTAGTGGTGGATAATGACCGACGTCACCCCTTGCTCCTACATCTAGGTGGTGCCACCAGTCACAAACTAGGGAAGCTGGTGGTCGAAGAGGGCCCGCCCTATACTTACCAGTCCCTTAAAAGGGCCCTCACAGCACATTTTGAACCTCTTGCGAACCCAGACTAAGAGCTATTCCTACTGCGGCAGGCAAGGCAGCTCCCAGAAGAATCTGTTGACACGTTCTATGCAAGGCTTAAGGAGCTCGCAAGCACCTGTACACTGTCGGATGTGGATGACGAACTCCGTGTGCACTTCATACAAGGCTGTGTCTCACTTAAGCTAAGAGAAAACATATTGCAGGTGCAAGGAATGTCAATGACCAACGTTCTCACAATGGGCCAATCAAAAGAATTGTCAAAAGTGCACACTACCTGTGTGGGGGGTGTACCCTCATCAAGGGCCATGTCCAGGTCAAGGCAAAAAATGCTCTAACTGCAGCAAAATACACCACTTGGCCAAGGTGTGTAAGTCGTCTGCATACCAAAAACTGCAGCTACCTGAACTAGTTAACCTAGTGCAACCAATGGTGGCAATGGGAGAGGAGGATGACATGGATGATGATGAAGATGAAGAAGGGACAGTCCACTTTGTGCACACCATGCAACCAGGAGGATATCCCTACAGAAGTATCCCGAAGTGTACCATACTTCTCTCAGGTCACCAAGTTCCTGCTCTAATCAACACAGGAGCATCCATTAACATTCTGGCACAATCAATATTGGAAACTATTCCCATCCAGCCACTCTTGTGCCCCACCATCATTCAAGTTTATGCTTTTGGGTCTTCTACACCTGGCAGGGGTTTTCATGACGGACATCTCACATGAGGGGCAGTCAACTCAATCTTATATTGATTGCCTTCAGTGTACATCTTGGGGGCCTCGATGACAACCTGGCCGACTTTGCAGGGATCTGCTGTTTGAGCGATCGCCTGATACACCTACACATCGACAACTCAATCTAACCAGTTGCAGTGAAGCATCTTCGGGTGGCGTTCCATCTGCACCCAAAAGTGGAAGCTGAACTGAGGAAATTGGAGCAAGCAGGCATTATGGAACAGGTGGAGGGCCCCACACCCTGGGTGTCCCCGATTGTCATTGCTTGTAAGCCAAAGCAACTAGGTGAAGTCAGGATCTGTGTAGACATGCGCCTGCCCAACTTGGCCATTAAGAAAGAGGGGCATTTAACACCCACAGTAGATGACATTGTCGCTGAGGTGAGCGGATCAAAATTATTCTGCGAGTTGGATACCACCAACTACTGTTAGCTCCAGAATCCCGGGCTATTACAACATTCTCGACTCATGTAGGCCTATGGAGGTACAAGCGCCTCCGTTTTGGGATATCAATTGCAGCAGGACACCATTAGGGGGGTGCTAGCTGTACTGCCAGGAGTTATCAATGTCAGCGATGACATACCGGTACACATATCCACCACTGAATGACACCTTGGCCGTCTGAAAGCTACTTTCAAGCACCTCCAAGAGAGTGGTCTCACTCTACATCGAGAAAAATGTGCCTTCCTGCAGAGGGAGATTGCGTTTTTTGGCTATCGATTCTCAGGAGAAGGAGTCATGCCTAATCCAGCAAAGGTGCGGGACATTCAGTCAGCATCGGCTCCCACCAACGTCTCTGGTGTTCATAGCTACTTGGGGATGGTCACCTATTGCAGCCGATTCATCAAAAACCTCACTGCTTTGACTGCCCCATTCAGAGAACTAACCAAATCCAACACTGTGTGGGAGTGGGGCCCCAAGCAGGAAACATCTTTCCAAGCAATCAAAACGGCTTTGTCCGAACACCACACTGGTCTATTTTGACCCCAACAAGAAGTCAGAACTGTTGGTTGATGTGAGTCCCACTGGCCTAGGGGCTGTCTTGTCTCATAAACAAAGTGATGGTGAGTGGGCTCTTGTGGCGTATGCCAGCCGTGTGCTCACCATTACTGAATGACGTTATTCTCACATTGAGAAGGAGGCCATCACTGTCCACTGGGGCTGTCATCACTTCCATTTGTACCTTTATGTTCAGCCATTCACTGCTCACACCGACCATAAGCTGCTGGTACCCCTTTTTAATGACTCATCTTTCAAACCACCTCCAAGCACCGAGAAGTGGATCCTACAACTGGAAGATTACTGGTTCTCCATAGTCTATCGACCTGGGTCCCAGATTCTCACAGACTACTTATCTCGACATTCGAGACCAGCCACCCCACGCAAGACTTCTGATGCTGATGACACAGATCAAGACAGCGACTGCCCAAGATGAGTGTCTTCAGTTAACCTTGTCTGCCCTGGCCTTTTAAAGCTGGCATCGACTGCTCCACAATGTGTCTAGGAAGACTGCAGATGCTCGTCTGATGCTGTCTTTGTTACACAAGGTCAGACACGAGTTTGAAGTGTCCTCAGAGGGATGGCTTCTGAGAGGTCCATGGTTGGTGATTCCTGGCTCCTTAAAGAAGTGGGTGGTAGAACTGACCCATTCTTCACATCAAGGGGTGGGCAAGATGAAATCCAGGCTTCAAAGTAAGGTTTGGTTCCCAGGACTGGACGGTTAGGTGGAGTGTGCAGTGCACCAATGCTTGGTATGTGAAGCAGTTGGTCCGGCTGAGCCTCCCGCACCTATAATCACAGAGACAATCCCTTCCATACCCTGGTTCAGAGCCAGTGCCGATTTTGGGAGTCTGCTTGATGGTCACCACATTCCTGTGATGATCGATGATTTCTCAAAACATCCAGAAGTAGAAATTGTGGATTCCACTACAGCGTTGAAGACTATTCCTCGGTTGGAGAAAGTGATGGCCACTCACGGACTACTTAGTGAACTCCGAACTGACAATGGGCCTCCATTCTCCAGTCAGGAATTAATGGAGTACTTGGTGCCTCGAAGAGTTGCTCACAGAAAAATCACTCCTCGCTGGCCTCAGGCCAATGGTGAAGCTGAAAGATTTATGAGGACATTAAACAAAGATTTAAGAATTGCTGTGGCCCATAATCAGAGCATAGGCTGTTCTATCTATGCATTTCTCTGTCTCACTCCACATGCAACCTTCGGAATATCACCTAGCATTTTGTGCATGAACAAGAAGGTGAGGGATACCATCCCTCATGTGAGGGAATCTTCCACTGTCATTGACCAGGCAGCTGAGGCTTTATCGAAAAGAGGGAACCTACATGATCGTGTCTCAAGGAAGACGTGAGCCATGATCCATGTTGGTGATCCAGTTCTGGTAAAAAATCGACGACATGGTAGCAAATTCCTGGTGCCTTTTGAATAGGAGCTCTGGGTTATGACTGAAATCAAAGGTACCATGGTCGCAGGTCAGAAAGGTCATGATTGCATTGCAAGTAACATATACTTTTTTTAAACTGTTCTAGGCTCCTGACTCAGAGATCAGGAGTGCTTGCAGTCCCCTAACAAGTGATCCGGGGGCAACTGATGAAGAACGAGCTGATCAACACACCGTGGAAGTTTTGGAGCCACCTGGTCTATCTCCAAACGAACCCGTCGGTCAACCTCCATCAGGATTAGAGACGGAGCTGACTAGAAGTGATTGGCCTGGCCTGCTGGCTCGTGAAGGAAATGGATCAGCGCAGCACTCTCCTCCCCCTCTGAGACAAGGCCTAGAGTGATACCATTTGAGGCCCCAGCCAGAGACGTCTACATGACTACAAGGATTTGTACTGTGCTGAACTTTCGGTAGCTCAGTTTTTCAGCAAGATTACATGTCCCTGTGCTAACTATGTCGATTTTAGTTTGCGCTCCATGGAGTTATTCCCTGACTCATCCTCAGCGTTCAATGTTTGCAATTTTAAGTTGTGTGTTGTTGCTATGTCAGGGTAAAGGAGGAATGTTATGTTGGGTGATGTAATGGGGAACAGCCCACCTGTCGCATTCCAATGGGGGAATTGTGATGGTGTACCCCATGTGTCTGGACACAATGGAAATTTCCATGACGCGAAAAAACGAGTTAATAAAAGACCGAGGATGGTTTTCCTCTGGGTGAAAAAACGTTACTGGAGTGTCCATGTTTAATGCATGCGTAGTGTGCTGTAGCAATCCCGCACTGCGCAACTGAACAGGATGCATGCATATGTGTGCAGTATGGGCAAGGATATCACTAGCACTCTCCCTTTGTTAGAGGCATAGGTGCATTTCATTTGAAGTAATTCTAAGGATGACCATGGTGTCTTCTGTTACACCAGACAATGGGGAATAACCTGCTTTGCCCTTTAACTTCTCTGTATACAGTTTGGGTTTTGCCAGACGGCCCTGATAGTGTGCAAGGCAGGGCACGGATATCAGCATGGTGGTGCCAGTACTGCCATGCTCATGTCTGCCACTGCCTGTGTAATTAATGTCCAATACTCCCCTTAAAGTGCTAGGAGTCGGGCATAATGATGGTGGTAATTACCACTGAGTGGAGGAATGTAAGCAGACTACTTTACGTTTTTTCACTGAAGTTGAACACTTTAGAGTGATTCCTATGTTGTGTCTACTTAAGCGTCCATGAGTCAGTTGTTTGAAGATATACCATTATAAGAATACCTTGCCATGCTCTGCTTAATTCTGATTAGGACTTCTGACAATTTGCTATCTGCCAAACTATTTGAAGATTAGGACATTTACAAAAAATGCAATGGAATAAAAAAACAACGAATAACTCCTCTGAAAACATTAATAACTACCAAAGCATTGTTGCTGTTATAAGGGACAGAAACTTTATGTCTCATATTTTAAAAATATTTTAATGAAGCAGAATTGTGACATATTGATTAATGCCCTGCAGACTTTTCCGGCAGTCAGAGCACATACATACTGAAAGAGAAAGCCTTTTTTCCCATGTCTTTCCCCATATTACAAAAGTCATGAAGTGTTGCCAGAGTTAGCCTTTCTATAAAAGTTGTAGGCTCTGAAAACAAACTATACATATAGAATCTTTCCATAAAAATGGTTCACAACATCTAGGGTACTGTAGCCACCTAGTGGCTCAACACCTACAGTCATTGTGTGTCATCCTATGAAATTATTTTTAACAATATAACATGGAATACAGACGGAAGAGTGTAGAGCCCAGCAGCAAATTTATGAAGTTTGTAGATTTTCTGGAGTGCTCCTGAAATCCTTTGAAATCTAGTCCAGGTTGATTTCTGAATTTAAACGTGACCCTTTGTGAATCGCACAAATTGAAGAAGGACAAGCAAGAACAAATACATAAAAAAGAAATAGGGAAACGCACAGACTTTCATTATGAGTAGTCTAAAAAAATGAGTTGCCATTTTCCAGCTACAAAGTTACCAATAGCTGAGGTATCTCGCAAATCACGAGGTGGACCACGAACTTCAATGAAGAAAAGAGAAATTGCAGAAGGACTCAGCAATTCTGGGTTTGAGTGCCGCAATATTTCCTCATTTCGGCACAGAGTTTCGAAATTTCTGCGAAAATAAATAGATCTGCAGTATTCCCTTACCAGCCAAATGAGAATAAAGTGGCAGCTCATGATGAGAGCCACAGACTTCATAAAACTGAAGAAAAAAAAACAACTGAGAGGCTAGCAAAGTATGCAGGTGTGTGGGTACATGTATCCATGAACAACCTTTGTCGTTTTCTGGTTTTATATTGACGCATTGCTAAACTACAAATTGCAATCACTGATTTCCTATGATGGTGGGTGAAGAGAGGTGAGCAGGAAAGTGTTTTCTTGGCGACATCGGAAATATTTAGAAAGGTGTATTTAATGCACATCCCTAATGTGAGAAAACCAAGATGGTAAATAGTACCTTAGCAAGCTTTCATGCACCTCCTGGGAAGCTATTAAACCAAGTGCCTTCTTACAAATTGCCAAGAAATCAGAGGAGAAGAAACAGACGGCGAAATTAGTAATTCCTGCTGGATCTGCACATCTATAGTCGGACTTTATGTTTTAAGACCTCAGAATGGGGAGCGACATGTGAGGTATAGAATTACCAGGTCCTTTCTCGTATGCAGTTACTGATACCTGGGCCTATAAAGCTGATATCTTTCACCTGCTTTAAACAGGTGGAAAATGGTGGTGGGCCTGCATATGGCTGTACCAAGAGTGTTTCTGCACCCATTAAAACGTGACCTAGCATTCCCACATTCGGTAATACACAAGGGTGATACTTCTTCTTCCTACTCATGAGGGTAATAAGAATGAGAGTAGATGATTATCTTTTTCTGTGCATTGGTTACCCATTTGGGAGATCTGATCCCAAAGAACGGCTGTTAGCATTGTGATAACACCTGGGGGCTAGATGTGCTAAGATGTAATTCACAAAAAGGAGACGCAAATTGCCCACTGACATTTTGTGAATGTAATCAGATTTACAAACCATTCTATATACTGGTGGGATGTATCATAAAATCACCATTTGGAGTGGGTCCCAATGCGACCCACCTAATCAATATTCATGAGACAGGTTGCAACTAGCGACTCACTTCAATTAGATGCCTTTACAGGGATGGTGGCCTGCTGAGGTCAGCACACAACCATTTGTATAATCACATTTAATAAAGTTTTTAATGCAGCCCGTTTCGTTAACAGAAATATGTCTGCATGCAAGAATAAAAACATTTTTGCTTAGGAGTGGGATGTGGCCACTGCCCACTCCCAAACTTTTTTTTCCCTTCACAAAGGGATCGGGGCCACAGGGACCTCATCCCCTTTGGGAATGGGTTACCACCTTTTTTGTGGAGTCAGCAGCCAGTCAATGGTTTGGAATTAAAATTGTGGTCGTAAACCATTGATACTCAGCATTTTGAATCATAATATATGATCCGTAATGCATTTCAAAACCCATTTTGAGATTCTATAACCAGGTACTTAAAAGCAAAAGGTATTTCGTGCATTTGCACAAGCCATTTATCAGTACAAACCGTGTGATTTAGTTATTCACTGTCTTTGTATACCTGGCCACTGGTTATATCCTTAATTCAGATCAGTCATAGGACTACATTTAAGTCTTGATTACATTTTTGGCAGAAATAGATAGGGAGAGGAAATTAGCTAATGTATACCCTAGACAAGAAAATAATCATGACCTGGGGATCAGAGCACTACCAAAAATATGGTCAATTGGAGCGCAATTTGGCATTAATTAACGGTCTGCATCTACTCCTTCTGACAGAGGCAAGCACTGTAAGTGTCTCTCTTGACTGTGCCATCAGAGTTGTTTTTTATGAATATCCTTGAGTTTTTCATCCTTTCATTGTGGCTCCAGATTTGAAGTCAGTTTATGATTTGACTACATGCATTCCGACTTTACAGACATCCTGTTCTAGCCGCTAGTAAGCAGACGCTAGATAGTTGCTTTTCCAGTGTTGTTGATATGAGTTTCTCACAGAGGGCATGTAAATAATAATAAACTACCAACAAATGTGCTCTTTCTGCATACACTTCCATCAGAGAGAAAGGGTTCAGAATTCACTGTGGCCCAGGACTGAGTACTCCAGTGATAGCTATCAACAAAGAGAGAAACGCTATTAGGGAGTGCTGCACTAATTTATTGAAAATGGCATTTGACTTGCAGGTTGAGCTGATCAATGGTCTATTGCCCAGTCTCGAATACAAACCACGTGCCCACTCAATCACCTATTGAAGCTTCTCCACTTTCCCCTGCAAATGAAGAAAAGAAACGTGTGCGGACTGATATGCCCAACCACACAAAGTCAGACTGATGTGAGGTGTATTGGAGTAGAAATCCTACAATCAGAGCACTCGCTGAGAGAAGTGTTTGATGGCAACAGAGGCACTGATGTCAACAGTAGGGCTCTGAAAACATATGTGTGATGGCCATATAATCTCATTATTTAAATAAGCAATAATTGTAAAAACTCAGTACTGTTGAAAAGGAACAGAGAGACACCCATTACATGATGCTTTTTCATCTTTTTTAGAAATAAGCTGAAAAAAATCAGTTTACATTTTCAGTCTTTTCTGAGACACATTTGATTTTTTCTCAGACACTTCAAAATATTTCTGATTTTCACATATTTTTTCAAACAATTTTGAATGGTTCTTCATACAATCTTCATTTTGCACATTACCTGGGATCACTGGTGTATGGTTAAAGCATGTAAAATTATATTTGAACCAGGGATATTTAAAGGATTTTGGGGCTCCCTGCTCGGAACAAATCTGAATGTATTATCCTGTTCACAATAATTTGCGCTTTCTGCAACTATAGTGAGATCATTGACAAGCTTCTTCTTTGCATCTTGGGCCAACCCTAGAGCAAACAGCCTCTCTCTCAGCACCAGAAAAGCAGAAAGTCTAGCGGCCTTAGAAGCCCACTGCATGTGGTGCAGTGGACTAGGGTTTCACCACTTGGGCCTGAGCATATGAAGGGTGTTTTGTTAACTGCACTTTAGTCCCTGCTCTATGAGGAACAGGGATTCTCAGTCAGGTGGCTCAAGCTGTGATTGTACCAGCCCAGAAGTTGCCTCATATGGACAGGGCAGTCAGGGAGACAGAAAACATTGCTGTTCTTCACTGGCACGTGGGCTACTTGCCAGAAAAGCAAAAGGATTTGTGGTCCGACCTAGTCTTCTAAACACAATGGGGGTTATTACAACTTTGGAGGAGGTGTTAATCCGTCCCAAAAGTGACGGTACAGTGACGGATATACCACCAGCCGTATTACGAGTCCATTATATCCTATGGAACTCGTAATATGGCTGGTGGTATATCCGTCACATTTGGGACGGATTAACACCTCCTCCAAAGTTGTAATAACCCCCAATGTGCATTGCAGCTAGTCTGTCATCACCAATCTGGTGCTGATGGGTGTTTTTGATTACTGCAGTGGCTGTGATTGCATCTGCTGGCAGCAGCTCCACAAGGATGACACAGTCATAGAGAAATCATAGAATGCCTAGCGGTACTTTACATATGTGGCATATGCTGAATGAAGGAAATGGCCTGTGCAGCTGGGCTGGAGCAATGCACTTTAAAAGGTTAGAGCGCTTACTGAAATTAGCCATATCAAACAGGTAGTTTCTTTAACCCCCGTATCTCTCTCTCTGACAGGGGATGGCAGACCGGACAGCCTGACAGTCTTAAAAAAATAAGTACACAAACTGTTTTAAAACAAATTCTAGACAGTATAGGACTGTCCCAACAGCTTAGGCGAGGGGGGCCTTAAAGGCTGGGAGCCTTGGGACAAAGCCCACTTTGCCCATGCGTCTGCTTTGAACTGTCCAGAAATTTAACAATAGAAAGCAGGGTCAAAATAACTCTCTCAGAGGTAGCCTGGTTATATCACTCCGCAGTTGTTACTCAGACATTCATTAGGGTCGAATCCTTAAAATTCATGTCTAAATTATCTCTACTGTATACATACAAATCTCGAAACAACCTTGAAAGAGTGTTATTTTCATAAATTTATGAAGCACAGCAAAGGATGCCAACCCGAGGGGAAGAGGTTAGGATTTTTTGAACCACTACTGTGAAATAACCCCGCACGGCTATGCAGTTTTTAGAGACATGACGGGGAATATGACATTTTAAAACCTTGAGAGGGAGAGCAATTTTCCGAATGAGAGAACTGTGCTATTTTTCAAATCACTGCCTATTTAAATTAATAGACAGTAGAAAGACGTATTTCTGCTTGGTCTGCAGTATATAAACAGCTAGTGGTGCTTGTTCTATAATACAGAAAAAAATAGACATAGTACAATGTGATTCGTTTTTTTAATCCACTACAACTTTTGCTTTTATAAAACGGCCACCATCAGTTAATAGTGTAAGTTGGAGTATTTCACATGTATCCAAATTACCTGATAATTTGTGCTCGATTAGTTTACGCAGGCCTAGCCCCAGCTTAATGGATCATTAATTTCCAAAATATTCTACAATAATTGTATCTACCCTTAAATAAAATGCATACTAAGGTGGTCATGATCAACTTCTACCCTTTTAAAATCCTTAAAATAGTTTTAGTATTTTCACCATTGAGGTATGATAAAACGTAACTAATAACCATGTAATACTTTTTATTGGCAAAAAAGTGTCAGGCGTAAGTATTCACGATCAGTCGCAAAAAGTCAGTCAAGAAGGAAAATACAGACTAAATGCAGCCCTCCAAGAAGGTGAGGTAGTTCATGACTTCTGGAGATTTGATGTGTGATTCACTTTATAGGACGATACTCAGGATGGTAGGGGAAGTTCCACCTGGATTTTAGGTCATACTCATGATGACACATCTAGCGTGCTGCTACTGGTTTAATGTCAATGTGCTTAGTGATTTCAAGATGATCGTCATTCAGTGGCGGCCCGTCCTTTAGGGCGGAGGGGCCATGCCCCCCACCTTTTGCCCCTCATGAAGAGTGTCTGTCAGGCTGAACAAAGGTCAGCCTGACAGACACTCTCCATGTTCAGGTCAGACAGCCAGGAGCAGACATGCGCGATGTGCGCAGACTCCTGGCTGCCTGAGCTGAACTTTGCTGGGCTGAGGAGGTCACAGCTCCTATGGGTGTGACCTCCTCGGCTCAGCAAAGGTGCCTCAAGGCCCTCCCCTGGGTGACGAGGAAAGCATCACCAATTGACACTCAATCAGTCTCACTGACCCCATCCCACTCTGTGACGAGGCTGGGACCCATAGGTCAGCCAATGAGGGAAGGCAGCAGTCCCAACCCTCCTGGGACCTAGAGGCTGAAGGTGTGTGTGTGTATGTGTGTGATGTCTTGAATTGAATGTTTGGTGCGTGCGTGCATGTTTGAGTGTTATAAGTGTTGTTAATGGATGTGCATGCGTGCGTGCGTGTGTGTGTGTGAAAGAATGAGTGTGTGTGATCTTTTAAAATGAATGTTTGGTGCGTGCGTGCATGTTTGAATGCTATGAGTGTTTTTAGTGGATGTGCGTGCGTCCGTGTCTGTGTGTGAAAGAATGAGTGTGTGTGTGTGTGTGTGTGTGTGTCCCGCCCGCCTCCCTCCCTCCTAAAGCTGCCGGCCGCCACTGTTGTCATCCAAGATCGGACAAGGAGATAGATTCCAACAATAAAAGGGCCATAGTATAGCATTTTAGCTTAGAAACATATAAGGTCAGCTGATTTGTCCAAAAAGAAGGTAGTTGTAGATAATAGGCACCAAGATTAATAGTTCTCATAATAGAGAATGACCTGAAAGAATGAGTCTATAAAAGAAAAGGAAAATTACAAGGAAATAAAAAGCAAGAAGATAAACCTGGAAGGGTTACAGAATGTGCCATCTTAGAAAATACGTCAACTGTGACCATTATTACATGATAACCTTTAGACAGACATGTCAGTCAGTGATAAAACCTGTAGATTTTTTATGCCATGGAGGTACACAAATAGATTGCAACTATCCAAAGGGTCTTTCACAAGAAGCTTTACTGTGGACACAATCAGGGAAAGCACAGACATAGTTTTCAAACTACTGAATTACAGAAGTCCACCGGAAATCCCAGAGGACATAATCTACCATATACGTTTCTCTTCAAGGCTGTAGATTGCTGATTTAAGTTATATTCTAGCAATATCTTTTTGAAAGGTCTGAGTAGGTATGAACAAGTCTTGTTGTGTGAAATATAAATTTTGATGACATTCAAGAGAGGGGTCTCACAAATAATTGTATATAGTTTTTTTCTTCTCAAAGGTACTCTGGGAATCACAGACTCTCTAAAGCAGGGGTCTTGAAACGGGGGGTGCCACCCTAGGGAGACCTCAAATGATCGCCGGGGGGTGCCATGCTCTGGCCAAAAGAAGGATTATGCAGCTAAAAGTGTTTTGTTTTAAGCAGAAACATGATTATTGCATTTTAAAAAAGATAACAGAACTTAACTGCAATGTTTAAATAAGTCTAGACATTTTAAAACATTGCCAACTGAATAGAATAGTTATGAAAATTTCTGAGGGGGGCCGATGATTTAATTTTTTCCACTGAGGGGACACAGCATTAACAAGTTTGAAAACCACTGCTCTAAAGAAACAATCAGATTACACACACCATTTTATTCAGTAAGAGAAGATCAGTTGTCAACGATTCCATCTCGGAAGAGTATTTTCTACGAAGACCATCAACCAAGATATTTTGAGAGTCTGAGGCGTAGGTGATTTAAAAATCATATTGGGGAAAAAATAGTCCCGAGAGCTTGTGAACTCTTCTAACACTGCATGTTTGGTAGACTTTGCAAATCTAATCAGTCATTTCTTACTCCTGTTGCTCCCACCAGCAAATGTCTTCATTCCACTCATTAAAGTAATGAATAGTTCTCTTCACAGGTAGTATAGATATAAGACAGGTAAGATATTAAATATTCCAAGATATTCCATCATCTGATTGTACCTGTACCAGAACAGCATTCACAGCTCTTTGTGATGCATCAGTTTGGACAATGAAATGTTCTGTAGAATCAAGATATCTTGGGATGTGTGCTCGAGTGAATGACTTGTTCAGTTCTTGAAAGGCTATTTACGCTGACTGTGACCAGTGAAGCCAATTAGACATACACTCATTTGTGATGGAATGAGACCTTTGGCAAATCCTATGGGCAAAATCAGAAAAACACCAAAACTAAAAACTTAGATGCAAAATGGATTAGGTCTTTTTAACTGAAGTTGGAGAAAATCTGTGCAGAATGGTAGAAATCTTGCTCGGATCCATGGCCGGGCCCAGAACTGGCAATCTGTACCCAAGGAATTCAATGTTACTCTTTAGAAATTCACACTTTCAGGTTTCCATTGCAATGCACGTGACGTAAACATAGACAAGACTGTGATTACATGTTCCCTGCAAGACTTCAAATCTTTGGAAAAAATCTAAATATCAACTAATTACACTACCACAGATTGGTTCAAGACATCTGAGAAAATGTGAACCATGAACCTTTAGAAGATAGCCAGAGCACTGCACATCCCAAACGGCATGGCCCAATACTCAAAGTGACCAAATGGATTATGAAAGGCCATTATCCCTTCATCTCCTTCCTAAATCGCTCAAGATAAAGTGCTCCTTGAAGATCCAGCTGAGTGAAAATAGATACTCCTGGTTCTAATTCTAATATGTCTTTTATAAGTGGCAACGAGTACGTTCCTTTATAGTGATCTTGTACAAGGATACAAAGTTGATACTGAGACAAAATTATTTAGACTTCTTGGGAACAAAAATAATTGATGCTCTGGAGACACCTCATTATTATTAGGACCTTTCTGCAGATTCTTCTCAAAATATTGTTTAAAAAACTGCTTGTTCTGCCTCCAACTAGGAGTTAATTCACCCAAACCATAACATATGAGATTGCAGTAATTGCAGATTCAAATACCAGATGTGATGGAAGAGAGGGGATGTAGGTTTTTTAAATAAGCCAGAGAATCCAAGGAATCAGTGACTAGAGTTGAATTTATTTTTTTCTAAAGGGCTTCCATTAGAGAATAATAAACTTTCACAGAGTAACAGTTTTCTTGACAAAACTGGGATGGTAAAGAGAAGATTCTGATCCTCCAATTGATATTGGGGTTATGCCGTTTAAGCCAGGCTGATTCGAAATCATTGAGTAAATGGGAGATGTGAGAAACATCAAAGGAGGCTGTCTTAGTGTGGTTTCCAGTAAGTACTTTCATGGCTATTGAAAATTACTTGACAGAGCCTAAGGCAAGGGGCGAATCATTATCAGCCTGGGCCTTTTCTTAGATTTTCTTAGGTCTGAATGGAATGTGAAGTGTTCATGCCCAGGCCTTGTCTAAATTCGTTCTGCAAGCCCCTGAATTTAATAAGTCAGTCATAGAAATATTTGGTCAGTTTAGAAACTACATCCAATCAGAAATCAAAAATGTACATGGGAAGGTTCTGGCTTGGGAGTGTGATCCACTCAGGCTAGGGAATTGTTAAAAATCATCCTGCCCACCCTCACATTGGAAGGGCTTTAAAAATTATTTGACTTCTTTATCTTCTTATAGCACAGTCTCTGACCAAATGATCTGAGTCATCACAATACAGCCATAGCCCAGCCTTCCTTCCCTTTTCCGTTTCTTTTTCCATTTCAGAGAGAGGGCTGCAAGCTGTGCCACTTTGCATGGGCTCTTCAGTGGAACTGGGACATTGGTTCAACTCACAAGGAAGAAAGGGCTGTGTTATAGCAGGCATCCTTGACATGGGTTGTCCCCTAATGTTTTGCTTTCAACCTTACTGTTTTGCTGTCTTTGTTTTAGTTAACACAGCCACTGCTTAAGTGATTGTGCTCTCTCCTTACAATTCTTTAAAGTCTTGGTAAAATTGGCCTATACCCAGTTGGTATGTTTAATTTACTTCTAAGACCCTAGTACAGTGGCACTAGCTGTGCCCAGGGCAAGTAAATTAAATGTTACTAGTGAGTCTGCAACACTGATTGTGCCACCCACTTAAGTAACACTTTAAACATGTTTCAGTTCTGCCATTGCAGTCTGTGTGTGCAGTTTTAAACTGCCAGTTCAATCTGGAAAAACAAACCTTTTGCCAGGCGCAAACCATACTTTTTAATACATCTAAGTTATCCCTAGGGTAGGCAACTGGACAGCCCTTGGTAGTGAAAAACTCTTACATTTGTTTTCAGTACTGCAAGGCCCCCTTCTCTTATAAGATAATATTGTAGTTCCTTATTACTTTTAATAATCTGTAACTTCCAAATGGGAACAATTAAACAGCTCATGTTTGGTGTCCTTAAAATTGTAATGGGAAATCCTCTCTCATGCTGAAGTCCATTTTTAAGCCACAATTTTCAAATGCCACTTTTAGAAAGTAGGCATTTTTCCTGCCTTAGGCTTTTAGTGCCTGCAGCCTGTCTTGAGGTGACTTGACTGGCTGCAGCTGACAGTTGGGTTTTGTGTATTCCTCCTAGATAACCACACAAAATAGAGATCTTACGTGTGCCTGGATGGTCCATTACTTTCAGGATGGGAGGGCAGACCTGGGCATAGCCCTACTTACATTTGAATAGGCTATGTCCTGCCTCATTACAAAGGCTGCTTACCCCCTGTAGTTAGTCTGGAGCCAGTGCAGGGAAGGCAGGATGCATGGGGGCTTCAAAGAGAAACCTCTGAAAGCTTTTCCCACTTCAAAGGAAGGCCCAGGTATAAATATTGGTCCCCAACACCAACTCTTCAGTGTCCTCCTGGACCTAGATGATCTGCCAGGAAGAAGTATTATTCTGCTGCTGAAAGGACTGCCATTCTGCCAGACTGCTGCTCTGAAGGTCAGCCTTCCTGCTGTGCTGACCTGCTGCCCTTTTGCCATAGTGAGAAGGACTAGATCTGCATCGGTTGAACCCAGGACCTCAAAGTGACTGCAAGGGCTAGTTGGCTGGCCTCCTGACTAGAGTCTCAGGGGCAGAAGGCTCTGAGAACCTTGAACCCAGCCCCTTGACTCTACCGTCTGTTAATTTTATCCTGCCAAGTGGTGCTACCCTAGTCTAAGACCCTTGAAGTGGGCCTGACGGTACTCTGCCAGCTCATCTGTGGATCCAGCAGAACCAATGTGTCACCTCTGCCACACAGCACAATCCCAAGCAGAACTGACACATTACCCCCTGCTGAAAGGGTTCTTTAAGTGCAAGGACTCCGCATTGACCTCACAGCCCGGATCGGAACCATTGCTGTGTAGGAGGCTGGCCCTCTATGTAGTGTGCAAAACTAGGCACACTGTGCAGAGGGTCCAGGCAAACACACGTTGGTTTCCAGGGGGTAAAATTTAGACCACCTAAAGCTTCTATTTTTAAGGTAGATGGTTGAGCAGTTAGGCTAATCCAGGAGATGTGCTAAGTATTTGCTGTACTCACAAATCCAACCATGCACCACACACACTAAATGAATAACTCAAGTCCAGAATTTATAAAAAATACTTCATACTTTTCTTTAATTTTTAAGACTAAAATCTTTAGAATATGTTAAGTACTTTTTTAGTTATGACTTTTTGAAGTTTTAATAAAGTTAGTCTTTCTGTGCATAATTACGCACCATAGGAATCAATAGGCAGTCACTTTTAAAAATGCATCAAAAATCGTACAGTCGGGTCACCGGTCTCTTCTTCTCTTGCAGGGTGGCCGGAGTTGTTGGTGGGCACACTGTGCCAGCTGGAGAGCTTCCGGCAGCTCCCAGTTCCAGTGTGAGCAGCATTGGAAAACCTCTTGTCAAAGGCACAGAGCCACCTGGAGGGGCCACTTGGAAAAGGAGATGTTTGCAGATTTAAAGTTGTTGCCTGGGGGTCCCCTTGGGCTGTTGAGGTTGCAAGAGGTTGGGGACCAGGGACACATAGCAGATCCTGCGATTGCAAGGCTCAGGGTGGCCAGGTGCAGGGCATTTTGGAGGTCTTGGAT
Organism: Pleurodeles waltl; assembly: GCF_031143425.1. Lineage (NCBI taxonomy): Eukaryota > Metazoa > Chordata > Amphibia > Caudata > Salamandridae > Pleurodeles > Pleurodeles waltl. Next base: position 834,309,558 of record NC_090440.1, read on the forward strand.
GCTGTGCTCAAAGGGGCCCTTTTGAGCTGGAGGTAAGTCTTCTTCTTGGGGTCCTGTAGGACATCACTGGTTCTCTGTTGGGAGGTCCAGGATGTCCCTGAAGTCCCTTAACTGGGGTTTCCTCCTGGTTCAGTTGCAGCTCTGGGGAGCTGTTTTTGAAGATGTTTGACGTGCATTGGTCAGCACATGGGGATTGCCACAACTCAGCCACCGGAGGGTGCTGTGCCACCAAACTGGCCACACTTGGAGGCCTCATCTGGACTGTCGCTGGTGTGTCATTGGGTCTGGCTGCGAATTCCGGTTGAGGAGATATCATCCGGTCGGTGAAGTGTCCCTCACCGGTTTGCAGGTTCCTTGCAGGTTCCTTTGGTTTCTTGAGTGGTGACTCAACTCAGGAGGGGGATCTTGGGCTATTTGCAAACCCTGGAGGTCAGCTCCTCCGCATTGGCGATTGTCAGGACACTGGTGAAACTAGCAGGGGTCTTGGAGCCTCTTCTGGTGCAGCAGGTCCTCTGTTCTCGTCTTGGCAGGTTCTTTGGTGCGGTATTCTTTTCTTCCAGATGAATCTAAAATCTTGGTCTAGGGGAGCCCACTAAATACTGAATTTAGTGTGCATTTTAGGGGTGATCTGGTAGTGTCCAATGGGACTCTTATCTTTGGGTGGCTACACCCACTACAGTTACCACTTACTGTGGGAAGGGTCACTTCTCTAAACCCTATTGGATATATTCCTACCATCCACCATGGAGGGAAATGAGATGGAGGGTCCACTTCGCCTGCAAGCTCCTAGGGGTAGTGCATGCTCAGTGAGGCCACTCGTCCTACTCTTTGTGTGATTTCCCGCCTTTGCTCCCTCCAAAAGTGGGGGTTTGCAAAGAGGAGACCATCTGCTCCTAGCAGCAGGACTGGGGATCGAGTTTCAAGGGCGGTAGCCCTTTGAAGTTCACTGCCAGGGCAGTGCACATTCCTGAGGGAGGGGGTGTTAGCTCCTCCACCCACAAAGGGCATTGTTTTACGAACCAGTGAGACAGGGCTCCCCCCAGGTTTGTATATTGGCTGTCTGGATGTGGCAGGCTTGCTGGATCCAGAAAGCAACCATGCGAGGATAGTTAGTTTTTGCAGGGGGGCACCTCTAAGGTGACCTAGGGTATATTTTATAATAAATCCAGTACTGGTACCAGTTTGGATTTATCATTCTGAGTTGTTTGATACCAAACAACCCAGGGTTCCGAGTAGCCATCATGCAGCAGGGAAACTCGTGTTGACCAGTGTCCAGTACATATATTAAAATGGCTGCTCTGTTCACTCACTATTTCCCAGGTTTGGCAAGGACACAGTGGGGGCATATTACTCATGCAATTATGCCCTCACATACAGTATGGTGCACCCTGCCTTAGGGCTGGATGGCCTGCTGGAGGGGTGACTTACCCATAACATATGCAGTGTAGGATGAACAGGGCACACAGGGAGGGTGTCATGTTGAATTTGCATTTTAGGTTTGCACCAGGACGCTCAGCCTGCTATGGCAGTGCTGGGAGCATCTGGATGCATGGCCCTTGAGGGTAGCACAATCAGTGCTGCTTCCCTCAGGGCCTTTCCCATAGTACCCATGACCTGGGTACCTATGTCCCTTTTACTAGGGACTTATAGTGGTGTCTAAAGGTGTATCCAATCACTTTTACAATGTCTTAGGGAAAGAACACTGGCACTGGGAACCTGGTTAGCAGGATCCCAGTGCACTCTAGTCCAAGTTTCATTAGCCACCAGGCAAAAAGTGGGGGGGTTACTGCAGTAAGGTGCCAGTCTCTCACACGCTGTGTGAAGCTTCCTGAGGTAAGGCCTTGCATTGCAAATCTTTTGTCGTCTGTCACATAAATGAAGACGCAGGTTCTCACATAGCAGCCTCTCAGCTCTTCAGAACAGACGCATAGCCTTGACTGCATGATGCATCCTTGACTCTAGGCTTTACATCGCAAACCCTCATTAACAGAATCCTCAACAACGATGCAGGACTTTGCATTGCAGCACCTCGGAATGGACAAATCACCTCAGCTGCGTGATGCATCCTCGACCTGGGACTGCACAACGCTCTGTAGCAGGATTTGAGGTATTCTTGTTCCACGGGCCTAACTGGGCTTTGTGCTTTTGGCACTACTTTCACTTAAATCTTTAAAATTGCATGTCTCCAGTTCTTCGATTGGATTTTTACCAATTTGGAATTTTTATTTATTAAAAGTTACACTAATATTCAAAGTTTGTATGGGATTTTCCTTGTGTGGTATTTTCACTTTATTGCTGTTTTTAGTGCTGCATAAATACTTTACACATTGCCTCTAAGTTGAGCCTGACTGTTCTGTGCCACGCTAACAGAGAGTTGAGCACAGGTTAATTTAGGATTTGCTAGTACCTCACCCAGACAAGAATTGTGGTTGCTGCTTGAGTAGGGGCCCTACTCCAACCAGTAACCTTATTTCTCACAGGCTGTATCCTTCTTCAAGCCCGTTGGCCTTCCCACACTAGGAGTTTCTCGCATGCATGATCTATCATCATAGTCAATTCAATCAACTTGTGTAGAGTCTTAGGACTTGGAGACTTTCCAGGCTCTTTCTCAATCTCTTCTCTGAGTACTCTATGTAACAATGTCAAAAGATTGTTCTTGACTTAAGTGGTCTATTAAGCAAGTTTGCAGAAATTGGTCACTCACAAGAAGACATCCATGCTTTCCTGAACAAGGTCACAGAGAGCTCCTTATGTAGACAACTCTCATTCAGAAGATTCAAATATATCCTTGAACTAATTAAAAAAAGAGCTCAATATTGTTTAGACAGGGATCATTTGCAGACGACTATTGTGTTGCCCAGGACCGGACCGTTAATGAGCTTATCGCGAATTATACTTTGACTTTGTAGGTGGAAAACTTGCCAGCCAACAAGGCAAGATGCCCCATCACGTCATTGGAAAATTCTTGTAGGTTGACTGAATCCTCAGAGAAGCAAGGCAATGCAGGACTTACTGCTGGAATATTATTAAACATATTTCCGGTGTCTATTTTTGTGCTGCATACTCTGCCAGGAGATTAAGGTTATTTTCACTCTATTGGTGCAAAACTGTGCCCATACATAATTTGTGGTCCATGTTGTCTCTGCTTAAAATTATTTTTGGCTTTACAACCTGTCACTGTCTGAGCACTGCGATGACTCTTTTTTTAAGGCTTAGCCTGTTGGAGGAAAAGGCGATGCCCCCCAGTAACCCCTTTTCTCTGCACAGATGTAACACATGAAGGCGCTTGGTGTCTGTAACAAAAAATTTCAGCTCAGGAAGAAAAAGCCTCAAAGGTATAAAAAATTTATTTAGTCACAGCAGTGGGGTAACAAAACTTGAGGGGACCTGGCAAAGTACTAGGAGGGGCCCCCTCCCCCGGACAGGGGCCTGCCGGTGCACTGTGTTCTGTGCTGAAGGCCCCCCCTGGAGCTTGCACGACCCCTCCCACCCCCTCCTCCGCACGGGCTACTACTGAGGGGGCCTTTTTTATGCACTGAGTTAAATGTAAGGCTTATCGAGAAGGATCACGTACAATTCAGATGAATCCTGGAGAAAGAACAGGCTTCTCAGGAAGAAAGCATTAGCAGGGATTGCACAAGGAACAACAGGACGGAAGTGCTGAGCAACCAGTATCAGAAAGCTTGGCCTAGTATGGGCCTTTTATGCCAGGTTAAAGTAATGGAAGTGAGGGGCTTTTTCTCTGAATAGAGGGCGACAGTCAGCAATGCCTATAATCTTATAGCCTTTTTTCTCTTCTCTTTGTTTTATCCTTGCTAACAAATTAGTCTAATATGAGTTAGAAAAAGGCATTTTTTGTTGTAAATTCCTAATTTTGTACATCATGTTTATTTCGCCATCCCTACCCTTCAAAATTGGACCTTGCTCCGAAATTCGCATTGTGTCTTTTAAATCAAGTCTAGATTCTGCCTGTTATAAATATTTTATATTGATCCTCAGCTGCTGCCTTCAGATTAAAAACGATTAATTCATCCTTGACGGTTTTAACCTCTCTTTACAACCCATGCCAAACAGCAGCATTTAACACAACTCCTAATATGCTCATTTCAAAGCAGAGACTTTAAAATGTCGTTTGTTACCTGATTTAATAGCTAATAAAAAGAAATCACTTTTTTATATCGCATTAGTAGAAAGATGTATAAACTCAATTATTTTTAACCAAAATGCCTAGAATTGTTTATGAGATTGTTCAATTCCAACAAAACGAAATTTTACCATCAGGTGTTTGCAATGACGGTGTTTCTGTTCTGTTTTGAAAACAGTTCATTTTCCTAGGTAAAAACGTGTATGTTTGTGCCCAATGGTCGGTGCTTCTTTTCTAGCTATCCCAAGCCATTAAGACACAGGGCCACATTACAATTTATCATATGTGGTAAATACCATTATTGCTGGATTCAGTGTTATATACCTACCACCTTTTCTGAGTTTGTAACTTAACACTGAGCCATAACCTGTAGGATCAGATTTTACCACATCAACTTCTGCATGTTTCGTATTTTTCTTGCACTTCTTCATCTGAGGAATTGCAGTGGGTTTGACCTGCTCGAGACTTTCAAGGGTAAACTGTACTGGTGTGATAATTATCACACAACTCTAATTCCGATCCCCGTGGAAACTTTTTTTGCCCAGGGATCGGAATTAGCTCATAACCTGACAAGATGGGGGTTAAATTCTGATCCCTGAAGAAACAGGAGTTGTGCAGACTACTGGTACTTACTAGGTAGGTGAATACCTTAGCCCAGCCGTCCCTCTTATAATCGGCCTATGAATAGTTATTTGGCTAAAATACACTAACTACCAAGATCACCATAGCCAGGCTCAGGCACGTACAGAACTACACTCCTGCGCATCCTTTCTCTGCTACTGACTCCAGGATGTAATAAACTGAAAGACCAAAAAACTATTGAGTACGGTGGGAGACAAAGAAAATGAACGGCTGATGCATGAGGTGTATTCTCCAATGGTGCAGATGCCAGTGACTGAGGTGAGAATGCACAATCATCTCATCTTCTCAGTCTGTTACCACAGAAATCTATCATGCACTATGGTCTGGCACCAGGAAATTACTTATCGATTCATTTGTTGGTTGAATTATTTATTTATTTGTTGGTTTGCTTGCTTTTTTGTTTGTGTTTTTATTAATTTATGAGTACAATTAACATCTCGTAAAGAAAATAACGGGGTGGAAACTAAATGTACTACTAGTGCCAGAAATCTGGTAGAGGATGAGTATGACAGGAAATTCATGATATGATGGGAGCAATTCAAATTATCATTCCCCAGCCTACTAAAGCAAGGCCATTTATGTATTTCAGTTAAGCTAAAGTTTATTTTAAATGATTTTACTAGAAGTCTTACAGCACTTCCAAGGTAGAACATAATCTGGAAAGCTCCTCAAAATGCAGGAGTGCTCATGCTTCCGGCAAATTCAAAGTGTATTTCGGATTGTTTTCAGAATTCATATGTTCATATCCTTGGCACAAAGTACACTTTAACCATTAGCATTGATTTTTGTATATTAATTCGTGAGTCACGATCAACAGTTTTATTATGATTCTGTATCCCCCGAATCTAAGCATATTGCAGCAGTGCTGTTATTTTACAAATCCCGAGCAATTAGGTAACCACGCGACTTGAGCACCCCTGCTGTACAGTGCAAAGGAGTTCTCACGGCAGAGGAGCGAGGGGATTGATATGGCAGAGGGTAGGCTGCTCCAATTCGGCTTCAGGCCTCCTATGAACTGTTTCAGGCCACACTTCTTTGCTGTGGGCCTCAAGAGCCCTGCCCCTGCCAACATGTTCCCTCGTAATTCCCTGTCAACAGTCACTGCCACCAAACACTACACCACATACACACTGCCCCGACACTGCCTCGTCCCTCCTTCCCTTCAGCAGACACACATTTCCCGATGCAGGTTATCCTTCCCAAGCAGTGCTTAATTTGTAAACAAAAACGTGCCGGTGCCCAAAGCCCACCTCTGAAATATGCGGCTGCTTCAATTAAATGTGCGAACACGGAATACTCAAACGCGTAATCCTGAAGCCATCACGGGCCTCTTTAATCCCCTCCCTGCCCCTACGGCTCACTCCTGCAGCTCTCTGCTCTCTCCTTTAGTGACACTTTTTTGTTTTTCTCTTCCTCCGCGTTTCCCAAATGTGTCTTTTGATCGCAATAAATGCTTGAGGCCAAAAATTAAGCGCCGGTCCTAAAAAATAAGTGCCTGGTACTCCTCACCAGAAATAACAAGCACAAATTAAGCACTGTTCCCAAGAGACCTCCAGTGGCAGAAAGTCAATGCAGTGGGATAAGCAGAGTATTTCATTTCAGACAGAGTAAGACCTTTGCCTGGATTTTGTCAAGAAGCGTCCAATACTTAAGTTAAATCCTCCCTTCTTTGGAAACAACCACAAAGGATTCAATTTGGACCCAGCCATCCTTCCTTTGAAATACTGGAAAGGAGATATCCCTGACACACTATTAGGTCCATTTCTGTTTTCCCATAATGTATCCCACAAGACAAATGTGACTGGTAATTTCCTCTCTAAAGCAGTTGTACACTGGCCCTGACCAGTTAATTCATTTTCTCAACCTAGCCATTAGCTTGACGAGCATAGAGAGCAGTACGATAATGGTTATTGGGCAGATACTCTCCACATAGTAACTGAATGCACACAAGCTGTGACCCACTTTGACGTGTAATCCATTAAAACAAGGACAAATCGTTCATTAGGTGGCAACAAATCAAAAAGGTCCTTCCAAATCCAACCCCAATTTACAGGCTCATCAAGAACATAAATCCGAGAGTGGGGCTGTCCTAAACACTTTGGTCTTGTCAATGCTAGCACATTGCACAGAATCCCATCCTTGTCGCCACTTGTCAAGATTTGTCCAATAATTATTAAGTTAAATCCTTTACTGCATCCACCTCAAGCCAGTACTAAACTCAGCCTCCAGATCAAGATATCTCTTCTCTATCTGTCCCAGCAAGAATCCTCCCACATCAAGATTCTGTCTGATGACTCTTTGCAATTAAAGGGACAGGAAGTTATAAACACTAGGGACCAGCTTTAGAGTTAAGGGGGTCGGTGACAGATACCCCATCTGTAGTATTACTATCTCCATAGGCTATTATGGGATCGTAATATGGTGGACAGGATAGTCTCCATGTTTGTGACAGATTAACCCCCCTCTGCCGAACTCTCTATCAGGCCCTAAATTACAGCAGATTTGTTGATGCAAAGTATCTGAATTCTGATTCTAAAATGCTAGAGGCTTACCAGTAATACACCAACTGCATGCTTCTAATCCTCATTAGAGTGAGTCATACTCTTTCTCATCACAGTTCTTACATTATAAAGGATGAACCAAATCCAGGAAATCAATATGCATGATAAATCTTTAAATGTAGCAAAACATTTCAACTCATTATCTTGCTCTTGGAACACAAATGTATGATCTTTCTGTCTGTCCTCTTACCTCCAATATCCGACCAGTGGTCAAAGACACTATTACCCAGTGGGGTATCAACTCAACAGCCAAAGCCACAAATAACATACAATTCCAGGAAAAAAGTGTTTCAAGAAACCCAAAACCAGTACCTACAAGGACACAAAGTTAACTTATCAAATTATTAGGGCTTAGAAAGCATGAAACTATGTTCAAGGGAGCGAGAAAGGAGAGGTCTCAAACAAAGGCACATTTAACCAGGCCATACAGAAAATATTAGAGCCATCTGCAAACAACATCTTACCAACTGAGACAAAGTCAGATTGTGGAGAAGATTAAAACAATCCATTGGAAATACTACTGCTTGAGGGACCCAGCAAAAGAAGAAAGTTAATATCAACGTACAACTGAACCAAGGAGAGAGAAAATTGTCAAACCTACAACATAAGAAATTATTCATTGCCCAGAAAAGTGACTAGGAAGAAGACAAGGCTATCTCCTTTCCTCAACCCGCCACCAAGGTACCCACGAGGCAACCTTCATAGACTGTCAGAAATGGTTCTAAACAACAGGTAACACAAGCGACACATGATTCTAGGTAACATGACTACTTTGCTTATTAGCACAGAAAAAGAAAGAAATTGCACCATACTTACTTTCTGTTTTTTTCACCTGTGGCTTTATGCTACATCCTTTTCTTTAAGAACTGGATAGATATGCCCTTCTGGACTTCGAGGTGTTGCATCATTTGGTAGCTGTGCGCCACACAGAACCTAGCCTCCTCTGCTGTGATCCTACCTGCTTGTGTTAGCAGAGGTGTGAGCAGGATTCAGGGTTCTCGTACACACATTGGCCATTGGCAGGAGGCTTGATGTAGGGTGCGTCTTTACACCACATATGGAAATGGGGGTAGCTGGAATACCCTGCTGTACCTGTGGCACTTTTCCATCATTGTTGCACTGGGCTCCGGCGATGGGGTCACCTTGGCCATAGGTCTATGGGGGGAGGAGGACCCATGCACACCCACTTTCTGTTAAAAGATAATAAATAAGGGTGCATAGACCCCTGGGGTCTGGGTCCTCCCTTGGGGGATTTCATAGCAGAGCACTACAAATTCCATTCTCTGCCATGCCCCTTGGAGAAACAAGCTTCTCTGGCTGCTCTCTCCTGCCCTGTAGGACTAATTTTGAAAAGGGAGGTGTCTGTTTTGCATTTGGCGGTGAGATCTAGTTAACAGAAGGAGTTTTTCCAGGCCCTCTGTCTTCTAAATGTACTTCTTCATTTGGTGCTGGGTTTTAAGTGCCCCATTGTCCTTTGTTTAGGCTTGTGGTTCCTGTTTCTGCCCAGGGGCTTCTTCCACCGCACTTCTGCAGTCCACCAGCAGGGTATCAATCCTGCGGCACTTCCCTGACCCATGGCTTTGGGCATCTTGCAGGACACCTGTGTGGCATTGGAGTCAGTGGCCCTCTTTCCCGATGGAGGTCTCACAGCTGCAGGATCAATCCACAAACAGTCCAGGGAAACCCCAAGAGTCACCCCATGCAGGTCCATTTCTCTACTGTTTTTCAGAGACTATAGGGGGGCAGCACCTCTGACCCAAACAAAACACTCCTACTTTCTGGGTGCCAATAGGAGTCAAAATTCTTAAGATCATCTTTTCTTTGTGGGGTACATGTTTACCCTAGGATTAAATCCGGACCAGTCTCTCTAAGCCTACATAGGCTGAACCTGTGCTGTAGCATGGATTCCAATCATAATTGGTGAATCAGTAAAACACACAGGCTTTTCAGTAATCATTACATATGTACACTATAAATGCCCTCTCTCGTTACAGGACCTACACACGTTGGCACCAATCCATGAAGGGTCAATTCTGTGGTAGCAGGCTGAGTTAGACAGTACTCTCATAGACTCAGCACGCACATTTCTGCTTACATGTTTGTGAGTAACCAGCACAGAGCCTCGATCCTAACTGCACAGCAGCCTTATCCTATGAGAGGACACTGGTAGTTAGCATTCTCAAACCATTTCCAAAGAATTTACTGGGAATGGACAACAGTTGGAAAGACTCACTCACACTAAAAGTCCAAAGAACAGTTTTTCAAAAAGCAATTCATTTATTTAAATGATAAATACATGTCCCCAAAAATGACTCAAACTCTTACATGGCAGGAAGGATATTACAAGCCCTAGATATGATAACTATAACCCAGATTTTTACCATATGGCTTGAGCTTGTCACAACATTAATATAGTCTGGATAACTGCCCATTTAGACAAGCTGCTGAGAGGGAAAGCCTCCTTTCCTCTAAGGCATTTACACATGATTGAAACCAAGGAAAGCTGGCAACAGATTTATAGATTTGGCATTAATCCTAGCCAAAAAAAGCACAGCCATGCACTGGTTGGCAGAGATTGGCAGTATAACTACAGATAGGTCAGATATGGAAGTCTTACTCTACACGCACAGGGAAAGAGAGGCCTCCATAGCAGAGCATTTGTCTACCTTTGGGATGAAATACTTCCACATTTGGAGACTCTCAACACAGAGCAATAAGTTTAATGTAGTAAAAGTGAGTGAAAAACTATATGTTAGAAATGACAGGCCTGAGACATGGTTAAGGGGCTATTTATGTGGGTGGCACAATAAGTACTGCAGGCTCACTAGTAGCATTTAATCTACAGGCCCTGGGCACATATAGTGCACTTTACTAGGGACAGATAAGTAAATTAAATAAGCCAATTGGGTATGATCCAATGTCACCATGTTTTAAGGGAGAGAGCATATGCACTTTAGCACTGGTTAGCAGTCCTACAACCAGCAAAAACAGTGTCAAAAAGTGGAGGGAGGCAGGCAAAAAGTTGAGGGTTACCACCCTAATGCTGTCAGGTCTAACACTATATGTATGGAACTTCCCCTCAAATACCCCCATCAGTGAAAATTACACATGCCTTCGAAGCCCTTAGGACTTTTGTTAGTAAATTAAATCACACCTTTTTTTGTTATTTGATCTAATCAGGTTAATATACGTTATATGCCTCCAGCTTACCGTACCTCATTATTGATGACCATGCATGTTGTAAATAGGAGACTTTGATTAGGATAAATAATTACAATTTTGAAAGTGTGCATTTTATGTTATCTGTAAGTGCAAATTTATTGAGCAAACGTCATTATAAATTGAAAACAATAAACAGATTAAAAAAACTATGAAAAAGGGAAGTTTATCTAATTCAATCAAACTGGAATATGCATTACCCATTACTAAAGGCCTGATTACGATCTTGGTGGACGAGGCTACTTTATCACAAATGTGACAACTATCCTCTCTTCCGTATTATGATCCCATTATATCCTATGGAGATCGTATTATGACGGACAGAATACCAATCATGTTTGTGATGGAGTATTCCATCCACCAAGATCATAATCAGGCCTTAAGTGAGGTATTACAGAGCCTATTCAGGATGTCCATGACCTCCGACATTTAGAGAAGGAGTTCTCCTGTCCTGCCCACACAGACAAACAAGGGCTCATTAACCACTGGAATCCTGAAATAAAATTGCCTTATCCAAAGTCTGAAGAATACGGAGCTCAAACATGAAGCAGCTCAAAATATAAATGTTTATAGTCAGGAAAGACAATGTCATTGAGAGGAAACCTACCAGAAGTTATTATAACAAACTGGAGGGATTAATTCTCCATCAATGATTTTTAGTATGGGTTAAATCAATGCAATTTCATAGGTGTAACGTAAGCCCCTGCAGCTCCTCAAGTTTTGTTACAACAATGTGCCATGTATCAAGTACATTTTAGTAGGTTTTTGTCAGACTACTGAGAGACTTCAAAGAACGACCATTTTCATCCACAGTACTGCCTGGAATCGAAATGTATAAAGGTACACTCATGATTCCAGTAAATTAGATAAACTTCTTTACTTTTACAGGGGTCACACTTTTGGTGCACTTTAAAAAAGTTGATAATAAATGAGAATACAATTCAGGTAAAGTTGTTGGCACAGATGAGGGTGCATATATAACTATTAGCATAGATGAATTTTATACCTATTGGGGTGTGATGGTTGCCCGGAAACTTTCTTGAATCACATACAAGGAACAATGTAACTGAATGTTACATTGAGCAACTGAGTGTATGGTTCTATTGAGGCAGTTTATTAAAAGCTATGACGTTTCTCTCGCTGCAAAAAGCATACAAAGCTAACATAAATTTCTTCTGTTTTTAATGGCTATCACATATTGGTAATGGATTGTAAGTTCAACTATAACATTTTTATAGGGATACATAGAAATCTGCTTTATTGCTCCCTAAATCCTCAGTACAAACAGCTGTCCCTTATCAAATCTAGTGAAGCCACTCATATTTAGGTTTTATTAAAGTAGAAAACTAATACTGCAGGCTCAGTGCTAGCTGTTTGACTCAGTGAACGATTACAGAGAAAAGGCCTGATCTAATGTAAGAAGTATGAAAAAAACTGAGAGAAAGATACAAAATAACACTTTGTGAAAAACAGAGGTTGTGTTTCATTCCTGGGATTTAAAGTGCCTACAAATAGTAGTTCAATTGATTATTTGAAGGAGCAGGGTAAGAAATACATAGAGGGGAAGAACATGTATATTTGAATAACTTTGATGAGACTGAGCCTGGTATACTGATTTGCTTTGATAGGCTTTCTCAGATCAATCATTTAAAAGTATAGATGAGCTTAAGATATCACTAGGACACACACATGGACAATGATATAGATTAGGAAGGAAAGGAAGGACAAGCAACTTTGTACAGGCTGAAGAGACTGTTGAACAGATGATGCTGGCATATACAGTGTTAAAGATATAAAAGATGGTCATTGTGTGACTGTTGTTAGTAGTGGCAGCTGGTGACTTTTGAAAGTGACAGGAGTAAAAGTTGTTGAAAAGGGCGAGGGAGTGAGCCAATAGAGCAAGTACAGCTGCCAGTGGCGATGTTAAGGGGTGCTTCCCACCAAGAAAAAACATGAAACATACAGAACAAAATGGTGCACATTTTGAGGAGGATTTTGGTTTAAAGACAACATATTGGAAAGACAGTTCTGAAAGGCTGCTCTTGAAATATTTACAAACCTGAAAGATGAAGGCTAGCAGCTGAAATTAGAAAACATCACTTCCATTGCAAGTGTTATTGTGACTTTTTCTGTTTCCTTCGTTTTATTGTGCCTTATTTTGTTTCAAGCGTATTTTGTGCCTTATTGTCACTTTTGCTGTTTCCATCGTATTATTGTGCCTTATTTTGTTTCAAGCATATTTTGTGCCTTATTGTGACCTTTTTCTGTTTCCTTCATTTTATTGTGCCTTATTTTGTTTCAAGCGTATTTTGTGCCTTATTTTGGTTCAAGTGTATTTTGTGCCATTTTGCCCCCTGTGCACTCCGCTGCTTGAGCCTTCCTGCTGCTGCGTCTCTGCGGCCCGCCCCCCTCGCACCCCCATTCGCTCCCGCCTCCCAGATGCTCCTCCCTCCCTCCACCCTCCTCCCTCCTCCCTTCTTAATGGCAGTCGCGCCACTGGCGTGCCGGAGGCCCGCCATAGGCAAGCCCATCTGTGCCCGTCCGCGCCTGGACCGTGCCCAGCGCCAGTCCCCCTGGCCCGCAGCCCTCCCACACCTCCAGACGCCATTACACCGCACCCTCGACCCAGGACGCTCTTCCACCTGTTTCCAGTCCACCCCTAAGACCACCAAAGGACCCTTCACATGCCAAGTCTGCCAATTCACCTTCACCCTAATGCGCCACGACAGACCTGCCAACAACCACCTTAACTGCACCTCAACACCCGCTCCATCCACAAACACGCCATCGAACTTTGGGACCTGCTGACCTCCATATCACCAGACATCGCCTTCCTCACTGAAACCTGGACAAGTTCGGCCTCTGAACCCGACATTGCCATCCCTGAAGGCTACAAGATTACCAGGAGGGACCGCACCAATAAACCAGGAGGAGGAATTGCAATAGTCCACAAAAGCACCATCAAAGTCATGACCAGCACCCACAACACCTTAAACTCCGCCGAACACCTTCACTTCAACATCCACGTCAACGCCAACACCACCCTCAAAGGAACACTGATCTACAGACCTCTGGGCCCCCAAGCACAATTCTGCGACACCATCGCCAACATCGTCAGTGCCAAGGCCCTCGCCTCAGCAGATTACATCCTCCTCGGCAATCTGAACTTCCATCTAGAAAACAACAACGACATCAACACCAACCACCTACTGGACAACCTCACCAACCTCAGCTTCAAACAACTCATCACTTCACCCACTCACACCGCAGGCCACACACTTGACCCCATCTTCGCCGCCAACAGCCACGTCTCCTTCAGCCACACCACCGAATTCAGCTGGACAGACCACCGCTGCATCCACTTCTTCTACCAGAAACCAGCTACCCACCACCACCACACACAACCCCCCGACGCAACTGGAGCAAAATCTCAACAGAAGAACTGATCTCCACCCTCGCCCAGAACCCACCGCCAAGAACCACGCACCCCGACACAGCCGCTACCAACCTGCATCGCTGGCTAGCAGACTGCTCCAACATGCTCGCACCGCTGAAAAAACCCCTTAAACACCCTGCACAGCACCAAACCCAGCTGGTTCACTCCAGATCTAAAAAACTCCAAATGAGAATGCTTCAAAAGAGAGAAGGCCTTGCGCCTAGATCCCACCAAACACAACCACATCGCACTCAAGGACTCCATCCGCAAGCATCGCCAGCTGATCCGCACCACTAAAAGGACCCACTTCAAAAAACGCTTAGACAACAACGCCCACAACAGTAAAGAACTCTTCGGCATCATCAAAGATCTCTCATGCCCCAGGACCTGCTCCAGCGATCCCACTCCCACAGACAAGTTCTGCAACTCCCTCGCCACACATTTCCGCCACAAGATAGAAGAAATCCACGACAGCTTCAACCCCAATCAGACCACAGACACCCTCATACCTGACGCCTCGAACAACACCAACCTCTTTCACACCTGGACCCCTGTCAACATAGATGATATCGCACACATCATGGCCTCCATCCACCCTGGATCCCCAGCGGGCCCCTGCCCCCACCACATTTTCAACAAGGTGAACAACATCATCGCCCCCCACCTCTGTGACACCATCAACAGCTCCTTCGAGTCAGCCACCTTCCCGGAAATCTGGAAAAACGCAGAATTCAACGCACTATTGAAGAAGCCCAAGGCAGACCCTGATGACCCAAAGAACTACCTGCCGATCTCCCCCTCCCCTTCCCGGCCAAGGTCATCGAAAAAGTCATCAACGCCCAACTCTCCCGTTTCCTAGAAGACAACAAGGCGCTCGACACCTCCCAATCTGGTTTCAGAAAAAATCACAGCACGAGACCACAATCATCGCTGCCACTGACGACATAAGGACCATGCTCGACAAAGGCAAAACCGCAGCACTCATCCTGCTGGACCTCTCTGCAGCCTTCGACACGGTATGTCATCACACCCTACGGACACGGCTCTACAACGCTGGAATCCGCGACAAGCCTCTCAACTGGATCTCTTCACTTCTCACCGGCAGAACCCAGAGAGTCTGACTTCCGCCATTCCTGTCAGAGGCCTCCAGGATCATCTGTGGCGTCCCCCAGGGATCCTCCCTCAACCCAACACTCTTTAATGTCTACATGGCCCCACTCGCCAACATAGCACGAGAACACCAAATCAACATAGTATCATACGCAGACGACACCCAGCTGATCCTCTCCCTTACGAAAGACCCTACAACCGTGAAAAACAACCTCCACAATGGACTTCAAGCCATCTCCAGCTGGATGGAATCAAGCCACCTCAAACTTAACACCGATAAAACGGAGGTCATCATCTTCGGCCCCAACCCCTCAGCATGGAACAACTCCTGGTGGCCCAACTCTCTAGGTACCGCACCCTCGACCACCACCCACGCACACAATCTGGGTTTCTTCTTGGACTCCACTCTCAGCATGACTCAGCAGGTCAACGCAATCTCCTCCTCTCGTTACAACATTCTCTGCATGCTCCGAAAGATCTTCAAGTGGATCCCCGTTGAAACCAGAAAAACTGACACCCACGCCCTGGTCAGCAGCAGATTGGATTACGGCAACGCCCTATATGCAGGAATAACAGGCAAGCTGCAATCAAAGCTACAACGAATCCAGAACGCATCCACCCGCCTCATCCTCGACATCCCACGCCACAACCACATCTCCCCCACCTCAAAGACCTGCACTGGCTACCCATACCGAAGAGGATCACCTTCAAGCTCCTGACCCACGCACACAAAGCTCTCTACAACACAGGTCCAGCCTACCTCAACAACAGACTCACCTTTCACGCTCTGACACGCCACCTTCGCTCCGCCAGCCTCGCTCTCGCCACCATCCCCCGCATCTGCCGCACCACCGCCGGAGGAAGATCCTTCTCATACCTCGCCACCAAAACCTGGGACTCATTACCGCTCCAGTTATGCCAGACCCAGGACTTCCTGACGTTCAGGAAACGCCTCAAAACATGGTTCTTCGACCAGTAGCAACCCCCCCCAGCGCCTTGAGAGATAGTTTTAAATATCCCAACTTTTAGAGAAATAATGCCTACTGCAGAAGAGATGGTGGTGGAGCTCAACCTCACCCCTTACCTGCATCTTAGGATGTCAGAGTTAAGGACTCTCTGCAAAATCAAAAAAATAAAAACTGGATCAAACCCTACCTAAGTACAGCTCCAGGAGCTCTTGGCAGAGTTTGCTAGAGACAACCCCTCTGAAGAGACCCTTACCGAGGATGATGCTAGTGAAGTGGAGGACAATTTCCACCCTCCACTCCTATTTAGGGAGACCAGGGTTCCTCCAACCCTGACTCCACAAGTGATAGTCAGAGATGCTGCTTCTCCCACAGGGGAGTCCAACAGCTCTGGAAGCATTGAGGGCAGCCTCAATGAAGATGACCTCCTGTTAGCCAGGATGGTCAAAAGATTGGCTTTGGAGAGACAGCTCCTAGCCATAGAAAGGGAAAGACAAGAGATGGGCTTAGCTCCCATCAATGGTGGCAGCAACTTAAATAGGGTCAGAGATACTCCTGACATGCTAAAAGTCCCAAAAGGGATTGTAACAAAATATGAAGATGGTGATGACATCACCAAATAGTTAACAGCTTTTGAGAGGGCTTGTGCAACCAGAAAAGTAAACAAATCACTGGGGTGCTCTCCTTTGGTAAATGTTCACTGGAAAGTGTAGGGATAGACTCCTCACACTCTCTGGAAAAGATGCAGAATCCTATGACCTCATGAAGGCTACCATAATTGAGGGCTTTGGATGCTCAACTCAGGAGTACAGGATTAGGTTCAGGGCGGCTCAAAAATCCTCGAGCCAGACCTGGGTTGATTTTGTTGACTTCTCAGTCAAAACACTGGATGGTTCGATTAATGGCAGTGGTGTAAATGATTATGATGGGCTGTACAATCTGTTTATGAAAGAACACCTTTTAAGTAATTGTTTCAATGATAAACTGCATCAGCATCTGGTAGACCTAGGTCCAATTTCTCCCCAAGAATTGGAAAAGAAGGCAGATCATTGGGTCAAGACTAGGGTGACCAAGACTTCTACAGGGGGTGACCAAAAGAAAGGGGTCACAAAGACTCCCCAGGGGAAGAGTGTTGAGACATCCAAGGGTAAAAGTAAAGAGTCTCCTACAGGGCCCCAAAAACCTGCTCAGGAGGGAGGGCCCAAAGCTTCTTCACAGTCCAATTTTGGTTACAAGGATAAAAACTTTGATCCCAAAAAGGCCTGGTGTCGTAGCTGTAATCAACAGGGACACCACACTGGAGACAAGGCCTGTCCCAAGAAAGGTTCCACTTCTACTACTACTCCAGTTAGCACTGTAAAAGCCAGTCTCCAGGTGGGATTAACAGTGTTCCCAGAGCAAATCAGGGTCCATACTGAAGCTACATTAGTTTCTAAGGGTGGGTGGACTTAGCCACACTAGCTGCCTGGCCCCCTAATATGCAAAAATACAGGCAGCAGCTCTTAATTAATGGGACTAGTGTAGAAGCCCTGAGGGATACAGGTGCCAGTGTCACAATGGTGACAGACAAACTGGTTTCCCTAGGACAATACCTGACTGGACAAACTTATCCAGTCAACCACGCTGACAATCAGACTAAAGTACATCCCATGGCAACTTTAGAATGGGGAGGGGTCACTGGCCTGAAACAGATGGTAGTCTCCTCTGCTATCCCAGTAGACTGTTTGCTTGGAAACGACCTGGAGTCCTCAGCATGGGTTGAGGTAGAACTCAAAACCCATGCAGCCATGCTGGGTATCCCTGAACTGGTGTGTGTCAAGACAAGGGCACAGTGCAAGGCTCAGGGTGAAAAAGAGGTGTTGGAGCCTGGAATAATGGCCCAACCCTCCAAGAGAAAAGGAAAGAAGACTGGGGAACCAGCTTCAACACAGCAAAAGAAAAAGAACCTCTCTTCCCAGGAAGAAGTTCTGCCCTCTGAGGGACTTGAGCCCATGGAGTTGGAACCTTATCAGGTTGAACTCTTAGGCCCAGGGGGACCCACAAGGGAACAGCTGTGTAAAGGGCAAGACACCTGTCCCTCTCTTGAAGGCCTTAGGCAGCAAGCTACTGAGGAAACAAAAGGAAAAGTCAGTGGAACACACAGGGTCTATTGGGAAGATGGACTCCTTTACACTGAGGCAAGAGATCCCAAACCTGGTTCCACTAGGAGGGTGGTAGTGCCTCAGGAGTTTAGGGAGTTTATTCTGACCTTAGCCCATGACATTCCACTTGCTGGGCATTTGGGACAAACCAAGACATGGGAGAGGTTAGTCAACGATTACTATTGTCCCAACATGTCCCAGAAAGTCAAGGAGTTTTGTGCCTCCTGTGCCACCTGTCAGGTCAGTGGTAAGACAGGTGGCCATCCAAAGCCCCCCCTCATTCCACTTCCAGTGGTGGGGGTCCCCTTTGAAAGAGTGGGAGTGGACATTGTGGGTCCACTTGAACCTCCCACAGCATCAGGGAATCAGTATATCTTAGTAGTAGTGGATCATGCTACTAGGTACCCTGAAGCAATTCCCCTTAGGTCCACTACTGCCCCTGTGGTAGCCAAAGCACTCATTGGTATCTTTACTAGAGTGGGATTTCCTAAGGAGGTGGTTTCTGACAGAGGTACCAACTTCATGTCAGCATACCTTAAACACATGTGGAATGAGTGTGGGGTGACGTACAAATTCACCACCCCATACCATCCCCAAACCAATGGTCTTGTTGAAAGATTTAACAAGACATTGAAGGGCATGATAATGGGGCTCCCTGAAAAGCTCAAAAGGAGATGGGATGTCCTCTTGCCATGTCTGCTTTTCGCCTACAGAGAGGTGGCTCAGAAGGGAGTGGGGTTTTCCCCCTTTGAACTTCTGTTTGGCCATCCTGTAAGGGGACCACTAGCTCTTGTGAAAGAAGGCTGGGAGAGACCTCCTCATGAGCCTAAGCAAGATATAGTGGACTATGTACTAGGCCTGCATTCCAGGATGGCAGAGTACATGGAAAAGGGAGGTAAAAACCTTGAGGCTAGCCAACAACTCCAGAAGATGTGGTATGACCAAAAGGCTGCTATGGATGAGTTTCAGCCAGGGCAGAAAGTCTGGGTTCTGGAGCCTGTGGCTCCCAGGGCACTTCAGGACAGATAGAGTGGCCCTTACCCAGTGGTAGAGAGAAATAGTCAGGTCACCTACCTGGTAGACCTAGGCACTAGCAGGACCCCCAAAAGGGTGATCCATGTGAACCGCCTCAAACTCTTTCATGACAGGGCAGATGGAAACATGTTAATGGTTACAGATGAGGACCAGGAAGCTGAGAGTGAACCTTTCCCTGATCTCCTCTCCACTGACCCTAAAGATGGCTCAGTAGATGGAGTGATCTATTCAGACACCTTCTCTGGTCAACAGCAAGCTGACTGTAGGAAAGTCCTACAACAGTTTGCTGAGCTCTTTTCCCTAACCCCTAGTCAGACACACCTGTGTACCCATGATGTGGACACAGGGGACAGCATGCCTGTCAAAAACAACATTTTTAGACAGTCTGACCAAGTTAAGGAAAGCATCAAGGTGGAAGTCCACAAGATGCTAGAACTGGGAGTCACTGAGCACTCTGACAGTCCCTGGGCTAGCCCAGTGGTCTTAGTCCACACACCTCACACAAAAGATGGCAAGAGAGAGATTAGGTTTTGTGTGGACTACAGAGGACTTAATTCTGTCACCAAGACAGATGCCCATCCCATTCCAAGGGCAGATGAGTTCATTGATAAATTGGGTGCTGCCAAATACTTGAGTACCTTTGACTTGACAGCAGGGTACTGGCAAATAAAAATGGCACCAGGAGCAAAAGAAAATACAGCATTCTCTACACCTGATGGGCACTGTCAGTTTACTGTAGCGCCCTTTGGCTTAAAGAATGCCCCTGCCACCTTCCAAAGGTTGGTGAATCAAGTCCTTGCTGGCTTGGAATCCTTTAGTGCAGCTTATCTTGATGATATTGCTGTCTTTAGCTCCAGCTGGCAGGATCACCTGGTCCACCTGAAGAAGGTTTTGCAGGCCCTGCAAGCAGCAGGCCTCTCTATCAAGGCATCCAAATGTCAGATAGGGCAGGGTACTGTGGTTTACTTGGGACACCTTGTAGGTGGAGGTCAAGTTCAGCCACTCCAAACCAAGATCCAGACTATTCTGGACTGGGTAGCTCCAAAAACCCAGACTCAAGTCAGGGCATTCCTTGGCTTGACTGGCTACTATAGGAGGTTTGTGAAGGGATATGGATCCATAGCGACACCCCTCACAGAACTTACCTCCAAGAAAATGCCCAAAAAGGTAAACTGGACTATAGAATGCCAACAGGCGTTTGACACCCTGAAACAAGCTATGTGCACAGCACCAGTTCTCAAAGCTCCAGATTACTCCAAGCAGTTAATTGTGCAGACTGATGCCTCTGAACATGGGATTGGGACAGTTCGGTCCCAAACAAATGATGATGGCCTTGACCAGCCTGTTGCTTTCATTAGCAGGAGGTTACTCCCCAGGGAGCAGCATTGGAGTGCCATTGAGAGGGAGGCCTTTGCTGTGGTTTGGTCCCCGAAGAAGCTGAGACCATACCTCTTTGGTACTCACTTTGTAGTTCAAACTGACCACAGACCTCTCAGATGGCTAATGCAAATGAAAGGTGAAAATCCACAACTGTTGAGGTGGTCCATATCCCTACAGGGAATGGACTTTATAGTGAAACACAGACCTGGGACTGCCCATGCCAATGCAGATGGCCTTTCCAGGTTCTTCCACTTAGAAAATGAAGACTCTCTTGGGAAAGGTTAGTCTCATCCTCTTTCGTTTGGGGGGGGGGTATAAGGAAATGCCTCCTTGGCATGGTTACCCCCTGACTTTTTGCCTTTGCTGATGCTAAGTTATAATTTGAAAGTGTGCTGGGACCCTGCTAACCAGGCCCCAGCACCAGTGTTCTTTCCCAAAACTGTTCCTTTGTCTCCACAATTGGCACAATCCTGGCACCCAGGTAAGTCCCTTGTAACTGGTACCCCTGGTACCAAGGGCCCTGATGCCAGGGAAGGTCTCTAAGGGCTGCAGCATGTCTTATGCCACCATGGGGACCCCTCACCCAGCACATACACACTGCTTGCCAGCTTGTGTGTGCTGGTGGGGAGAAAATGACTAAGTCGACATGGCACTCCCCTCAGAGTGCCATGCCAACCTCAAACTGCCTATGGCATAGATAAGTCACCCCTCTAGCAGGCCTTACAGCCGTAAGGCAGGGTGCACTATACCACAGTAGAGGGCATAGGTGCATGAGCCCTACAGTGTCTAAGCAAAACCTTAGACATTGTAAGTGCAGGGTAGCCATAAGAGTATATGGTCTGGGAGTCTGTCAAACACGAACACCACAGCACCATAATGGTATCAAACTTCTCAGCACAATAAATGCACACTGATGCCAGTGTGCACTTTATTGTAAAAGTACACCCAGAGGGCATCTTAGAGATGCCCCCTGAAAACATACCCGACTTCCAGTGTGGGCTGACTAGTTTTTGCCAGCCTGCCACACACCAGACATGTTGCTGGCCACATGGGGAGAGTGCCTTTGTCACTCTGTGGCCAGCAACAAAGCCTGTACTGGGTGTTGGTGCTTCTCACCTCCTCCTGCAGGAACTGTAACACCTGGTGGTGAGCCTCAAAGGCTCACCCCCTTTGTTACAGCGCCACAGGGCATCCCAGCTAGTGGAGATGCCCGCCTCTCCGGCCACTGCCCCCACTTTTGGCGGCAAGGCTGGAGGAGATAATGAGAAAAATGAGGAGTCACCCCCAAGTCAGGACAGCCCCTAAGGTGTCCTGAGCTGAGGTGACTCTTACTTTTAGAAATCCTCCATCTTGTAGAAGGAGGATTCCACCAATAGGATTAGGGATGTGCCCCCCTCCCCACAGGGAGGAGGCACAACGAGGGTGTAGCCACCCTGAGGGCCAGTAGCCATTGGCTACTGCCCTCCCAGACCTAAACACACCCCTAAATTGAGTTTTTAGGGGCTCCCAGAACCGAGGAAGATAGATTCCTGCAACCTAAAGAAGAAGAAGGACTGCTGACCTGAAGCCCTGCAGTGAAGACGGAGACGACAACTGTTTTGGCCCCAGCCCCACCGGCCTGTCTCCCTACTTCAAAGAAAACTGCAACAGCGACGCATCCAACAGGGTCCAGCAACCTCTGAAGGCTCAGAGGTCAGAGGACTACCCTGCATCTAAAGGACCAAGAAGCTCCCGAGAACAGCGGCCCTGTTCAAGAAACTGCAACTTTTTGAAACAAAGAAGCAACTTTTAAAGACCACACGTTTCCCGCCGGAAGCGTGAGACTTTCCACTCTGCACCCGACGCCCCCAGCTCGACCTGCGGAAAACCAACACTACAGGGAGGACTCCCCGGCGACTGCGAGCCCGTGAGTAGCCAGAGTTGACCCCCCTGAGTCCCCACAGCGACGCCTGCAGAGGAAATCCAGAGGCTCCCCCTGACCGCGACTGCCTGCTTCAAGGAACCCGACGCCTGGAAATCACACTGCACCCGCAGCCCCCAGGACCTGAAGGAACCGAACTCCAGTGTAGGAGAGACCCCCAGGCGACCCTCTGCCCAGGTGGTGGCTACCCCGAGGAGCGCCCCCTGTGCCTGCCTGCACCGCTGAAGAGACCCCCGGGTCTCCCCATTGATTCTTATTAGAAACCTGACGCCTGTTTGCACTCTGCACCCGGCCGCCCCTGTGCCGCTGAGGGTGTACTTTCTGTGCTGGCTTGTGTCCCCCCCGGTGCCCTACAAAACCCCCCTGGTCTGCCCTCTAAAAGACGCAGTTACTTACCTGCTGGCAGACTGGAACCGGGGCACCCCTATTTCCATTGAACCCTATGTGTTTTAGGCACCACTTTGACCTCTGCACCTGACTGGCCCTGAGCTGCTGGTGTGGTAACTTTGGGGTTGCTTTGAACCCCAAACGGTGGGCTACCTTGGACCCAACTTTGAACCCTGTAAGTGTTTTACTTACCTGTGAACTTAACATTTACTT
Organism: Pleurodeles waltl; assembly: GCF_031143425.1. Classification (NCBI taxonomy): domain Eukaryota; kingdom Metazoa; phylum Chordata; class Amphibia; order Caudata; family Salamandridae; genus Pleurodeles; species Pleurodeles waltl. The sequence continues at coordinate 834,332,712 of NC_090440.1, forward strand.
ACCTCCCCCAGGGACTGTTGATTTTTGCACTGTGTCTACTTTTAAAATAGCTTATTGCCATTTTTGTCAAAACTGTACATGCTATTGTGATTATTCAAAGTTCCTAGAATACCTGAGTGAAATACCTTTCATTTAAACTATTGTTTGTAAATCTTGAACCTGTTGTTCTTAAAATAAACTAAGAAAATATATTTTTCTATATAAAAACCTATTGGCCTGGAATTTGTCTTTGAGTGCTGTGTTCCTCATTTATTGCCTGTGTGTGTACAACAAATGCTTAACGCTACCCTCTGATAAGCCTACTGCTCGACCACACTTCCACAAAATAGAGCAGTAGAATTGTCTCTTTTTGCCACTATCTTACCTCTAAGGGGAACCCTTGGACTCTGTGCACACTATTTCTTACTTTGAAATAGTATATACAGAGCCAACTTCCTACATGCGCTTTATAAGTATACTGATTGATTGATCGATTGAAGGACAATACAAGGATTAAAGTAAAGCCAAGAATGCATTGTGTACTGTTAACAGCTCACAGCTCTGCTCTATGGAAAGTAAACTAGAGTAGATACCAAAGATTGCTTTATTTAATTCCGGATTTAAAGATATATATGCAACTTTTGTAGATTTGGCTGCCACCCCTGTCATCATCATCCTGACTTATGAACATTAATACCGACAATATAATGTGTGTTTTAACAGTTCATTACTTAAAGTAAAGAGATGCACTCAAAGTTACTCATGAAGTGCATTCTCAATAGGTTTAGAGAAAAAATTAATGTATGGTGTGCCTTAGCTTCACTAAATGAAAATTAATCATTGCATATAATATTTTAACCACCCTCATGTCATTTGAATGTATGTGTGAAGTTTACTGTTCAAAATGCATGTCCCTCTAGGGTGGGCTACCACCTCCTGGTCCAGTGGAAAATTGCTTCGGTCCAGTTAAAGTGAAGGTGCCAGTACAACCCGAGTGAACAGTAGGTTAGACTTTACAGAAGTAGTTTTGAAAAGTGAAGCATGCAACCCAGAGCATTATGAACTGTCAAAATGTGGTAGCCCTATATTTAGTGCAGCAGCCACCGCAAATGTCCGGGGGGGGGAGCTGGAGGGATGACAGGGATGGGGGAAACAACTAAATAAACACTTACTGTTCTCGCTGCCACCGCCTCCTACCACCCCAGTCCTCTTCTAATGTCCCAGCATTCACTGGGACACCAGGCACAGGCTGAACTGCAATCCTGGTGCTGCTCTCATGCTAAACCAAGCATGAGAGCAGCATCAAGATTTGCCTGAGCAGCTTGGACTGCAGTTCAGACACTGCCCTGGGGTCTGAGCAGTTTCTCCAACCTGGCTGCTCAACACAGCCAGGTTGGAGAAACCTGAGTGAGCATGTGTGTTTGGCCAGCCTCAGACTGCCGGCCAAATACACATGCAAACTTAGGTGCACTATGTCCTCCTCCCCGCCCCTCTACCCCCTCCTGTGGCCCAGCCCGTCCCTCACTACACTGCTGGCTGAGCCAGCAGATGAAAAATAAAACGATAGTAAGTTATTGTTTTATTTTTCATCTGCTGGCTGCTAGCCAGGGGAGCGACGCTCCTCCGCCATTGTGGAGGAGCTGCCCCTGATTTTGATATAGCTTTTGAATTCAGAGCATGCAAAGTATTGCAAAGTATTGCATCCAAATCCAATCTTCACAATCTAATTACTGTTTTTAAGGGTGCTTCCTGCTAGTCGTGCAGCTTCAAACTGCTGGGAGTGTTGCTAATTGTGTTCATCATCACCCCACATACTCGGTGCTTGTGAGCTCATTTCTGTTTAATGGACCTATTAATCGACAGAGAGTGATGTAAGAAATATGCATGGCATGTTATTGCGAAACAAACAAAATAAAAACTATAAATAATCCATAGATAATTTAATATATCTTCGTTATAGAACAGATACCTAGAACTTCAGGGCACGTGAAAACTCAAAGACAGGTGATTACTGGATAAAAAGGGACATATTAAACCTTAAACAAAAGCAGAACAGCTTCATTTATATTTAGAATGGTGCAGCCCCAGAAACTTTACATTTCTTACTAATGTGTAAGGTAAAAAGGATAAATCTGATCAGACTAGTATACCTAGAAGTGAGATATAAATATAAGTAAATCCTTACACTGTCCAGCTGCTACAGGGTTCTTGAAATAACATGACTAGTTATGTTTACGCATTGAATCCTGGCTTGGCTACTTAGCGCCTTGTGTGATCATATGCCTCAGTTGTCCTACCTGCAGACACTGAAAGTGTCTAGAAAAATAATTAAATGAATGGACTAAGTGCTATTTAACCACGGAGACATTGCCAATATCTCTTCTCCACCTTGGACCATATCTCTTGCAAGATCTCTTTTTCACTCTTTTCCTCATGGCTGTACTTTCTTATCCATCATGCCTCCGTCCTGTACACTCTCCTTTCCCCACTCGGTTTAAATGTACTGCACAGTGTACAGAAGATCAATCTCCAGGCGCAAGTCACAGTCTAGAGACTTCTTTGGTACCACTGCTGGACATAACAATATGAATAGTTAATTGCACTCAACGGTCTTAATTCATCTTAAGTGTATCCAAATATTATTCTTGGTATAGTTTCATTAAACTTTTCACATTGTGATGTACAGCTCAGTTTTAGCTCATGATGAGACCTCGTGGTGTCATAGGTTAGTCTCTCAACAGCAGTGCTCTCACCTTCATACCACACACTCAGTATCATCAATTGTGCTGTATGAAGTGGAGGAGCGCTCTGCCTGACAGACTGCTGCAGATGCACAGCCAGTCAATGTGTGGCTTTAAAAAAACACATGTTGTTTGACCACATTCTGCAGTTTTCCTGTCCCATGCTGCCTCGTGTGCTGAGGCCCCTGGGACTACAGGCTAGCTACCATAACCAATCCAGGCACTGCTCTCATGCATTCTACTGCAGTAAACAGCATGAGCGCAGCCCCGGGTTTGGTGGTGGTAGGCAATTCTAGTGTTCCATTTGAGAATGAGGTTCTGTGTCGATGTTCCTCCAGCTCTCTATCACAGCGCGTGTTTCAGAGACCTCAAGTGTGAATGTCTGGTTGGACACAGCAAGACACCTTTCGAACCTTACATGAATACTACACTTCCCGATGCCACTACTCTTCTGCTAGTAAACAGGATTGGCATTTCCTTCAAAGTCATCTGACCTGGCACAAGGGAAAGTGTGCTGTGGTCGAGTCATTGGGGGACAAATGATTTTAATGTAAAGGAGAACTGTTATTTAAATTATAAGTTTAATGTACCATTGGAGCTTGGGCGGACACGCAATGCCCTAAACGCCTCAATGGAGGAGCCACCACTGGTTAAAATACCAGGACGTCAGGAATCCCAAAATTCTAAAATGAGTTCATTACAAAAATAGCAAGCAGCACAGTGAATAATTAAGAGATAATTGCCCTTTCGTGTGACCAGAGTTCTTGCTCAAAAAATGACAGGTGTAGCATGTAAAGCTAATCAATATGCATGCAACTTTTGAATAGCTTTTATATGCTTTTTTATACACTTTCCTTCAATACAAGTCTATGGACGTTGAACATGTGAGAGTAACATATTGCTTCACCAAAACGTAACTAATGAGTAAGTGCCAGGATAATTTTATTGTAAAAATGAGAGATGTCCTTGAAATTAAGAGACAAATAGCATGGTCACTCATCCCTATCAAAACTATTAATTAAAACTATTCTTCCTTTTGTGGTCAGGTTGATATCAGTGCGTACTGATTTGTATTGGCTGTCATTGGAAGCCAGGATTAAAATAAATTTAATTTGCATCACCAATAAAGCTTTATAAACCCTACAACTCTGGCTGGCAAAACTGAGGAGTCCCCAAAACCCTACTTTAGTAACTAAGAAGTACAGAACTCAAAAAGCAGCAAATAAATAGTTTTGAGGTGCAGCACACTCTGGAACTCTCTGTGTATGTTAGATGTTCAGAAACACTACTCCAGTTTAGAAAAACCTGAACACATTATTGGTCAAACTATACCTGGAGTATTGGTTGATCTCTCTAAGTGTTGGTGTTCTCTCGTTGGTGTTCTCACCGTGCTGGTGTGTTGTGATTTGGTGTTGGTGCTTAGATGTGCATAATCATTTCAGTTATATGGTTGCTTCCTTTGGTTATATATAACAATGCTAAATATCATGTTGTTGTACTGTACAGCTCGCAGATATATTTTGAGTTGTGTGCGCTGTATAAGAATCTGTTGATAAATACATAACTAAATAAATAAATACTACTCTTCTGTATGCTTTGACACGTGCCTTGCCAGGTAATGTTAAATAAATCACCCTTAAATTCCCAAAGTAATTACAGCTCATGGATCACAGAAGGCAGTAGCAATCATCAGAAAACTTGCAATTTTAAATTGCTGTGCATTTAAGGCACAAAGATCAGCTGCTTGAATCTTGGCTGTTTTGTTGTAACAGTGTTATTAGCACAGTACCAAGTGAGTAAGGGCCAGATGTAGGAAGAATAGATTTTGCGACTCGGAAATTGTGAGTCGGTGCGACTCGCAATTTCCAAGTCGCAAAATCATATGCAGAATGGTGTCTCAGACACCTTCTGCGAATCGCAAGGGGGTCGCAAAGACCCGCATCATTAATATTCATGAGGTGGGTCGCAATTTGCAACCCCCTTGCGATTCCCTGCACTCACAGGTATGGTGGCCTGCTGGAGACAGCAGACCTCCATGTCTGTGACTGCTTTTTTAATAAAGCAGTTTTTTTTTTGTATTGTAGCCTGTTTTTCTTAAAGGAAAACGAGTTGAAATACAAAAGAAAAAATGAAACCATTTGGTTTCGTTTTTTCAGAGTAGGCAATGGTCCATTGGACCACTGCCGGCTCTGAAAATATATTTTGTAGCGACATTCACAAAGGGCAAGGGGTCCCATGGGGACCCCTTCCCTTTTGCGACTGAGTTAGCACCCACTTGATATGGGTGCTAACTGCTAACTGTGAATTGCTTTGCGACCGCGTTCGCGGACACAAAGCAATTCTGCATCGCGGTGCAAATCGCAAATAGGAAGGGAACACCCCTTCCTATTTGTGAGTAGCATTCCCATTTTGCGAGTTGGAAACGACTCGCAAAATGGGATTGTGCATCGCGATGCGCGTTTTGCATGGCGCAAACTGCGAATTTAGCAGTTTGCGCCATGCAACACGCTTCGTACATCTGGCCCCAGGATTCAGATTGTTAATGTCCAAAGCTCAAAAAGCCTACAATGCCAATTATATGACTTCAAAGTTTATTATTCATGCCTCACACAGATAAGAATAGTTGATGATGAATCAGAAGTAGAAATTAGAATACAACACAGATAATGGAAAAACATATATAACCGACAGGGTGGCTCAGTGAGTATACTGCTTACCACTGAAACATTTGGCATTCAGCAGGTCCCAAATCTGAAACCATGCAAAGGTAATGCAGCCTTCCATCCTTGACAAGTTGGTCAATTCATTACCACTTAACTAGGTAATTATAATGCCTGATATTTACATCACTTAGAAAGGGCATCCCTGTTGTATGAAGTGCTATTCAGAAACAAGTTTTTATTATGATTTGCCATTTCCACTTCTCTTATCTGAAATCTCGTCATTTATTCAAGCTTAAAGAAAATTGAGATTTATAGCAAACCAAAATGTCAGCAAACATCAAAGCTTTGAGTTGTCTGATTGAAATGACAGTGTCCTTTTTGTGACGGCATAGATTGCAGTCAGAGGAGGGACTGTTGGAGCGTAGAATTTAGTAATGCTTTTAGTGACCAAGTCATCAGCAGAAGGTGACAAATTATGTCTCATGTTGAACAGCCTAACATAAACAGCTGCACTGACACATATTTTAAAAGTATTCATGTTTTTATTTGTGTTGGTCAGAATTGTGCCCACTGGATTTAACAAGAAATAAATGAGGCAAAGGTATATTTTAGACACTAGATTAACTACTAGCAGTAACACAAATCTTTATTCTGTATGGTTAATGTGTGTTTTATGAGTTAAATAGATGTGTGCATACAAATAAATGCACTTATCTGACATATTTAACACAATGTCATAACAAGTCTTACAATTAATCATGAAATGTTTTATTCTTCTGATGATATTATTAATGTTGAATTCATAAATTTGCATATTATGTGTGTTTATTAACAAGTATATACTTATATTTCTTGTGTTGGCATAACTAGGCCTGCAGAGCTAATTTCTGTAGTCATATAGAAGTCAAGAAGAATTTTCCCATTATGTTCTGTTCCCATGAGTAGCAATAGTTATTTGTTCAATTGTACAGAGACTTTTAGTTTAATGACCTTGGTCCGGAACATTTAGGCCTGTGGACATTACATAAAGTGAAATTGTTTTAAGTAATACGCGGACTCACATAGGGCTGAGAGAGTGCATCGTAAACCCTGGGAAGAATTTGGATTGTTGCAAGGTGCAGTAAATTTAAACGGACTGCTTGGATTCACATAGAAGAAGAGATTACATCAGACTAAACCTGAGAAAATACCAGACTGTTGTAACCTAAAGAAAAATTGATTTCTGATTGGACATTGCCCCTTATGCATGATGTAGGACCACTGAACTACTAAATCTAGATGTTTTAGGTGTTTTTAATAGGGGTGGACTTTACAAGTTTTAGTCAGTCTTTCCTTGGCTCTAGAGAACTTTTTTCTGCAGTTCCCTGATGATTCTTCAGACTGGACTTTGCTGTTGATTTACTTGATCTGCTGATGAAGAATCCTTGAATGCTGACCCTACGAAACGTATATCTCCCTGATGATTGCCATTTTACTTGATATGTTTTCCTTTTTCTAGAATAAAAACTAGCATGCTGACACTCACCTATTTTATTTTTCTACTTAGTATTCTATATCCCTAGATAGTTTATTTTCCAAATTATTCTTGCCTCTTTTGCATTTTGCCTGCATGTGTTAGCACATTCCCATACATGCACGTCTTAATCTGGTTAGTTGTAGGGACAACCTATGTCCAGTCCAACCCTGAATTGTGTACTCTGCTTAATTTGACTTGACAAATGCTAACACAGTCTGATCTGAGATATGTATCCATGGATGAGATCATTTCTCTAATGATATGTATTATTCTCTTTGAATGCTTAATTGTGGTAATGTTAATTTGATTAAATTTGTTTCACTGTTTTAGGCTGCCAATGGTGTTGATTTATCTTTATAATCTGATTTTGCATACAGTCTTCATGACATTAGCTTTATGGTTATAAAATAACATTTTGAAACTTTCATTGATTGGAGTTTCCTTCCGTGGCCACATTGGTCATGGTATCTACAATTTTGGGGTGATGCTGAAATAATTGTGTATGGTTAACCACACTCCTTAGACCTCGGTGAAGCATTTAAATTCCTGTGAAGGATAAAAAAATGTGTTGACAATACCAACGTCTATTTAAATAGAACAACGTTGTATTCAAATGTAAAATAAATAAATGGCCAATTTAAAAATGAAAGTCTTCCCTAAGAAGAACAGGGCTATACATGTCCTCAAAAAGCTAATGGACCAAGAAGAAATCTTGCCATAACTTGTTGGATTGTGAAGATTTACATTACTGTGTAGCATGCTTGGCTTTCTGGAGATGAACAGCCTCTGATATATGCATGCCATTTCAACTGTAATAACAACTGTTCAGTATGATCCTTATCAGCCTTTTACTCCAAAACCTAAAGTTTGTTAAACAGGAGAAGCCTTTACAGAATATCAGTGCAACGTCTTTAATCAGGGCCGGCTATAGTGCTGGTGCCGCAGGGGCAACAGTCTTTTTTGGCCCCTCCCCCATGACCTCCTTCTTCATGAATTCCCTCAATACCACCCTCCAGCAGTGCCCCCGATCTCTCCACAGCCCCTCTCTGACATACATTTTTTTTTTTTATAGTGCTACTCATAGTTCACTCACAATCAGTTCTGTGATTTTCATGGTACACGTTCTTTGCAGCAGGAACATTAACCCTCAGTGCTACTTTGATGAGTCAAAACTTCCACTAGACAAAATTCCAATCTCTTACCTGCAAGAACATTAATCACAAGAGTTTTCTTGACATTTGTATTGCTGCCTGAAGACTGCTGGAGGCACAAGGAAGTTCAAGCGCTTTTAAACACAGCTCCCCCCACCAAATTTAGCGCCAGGTGTGGTTGCACCGTTCACACCTCCCTAAAGCCAGCCCTGTCTTTAATAATGAATATAAAAGAAACTTATCTGTGGATCACATGTACATGTATGATCATCAGTGGAACACAATCCAGTCAGCCCCGGAAGTAATTGAAGCTATTTTCCATGAGACGTGGTGTTGTGGGTCCATATTAGTTAGTCACTTGGACACAGTGATAGCTTAGCCTAGGCTTGCAGCCTGTGTCCTTTTACCCAGTTATTATGCTTGGTTGCTTCTATTCATTTTATTTTCTTAAAACCTTCAGGTGCACTATTTTAATTCCAATATCAGCTGCTATTCTGAGAAAGCGTTATTGTCAGTGCTATGGATGACATACTTTGCATCATGTTATTTTCCTCAGAACTACAAGAACGAATTGCGAGGCACACAGAATAATATTTTGTATTGCTGGCCCCAAGCCTACATGAACAGTCCAGCGCTTAGGTACATACCCGCATCAGGCTTCTATGCATGAACATAAACATGTCTCCTATAAATAGATCTTTTAGACCACAGGGCACTAGAGGGGATTCCAACCAGAATTTCCATCTATGCTGCATGACATTTTTCAGGCCGACCTCAGCTTTTGTATCCCCGCAGATCATGATCTGGATACTGGCAGCCTGACCTTATACCAAGGTAACAGGGGCAGGGTGTGCTCATGGACACTGTATGGACAGATTTGGCTTACATTGCCATGCTCTCTCGCTTAGGGGCTAGAGATTAAGCTTTCAGGTAGTAATAGTGTATTCATGTTATGACAAATATGTTGGGGTTGTTTAAATTCAGATCTCTGATGTTCACAATCCTGATTTTGTTAATCCTCATCATCCTAATCATTGCAGCTCATCCATTTTACTATCGATTGCAATATTGTCAATAAATGTATTTAAAACTGACCCACATCTGTTTTGTGCCTATGTGTGTGTAAGAGACTGTATGTGGGGAGAAAAGGGTAAGACTTGTTCCCACCACGATTCCCCTAAGGGGTTTTCAGAGTCCATGCAAGGCTGGCATGAATCACCTTTACTGGTTGGGTCAACCTTCCTGCAGTAGAAGCAAATACATATACATTTCATGCATGGAGAATAGCAAATGTACCACAACAGTACCGAGCTTACCAATATTTAGAGATACCTCTCTCTGATCAAAAACCTGTGAGATTGGGTCCTCTAATCAATGATGGACCAACCAGGCCAAGAGTTGGCACATACACTCCACATCCCAATGTGCATGCTATACGAGTAGCTGATGTACGCACACTTTCCAATGAGCTAGTAGCCATGTATAGATGAGTAGTACAATTTGAGATGCAGACTTTGAAAATGGCTCCACAAGGGCTGCTCCAGCTGCTCATCAATTGCCCATTATGGGAATTAATCCACAGACAGTCCACTCAATAATGGTAAGACACCAACAGAGCAGGAGAAAATTCCATTCTGGATTGCACAAAAAACAAACCAGCTGGAAGCAGTGTTTCCCCATATGGGACCCCAAGACAAACAGAGAATTCTCACCATGTGCTTGGCATTTGCCATGGTCCCCTCAATAGAAGACAGTAAGACTTGGGGCTCAGTCTTTGCCACAATCTAGGCTATCACCCATGGTACCTCAACACTTACCAATGTATTGTTAGTGTTGAAATTCAAAACGAACATGGGGCTGCCCCAGCCCTAGATTTGGGGATGAATCTGATGTGTAACTTTGACACAGTATCCTCAATTATTTTAAAGGGGAAGCAGCTGCATTGGCCATTCGCCAATGGCTCGGAGAGGTTCCTCAACAGGAACAGGAGCGTGAGCTGCCAAAGATTATTTCCGTAATCTATACTAGTATAGGACGGGATAGTATGGGGACCAGACCAACTAAACCACATGTACAAAGTACCAGCCCTGAGGAAGGTACCAAACAAGCACAAGAGGGTGCTAAAAAATGCTAGGATAAACAAAAACAAAATAACGACAAAGTCAAAGAGAAGATTCTCTGCATCCAGAGACCTCTGAAAGAGGATATCATCTCTGAAATAGAGAAACTTTAAAGACTTACTGATGCACATTCCTCTCATTCTATTCAGGACACACCAGACAAAAGGAGTGAGAGTGTGGAATGGTCTGAAACCCGAAGTGACTACATAAAGGCAAAGAAGGACTTACAACTTTCCTGAGAAGCTTACATTAAAAAGAGAACAAATCCCCTTAACAAAAACCCCAATTTAAAAAGAAAAAGGTGGCTGCAATTTTGGTAAAAAATGTCAGCATGCTGAGAACGTTGCTGAAGAACAGGATGTGGGCAGCAACTCTGCTAGATATCGCGACAGAAGTCACAATTTGTCATCAGAATCTTATAGATCATCTGGATGTGACAGCAACTAATGACTCTCTTGTCATAGAGACAGCAAACAGGTGGGCTTCCCCAGTGACAGAGATTCTCACACACCTTGAGTAACAAAGTGTAACTGAATCCTGGTCTCTACAATGGATAACCCGTTATTCCCTGTTGCCAAACCGGATTATTCATACAGAATAGTCTTCGATTATAGACATTTAAACACACATCTATGCAATACAAAATACACACAGCACAACACTAATTAACAGCATAGTGTGCAACAAATACAAAACAACCTTGGATATTTCCAATGTTATTTTCTGCCAAAATCTAGCACCTGAAAGTCCGGATCTAAGTGATTTTAGCTCATTAGGCTTGCAGCGTCACTTTTGTCATCTTCCTCAGGGGTATGAGAACAGCCCTGGGTTATTTTCAGCCCACCTAACATCAATACTACATGAAATTGATCCTGAGGCGTTGTATTACATGGATGATATTTATCTCAGAGGTGACGACTTCAACATACATCTAGCCAGAGTGGATCGGATCTTGTTAGGCTTAGTCACCCAGGGCTACAAATTCAATATCAGGAAAACTAAAATGAGTGTCCTATTTCTGGGACACAAACTATCAGATAAAGGCAAGAGCATGGCCCCACACTTTCTAGAAAGATGCACTAACCTTCAACCTCCAAATACCATTAAGAAAATGCAGTCATTGCTGGGTTTCTTTAACGTTGGCAGAACATATGTACCTTATTATGCACAATGCATAAAACCACTTTATGACTTAATCAGTTCAGATTTTTCAAGCAAACACTGAACAATACAAAACACATGCATTCTCATAGAACTTCAGCAAGACATGCTTAAGCAAAACATTTACACACACGTGACAACAAAACAAACTTGGCCATCAGAATAATTGCTTGTACCATTAGCTTCACCTTTGACACATTCAATAAAGGTGACATGGTACCCATAGCATACAAATCACATTTGTATTCCAATGCAGGACAACGTTTTGCACCATCAATGCTGTCATCAAGGAGAAGCCACATACCCAAGGGAAACACATTATTGTTGTTACACTGGTACCAGCCCTCAAGGCGGTCACCAAGGGGAACATTCCCAATGCAAAAGCATTGCATCCATGCTGGATTCAATGGGCAACCTGCCTGACTGCCACTGATGTTGATTACACCTTTGTCCCAAAACTTCAGACCCGGAATTCCTCCAATATGAACAGGAGTATCCCACACCTACTAATATATTACGATTAGACCAATAACAAACTGTCATTTTTACTAATGGTTCAGCACAATCAACTGTAGGTACTAAACATCAATATGCAGCCGTCTGCGCAGTCATAAGCAGAGTGATGAGGAATGCTACATCCCACCCTCAAAATACCCACGTGTGGACCCTAGGGGACTGCACTGCACAGTTGGCAAAGCTTAAAGCTCTTGTCCTGGCACAGGACATACGGATCCTGACTAACCAACCCTGATTGTATGCGATTCATATTATTGTGTCCAGTCCTCTACCAACTACCTAAATAACTGGCGCCTAAATGGCTTCAGAAATTCCAAAGAGAACACCATCAAACACAGAAACCTGTGGGGGAGGGTAGCTGACCTGTGGGACAGAGTACCAACATCTCATGTAGTACATACATTGGGCCCTCAATGTGTAGGAATACACGTTGTAGGAAACACTTTGGCTGATGAAGTTGCCAAATCTGCAGTTGCTACGGCTTCTCTTGCTGAAATACCTCAATCACAGGCAAGATTGGATAATGATACGCTGGCTGCTGTGAAAACTATGGTTGACGGCAAGCCTTTACAAAAGCATTTCATGCTAAATATTCCTACCATCCCAGTGCCCAGAACATTCATCACCTACATGGGTCCAGAGAGCAATAAATAATCTGCCAGAAGGTCCTTGGGAGGCTGCATCCCCTATGAGGTCCTTTTCAGGGTACCTATGTATGTCCCTGATCTTGATAGTTCTGGTGTGGTGGCGGAAGACACACTGTTTGACATAAATAAGTGTGTCGCTGATTTACAGGAGCTACAGCAATTTTGTGATGAAAATGTATCCACCTGTGCCGCCACCTTGGGAAGAAGGGATTTGCCAACAACATCTACAGGCTGGATTCCTAAAGTAGAGTATCTAGTACATGAAAAGATTGCAGTGAAAAAATAATTTTGCCCTTCCTACAGAGCATCTGTTCCAGTCCTGGGACTCCTGCCAACACTTCACTGGCAAACACTGTCTCAGATGTGGAACACTATTATTCCAATTTGACCCAGACAGATGACATTGTCTACTCTGAACCATCACAAATGGTTCCATCCACCAGCTCTGCACTGGCTTCTGTGTTTTGCACAGAAAGCTTCAGGTTACTTTGTCGACCTAGATGACTTTTCTTCTGACTCATCTGCTTCTGCAACTGAGACTGTATCAAGGACATGTAAGCTGTACATTTAGCTTATGAACAACTACTTCATTTATCCATGGTACTATCTGTGGATACTGTTGACAGTGCTTGCTTTTCTGCTTTGGATTGTATATGAATACAGCGAATTATGGGGAAATGTTTGGTTATCAATGTTATGGACATTCTTTTCTGCACTGAACGAGTGCTCCAAGATTTGTTTACAATTACCCACAGTGGGAACATTGTTCAACACCACCGGTGGGGAGTCTCACAACTAGTGTGCATATTTTATTGGGCATGACACCAACAATGCTGCATCATATTAATCTACTCAGATTCCTTTGTTTCCTGCCTTGCTATGGAAGGCTATTAATATTGTAAAAACACTATTGCGTTGAAAAGTGTTTGGGGAACAAAAAATTGGTAAATACAGGGTAGAGGAGCTTTGTTTACAGCATGCCTTATTGCTTTTCAAATGATATTTTTAAATGACACTGTCTAGCAAACATTCTGTTTGGGGTTAGCAAAAATAAAAATGTTAGACTGGCCCAGTATCCCCTCGCCTGCTACATTTCACAATTGGCAAACATTTTCAAATTTCACTGAAGAACAATTGACTGCTTAAGTTCAGAACAGTACCTTTAATTATTCACTTTTGAGTCCTGGCGGGTGGTAATTATGGCCAGTGGACACAAATGAGTGCTAGGCACACTTTGTTAGTTCCTCTGGGAGTTTCAAAGCAAATTGGCCAATTTCTCGCTTTGTCTCAGCTCTACACTGAGATACTGTTACTACATAGAGTGAGGGTAAACTGTGCCAACAATAGCTGCATTCCTCAACTGCAAAATCTGTTAAAGAACACCTTAGTCTCCTTTCTGAGGAAGAGAATCTACAAGATTTCCTGTTAGGACCTAGGAAGCCACGCTCAAAGCGTTTCCTATATGCTACATATAACGAGATCTGGAAACCATCCCAGATGGAAGCTGCTACTTGTTTAAGGCAGATTGACAAAGCAAACATGGAAAAGGCTTTAGCTGTTGTCGATGATGGCACAAACACTCTGTCCAATAGAATTTACACCCTAAATAATAATGTATCAACTGCAATTCACATCATTCAGAATGAATTGTCATTTTTACAACATGGACAAAGCTAGCTGCATTCTATCATGCAGTTAAGTTGGACACTGCAGGTTCTTAAAAGTGTCCGCATGCCCTGGAAGCATGTTAACAGTACTCAGCATTACTCAGTTGTTTGCCGCTTTTAATTTGTCCAGACAACAACAGATAATGGCTACAAAAAGAAACAAATTACATCATGCTTAACAGTAAGAAATTGGAAAAGTTGCCTTTCACTGTTACAGAAAAACTCTGTCCATTTCCACCTTTCGATTCGCAAAATGCTTAATGCATTTTGTAGTAGGCAGGTTTGAGCAGATAGGAGACAGTCATATATGTGCGGTGTGCAGGTTGCCTTTCGATTGCAAATGTAGGAACTGAAAAACAGAGGTCTTTCTTAGCAGAAGCGAATGCGAGACTACTGTTAGTCGATCTATAATTTGTAAGCATGTGTCCTTGCACTGCCTGTGCAATGTGGAGGTCGCAAATTTGGCTTGCTACCTAAAGGGTACTCCTGTCTCTTTGATCTGTCCAGTATTTCAGATACTTTCTAATAGAAGTTATGTGGTTCTGAACAATCAAAGCTGTTGCGGAATGAAGCCACAAGTGCTTAAGTGATATCAGTTATTCAAATGGTAACAAGTTTTATTCCCCATACAAGAGATAAAAGTGGCAGACTTGTGGTCCCGCATTGCTACTTCTAATGTAATCTTTGACAAGCTCAGCAAACTAACAGTGCTATTGTTTCAAGAACATGTGGCCCTGACATCAGCCAGAGAGACATACAATCTCCAGACAGCAAGATCATCGGCTGAGATACAATCCCTATTAAATACCAACTTCTCAAAGCATTTTGGAGAATTCATCAACAGAATATTCAATGCATTGAATACTGCAAGGATTGCGCACTTTTTTAAGTCTGTTGATTCTGGATTTGTTAGCACCTTCCAGACCACATTTGGAGAAATACCTGCAGTCATAAGCTCACTCTTTTCGAGTTTCTTTGGTGGATTCCTTATAACTCTGGCATTAATTGGCAGAATTCTGCTGCTGCTATTCTTGATAGGCAGTGGCTGTTCTCTCTCAGCAAAGTGGAGTGATGGAGCTACCACCGGCCCAGCTGTGTTGTGAATGCATGATGCAGTATTTCAGAGCTTCCTTGCTTGGAGTGCAGGAGCAAGATTGTTTTTTGACATTCAGACCGGTCTTTACATGTGTCCAGCCAGTCTTCCATTGCATCTCATGCCTCTTGAAATGCTCACCAATAGTGTGTCTTGCCTTGCAGCCTACACCTCCTGTGGACACAGATTGGTTAATGTTCTCGATGAGGGTCCATTCATGGATGTGGCCCTTGGAACTGCGGTTGATTTGCGAGGCATCCTATGAGCCACCGTTTGTGGATTTGCTCGCTCTAACGACATCTGGCACAAGGAACAGTACTACTTATCCGTTCATTCTGCGCCAGAGGCTTCTGCACACTTCTGCTCTGTGGATCCTCTGCCAACACCTTGATCAACTTGTCACCTGTTGAAGTGGCATCCTACTTGGTCTCGTTCTCCCTTAATGAAATCTGAGATTTCTTTCAGGAGCATAATTATTGTTAAAATTCGACCATTGTATTTTTCTCAAAAGTAAAACATGACACCATTTTGCCTTTTAATTCGGCCTGTCTGTTGGCCTGCTTGGCTTGTCAACTTAGACATTTGTCTCTTATGTATGTTTTTGCTATGCTTTTAGAGTTGTTTACGCTTATATTACAATATTTTTAACATTAAGGCTTGGACTTTGCACCCTTGTTCGGGCGATAGCGGAGGGTGTCATGGGTCCATTTTAGTTAGTCGATTAGGCACAGTGATAGCTTAGTCTAGGCCTGCAACCTGTGCGCTTTCACCCAGGTATTATGCTATGTTGTTTTTATTCATTTTATTTTGTTAAACCTTTTAGTGGTATTGTTTTAATTCCAATATCAGCTGCTATTCTGTGAAAGCATCAGTATTATTGCTATGATGACATACTTTGCATGATGTTCTTCTCCTCACAATCACAATAATGGAATACAAGGCACACAGAAAATTATTTTGTAGTGCTGGCCCCAAGCCTGCATAAACAGTCCAGTGCTTAGGTACATACCCGCATCAGCCTTCTGAGCATGAACATAAACATGTCCCCTATAAAATCATCTTGTAGGAGGCATTAGAGGGGGTTCCAGCAGATTTTCCATATATGCTGCATGCCAGTTTTCCAGCTGACCTCAGCCTTTGTCCTGATCCTGATCTGGAGACTGACAGCCTGACCTTGTACTAAGGTAACGGGGGTGGGGTGTGCTTCTCGTTAACACTGTATGGACAGATTTGGCTTTACATCACCATGCATTCACTTAGGGGCTGGAGATTTGGCCTTTAGGTAGGAACTGTGAGTTCATGTTATGAGAAATATGTTGGGGCTGTTTATAGTCACATCTCTGATTTTCACAATCCTGATGTTACGTCTCATTATTCTAATCATTGCAGCTCATGCATTTTATCATAGAATGTAGTATTTTTAATAAATGAATTGAAAACTGTCCTGCATCTCTATTCTTGCCTATGTGTGTGTAAGAGACTTGTATGTGGAGAGAAAAGGGTGAGACTTGTTTCCACCATGATTTCCCTGATGGGTTTTTTAGAGTCCATACAAGGCTGTGAGAAATCACCTTTACCAATGAGTTTTGGTGAGGTGCTGCTAGTGAGCTGGGAGGGCTGGGCCAACAGCTGTCAACTGATGTGGGAGTGACTCAGTCGCCTACCATGCACAGGTGCTGCCAGCCCCAATTCATCAGTCTCATTACTTTGCGAGAGTCCTTATGACAATAGTACGCTAGTCTATTTAGTAACTGGCCCTATTCCTATTCTCGAGTTCAGCTCTCTAACAGGAAATCAGCCATACCCTCAATTCCCAAGAGGACTGTACCATATCAAGCCAGGAGACAGAATGATGAGCTTACACACAGCATAGCACAATCCTATGTGAAGAACTCTAAAATGCCTCCCTTTCCAGACAACAAGAAAACAGGACAGGCAATTTAATTTCCGGAAGGTTGGAATAATTGCATCCCTAACCCTCAGATACTATTCTGTGAGATTGCAGGAAATCAGCATCCACCCCACCAAGTTCAAACCTCCAACAAGAATTGAAATATGTAATTGAATACCCTTTTCTTAACAATCAGATGACAAGTGTTCAATTTATGTAGTCTGAGTCTTAACATAAACCTAAGGATTGAAATAGATGTATTCTCACTCAGTCATCCCACAATTAGTGATCTTAATAGAAAATGCTCGTTGAACCATAGCTGACTTTGCATTAAACCATAACACAAATCTCAGAACCTGAGGGATGGATAATCTTGACAAAGAATAGAGTGGTTGAAACAGATGGACACCCTTCACAGTATAAGACATGCTGTAAGTGATACAGAGAGAGAAACGGGTACTGATCATAGGATGGCAAGAAGAGCCCAAGCTCTCAGCTTCTATAACAGTGCACAAAGCACAGCCATGCCTCTATGTTATCAACCTGAACAATAAGACCCAGAAAAACAAATAATTTAGATCAGATAGTTGCATTTGGTGTGACTGCAGAAGCTGTTTATTTTTAGAGCACACCGCAAACATCGCAAAAGCTGCATCTGCAAAAACAAACAAGCAATAACACAACCAATTAATCACAACAATTTGGAAGAAGCAATGGCCTTCCCATTTCCATGCCCTTCAAAAGCTGCAATTAACACATTCCCGAATCAAACTGCAGAGCCTTATGCCACTACTAATGATCGCAGGTATAAGATGTATGCTCTGCAATTGGGGAGTGAAGTTTAATTGTGCTAGCTTAGGTAATGGCTGTACGCTAACTATGGTGATTTAATGTGGCTATGTTAGGCATGATAGATGAGGTACGGCATGTTAGGTATGGCAGGTAGGTGGGTATATTGAAGGTATATAGATATAATAAGCAAGTAGGTACACTGCGTTGGATTGATAAGTACAGTAGGTCAGTATGTTAGGTTATATATGGGAGGTGTGTTTGGTATGATAGATTCTGTGTGGTAGATATGTTGGTAGATATGGAAGATATGGTAGATTAGTTATGGTATGTGAAGTAGGATAAGTATGGTAGGTATGTATGGTAATTTTATGTATGGTAGTTATGGTATGATAGATATGGTAGGTAAATAGATATGGTAAGCAATTTGGTATGGTAAATAGATTTATTGAGCATGAACGTAAGTATGATAGATTAGATATTAAGAATAAGTACAATAGGTAGGTAAGGTACTTTAGGTAAGTATGGAAGGTATGCTAGGTTAATTATGGTTAGTTTAAAGATGTTAAGTATGGCAGGACTGGTAGATAGGTAGGCAGGTATGGTGGGTATGGGTATTATGTAAGTGTGATAGGTTAGGTATGTATAGCAGGTTTGTAGGGAGGGAATGCAGGGACAGGTATTTCTAGGTTATGTACAAGATGTAAGCTATGCATGATATGTTAGGTATGATATTGAAGGTGTAATAGTAATGGTAGATAAATTAGGTTAAATATGATGACACAAAGGGTAGGCACCGTAGGTTTCACAATAGGTAGGTATGTATGGTAGTTAAGGTATGTAGGTATAGCAGGTAGACATGGCAGACAAGTGGCATAAGTAAGTATGGTGCGTACGTTTGGCATGTATTATAGTTTAGGTAAGTTAGATTTGGTATGTTAGGTATGTTAGATAGGAGAGATTAGGTTTGTAAGGTAGAAACGAAGGATATGGTAGGTCAGTTATGCTTAGGATAAGTATGGTTAGTGTAGTAGGTAGGTATTTTGGGAATGATAAATAAATTGAGATATGTATGATATGCAAGTGCTATTGATGCGTTCTAAGACTTCTTACAAATCATAGCATTGTTACGGAGAAGCACAAAATTATTCTATTTTATTTTCTACAAAGGAACTGTTTCTTTTTCAGAAATGCGATGTATGTGTGCATCTTAAGTTGCAAATAAAGACAGCAAATCCTACAACATGTAATCATGAAAGCGAAGTAAAACAAATGAATGCTCTATGCTCTTATTTTATAATAGGCGTAGGCATCCAAACAACAAGAAATTAAGACACAAATCAGTTATCAAAATGCTGTTTTGCAAACAAACTCTACACAAAGTGGGGTTCCGGTTCAACCTACACATAATGTTTCATCTGCAGTTTAACAAAGTGACTAATTGAAGTAACCATCGCAAAATGCCAAGGCATTGACGGGCAGACTATCCAAACATGAAAAACACGTGAAAGTCAATATTTGAAGAGGGCTAATGCAAAGCCCACTAGCTTACTATGGAGCAGATTTAACAAAAGTGGTGCTACACACAGTGCAGTGCCACTTTTCTTGTGCCCTTTAGCTACACCCTACCGCCACCATGTGTGCGCCTTATTCAAAATATGGCGCACAATGGCGCAGGATAGGGGGCAATAGCATCAACATTTTTGATGCTATTGATGTACTGTTCAGGGTTAGTGCCAAAATGCTGGCGCTAACCCTGAACAGTACATAGGGGCCCATTATAAATAATGGTGTGCCCCCTTTTAACACCTGTTCTGAGCAGGCGTTGAAAATGCTACAAATAATGGCACAAAGAAATCTTTTAGATTTCTTTGTGCCATTGTGTCAACCCCCCCCCAAAGGGGGAACGCCCCCCTTGCATACATTTTGCCTGGTGCAGGCATAATGTGGTGCAAGGGATTACAAAGTGGCGCAATGCATGGGGGAACACCTCCCTTGCATACATTATGCCTGGCGCAGGCATGATGTGGCGCAAGGGGTTACAAAGTGGCACAATGCATGCATTCCGCCACTTTGTAAATATGGCGTGGCGATTTTGGCCTTGTTGGGCCACATTAGAGTAAAAACAAAAATGATGCTAATGTGGCGCAAGGAGGCACTAGGCCCTTTAAAATCTAGGCATATATGTCTTTTTTTCTTCTTTTTGTTGTATTGCTTCTTTTTGTTGTATTGCTGACAAAAGGCTTTCGCAACAGAAAAAAAAACCCTGAGCAGTGAGACCAAATAACAATAACAGGAAACTTTAGGTGCAATGACTCATCCGGAAGGTAGTCCGAAAATAGACTTAAAAAATGATGAGTGAAAAGCCAAGTACTTATACCCCTCAATACAAGAGAAGGAGCTAAATTGTTTGCTACATTTGAAGGGCACTGGGGCTTTCATGACGTGACTCCTACACTACTTTCCTGAGGAGTTTGATAAGAAAGAGGGGTGAAGAAGTAACACAAGTTATTTCCCGTGCAAAAGCAGTATTCATAAAAGTGGGACGTTTGGTTAATTATCTGCCCCACCTTTTTGGATACTAGAGATATCAGGTCACCTGTTCCTCTGTATTTCAGAAACACATTATAAACATTCTTAATAGGGGGGTGTGGCTAGCCAGCCAAGATGGCGGACGTGAGCCGAGAGAGCTCCGTGTCTCGACTCCGGTTTATTCGGCGCCAAAATATACATGTGGGACCAGTGATTACCAAACAACGGGCGCTCCACAGCGCTGAGACTCCCCAGACCACCGGGAGTCCCGATTGCGGTGCCGCGACGCTGTGCCGGTCCGAGTTGGAGCGCACGCGGCCGCGAGCGGCAGCCTGCACAAGGGAAACGCAGAGGTGGGACTGCGCTGGACGGGAGCGCTGCTGACGCCTCAGGCCCGTGGTGGCGTCGGTGATCGGAGAGGCGCTGGAGCTGGTGAGGAGCCCACGCCAAGTGAATCGCCTGAGCGCCCAGTACCTGGGGAGAGTGCAAAACTAGGGCCCTGCAGCGGCGTGTGCGACTGTGGAATCCCTTTGCTGGCCCTGAGGACTGGGTTTCTGGAAAGAGGGCACGGACTCCAGAGGTTGAGCCGCTCGTGCTGCTGCGCGGGGGCGTCCTTGAGGCGCATGCAAGCGGGCCCAACTCGGCCTCCATTGTTGCAATGACGCTACATCCGGCCGGAGAGACCTAAAGGGAGTCTCATCATTGATCTTCCAGCCGCCTACCACAGTTCTATGGACCAGGGCGATGGAACCACGCCCCAACTAAACTGTACGAGGGGAAGATGAGTCACCCTAGCCAACCTACTGGAAGGAGATTGCATAAATCTAAGCGAGCTTGATCTACTGCGTAGCCGTGGAACCTGTTGAAACTACTGGTGCTGTTGACTCCACTGGGCCCGTGTGGTGCGCTGGTGGGTCTCTCTGAGCGAAGTCTTCTGGGGGTTGTCCAGTGGGTGAAGCAATGACCTATAACATTGCTGTTGCCCCTAAAGGCTGCAGCTATGGCGGGGGCTGGCCGCCTCCGCTCTGGAACTGGTGCTAAGAACATGCAGGAGGCCGCAACTCAAGACAGTCATAAATTAGATGCCGTACTGGCGGCGGTGGAACGCATAGTCGACTCGCTGGAGTGGGCCCGCACATCTCTGGAGGGCAAGATTGACAAAGTGGCCAGTGATCTTGCCTTTCTACATGCGGATCACCGCAAGTTAGCAGAAAATACAGATTTGCTTGAGACGCGAATTGATGTATTAGCACCCACAACATCTCGACTGGAGGCCGTAATGGCCTGCATAGGCGAACTGGAGCATCGTGTTGAGGATGCAGATGGCCGCCCCCGAAGAAACAACATACGGGTCATTGGCCTACCGGAGGGTGTGGAGGGTCGCAATGCAGTTGCCTATTCTGAGGCCTGGCTGCGGGGACTGGTACTGGAAGGGACCCTGACACCTTTCTTCTCAGTGGAGCGTGCACATAGGATTCCTGCTAGAGCACGACCACCAGGGAGCGGCCCTCGCCCCTTCATACTCCGTTTGCTCCAATATGCAGACAGGGATATTATCCTCCAGTCAATCAGGTGGTCTCCTTTGCCCCGAGTGGATAAGGCTCAGGCCATGCTGTTTCCGGACTATACACTGGCAGTACAGAGGGACTGTGTATCTTATCTACCCTTAAAACGCAAGCTCCGGGCACTGGACCTTGAGTACTCTCTTTTATTCCCGGCCCAGCTAAGTATAATAACTGAGAACAAGTCCCACTTCTTCACTACGCCAGAAGCGGCGTGGGAATGGCTGGAGTCTACAGGCCGTATTACCGGACGAGAAACGGAGAGGCATCCGCAACACCATGGAGTAGGCGCACCCGTGCGAGGCGCAGCCGCAGAGCACATGGCGCAATTCCAGAGAGGGCAAAACATGTCCCTGATTTGGAGCAAATTATCCAGGAGCGCCGTGAGGCGTTGCAGTCACCAGCGGCCATTCACATTTCCTCAGCGGGTTCGGAAGCAGACACAGAAATTTCACAGCCCAACAGCGAAGGTCTTGCTACTCCGGATCACCCCTCCGGGACGTGCTCGCCAATGTGCCTGGAGGTGACCCCCCAAATCGCAGATGAACTTTTTTAACCCCTCTCTGCACTTATCCTGACCGGCGGATGACCTCGCAGGCGTCTGCTCTACAGTGCCAGGCTTCTTTAGTAACATACGTATGTCCTGTTTGCGGTTGGGCCTTGCGCTGGTGAGATGATGAACTGGAGGTGCAACTGGTAAATTACAGGGGACTCGTCTAACGGGGTGCACAAACATCATTAATATTACTGCTGTCCACAGGCTATAATTTCCATTGGCCCCACAATCAATCACTTACACATGCCGGGGTACGTAACCTGCCGCACGCTCACCTTCAAGTTACTTGGCCTACCGCACTCTCCTATTAGTGGAGACTTACTATGTATAGTTGTTCTGTTGACCTTATGGGTTATTTGGTTTGGGCAGATACCGGTTGTCCCTCTGCTCTGATGGTACTTTGTTTGATAGTGTTGATCTGGAGACCTTACCTTATTAGCCTGTCGGAGTGTTGGAACCCCACTATCACACACATGGTCCAACCTTCACGGACCTCGCAGTTGGTCAGATGCTCTTACTACCAAAAACCACCATGAATACCTACACTGCTGTCACATGGAATGTGCGCGGCATACATACACCAAAACAACGATACTCAATATACTCCTACCTAAAAAAGACACTCAGTACACATAGCTTTTTTGCAAGAAATCCATGTGGCGCACCCAGAGGTATCTCACTTACAGCGGCGTTGGAGAGGTCAGTTATATGCGACAGGTCACTCCACTTATGCTAGTGGCGCTCTTGTTTGGATTAGGACAGGCATCGCCTTTGTAGCAGAGGATCAAATAATTGATGATCAGGGGCGCTATGCACTAGTGCAGGAGCAACTGGCGGGTCGGGCTCTGGTATTGGGTTCCATATACGCACCAAACCAAGATCAGACCTCCTTTCTCCACTCCTTATCCATCCGACTCTCAGGGTGGAGCGACTACCCCTGGCTACTGGGAGGAGACTTTAACAGTGTACTGGACCTTGACTTGGACCGCTCCTTTCCCCCACTGCTCACGGCGCCCACTGTTACTGCCGCGCGCGCGTTCAACACCTGGACTAAAAATTGGCACTTATTAGATATATGGCGTCATCGCAACGCCACTGATAGAATCTATTCATATTATTCTGCCCCACATTCCCTCCAGGTGCGCCTCGATAGAATAATGTGCACGCAAAATTTATATTCTGTGGTACTGGATACTGATAATCTGGGTCGCACTCACTCAGATCACAATCTGCAGCTCGTACAGCTAGGCTGGGATACCTCTCCCCACCTGTTCCTACCTGGAGGCTCAGACCTGAGCTTCTAGAGGACGCGGCATTTAAAACGTTATTAAATGGGGCAATTCCCGACTACTTTGCACACAACAAGGGCACAGCGTCTTCCGGTCTGGCGGAATGGGATGCATTTATTAGAGGCCATTGTATGGGAACGCAGTGGAGTCTGCGACACTCAATGGAGAGCGAACTCACGCGGGTGGAGCGGACCTTACTGCGACCTGAACGGGAAATTACCCGAAGTCCCATTGGAATAGCACAACTGTCATCAGCTAGGGCTGAGCATCTATATCTTATAGAGCGGTTACGTTGCCTAAATTATGCCACCCACTCGGCGCGCACCCATGCATCAGCTGACAAATCGGGCAAACTCTTGGCCTGGCTGACTAGATGCGAACGGGACCATGGCCCTGTAGTGGAGATTCGCTCTATGTCTGGTAACGTGCTCCATACACCCTCAGAAATAAACTCAGCATTCACACAGCGCTATAGGGTCCTCTAACGTTCAGCTGCACCGACAAATCAGCAGAACTGTGCAGATTTCCTCTCATCAATCGCGCACCCCACCTGACAGGGGCCCAGCGGGCCGCATTGGAGGAACCCTTAGAGCTCTCAGAAGTTCAGGCTAGAACACACGAATTATCCGTGGGTAAAACTCCTGGTCCAGATGGTCTTCCGGACGATTTTTATAAGACCTTTTCCTCTATCCTTGTGCCCCATCTCCTCCGCGTATATGAGGAATCTGTGCAGGGAGAATCTCTGCTGACATCGCAAAATGAGGCACTATTGATATCACTCCCCAAACCAGGCAAAGACCCACTGGAACATGGCTCCTATCGACCATTAGCAATGCTCAACACAGACTATAAAGTATTAGCCAGGATACTGGCGACGCAGTTGGCGTCCATTGTGCCGGATCTTGTACACACTGACCAGAATGGTTTTGTGCCTGCACGTGATACTCCCCATCACATCAGACCGCTGTTCCGTGTTATGCATTACTCGAAATATGACTGGCCATTGGTGGGATGCCTGGTCCTTGACCTGGAAAAAGCCTTTGATTCATTGGAATGGCCATACCTCTTTGAAGTACTGACACAGTATGGACTGGGGCCTCACTTCCTCGGTTTGGTTAGGCTGCTATACACTAACCCCCAGGTTCGGGTCAAGACGGTGGGAATATCTCTGAGTCGGTTGCGGTGCTCAGGGGCACGAGACAGGACTGCCCCCTCTCTCCATTGCTGTTTTCCCTCGCCATGGAGCCCCTGGCTGCGGAGCTACGTGACCGAGGCCCCCACTTGAGTATTGCACTGGGAGATGGCCTGCACACCATATCATTGTATGCCGATGACCTCTTAGTGTATTTTAGGGACATCACGCAGGTCCCCTCAGTAGCTGGGACAATACTGCAACACTTTGCCACGCTTTCCGGATTACGGGTTAACTGGGCAAAGTCCTGCCTCTTTCCCTTCAACCCCACCCTCCCAGACCCAGGGTTGCACCTCTCTGGAGTTGATGTTCCCTGGTAGCCACATACATTTAGATATTAAGACATCCACATCTATCACCGGAAGGAGGATCTGTTTGACTGAAACCTTAGAAGGGCAGTGACATCCATCAGATCCCAGATGGCCTTCTGGCAAACACTTCCGCTCTCTGTAGCAGGAAGAATTGCTCTCCGGAAAATGATTGTATTTTCCACAACTATTATACTACTTCTCAAACCTCCCATACTTTATACCGGTCAGCTTCTTTAGGAAACTGGAACCCAAACTACGCAAATTCATCTGGAATAAACGGTGCTGCAGGGTTGCGCTTAAGAAGCTTTATCTGCCATTGGAGCAGGGCGGTCTCTCAGCACCCAACCTGGAGTACTATTATTTGGCATCCCAGCTCCAGTGGGAATCTAAATGGCTGGTGGGACTTCATCGCTCTGACACAACAACTACCACAGAGCCCTTGTCTCTTGTGCAAGTAATGCACCTGTTCCACCCACTCGCGTGCCTAGCGCCGCCGGGGGAGCTCCTCCTCAAAGTGGCCTACAGCTGTTATCGCAGGTCCCTGCAGCTCACGAAGGGGACTGTTCCATTTGCCCCGGCTTTGGCACTATTGTGCATGCCTCGTGGCTCCGGAGTCACGTCTGGAGCTGAGCTTCGGGCGTGGCATGCCGTGGACCTGCACACACTGGGTGATCTGTATAGTGATGGCAGGCTGATCGCATTCTCTACTCTGGTCGTGGACACGGGCCTCCCGGAGGGACAATTTCTGCTGTATAACTCACTTCTGCGATCCTTATCGAGGAGGTGGGGAGACCTAACGACCGCCCCCCCAACCCATTTACTAATACAATATATGCAGGTAATGGGACGGGGTAGACATCTGATCAGGTGGTTCACGGAAGCACTTCGAGTTCACTTCGTACAGGAGCATGGCACGCTGCGCACTGCCTGGGAGAGTGAATCGGCCTCACTCTTCACGGACTCGCAGTGGAAATCTGCCCTCTCTAGCCACACCACTATTCCCCGTAACTCCAGATTTCGACTCGTACAATTCTACATTATACATAGGGCATACCTTACGCCAGCTCGCATCAACAGATACTTCCTTCGCTGTGACGCAGCTTGCCCCCATTGCAAACAATTAGACGCCAATATCCAGCATATGCTGTGGTCCTGCCCCTCCTTGCACAACTACTGGGAGGCTGTGTTTGCTTGTTTGTCAGCATGCACAACACGCACAATACGGCGCACATGGGAGACATGCATGTTGGGTTTATTCCCCAGAGGCGCGCGGCACAGGGCTACCGCAAGGTTTTTGGACTTGGGATTTATAACAGCCAAACGGATGATAACTCACAGATTAAAGTCTGCTGAGCCACCCACTGTATTGGTTTGGAAACAATCATTTATGATCTGGGCGGGAGCCGAAGGGGTGTCGCTGAAGCGGGAGGATGCACTTGGTTTGCGCAAATATCCTCTGTCGGATGGCTGGGACGCGATGATGACACACTCAGAAACTCCAGAACAGGACTCTGACTCAGCAGAGACAACATAATATATACGGTAACATAGCGATTATTAAACACTGGAGATATTATGAAAAGGTTACTGACATGCTTACTGATTATCGCACTCTGACCTCAAACTATTAACTCAGGACAACGTAGACACTAAACACCCAGAGTTCAAATATGGCTCAAGCTGCATAGACACATCCACACACACAAAGGCATAGTAATACTGTCATTAAATGTTTGAAGATAAGGTACTCCATTGTTTCAGAATGTTACTGTTTTTATTCGTTACTAATCCAGGATCAACATTTATATATGACTGTGCAATTACATGCAAACTTAAACAGAAAGGCAGTGAGAGAGTTAAGACGACTGGTGTACTGTGCTTACATGCAGAGGCCCAACTACCCTACATATGAAGCACTTATACTCCGGCTTAGATACCTCCTACTGACTGTGAAATGTGATGCATGGGTTCGGTATATAATCTATTCTCCTCTCTGTAAATGGTATACATGTACTGGTTACTGTTGATAATACCCATAAATTTGCAAAATGTATAACAGATGTAACTGTCTACTACGCGAATATTACTATACCACCAAACTGTTACAGTGTTTTTGATATTTGAAATAACAATAAAAGGATTCCTGAAAAAAAAAACATTCTTAATAGGATTTATTAGATTAATGATAGCATGGAAAAGGCTATAAGTGTAATCGAGATAAATAAATAAATGATTCAAGTACACTAACATACGTTTTAAGATGAATAGTTGATGAACTAAATACACGTGTGTTTTTATGTTATTAGGTCGTGCGTTATTACTAACAGTAGAATATGGAAACTAGTTAATACAATTTTTATTAAAAAATCATATGGACTTACTGTTGTAGTTTTCCAAGCAGAGTGCTAGAAAAAAGAAAAACAATGTTTTAGTAACATACAAAACAAATATTCATCTTGGCAAATGCTTCTCTGGTTTGAAGGGTGCCACGCAAAAACGTATGTATGCCGGTTGTGTGAGCTGTACTCCAGCAATAAAACCTAGGGGTCGACAGATTAGCATGACCAACTTTGAACGTTTTTTTAATGTTTCACAGATTTTTACTTCATGTACTTTATAATTCTGTGTCACTACAATTGTTAGTAGTCTAACCATTGTCACATTGATCTACAAACGTTATCATGTTAAAACAATAATAGTAAACCCTTTAAAATATAATGGCCTTCTTATTATGTCCTATTATCTAGCAAAATTATTTTTTTCTTCAGTTTATTTTACTGATAGTTTAATGATGCGATCAAAATCATTTTTCACTTGTATTCAATAAGGAATACATATAAAGAGAGTTACACAATTACACAAAACTCCCAATAGCTACTCTTATTAGACAGACAGTGTAAAGAAAAAACATATTTCTTTCCTGTTCCTTTTTTCCCCCTTTAAAACGTACCTCTTTTCTGCCCCTCTTTTTAAATTAGTTGACTTTTCCAGCAAAATTGTGAACATACATTCTTGACAGTTTGATAACTAATAAATAGACAAAGGATAAGGAAAACAAGCCTCAAGTAAAGGTTAATCGTAATAATGAGTGCTCGTAGTTTAGGGGTTTCTTTGCGTTCAGTCATAATGTAAACAAAATCTCCACATATGCTCCTAAATTCTTTCTCCTTTCCGCTCACGAAGGCTACTCTTTCCAGTGTTGCAAGAGTGAACAGAACAGAAATCAATTATTTAATTTTCAATTTACATTTTCAATTTCTCTGTACATATACATTTTCATTAACAATACATTTCCCCCATAGGAGTCTTTCTCAGTCGATAGATTGATGTGATGGACTGTGATCTTATTGTTTTTGATGCCATTAGGGATGAGTTGCGTTCCTGGTTCACAAGGAAGTTACGCCTTTCTGACTATGCCCTCCTGGTTTTTGCTCAGTATAGCTCTTATGTTAACATATGTAGTGACAGCAGGCTATTGAAAAGGCACCGCAACATATTCTCTCTATGGAGAATATGCATTTTTGTTCCCAAGTTACCATAACTATCTCTTTGGTAAAGCAACAATAATTCTAGAGGTCCACTGTGCTGCTGCACAGTATACAGATGTGAAATGCAGAGATACATTATGGCCCTCATTCTGACCCTGGCGGTCGGTGATAATGCGGCGGCCAAGCCGCCAACAGGCCGGCGGTCCAAAATATGCAATTCTGAACCTGGCGGGAACCGCCAACACAGCCCGCCGCATTAACACTCCGCCCGCCACGGCGGAACAAACAAACAGCGCAGCGGTCCCTGCCAACAGCCAGGCGGCAGACAATGTACCGCCCACCCTATCACGACCCACCAATCCGCCACCTTTTCCGGGGCGGGAGCACCGCCGATAAAAACACGGCGGAAACAGACTACGAACGGGAAAACGCTCACCTCCACATACACCACGCGAGATTCCGGCAGTATGGAACCCGAGTTACAGGTCATCCCCGCACTCCTATACCTGCTCCTGTACCAGGAGCACGCCCGGCGGCGCGGAAGACATCGGTGAGTACTGCACCTACGACACAGGGGAGGGAAAAGATTACCGGCACACACCCACCCACACCCACTACAACACACACATCAATGCATTCCCACAGATCACTGTCACAACCCACAAACCCCCCCCTCCGAAATAATGCAAAGACCAAAAGAAGAGATCATAAACGGGCAGATATATTGAAATATGGACACCAGTAATCCCAATAAATAAATAAACTATGTACAAAATATATACAGCTACTAAATGTAGTCCAACCACTGTCCGTGGACCACAGGGGTCCTGTGCAAAGGGGCAAGGCCCAGTCCCACGACAAGAACTCCACGGAGAGAACACTGCAGGGGCATCAGAAAGAAAATAGGACAGGCACCTCAGGGGGAAGGGAAGGGGGGGCACCTCAGCCACTTGAGTACACAACGCCAGATCCACGAGGGGACTCCATGACCACTGGCCCATCCTGGGGAGAGCAAAGCCACAGTCCATACAGTCCATACAGTGGGTGGCCTGCCCACTGGGCCATCCTGGGGAGTGCAAAGCCACAGTCCATACAGTCCATACAGTGGGTGGCCTGCCCACTGGGCCATCCTGGGGAGAGCAAAGCCACAGTCCATACAGTCCATACAGTGGGTGGCCTGCCCACTGGGCCATCCTGGGGAGTGCAAAGCCACAGTCCATACAGTCCATACAGTGGGTGGCCTGCCCACTGGGCCATCCTGGGGAGAGCAAAGCCACAGTCCATACAGTGGGTGGCCTGCCCACTGGGCCATCCTGGGGAGTGCAAAGCCACAGTCCATACAGTCCATACAGTGGGTGGCCTGCCCACTGGGCCATCCTGGGGAGAGCAAAGCCACAGTCCATACAGTCCATACAGTGGGTGGCCTGCCCACTGGGCCATCCTGGGGAGAGCAAAGCCACAGTCCAAACAGTCCATAACAGACTCCACTGCCACTGGAGGAGGCATGTTGGCCAGAGGACATCCTGCAGCCCTGCCCGAGACAGATCCTGCCCTGCCACGTCTGCCAAAGGGCCAGCGGTTCTTGCCTGGAAGGGCCCAGTTCAGCGCTTCTTGCCTTGAAGGGCCCAGTTCAGCGCTTCTTGCCTTGAAGGGCCCAGTTCAGCGCTTCTTGCCTTGAAGGGCCCAGTTCAGCGGGTCTTGCCTTGAAGGGCCCAGTTCAGCGGTTCTTGCCTTGAAGGGCCCAGTTCAGCGGGTCTTGCCTTGAAGGGCCCAGTTCAGCGGTTCTTGAGACGGCGGTCCCCAGCGGAGCGGTGCTGGAGACGGCGGGGCCCAGTTCAGCGGTTCTTGAGACGGCGGGGCCCAGTTCAGCGGTGCTTGAGACGGCGGGGCCCAGTTCAGCGGTGCTTGAGACGGCGGGGCCCAGTTCAGCGGTTCTTGAGACGGCGGGGCCCAGTTCAGCGGTTCTTGAGACGGCGGGGCCCAGTTCAGCAGTGCTTGAGACGGCGGGGCCCAGTTCAGCGGTGCTTGAGACGGCGGGGCCCAGTTCAGCGGTGCTTGAGACTGCGGGGCCCAGTTCAGCGGTTCTTGAGACGGCGGGCCCAGTTCAGCGGTGCTTGAGACGGCGGGGCCCAGTTCAGCGGTTCTTGAGACGGCGGGGCCCAGTTCAGCGGTTCTTGAGACGGCGGGGCCCAGTTCAGCGGTTCTTGAGACGGCGGGGCCCAGTTCAGCGGTTCTTGAGACGGCGGCCAGTCTATGTCCAACTGCTCATTGCCTGGTGGTGCCCTCCTGGGCAGCGGGGATGGTGCTCCTTCAATGCCCACCTGGGCTGTGGGTGGTGGGGCCCTCCTGGCCAGCTGGGCTGGGTCCTCCCTGGCCAGCGGCTATGGGGGTGGTGGGCTCCTCCTGGGCAGCAGGCCTGCAGCCTGACCTCTCCGACTTGCTGCCCTTGCCCTCCTTAGTCGGGAGTCTGTGGCCCTTTCCTCCCTTTGGAGCTGTGGCTGGTGACTGTGTCTGGGTGGTGTCCGGGGGGGATGTAGAAGCCGGGCTCCTGCGGCGCCCCTTCCGCCTTCTGCTCCTCTTCCCAGGGGGTGGGCTGGCTGTCCCCTTGCTGCTGGGCGAAGATCCAGACATGCGGGCTGGTGGGCTCCAATACCCCTGCACCCTTGTCAAGGGGGCTGCAGGGCTGGTGGTGGCTGAGGTGCTCTTCTTACCCCGACGAGAAGGAGGGGGGGGCTCAGGGTCAGGAAAGAAGTTAGCAGTGGCGAGGAAGAGTTTCTTGGGACAATGGAGAGTGGTAGGTACAGTGGGAATGGGAGTGGAGGGAGAGGATGTGGTTGTAGGTGAGTCACGTTTGCTGTCTTTGGGTGCAGGTGCAGGAGGGATAGGCTGTCATGAGGTGGATGGCTGTTGGGTGGGTGGGTGGCTGCGTTTGTGTGGTGTGGAAGAGGGGGTGACAGACACAGTGGGAGAGGACACAGGGGACGTGTAAATGGCAGTGGGGGTGGTGACTGCACGTGTGCGGACTGGACTGGGGGGTGTGCTGGTGATGGAAACACTGGCTGATGGTGAGGTGAATGGAGGTGTGAGTGTAGACGTCACAGGGAGGGAGGAGGGAGACGAAGAGGTGGGGGTCACAGAGTTGGTAGTGACTGTTGGCATGTCTGCATCGGAATGTTGCGTGTGTGAATGTCTGCGTGATCTGTGGTGCTTATGTTTGGATGAGCTTCTCTTGGGTGTTGAGGTGTGTGCAGGCTGGTCTGATGGTGTGGGTGGGACAGGCAGAGGAACAGGAGACTGGGAGGAGGGAGTTAGTAGAGGGAGGCAGGAGACAGGGACAATGGCTGCCGTCAGTGCTGAGGCCAGAGCCTGGAACGATCGCTGATGGGCAGCCTGACCCGAATGAATGCCCTCCAGGTACGCATTGCTGCGATGAACCTCCCTCTCCACCCCCTGGATGGCATTCAAAAGGGTAGTCTGCCCAACAATGAGCGTTCGGAGGAGGTCAATGACCTCCTCACTGAGGGCAGCGGGGGTAACAGGGGCAGGGCCTGAGGTGCCTGGGGCGAAGGAGATGCCCGGCTTCCTGGCAGAGCGGGCACGGGGCGAACGCTGAGGGGCTGCTGGGAGGGCGGTGATGGTGCGCTGGGTGGCGGCTGTACCTGTAATGGCGGGGGGCACGGATGGTGCCACCCCCGCAAGGGAGCTCCCTTCCGAGGACGTGTCCGTGTCGCTGCAGGGTCCAGTCGTCCCCGTTGTGGAGCTCCCCTCGCCCTCCGTCTCACTGGTCCAGTCAGACTCTGTGGCATGGCCCTCCTGGGCCATGTGAGATGCAGCTCCCTCCTGCCCCGATGCCACTTCTCCTCCGCCTGATGATGCTTATGCACACAAGCACAGAAAGACAAACAAAAAGGGGGGGGGAGAGAGAAATAAAGGGATATTGAGTACATGGATCTCCGGTACAGTTAGCGGACATGACAGACACAGATGCCCCCTGCACTAAGTTGCGCACTTGGGGTCCGCTACGCATTCCGTGGAACATGCCCTACACGCCTAGAGTTGACAACTGCACCCATGGATGACACGGACCAGGGATGGCTGTACTGACACACTACTGAGGGTGTTGGCTGGGGACACAGGGGCTTACGGGGGTGCCCAGCCTACAGATATCGCCCTGGCCTAGGGGGACCCACAGCCCTCCTCCCCCACCCAGACACCTCCACAGCGCGACAACAGAGTAGATAATGCTTGGACTCACCCCCTTGTGTCTGCTGTGCTGCCCTCACGCGCCCATCCAAATCAGGGTAGGCCACCGCCAGGATCCGGAACATCAGGGGGGTCAGTTGACGGCAGGCACCCCGCCTACGTTGGGAGGCCATCCCCAGCAGAGACTCAGCGGTCTTCTTGGTCCCGCGGCGGATGTCCTCCCACCTCTTGCGGCAGTGGGTGCCCCGTCGATGGTGGACCCCCAGGGTCCGGACTTCCTTGGCGATGGCACGCCAAATCCCGATCTTCTCATGGGCGCGGACCTATGTGACACGTACAGGGAGGGAGAAATACCACGTTCAAGTTTGTCTGCATTTTCGTTGCCAGTGGGCCAACGCCCCCCATCCCCGCCAGGCCCCCCGCCAGGCCCCCCGCCAGCCCCAACATGCCCCCAATCCCCGCCAGGCCCCCCGCCAGGCCCCCCGCCAGCCCCAACATGCCCCCCATCCCCGCCAGGCCCCCCGCCAGGCCCCCCGCCAGCCCCAACATGCCCCCCATCCCCGCCAGGCCCCCCGCCAGCCCCAACATGCCACCCATCCCCGCCAGGCCCCCCGCCAGGCCCCCCGCCAGCCCCAACATGCCCCCCATTCCCGCCAGGCCCCCCGCCAGGCCCCCCGCCAGCCCCAACATGCCCCCCATCCCCGCCAGGCCCCCCGCCAGGCCCCCCGCCAGCCCCAACATGCCCCCCATCCCCGCCAGGCCCCCCGCCAGCCCCAACATGCCCCCCATCCCCGCCAGGCCCCCCGCCAGGCCCCCCGCCAGCCCCAACATGCCCCCCATCCCCGCCAGGCCCCCAAGCCAGCCAGTGGCCCCAAATCCAGATTGAATTAAACTCACTTGTTGGTCTGGAGGACCGTAGAGTAGCGCATACTGGGGGAGGACCCCATCCACAAGTTTCTCCAACTCCTCTCCAGTGAAGGCAGGGGCCCTTTCCCCAGGCGCAGCAGCCATTGTCCCTTCCAGAGCGAGGTCACAGCAACACTTGCAGTATAGGTCCTCTCCTGTGAAAGTTCAAGTCGCAAGTCGATAAGTAGATAGAAAATGGCGGTCACGTCTGCGGCGGTGCGTACCGCGGCGGTGCGTACCGCCACCGCCGGCGCCCTTCGCCATTGGCTCCTGAAACCCATAGGCTTCAATGTTAACCAATGCGGCTTCGCGCCGCGGTCTTCGCCCGCCGCCCGCCGCGGTGTGCCACGCCAGCGCATTGACCTCACATCCCATTGTCACACTTCACAGGTCAGGCAGCCGCCATTTCGAGGGTCCACATGGCTCAATTTCAACTGCGTCACACAGGCCTAGGCCTTGCATAGCCACTCAGACACGCCATTCACTGCATAGAGAATCGTTTACTGTGCTAGCTGTGAGTACGTACCTGTGGGTTGCTTGACTGTGTGCTCCATGTTGTCCTTCCTAGGCACCGTCCGCTGGGTTTGGCGAGGAGACGGATGAATCCTCCCGTGTACCGACCGCTGGTGGACCTGTCGACAATGGAAGAACGCCACATTATCCTGACCTACCGTCTTAACCGTGCCACTATACATGAACTGTGTGCCCAGCTGGAGCCCCACCTGATGTCCCCCATCCGCCAACCCACAGGGATTCCCCCTCTGGTGCAGGTCCTGTCAGTACTCCATTTCTTGGCAAGTGGGTCATTTCAGACAACAGTGGGAATTGCTTCTGGGATGTCTCAGCCCATGTTTTCGAAGGTGTTATCCAGAGTGTTGTCTGCCCTGATGAAATACGTGAGGAGCTACATCATTTTCCCTGAGGTGGGCGAATTGGCTGCAGTGAAGGGTGATTTCTATGCCCTTGGACATATTCCCAACGTCATTGGTGCCATTGATGGGACCCATGTGGCTTTGGTTCCCCCAAGAGACAGGGAGCAGGTGTACAGGAACAGAAAAAGTTACCATTCCATGAACATCCAGGTGGTGTGTTTGGCTGACCAGTACATCTCGCATGTAAATGCCAAATTCCCAGGGTCAGTGCATGACGCCTACATCCTGAGGAATAGCAGCATCCCTTACGTGATGGAACAGCTAGAGAGACACCGTGTATGGCTATTGGGGGACTCTAGGTACCCCAACCTGTCGTGGCTACTGACCCCAGTAAGGAATCCCCGGACCAGGGCAGAGGAACGGTACAATGAGGCCCATGGGCGTACTAGGAGGGTGATCGAACGCACCTTTGGCCTCCTAAAGGCCAGGTTTAGGTGCCTGCATATGACAGGTGGATCCCTAATGTACTCACCTAAGAAGGTGTGTCACATCATCGTGGCCTGCTGCATGCTTCACAACGTGGCTTTGCGCCGCCAGGTGCCTTTCCTGCAGGAGGATGGTCGAGACGGTGGTGTTGTGGCAGCGGTGGAACCTGTGGAGAGTGACGAGGAGGAAGACGACGGGGCTGAAACAGACAACAGGGACAGAATCATTGAACAGTACTTCCAATAGGACACAGGTAACAATTCAAAGATAATTTAGTAAATCTGAACTACTCTCCTGCATCTCTGCTGCCTGTCTATTTGCCCCAGTGTATGATGACTGAGTTGTGGCTTTTCCCTCCCTATTTCAGATCTGGGGTCCCCACTACGAGTCCTGTGCTTCGTTTCCCCATGGACTACAGCTTTGTGGCAGCTGTTTGTTGACTTCACTATGTACAAGGACATATTTGCACTGTCAAGTCAATTACAATATTTTTGAAATCACAGCCAGACTCCAGATAGTTTTGTGCAAAATAGGTGTTTATTTAAGTGCTCAAAATGGGATGGGTGGTTTCAAGTGGGTGGGGGCTATGGTGAAGGAATGTCCATGGCAGAGTCCAGAGTAACAGTCACACAGGTGCATTGTCCAGAGGCCTGTGGAGAGATGGAGCATGGGCAGTTCAAGGATGGACAGGGTGACAATGTGGGACAGTGGGATGACATCAGGTGGTATCCTTTGCTGGCGGGGGTCTTGACATCCTACTCTGTCTTCTTGCGAGATCTCAGGGCCCTCTTGCGGGGTGGTTCTTCTCCTGCAGGAGGTGGGGGTCTGGTGGGCTGCTGCTGTGCGGGGGCCTCCTGTCCACTAGCGCCGGCGGAGGTGGTTGGCTGTTCTTGGTCCAGGCTAGTGGCAGGGGCCCTTTGGTGTTGTTGAGTGTCCGTCCTGGTGTTGATGAGGTCCTGCAGCAGCCCTACCATGGTAACCAGGGTGGAGGTGAGGGCTCTGATGTCCTCCCTGTACCCCCGATAGTGTTCCTCCTGCAGTACCTGGATCTCCTGGAACCGGGCCAGTACCGTCGCCATCGTCTCCTGGGAGCGGTTGTATGCTCCCATGATGGTGGTGAGGGCCTCGTGGAGAGTGGGTTCCCTGGGCCCGTCCCCCCCCTGTCGCACAGCTGCCCTCCGAGTTGCCCTGTTTCCCTGGGCCTCTGCCCCCTGGCCGGTGTGCCCACTACCACTGCCCCCAGGTCCCTGTTGTTGTTGGGGTGGTGGGTTATCCTGGGTGCCCTGTAGTGGTAGACACACCGCAGATTGACGCGCCCTGGAGACAGAGGCATGGGCCCGCTGGGTGGGAGCTGTGCTGGTGTTCCCAGAGGGGTTTGGGTCTGTAGTGGCCTGGGCCTGTGTGAGGGGAACCGACTGTCCAGAGGTCCCCGATGGTCCGGGCTGGTCATCGGTGTCCAGGTCGACAGAGCTGCTGTCATCGCTGACGGCCTCTTGGGTGGGGGGTGTGGAGAATTCTGGGCCCTCCGCGGCGGTGTGTTGACGGTCGGGTCCTGCAGGGGTATAGAGGTATGGTTATAGTTTCAATGTGTGGCATATGGGTGTATCTGTGGGTTCCCGTGTCCCCAAGTGCTGGCATTCGTGTGTGGGGGCTTTGGTGAGGGTGGCTTGTGGGGGGGATGTGTATATGCATTGGGCATGCTTTGGTGATGGGTGTCGATGCTTAGTGGACGCATGCAGGCCTAGGGTTTTGGATGTGTGGGTTGTGATGGTGAGACATTGGCAGGGAATAGGTGTGCTGGGGGTGGGGGTGAGGATGGTGGTGGGGGTGAGGATGGTGGTGGGGGTGAGGGTGGGGTTAAGGATGGGGGTGGGGGTGAGGGTGGGGTTCGAGGATGGGGGTGAGGGTTGGGGTATGATTTGGCATGCAGGTGGGGGGGAAGCAGTAGTGAAGCTTCAACTTACCAGTATCCATTCCTCCGCCGACTCCTGCGAGGCCGTCAGGATGCAGGATGTTCAAGACTTCCTCCTCCCATGCTGTAAATTGTGGGGGTTGAGGTGGGGGTCCTCCGCCAGTCTTCTGCACGGCGATGTTGTGCCTGGATACCATGGAACGCACCTTCCCCCGTAGGTCGTTCCATCGCTTCCTGATGTCTTCCCGATTTCTGGGGTGCTGTCCCACAGCGTTGACCCTGTCGACAATCCTCTGCCATAGCTCCGTCCTCCGGGCAATGCTGGTGTATTGGATCTGTGTGCCGAACAGCTGGGGCTCTACCCGAACGATTTCCTCCACCATGACCCTGAGTTCTTCGTCTGAGAAGCGGGGGTGTCTTTGGGGTGCCATGGGGTGGTGTGTATGATGTGTGGGGTGGAGTATGTGTAGTTAAGTGTGTTGAGTGTGGTGGTGTGTGTTGTTTTGTGTGTGGATATTGTGTGGGTGATGTGTTGAGTGGCTGTGGCTGCTAGTTTGTGGATGGTGGTGTCTCGCTCTGGCCTTCTTTCAGAATTTTTGGTCGTAGGGGTTTGTGGGTGATGTGGGTGTGTGTTTTATATTGTATTGTGTGTGTGGGAGTGGTGTGTGTATGTGTATCAGGTGTGTGGAATTCAAATCGGCCAATGTGGCTGAGTTTTGTTCGTTTGTGTGTATTCTGACCGCGGCGGTGTGTCCCGCCAATGGAATACCGCGTTTGAAAGACCGCCGCGTGGATTCGTGGGTCGTAATGGCATGGGCGTATTTCTGTTGGCGTGACGGTGGAGGTTTTGTCACCTCCACTTTTCCGCCGACCGCTGGTCTGGCGGTCTGTTGTGGCTGTCGGATTTTCGGAGGTTTGCCTGCTGCGGGTCAGAATGACCGTGGCGGGTTTCCGCGACCGCGGCGGGATTATGGAGGATTTCTGACCGGCGGTAGGCGCCTTTTACCGCCGAGGTCAGAATGACCACCTATGTATTTGTCCAACCTGTTTCTAAATCTGAATGTGCTTTTAGATTTCATGTTTTATAAATGTGAACACTTACCTTAAACATACTTACTTTTTCATTGGTTATGCGACGTAAGGTTTTGTGTGGTACAGGCAATGCATTGTACAGGCATTGCGTGATAATGGACGTGTGGTAAAGGCATGCATTGTACTTGCATGCATGGTTCCGTCTTACAACCTTTCTTGACAGCCTCTGCTACATGGCATATCACCTGCTATATAAAATGTAATGTGACATTTAATGTG
The DNA here is from genome assembly GCF_031143425.1 of Pleurodeles waltl. Lineage (NCBI taxonomy): Eukaryota > Metazoa > Chordata > Amphibia > Caudata > Salamandridae > Pleurodeles > Pleurodeles waltl. Next base: position 834,371,266 of record NC_090440.1, read on the forward strand.
TACCTTTTATTTGGGAAAAACATATTTGCAGCACATATGTCACCCTGGCTGAAAGAGACCAATGATTAAAGTAAATATTATGTCCCCAATACCGTTACAGCCCACGCATTTGCCCACGCTCAGGGCCTTTCAGTTGCCAAGGCATCTCTATCAGAACCCTGTTCGGGGTGCATCTGGGCAGGCAAGGCCTCCTGGGTCACATCACCGGAGGCGTGGGATGTTTACTGCCCCAAAGTCCGTCCTATTTTGGCCCTGAAAACTGGGCCACGTATAACCTTTTCAGCATTTGACTCTCAGCAGCAGTCACAAGCTTCTGAAGAGAGTTTAATGTGGGTGTACATAGATTTAGCATTCAACACCACAGCCAGCATCCCAGTAATCAGGCTGTTCAACCCTTTGCTTCTCTTTTGAAAAAGACAAGTATTTTTTTTTTTACTAAAAAGGAATAATACTGCACACCTTCAAGGTGGGCCCCCAGCTGAGATCTCTATACCCTTTCGTTCCTCCAGTTCTAGGGGCTTTGGGTTCCGGTAAATTAGTCTATAGAGCAGGTGAAATGCTTCCCTCCTCTCTCTTAGCACACAGTCACTTCTTGGATCAAAGTAGTCCATATAGCCTCTCATACATTCCTCTTCTGGTGGTGCAGTGATGGTATGGGCCTCCTGACAGAGGGAAGGATCACCTGTGTCATGTAGGACCAAGTGCACAATATGTGGCAGTCCTGATTAGGTGAGGCAGCTGTAGTCTGTGTGATTTTTCAGAGGATGGCAGCATCATCTTACGGTGGGCCATCTTCTGGGCTCTGGTGGTCTTTCAACCCAAACAGACTTTGCAGGTTTGGCAGGGGCTAATCCTTTGGTGAATATGCTGTCATTTGAAGTGGTGCCTCCAGGGCACTAGGGTCTGTTTGGGACATGTTGGCAGCAGTCCATTCTGGTGCTGGGATTTTCGGCACCTCAGTTACCCGGTGCTAATTCAGCACATACTGCATTGATGTGATGGCCTTTTCTTAAGAGCAGAGTAGTCCACTTGAAGTACTTCGGGGTCAGTGACATGCTAGTCACTCACTGGGAAGACACCCTGGGCAGGCACCATGGGTTTTGCAGTCTTCGCTTTTGAGGAGGCCAAAACATCATGACACAAAGTCAACAGTTCCGCTATAATGCCATCCCCAGACATGCAGTCAATGCCATAGGGCAAATGTTGATCCTGGCATACGTCAGTTCAACTGATTTGGTCACGCTCCACAAGTGCATTGGTGGAGACAAGAAGGATGACTAGGGAGGCCACCTGGACCCGATTTGGAAGTGGTGCAGCTATTCAGAGGATCTCTGTGACTGGTCCACAACTTCAAACACACCATTTACTCACTCTCTGAGTCTCTGGTGGACAGACCCTTGCATCAGAATCAACTGTCTCTAGCCTTTTGCAATTGTCAGCTCCTCCTGCAGGGTTGGCTGACTTATTCAGTCTCACTCAGAGAAGACTCCTTGACTTTCCAGGTTGTCAGGCAGTTATTTCCCCAGATCGTATTGCAGGTAATGTCCCTTTACTTTTAAGAGCTGGCTGTCAAACATCCATCAGCAATGATTGCAGAGTAGTATTCTTGAAACTGAGTGGCTCTCCTCCTTGACCAGAGAGAACTTGGAATGGAACAACAAATAAGTCAGCAGTTCTCTGTTTTGTAAAGATTTGGCAGACAGGGAATGTGAATTACCTGTCTGTGTTTGTAGAACGGATTTGGATACATTCCTCTTTCATTTATTCTTCTCAGGCTATCTTTCAGCCTCAGCCTTACTCTTGAGTGATGCTCTTCAGAGCAGGATCATTTCCAGTTTCGAACGGCCCCCAAAGAATCACTAAGAGGGCATGCAGTGTGCACTTGACAGCCACACTTGACAGTGATTTAGAAGAGAGACGAAGGGCCTCAGTTTGGACCCATCCATATGCAAATCAGTTTTGGCCCTGCATCAATAGGAAGAGTCCTGCAGCTTACCCGATATATCTCTACTACCTCGCACATCAGTTTGCGCAACTTGTACACTTCGTAGTGTTGGATGCAGAGATCCACTTGGGTCTCTATTGAGCAGAATGGGCTAGGGTCCTCGCAGTACCTAGGCATCCTCTACATTGGGGCACTCAGACATTCGATTGAGTGCCCCCCGATGGTGAGAGCAATATGGCAGGCCTGGACAGATACTGTTAGATATGGGGTCTCTGGCTGGCAGTCAATTTGCACTCTGTCCAAGCATGAACCCTCACTGTAATCAGGGCAATGGAGAAACACACTGAGATAACCCCTACATACCCCTTGGTAGCTTGGCACAAGCAATCAGGCTTATCTCAAAAGCAATGTGTAAAGTATTTGTACCAACACACACAGTAATAAAGTGAACACACTACAAAATGAACACCACATAGTTTAGACAAATAGGTAATATTTATCTAAATCAAACAAGACCAAAACAACAAAAATCCAACATTCACAAGTCAAGGTATGAATAGTCAAAAGAATAAGAGTTTTACTCCATAGAAAACAATGGAAATGTTGATTTTATACAAAGTACCTGGTTTGCATCAAAAATAAAGCTGCACGGGTGAACGTGCGTCAGAAAAGTCAGTGATGCGTCGATTCCTTATTCGCAAGTGAGGAAGTGCATCATTTCGTCTCCAGACAGGTAGGTGATGCATTGTTTTTCTCCCCAGCAACAAACCGACATGTCAATTCTGGTCAGGGCACCTTGGATGAGCTCAGCTTCTCGATGACTTTGACTCCCCGTGATGATGCGTGAGAAATCTAGTTGAACGGTGTTAGAAAACCACGCTGTGTGGGGTTTGCGTCATTATCAGCAGCTGCAATGCATCGATCTCCCAGCCGTGATGCAGGTGGAGCATCGATACTAGCCACAAAGCGTGTGGCGTGTCGTTTTTCAACCACGTTGCAGGTGGTGTGTCCAACATTTCACTGCACAGTGGTCTGCGCGTGGATTTCACTCCTTGTTTTGCTAACTTCACCTTTCAAGGGCCCAGTGACTGGATGGGGCACCACTTGGAAGGTCAAGAGTCTCCGCAGAAAGTCCAGGTGCTGGCAGAGGAAGACTTTGGTGGCCCTGAGACTTCAAAACAGGACGCAAGCTCAGTCCAAGACCTTGGAGATTCTTCACAAGCAGGAATGAACAACAAAGTCCAGTCTTTGTCCCCTTTCACAGGCAGGAAGCAGCAACTGCATGATAGCCCAACAAAGCAAAGTCACCGACAGGGGCGGCACTTCTCCTCAGCTCTTCTCCTTGGCAGAGGTTACTCTTGAAACCAGAAGTGATCTAAAGTCAGGTGTTTTGGGTCCAATACTTATACTCCTTTCTGCCTTTGAAGTTGCTCAAATTCAAAGAAAAGTCTCTGTTGTTACAGGATCCTGCCTTCCCCAGGCCAGTCCCCAGACACACACTAGGGCGTTGGAGACTGCATTGTGTGAGGGCGGGCGCACCCAATTAAGGTGTTAGTGAGCACTCTTCTCTCCACTCTAGTCCAGATGGATCATCAGGAAATGCAGGCTACACCCCAGCTCCCTTTGCGTCACTGTCTAGAGGAGAAACACAAACAGCCCAACTGTCAGTCCGACCCTGACAGCGAATCCACAAACAGGCAGATTCACAGAATGGTTAAAGCAAGAAAATGCCCACTTTCTAAAAATGGCATTTTCAAACTAATAATCTAAAAACTAACTTCACTAACAGATGTATTTTTAAATTGTGAGTTCAGAGACCCAAGACTCCTACCTGCTCTCAAAGGGAAACTGCACTTTAAGAATATTTAAAAGCAGCCCCCATGTTAACCTATAAGAGAGATATGCATTGCAACAGTGAAGACCGAATTTGTCAGTATTTCACTGTTAGGACATGTAAAAGACATCCGTACATGTCCCAACTTTAACATACACTGCACCCTGCCCATGGGGCTACCTAGGGCCTACCTTAGGGGTGTCTTACATGTACAAAAAAGGAAGATTTGGCCCTGGCAAGTGGGTACACTTGCCAGATCAAATTGGCAGTTTAAAACTGCACACAGAGATATTGCAGTGGCAGGTCTGAGCCATGTTTACAGGGCTACTCAGTGCTGCAGGTCCACTAGTAGCATTTGATTTACAGGCCCTGGGCACCTCTAGTGCACTTTACTAAGGTCTTACTAGTAAATCAAACATGCCAATTATGGAAACGCCAATTACACATACAATTTCACATAGGGAGCACTTGCACTTTAGCACTGGTCAGCAGTGGTAAAGTGAACAGAGTAACAAAAACAGCAAACACAGAGTCCAGCACACAGCAACAACCTGGGAGGTAGAGGCAAAATGTTAGGGGAGGCCACGCCAAGGATGCCAGGTCTAACAGATACGCACAAGACAGTGGGCACTAATGGACAACTACATTGGGATGCACCTCTATGGAGGAATGCTGATATTCAAGTTAGACAATGGGCCATATACTGGCTCCAATGGGATTGAGCTGCACTGTGGACAAATGGAGACCTTTATGATTCAGACGGCACTGTCAAATCCTTTAAGTCACTCTGTACTGACAATAGCTTTCCATGCTTACAGCTCTGGATCAGTCTTCAATTATGACATTTTCAGCTGCATACCACTACATCAGCCTCTGACCCTCATCCTAGTTCACCAGTTTGGAAATACTTGCTGACATGGTTTAAGTCCTTTGGTGGGATTACCAATTTGTATCAAATCATTATTGACTACCTCTACTCAGCGACCACATGAATGAAAACAAAGTTGTACTGGCAGTTGGGGTTCAATCTGCACTACCTGGACTGGGATACTATTATGGAGCACCAGGACTACACTGTTATGGAAGCAAGACTGAAAGGTACTTATTTTAAAACATTGCACAATTGGCACTGGTCCCAATACAAGCTGAAAAGGATTGGGCTGGCAAGGGGGGCACTTGTTGGCAATGTGATGCAACAGAGCGTGACCTGGTACACGTTCTTTTGTCCTGCCCTTATCTCCACGTCTACTGGCAGGTGGTTGGGTGCCCACTACAAGCTACAAGTCATTGTCCCTTCATAGAGCCAGCTAAACTGGCTATTCTGCACCATACATCAAGCTTGGATGACACTTCTGTGCACTGGCTACAAATGGATGGCTACAGCTCTTATAGTAGTGAAACTGTGTGTCCATAGACATTGGCAGTTGCCTGTTCTTCCTACACATGCTGAATGGATGGCAAACCTTTTCAGATTACTCACATATTCTTATATTTCTCCAAGACATGGGCCTCGTTGTAGTGGCTATGGTATGCCATCATCAGTTCTAGCTTACAAAGGTGAATTGACATAAGTGAACCAGTGACATAATGATGTGGGCGACATCAACGCTTCCAGTGACATTCACTCCCCCTCTCACTGCCCCGGACTACATAGATTTCTTATTCTTGTAGGAGCGGCACCAGATGATAGTCTTCCTCTGCCACTGGGACTTGTCTTAATTCACATGATTGCCAGATGCTAGATGGGAGGGTGTGTATATTTGTGTGAGGTCTCCATTAGCTGATTCGTACTGAACTCACAAACATTGCCAGAGGGATTGTGAGAAAAGGAGGAGGATGTGATGTTATGTTATTTGGTTGTTTCTTGCTCCTATGTTTTAAAAGTCTGCATCATGTTCTATCTTAAATGTAGGAGTAGGAGTGGGATGTGAGATGTTCAATGTCATATGGATTGGACTGCTTCTTTGTCCCTTTTGACATACTATGGGGGTCATTCCGACCCCGGCGGTCAAGGACCGCCGGGGCCGGGGATGCGGGAGCACCGCCAACAGGCTGGCGGTGCCCCGCAGGGCATTCTGACCGCGGCGGTTTGGCCGCGGTCAGGCAAGGAAAACCGGCGGTCTCCCGCCGGTTTTCCGCTGCCCTGGGAATCCCCCATGGCGGCGCAGCTTGCTGCGCCGCCATGGGGGATTCCGACCCCCTCACCGCCATCCTGTTCCTGGCGGCTCCGACCGCCAGGAACAGGATGGCGGTGAGGGGTGTCGTGGGGCCCCTGGGGGCCCCTGCAGTGCCCATGCCAATGGCATGGGCACTGCAGGGGCCCCCGTAAGAGGGCCCCACTTTGTATTTCAGTGTCTGCTTTGCAGACACTGAAATACGCGACGGGTGCCACTGCACCCGTCGCACATACCCACTCCGCCAGCTCCATTCGGAGCCGGCTTCCTCGTGGGGAGGGGTTTCCCGCTGGGCTGGCGGGCGGCCCTCTGGCGGTCGCCCGCCAGCCCAGTGGGAAAGCCAGAACGGCCTCCGCGGTCTTTCGACCGCGGAGCGGCCATTTGGCGACTCCCGTCGCCCGCCGGGCTCAGAATGAGCCCCTATGTCTGCTATGGACGATTTTTGTATTTTTCACTCTAAAGAAAGTATAGATTAAAGAAAATAATTGTCCAGCCTAAACTGCTAGGCCAGGTCCCCCTTGAAGTAGAACGCAAGCAACCCAAGACCATTGTTGCCCTGATTGGAGCTCATCAGTCGGGTTCCCTTCCTCCAGTTTATGAATGTTAGCAACACACTTCTATTGTCTGTGAAAGCAACCTCACATCCATCTTATGCACATGAACAAGCCAAGAGTTTCCCAAATGGAACCCACAGGCATGCGTCACTTTGGTTCACTCAGATACCCATGAAATGTATATGATTCACAATTAATAAAGGGCACTCACCGTTCCTCTAGTCCCCCTGCTTGAATTATGTTTGTCTGTGCACTCCTTCATTGCTTGATTCATATTACTGGAATAATAGATTGCTGCCTAACTTTACATAATTTTGGCTTTTCCCTATATAGGATGGCTCATTTCAAATGCCCACAGTTGTTCTCCCAGGACATGCCCTTGTCTTAAATGTGGAGAAAGGCTTTATGTGCACCACCAATCCCTTTTGCTGTACTTGGCAATCACAGCAGAAATTCTCAATTTGGCATTCCATCTTTTTCTCCTGGGCTCTCCATATTGTTTGAGTTCTGATGATGATCCCTCAATTTAATGGGATTGGAATGCCATCAATTTTGTCAATTATGAACCCTTAATGCCAATATATATTTTACAGGGTCATTATTATTGTACACGTCTGTGTCACACTTCTATGAAATGTATTAATACTTTTGTGTCTCACGTTGTTAGCACATATCTTGCATTGATACTCTCCTATTATTATTGTTTAATTAATTTTTTGAACTCATATTTATGTCTTTTCTGCCATTAAACTTTATTATACTAACATCATTTCTTTTTATGATATTGAACCATGGAGCACTGTTGTTTTGACTATGTGCATGATTATTCACTAGCATACATGCACACATCCATGCACACTGGATCTCTGCGCCAGGATTCCAGGTTTGCCATCAGTAAAGAGATTGTCAGTGAATGGGCCAGAAGGCTCCCATTCATAATGACACAGGTGCAAAGACCTTGTCATACTATAATCACTACAAAACACAGTATGCTGCAACCACTGTGCTACATACCTGATGCTGTGACAGGAACAGTAGTCCTCCTGTCACATAGAGGATCTTCTTAGTGCATCCCTGTAGGTCCAGGACAGTTCTAGAACCAGTCATAAGTCAAGGATAGGCCTGGGTTTCCTCCTTCTAGCCCAAGGAATGCCAGCAATATGCTTCAATTGCCTGGGAAAACAACTTCACCTCCACCTTGTGCACATGAACAGGCTAAGTGGTTGAAAAGCAGAGCCCATAGGAATGTGTACCGTTGGTTCACTCAGACGTTCATTAAATGTAAGCCAAACATCACTAGCATGCGTGCTCACATCTAGGCACACTGGATCCTGTTCTAGCATTCCAGGTTCAGTGGAACATTCAATGAATGGGCCAGAAGACTCCCATTCACATGAAATTGGTAAAAAGGGCTTGTCTTCCTAATATCACTATAAGCCACGGTATGCTGCACCCACTGCGCTACTAACCTGAACCCATTGCAGGGACAGTAAACCTCCTGTCACTATAGAGGGTCCTCTTGGTGCATCTCCCGAGGTCAAGGGCTGGTCCAGGCGCCAGTCATAAATCTAGCCTGGGCCTTTACATTTACAATAGATTAGCAAGATGGGCCAAATTCCAAAGCTAGATGCCAGATACTTGAGGTGGGACACGCAGGGTGTCATAACTGTACACCATGCAGGAGACATTTCAATACTACAATCAGCCTCACTAGTTACACCCATTCCAGACCTATAGGACAACTGTAACTGAACAAAGTATGTGTTCCCGTTCCTGAGCCTTGAACAAATGATGGATTAGATGAGAAGACTGTCTTTGAGGCTTGGTAGTGTGAACTACGGGCATGGGCGAGGTTGAAAGGCATGAGAAAGCTCTTTAAATTTGAGACAATGATAGGTCATTTAAATTTTTTGGCACATTGTCTCCTGAGAGATTGTAGTAGTGGAACAAAATATGAAGCCTGGATAAAATATGCATCGATTTGCTAAATAAATCTGGTCAGAAACCCTGAAATGTTATTTGGATTGGTTAAAGGACATAAAGTACAACATACAAAACAATATGAATATCTTGGTATGCTTTTGATAATAAGCTATTTTAGGGATTACAAAACCATGTTTTCAATGTGAAGTGTGTAAAGGAAAGCTCTATGTGGCTCCTTTGGCTGGTTCCCCACACTTCAGTTCATAAAGTATTTAAGACCAAGACTGATTCTATCTTGAGCTATGCTGCCATTGAGTATGGGCTCTCTGCAAATACAAACGGAATGCAATGTGGTCCAATCCAGTCAGAGCAATTTTTGGCTTTAGTTTAGGAGAGGATGTCCTCAGGCAGTGATCATACCTGAGTTAAGGATAGTAGTGATATCCTGTAAGGCTTCATTACTGAATTTCCACAGCCAGCCAGCACACTCGTATATGAAGGGTTGAAGATTGTATTAAAACAAGGTTGGTGGGATGAGATCTTTAGGTATACAATTAGTCCCTGTGTGCCTATGTTGAAACGTGGATTTTTGCCATCAATCCTAATCACAATTGGGCTTCAACACGTGTGTAACAAGAAGGCCTTCAAGAAAAAGGTTCAGGAAGCAAGGAATTATGCTTTGTGTGTGAAAGATTATTATTCAGTTCAGAGTAGGGCAGTTTTTGCTCTACAACTAGGTAACCGTACAGCCACAATGCTGTTTTTCACTTTCATGCATCCAGACATTCAACAGCATTTTTCTGTTTTAAACTTTGTCATGGTCTTTTTAAGAACCTAAGGGACATAGGGCCTCATTCTGACCCTGGCGGACGGCGGAGGCCGTCCGCCAGGGTACCGCCGCTGAATGACCGCACTGCGGTCAAAAGACCGCGGCGGCCATTCAGACATTTCCTCTGGGCCGGCGGGCGCTCTCCAAAAGAGCGCCCGCCGGCCCAGAGGAAATGCCCCTGCAACGAGGACGCCGGCTCAGAATTGAGCCGGCGTAGTTGCAGGGGTGCGACGGGTGCAGTTGCACCCGTCGCGTATTTCAGTGTCTGCTTAGCAGACACTGAAATACTTTTCGGGGCCCTCTTACGGGCCATTGGCATGGGCACGGCAGGGGCCCCCAGGGGCCCCGCGGCACCCCCTACCGCCATCCTGTTCCTGGCGGGCGAACCGCCAGGAACAGGATGGCGGTAGGGGGTGTCAGAATCCCCCATGGCGGCGCAGCAAGCTGCGCTGCCATGGGGGATTCTAAGGGCAGCGGTAAACCGGCGGGAGACCGCCGGTTTGCCTCTTCTGACCGCGGCCGTACCGCCGCAGTCAGAATGCCCTGCGGGGCACCGCCGGCCTGTCGGCGGTGCTCCCGCCGACCCTGGCCCCGGCGGTCTTAGACCGCCGGGGTCAGAATGACCCCCATAGTTACAAGGAGCTTGCGCTGCTGTTGTGTCCTTATTTTTTCTGTTCCGGCGGTGCAGTTAGTACTCCATATTTACAATATGACGCATATAAGCCAATGCAACACTTTTTGTAGGCCTGCGTCGGAATATACCTGCACCTGAACTGGCTGCGCCATGCAGATCTTAAAATACGCAAAGCAGGTTTTTCATCGTAAATCGTAACATAAAACCGACGCTGTCATATTTAGTAACAATGCTGCATCATTGGCAAGTGGCGTGTGGTGCCTGAAATGCATCAACATTTCTGTGCATTGGCAACCCAAGTGTAAGAAATTATGCATTGGCACTGGCATATAAAGAGAACATACCTAAAGCACTTTGTCAAGCTCAACTATGCTATGGAGGTGCTAACACTTCAACTAGGAGTAGAGGGGAGACCACAACCACCCCACCACCACCTCCACCACAAACCACAGAGGCAGCACATGATAAGGGAGCAAAGACACAGCAACAACAACTGGACACAAAGCAAGGCTTTTATGCCATAGCTGGCTTTCCACATGTTTTGGTGGCTATGGATTACACACATGTGCAACTGGTGCCTCCTGCTGCAACATCACACCTTTACCACAATAGGAAGCACACATACTCTATTAATATATAGGCAATTGTAGACCATCTGGGTATGTTCATCAATGTGCTGGCAAAGTATCTTGGGTGTTCTCATGATGGCTACATCTTCAGGCACTCCATCATCAATGAACGCTTCCAGAATGGGCAATATGGCCCTACTGGTTGGTAAAAACATCTGAAGTACCTGGTAGACTAACTAATAGTAATGAATTAATGGAAAAATAGGAATCTCTGTGTTTGGTGACTGAGGCAGCGTATATGTAGGAGGGGTGTGCCTCAAACTTGCACAAATCATCAGGGCACATGTGCAATGCAACCCCGCAAGTCACACATGTTAAGAAGCAATAACCCCACTGTGTGTGCCTTTATATGGTGGAGAGATCCAGAGCAATGCAATGCAACACTACTAGGAAAATATGCTGTGTTGTATCACTGTGTGCAAGGAAGGGCTTCCACAGCTGTTGTGTGTGTCCACATGTAACTCCATTGGTTTATGAAGCATGTCATGTATCCCACACCAGGTAAACTGTGAAATGCCTCAAATCAATTACCCTTCCCAGGTAATGTGTACAATAGGAAAATTGCTTTAGTCAACCAACACACTCTTGCCACTTATGTGCTGTGCATTCTGTGGCACACAGACATAGAATATCAGGCTTCCAAGGGTTCATGCTGTGGAGGATGGTGGCCCTCATGCACAAAGTAAATCTCACATGAAATGCAGCAATATGATCAGCATGTTGCAATTGTGTCTGTCTCAGTGCTATGCAGTCTATTGTGTGCCAGTGCAGCTTGAAAACTCAGGACTGTGCTGTATGGCCTTAAATATGCTCTTATCTACACTGCCCTTTCTCAGTGAAGCAGTGCAGTGCTGATAACTTACTTGCTGCACTGTACAGTGCCACATTTCTAAATTACTGGGTCCTGTTCACAAAGCGGCACCAATGTATTTCAACGTATAGACAATGATGTTCCACATTGACATGAACTCACTAACTATCAATGGCAGTAGCCACTGAACATCAGTGACTACTACTGTCAAATTTCAATCTGTGTGAACGAATGGGACGGCATAATCTGCACCGGGTACTGAATTAAAAACAAAACACGTGGGACAGAAAAACCAACACAATAGAGAAGTGTGAGGTAAGTGTCTTCTCAATGGTTACCTAATCTTTGCATCAGTGACGACTCATCATTTTCAGACTAGTGAGAAAAAGTATTTTGTAAATTAGTAAGGGAGTCAGTATGCTTGTATGTTCATTAAAGTGTCAGAGGTAATAATTTTGAAAGGCAATGTGTACCATCCAATGTCAGTGTAGGCCCCAGACATGGGTAAATGGATGTACAGGTTCAGAAAGTGACATCAACAGAACAGAAACAACATATCTCTCAGCCATACTAACAGTCCACGTACGGATATACACTCAGGTATGCAGCCACATGGTTAGATGCAAACAATGTGCTGATAGACCTCTACTGGAAGTAAGTTGCACAAAGGAAAACCATATGCATTCAGCAATGTGCAAGCCACCAACGCTAAAACAATGTTGCCAAATATGGCATTCAACAATCATGAACATGTATTGTAATACTAGCGGGACAAGGTACCACAGTGTACTTGGGATACCAATCTCAACATTCTTTTGACACATCAGTGATGATAGAACCATTGCAAATAGACACACAATCCACAACAATTTACAGTACAACAAATATGTGTGAAGATCAAAGTATTGTGTACAGGTCTTTGGTAGACAGATAGCAGTTACAACATCAGTGTGTCCTACATAGAGATGCCACACATTACATACCTATGTGTCAATCCCAGTGCACCATGACATATTGACTGATAAAAAGCAGCAACTGAAGCCTGACAATAAATCATAGAACTATCCAGGGAACATGTTTAGAATGCACCACATGTATTCACCAGATTTCACTTTCTAAAGGAAGTGAACAATTCAAAGGCTCTGTCATTATCAGGTAGTGCAACAACAAAATCAGTGGTTCCACGGGGACACATGTATGTGTGAGTGTGAAATAGGTTGGCACTAGCACAGCCTACCTAGGAATGTCCATAAACTCCAATTTAAGAACAACATACTGCCACTTACAGTGGCATTAGACCTTCAAAACAACTATCACACTAAGTTACTGCCCAAATGTGATTGCCGGATTGTGGCCTTGTCAAAAGTAGAAGGCAATGCACACCTTTCAATATGACAGAGAGAACAGAAAAAGGCATCTGGAATAAAATGTACTTATCTATATGCAACCAATATTGTCCAATTCTGGTAGAAATATGTTTGAGTCATTCAGTACACATGAAAGACATGAACTTGAATGTGGATCAATCAGTCACCATGACCATTGACAGAATTTTCGTTTTTTGTCTTTTCAACTGACCAAGGATATGGTCTGCAGCCATGGGTCATGACCCTATTTGCACATCCCCATACAAAGGCAGAGCTCAAATAGGCACTGGGCAAGAACAGGGGTATTGTGGAACAGACTTTCAGGGTCCTGAAGTCTTGCTTCCGATGCTTGGACATGTCAGGGGAAGATTGCTATACCACCCCCATGGTCTGCAAAATGATCATAGTGTGTTGTGTACTGCACAATATCTGTGTGAGGACAAATGTCCCATGAGACATGGGCCGTGAGGACCAGGAAGCATAGGATGAGGATGAGAATGAAGATGAGGTCAGAGAGGAAAATGTTGCCACACTCGCGGGTACCTGGCAAAGAAACCACATTGTACAGATCTTTTTCACTGAAATGTGATGTAGTTAGATGGCCATAATCATTTTTAATGATTATTCAAAAATGTTAATTAATGTATGAACACTGCCTTTCTGTACGCGATTTCATTTCACAGTCACTATAAACATCAAAACACCCACATCTCACCTGACAGAATTTGGCTCATCACAAAGGTCTGTAGCTAGGTGTTACACTCACCCCAGGACAACATCATGTAGATCAAAATATGTGTGCATATCAACAATATGTGCCAAACGCAGTGTACTGAACGTCAGACATCCTACCACAATCCAAAGAGAGTGTAGACGTGACCAGTGTGCATTGACTGTGTGTTTTGTATGACTTGCAACTTTTTCCTACCTGATACTCATGGAGACCCGAATAGTGACCTACTTGTTCTATGAATAGAGGTCCATATGATGTGCATAGGCATATAGTGCAACCAAGATGTTCTCCCTCTGCTACATCAAGGTTTTCAAGCACATAGCAAAAATAGTGTGATATCTGACATAATATAAATAAATGTTGAGTATTGAGCTGTGTCGGTGCTGGATTGGCTCCCTAGGCCCAATGCAGGCACATGTGCCCCATTATGCAAGGATGCAGCTGTTATATTCTGGAATGGATGTGCTTGTGTTGGTGTGTCTTACTCTTAAACAAACAATGCTATGACTCCTACTGCTCCATCTATTTGTGTGAAGATATGATACAAAGCAAATCAAAGCCCAAAAAAGATGTTAAGGTATAACTACATGCAATATCACTCCTGTCAATGTAGCATGCACTGACACAATCCAGGTTGGAGTGGCTTCATTTTTCAGTTATTGCACATATGGCCATGGGGTGTGAATGGCTACCCACATTCTTAGTTCATGTAACCCATTTTTGTTGCCAAATAATGTGATGCATGGAAATGGTAAACATATTCCTACTTGGAAGTCATCAGACTTGTTTGGCCTACTCAACCTGGCCCGGTGACAATCAACCTAAAGGCTAACATTTTTTGCAAACACTTTTCCACAGGTGTATTGTGCATACATATTGTGCCATGCATCAAGCCCAGACAGCAGATGTGTGTGTACCACAATATTCTATGGTGGTTGTTGGGTATTTTAGTCTGGTAAATGATGTCTGCCACACAATAACAGGTGCCATATTGGCCTAGCCATATACCTTTGGTATCGATACAGTCAGTCTGTGAGCTGGATGCCATATACACTATAAACTGACTGAAGCAGCCAGTGTATATTGTTCCCTTAGAGTGTATTATGTTGGTAACGCATGCTATGGCAGGAATACAGACAGATAGTATGATTTTTATCTTTGTGCATAATCATGAACAACAATGTGTATTTAAGTTGCACAGAACTGCAATATCTGTGAAAGAAAAGAGTCTACTATGCAGCTACCAACGTTCAGCCAAACATAACACAAACTGTAATACACATAAATAATTTAAAGGTCCCCACAATTCACAATATGTAGGAACATTTCACAGAAATATATTGCCAGTCATAAAGTGTGCACCATGAACATAATGAGTCACACATATGCGCACTGTTAACATACACATGCAATACATCCCAAATATTCAAGCATGTCAGGTAAGAAAAGACAAGCAAGAAAAGTGAGCCCTGGGAATGTTTTCCTCCATTGCACAATTCACTACACTGTACCACACACAATAGGCCAGTTGCACCAAACAGAAAATATGCATTGGCACTTTGCATGATGCATGGCACCCAGAGCATCAGACGGAAGCCACGTATCAATGGAAATGCATCAAAAACAATGTATTGTGCATTGGCATGCGTTATGTCACAAAATGGAATTCATGTGCCACCACGTTATAGAATCATCATTCACCTGTAAACAATGCTCCTTACATGAAAATGGCATGTGCAATAGATGTGGACAAATGTCAATGTGCATTTATTGCCAATGTATGCAGGCCCACATGATTGATAGTTCATAATCTGCTGTGGTAATGTTTGGCCAGCTACGGTGTAAATGCTCATGGGACATGTACTATCACCAGCCTTAATACCAACAGATGGTTTAAGTTCAATTATCTAGCACTCATACCATGGACAGAAAGTAACAAATATTTCCCAAAAATATGTGACAGAAACATTGCATGAGATAGGCTGAGATTTTCAAGACACAGGGGGTCATTCCAACCCTGACGGTCATCGACCGGCAGGGTGGAGGACCATGGAAGCACCGCCAACAGGCTGGCGGTGCTTCCCTGCCGATTCTGACGCCGCGGTCAGAAAAGGGGATCCGACGGTTTCCCGCCGGATTTCCCCTGTCTGGGCTGCAAGCAGCGCCGCCATGGAGATTCCGACCCCCTTCCCGCCACCCTGTTTCTGGCGGTTTTTACCGCCAGGAACAGGATGGCGGGAACTGGTGTCGTGGGGCCCCTGGGGGCCCCTGCACTGCCCATGCCACCGGCATGGGCAGTGCAGGGGCCCCCTAACAGGGCCCCAGCATGATTTTCACTGTCTGCTTAGCAGACAGTGAAAATCGCGACGGGTGCAACTGCACCCGTCGCACCCCTGCAACACCGCCGGCTCCATTCGGAGCCGGCCTCTGTGTTGCAGGGCCTTTCCCGCTGGGCCGGCCGGCGCTCCTTTGGCGGGCGACCGCCGGCCCAGCGGGAAAGCCAGAATGGCCGCTGCGGTCTTTTGACCGCGGTGCGGCCAGATGGCGGTGACCACATGGCGGGCGGCTACTGCCGCCCGCCGCGGTCAGAATGACCGCCACAGTATGTTTGCCAAAGCCAATTTTGAGCATGACAAAGGTGGGGTTGGGGTGTAACACGTATCCCAGACACCATTACCAATAGTCAACATTACATGTCTATGGTAAACTATACACAATGAACATCTTTTCAAATGTAATAGTCCTACTATTGTGTGTTCACATCATACTATGCATATATGTGCAAAATTAATTTCTCATTGCTGCCACAATTGGAATAGGGTGAAAGATTAAAGGCATGATCAGATATTTATGCCATTCAAAATCCAAAATGTTTTGGGATACATACAGTACCAGTAGCTATGTGTCTAGCCAAATTAAGGAATTATATAAACTTGTGTGACAATGTGAGCAGGCAGAGGCATCATGAAACAACATTGCTTCATAGGATAGATGCTGCATACTTATGTGTGAGGGGACAAAATTGAAATGTATCATTTATTCGAGCAAGCCCACTGGCCAAATGGCATATCCTGTATGTTGCTTTGATTGTGTAAATACATTATCTACAGTAATTGTTTAATTTGTTTCACCACTTAAGCCACATTTATCATGATGAATGGCAACTGTAATCCAGCCTCACATGTACCTGAGCATCCCTCAGAGTGCTGAATATAATTCACATATGAGATTGGGCGACTGAGGATTTTCCAAAATGCCATTGCTAGTGTAGTTGTCCACGTGGCAATGTGTGAACATTTTTCCTGGCAGGTCCTGACAGGATGTGAGGATTCCTACCTCAGTGCAGACAGAATATCTAGGGATAGAAGTGATGCATGTCACCAGTCTACACATGGTAATGCAGTTACATGCCTGATTCATGGCCTCACATACCCAATGTCCTATTCTTGACACATGATCATACCTTTGTAGTGATTTTGTTAAAAAAACAATGTGTAAAGGATCACATGCATGTCTGCACTGTATTGTCAGTATACAGCCCATCACACACTTCACCTACTGGTGGCATTACCTCTACTGGCTCCCACCAAACCTGTCACCCTTGATTCCTTTTTGGAGAATACCTGAATAGGTACAGCACAAATATGAGATCTACAGCATGCATGCACACACCCATTTCATGGATATGGCTTTAGGTGATGTGCATCAAGGAAAGGATCCTTGCTGGCATGTATGGACAGACACCCGGACACATAAAGGTCCCCATGGCGTTGCATGTTTTTTATTACATAAGTTATGTAATAGGGTTCCTGGTGTTTCCATGAGTCAATATTGAAGAAGTGTCTAACAGGGCTGTTTAAAGGGAGGTAGCTAGTCACCATCCATCTACGTTTTAACTACCTGGCATACAGACAGTCTAAGCTGCAATGTATGTAGCCTTGTGTATTTGCCATATCAGTTACCCAATGGATAAGCACAATACGTATACTTCCTTGATATTACTCATTTCACATAGGTTATTGACCATAGAATTTTCCTTGTTGCATGCTTCATAACCAGCCCCAGGGATTCCCTTGGTGGGCCATGTATACCATTCCATGTGTATACCACATTATAGTTCCTAATCAGTCTCAGTATTGTTATGGTTATACGTTTATTTGTGCAGACACTGCCATTTCATATACTTAAAATGCCAGCACCTGAGTTTGTTTGCATTGTTAGATTAGGAGAAGTATATGTTTCTTATGAAGCTTGGTCATTTTTCGTTCACTAAATATTGTTTTCGCCAGACATGCCCAGGTGATGTTCTAAAAAATTAAGCCTATGATTGATGACAACTTGAAGTATTTCCTTCCTCTCCACCAGATAACATGACTTCCGAACAGGCGAAGGACTGTACAATCAGACTGGAGTGGTACCGCCACATCAGGCATGTTGCGAGGGCCTACAGGTGCATGGGAAGGTTAGACAAAAAAGGGAAGGCGAGTGGAACCTGGAAGTCTGGAACTCAAGGCAACAAGGACTGACCAGGGGAAGCACCAGTCAGGATATAGACGTGCACCACGGGGGTGGGGCAGTGGCAGTTTCAAGTACATCAACACCTCAGCCGGCTCAAGCACCACAACCATTGACCATGACCCAGGAAGTGAGATCGGATTTTGAAATCTAGGCCCTGAAAGACCTTGCAGACCTGAAACAAAGGATGGCTGGAATTGAGTCACAACTAAGTAATATGCGACAGATGAAGCAAACATTGCAGCAGTCTTTGAACCAAATTAGTGTCCAGATATAGCCCTCCCTCAGATGTTTAGGGCCTAATTAAAGAGGCCCTCGTGCCACCTTAGCGCCGCCATAGCATCATTTTTTTTACACTAAGGTGGCGCTAAAGTGGCTTTTTACATGTGCCATATTTACAAACTGGTGAAATACATGCATTGAGCCACTTTGTAAACCCTTGCGCCACATTATGCCTGCGCCAGGCATAATGTATGCAAGGGGGGCATTCCCACAATTGGGGGGGTGAAAAAATGCTCCATTTTCTTCAGCACTTTTAATGCCTGCTCAGAGCAGGCGTTAAAAGGGTGCATGCCATTGAATACAATGGGCCCATATGTACTCTGGTGCTACTCCTGCAGAGTACATCAATAGAGTCATGAATTCTGATGCTACTGCCCCCTACCCTGCGCTATGGTGCACTGTATTTTAAATACAGCGCACACATAGTGGTGGTAGGGGGTGTTAAGATGCGCAAGGAAAGTGGCACTGCACTGGGTGCAGCACCACTTTTCTTAAATCAGCCCCTTATGCTTTCCATTATGTGTATTAAGAGAGCAGAGGTTGGTGTTTAACATATCTGTTGTGATATATGTGTAGAGTAGCATGAGTTAAGGTTAGGTACTTAAGGTTAGTTTGCATTGGTAAGTTTAGTCATAGTTTAGATAGGATAAGTTAGTTGTAGGTAGTTTTACATTTTAATAGTTTTTACTTCTAATAATAAACATAATAAATCATGTTTTCCACTTTCACAATTGCTTAATGATTTTCTGCGTAAGAGTCATATATCCTTAGGTTGTTTTAAGCACATGCTGTGGGATTTTCCTGCAGTGTTTGTATATTTGTGTAACTTTGTGAGACACGTATGGACAAGATTTGCTCACGTTTGCAGTGGAGCCACTTCAGGGATCTTCAAACTGTAAGCGACCCTCTTCATGTGAATGGACACACAGTCCTAAATAGGTATTTATCTACTGTTGCACTGTGTGTGTATGTTATGCTACATGTATTGTAAGGATGATTATGTCAGCCTATAGTCACAAATCATGGATTTGTTGGTTCACACACTGATGCCAGCCACTTACAAACACACCTTTGCACCATTTTCTTGTCTCATCAGTGTTGTTTGCTGGCTAGTATCCATGAACGTGGCCCCCGTCTGGTCAGAAACTTCATGCACGCAAACCAATTACTATTTTCTAATTGTGTCACTTCACGCTTGTGACCTCAGGGAATTACTTGCTACTTTAGAAGCACATGGGGATCACCTTCAGTATTGCCCTTGGCATGGTTAGAATTTCCATGGGTCTATGACATACAATTCCCCTTAGATAGTAGGAAGTGTCTTTAGGGACAGCACATCCACTATGGTCTAGTTATTCAAATCAGCAACAGACATACAACACACAGGTTAAGGTCAGTGCATGTATTTACAGGTGTGTAATTAGGCTGGATCACAGTAGCAATTCTTGCAGCAAAACTTTGCTTGTGAGGTAAAGGATGTCCAGACTAAGACTGTGTGGTGAGCTCCGTTCCACTGGTAGAGTTAACAGAGCTTTTTGCACTTGCACGGAGTTCGGCCAAAAGCTCTGCTAGCCCCAGCTACAGAGACTGCCTGCATCCTGCACTGTGTGCACTCGGTGCAAAGAAGATGTCGGTAGGGCGTGGCTATGGAGCTGCTGCTGAGGGGCTGCTTCGGCGCTAGCTCTGGATCCAGGCCGCACTCCAGCCTACTTTCACTGGGCATGGACAGGATTTGCAAATGAGGGGAGGGTCTGTGCTTCAAAAAAGAGAAACTTACCAT
The DNA here is from genome assembly GCF_031143425.1 of Pleurodeles waltl. NCBI lineage: Eukaryota > Metazoa > Chordata > Amphibia > Caudata > Salamandridae > Pleurodeles > Pleurodeles waltl. The sequence goes on from NC_090440.1 coordinate 834,391,276, forward strand.
CAGAGCTCCACTTGAAAAGAACATGTCTCCCCAGAGTCCCTGGGAAAGGAAGTGGTGCTATAGGGGTACGGTGCTGAGGCCAGCAAGAAGAGTTAGAGACCGGGCAAGCAGCATCAGCTGCTGAGTGGTAGTCTGGCAGCCCCCTCCAGATAGAAATGCATGTGGCCTGAAAGAGTACCTTAGAGCTCAGTGGCAAGCAAGGCTAGGCATTTTGTAAAAATACCAGGCTTCTGGTGGTGAGCTGGTTTGCTGCTGCTAGTGCTGTGCCCTAAAGAAAGAGTGGTCTGAGGCCATGTGTAGGTGCAGAGGAAGCAATTGCAAGGTTGGTGCATGAGAGGGTGTGTGCATGTCTCTTTGTAGCAAGTTTGTAAAGGAGGACAGTTGGTGAAGGGAAGTGTGCAGATGTGTTTGCCGTGGGCTGTGTCAGCTCAAGAGGCCTGAAACTGCAGCATACACACTGGCCTGAATGCGCCTGATCTAAGAAGCGCTAAGCAGGCCCGACCCTGCTTAGCGTTTCCGCGATTTGGCGCATTCATTGCTAGGGTGAATAAGGTAGGTGGCTCTCCGCTCCCATTCGGAGTAGAACTCAATGAGCTTCTCCCACCCCTGGTCCAGATAGTGTTCATGGGGGATACACGTCACATGACATGTGGAGGAGAAGAGTATTCCAGTGAAGAGGATGTCCAAATTTCCATTTGGGAATGTAGGATTCATCAACAGTCCACAAATGAATAACATTAACAGGTGGGCAAACACAAAGGAGACAGTAACAGATGACAATGGTGATGGCATGTTAATCTACACAGGTCTAATAGGAAACTGGCAAAGAGGCACAGACTAATTATCCACTTGAAAGTGTGAAAGTCCACATCTTCCTCCTCTGATCTGTGTTCTACCTCCCATGAGGGTGGTGGTCTTTATGCAGAAGGCATCTGAGGCACACATGCATCGGGGCAGAGAATTTGGCTCCCCTGTCCCCAGCTGCATTTGTCTGTGCCAGGAAAAAAGGTAGCACAGCAATGAAAAAGGCCTGATGGCATGCCAACAAGGTTGTTGTGGAAGGCAGATATGGTGGTATTATAGGAGTCCTGCTTGCGCTCCATAGATTAGAGGACGTTGTGGATGGCCCCCAGCTGTGTTGCAACCTCACTGGTGTAGCATTGGCACGACTGTTGTTATTGCTTCTGCGTCATGACACCAGCTATATCAGCCAGGGACTGTTCCATTCTATGGAACGAAAGGTAGGTGCCCTTGATAGCCCCAAAGGTGTCCTTATTGGAACTGAGATACCTACGGACTCCCTCTAGAGTGTCTACAATGGTCTCCATTTCTGCCCACACCTCATTTGCCATCTGCTGCTGGACACCTACCATCTGATGTTGAAAGACTACCTGGGGATCCTCAAAGTCCAAAACTAGCCTAGGACTTGCAGGTGGGGTAGGTTCCCTTGTATTCAGTTCCTCTGGAGAGCCATTGATGCTGTTGGCTCCTCCCAGAGAAGGTGATCCAATGTTGTCCAGGAATTGTTGAAATGTGCCCTCCTCCATGGGGGACCAGGGTGTCATTGGCAGCAGGTTGGTTATCCAGGACAGGCCGCTGGTCAGGAGGAGTAAGTTCTCCCTCTGCAATGAAATGGAGATATGTAAATGGAGTTCTTTGCTAGATGTTGACATAAGTAGTCTGGCTGGCATACAATATTTATCCACATTTACTTTCATTTTAACGTTGATGTGTAGTACCTATGTGACTTGCATGTACCAAATATGCCAAATGGCAATGTAGTTGCCTTTCAGATGGCAGTCGCTGGGCATTATTCACACACCACTGCCTGACACAGTTACAGAGCTTGATGCCCTGACAGTGTGGATAAATTGAAGTAAGATCAACATCTGCCTTAGATTAGCATTCTTTTTCATGATGGTTATACCTAATGTGTTTTCATATATTGTCAGCACTACTGTGCATATTGCACCGTCACTAGGATGCCATGCATTTTTTCTGGCCACTACTGAGGCCACAGCTCCTATGAAAGTGAACTGGGGTTGGTGATGTATTTAATTGGATCCTGCTGTCAGCCTTACACACATTACACCACAGCAGTATGCCTTGTTGTGCTGCCTTGCATGCACATTGTGCAATCATGTGAGAAAGGATCATACTGCCCATATATTCACAGTACTCTGCACAGCTAGCAAGCTTGCTACACTGAAGGAATGTGTAAGTGCATGTCGTAACATGGCTGTGCTATCTGGGAAAACAGTGGCCAGCGTGTGCTAACTCTCCGAGAATAGGCGCAGTCAAACTAGGTAGATTGCTGGCACTGACTCTCACCCCATTTCTTCATTGCCAGATTTGGTTTTCTGCAGAGTATCACCCATTGTTTGACTTTGACCCACTCACTTGTACGTGTACATGTCTACTGTGGCAATCCTTATTTAGGATCAGGGAATCCACTTACTGTCACACACAGATGGGAGCTTGATCATAAATTGCTCTCATGTGACATCAAACACTACAGTAAGATTTACCACTTCCAATCGCCCAACATGGCTACCTGTATTAGAGGGCTATATGTCAAGCTATACCCACACCTGCTAGTACTTTTCATGATCAGTTACTTGTACCTACCCTAGTTAGCCACACAACTAGACTTGCACTTTTCAGCCTCCAACAATCACAGATTCACATACCTAGTTGTGGCAACACGGTTCATCCAGTTACTTCAAAATTCACTGTTTGACATTGTCCTGCTTTAACGTATCTAGCCTGGTACAAGATGTTTTCTTCCGTCTCTCTCATGACACATGCAACATCTTTTCCACGAGCCGCATAATAATATAGGATGTTGTACACCTATGCCCTCTTCTGTGTCATCCCTTACCAGCTGCAACAGAAAAGTGACACCATCAGACACACCAATGCTTGTGGATTGCTTAGGCTACCTTGCAGTACACATGCCACTTCTTGCCTCCTTGCTATGCAATGTGCCCCCATTCAAACACAATCCCAGTTCAATGTTATCAGCCACACCTAATCTGGACAGCACTACCAGGTTCCTTTTTTTATGCATGTCTTGCATCCCCCACCTAAGATTTTGAACTTGACAGGAGTCAGGGTGTTGGCTACCATGGCAGGCTACACCTGTGTGCTCACACCCCACAGATCAGGGCAGCTGTCTGCAATGTAGTTTCATGCTAGGGACTACGGACGTGGCTCTTCACATGCTCCTGTGCGGTGGCACTTCACATGCCCAACACATGACTCCTCTCTCAGGTGAGGTGTTTATCCTCTGACAACACCATTCCATTACATTGCTTTGCAGACCAGATCTTGTCATGTTGGGGGCAGTTGGGTGTACAGTGCAGCAGGATGGCAGAGGATCCTGTCTGTAGAAGAGGTTGACTCAGAATGAATGATTCCAGTGTCCTGTCATGTTGTGGTATTCCAGTACGAGGGACATATTTTCAAGTCACCAGTGTATCAGTGTTAGAAATGGGGTCTTTGGTTGGCAGTCAGGTTACCCCCTGTCCAAGCAAGGACCCTCACTCCAGTCAGGGTAAGTCACACACAATCCAAATTATCCTGTGCCCACCCTTTGGTAGCTTGGCACTGAGCAGTCAGGCTTAATTTAGAAAGCAATGTGTAAAGTATTTGTGGATTAATCATGCAATAACACAGTAGAATACCACAGAAATACACCACACAGTGTTTAGAAAAATATATAATATTTATCTGGTAAGATGCAGGTCACAACGATCAAGATTCAATAAGTATACATTGAGATATCACTGTAAAAATGATCTAAAGTGTCTTTAGCCTTTAAAAATCAACAAGTGTATCTTGCAAGCACAAAGTACTTGGTTTGCGTTCAAATTCTCTGGGACCGCAGAGGAGGAGTTGCGTGGAAAATGGGGAGGTGTGCGTCAATTTCTGGCAAGTAGACTAGGATCCTCTTCGGGTTGCAGGGTTTTCAGACACCCCGGGGACGATGCGTTGAAATCACAGGGGCTGTGTCGATCCGGTGGGCGATGCATGGAAATTTCTGATGCACGCCAGGCGCTGCATAGATTCCTCTAAGGAAGTCGGCTAGGCTTTGCATGGATCCAGTGACCCGTGCGTTGAATTTCTGGTTGCAATGCTGGCGCTGTGTTGTTGTCCTCTTCGGGAAATTAGGCTGCGTCAATCCGCTTCAGCGTGCGGTGATTTTCTCACCGCGATGCAGGTTGTGCATCGTTTCTTGCAGGTTGTGCGTCACTTTTTGCTGCACAAGGAAGTCTTTTGCAGGAATGAAGGGTCAGGTGTGCGAATTTCCTGAATTGCGACTCACAAATTGCAAGTCAGAGAGACTCGCAATTTGCGACTCGCAATTCAGGATGCAGGATGGTGTCCCTGACACCATCTGTGACTTGCAAGGGGGTCGCAAAGGCCCACCTCATTAATATTAATGAGGTGGGTTGCAATTTGTGACCCCCTTGCGACTCGCAGCACTCACAGGGATGGTGGCCTGCAGGAGACAGCAGACCACCATGTCTGTGACTGCTTTTAAATAAAGCAGATTTTTTTTTGTAAGGCAGCAGATGCTTTACAAAATGAAAAATGAAACGTTTCAGTTTCATTTTTTCAGAGCAGGCAGTGGTCCGTAGGACCACTGCCTGCTCTGAAAAAATGTTTTCCAAGCCATTCACAAAGGGGAAGGGGTCCCATAGGGACCCCTTCCCTTTTGCGAATGGGTTACCACCAGTGTGACACTGGTGGTAACTGCGATTGCTTTGCGACCGCGGTCACAAAGCAATGGAGCATCGCGCTGCGACTCGCAATTAGGAAGGGGAACCAGGGTACCGAATCGCAAAACGGGGATTGGGCATCGCGATGTACTTTTTGCATGTTGCAATGTCTGGCCCTAAGTCTTTTTGGTCCTGAGACTTCTGGGAACAGGAGGCAAGCTCTATCCAAGCCCTTGGAGATCACTTCTCAGCACAGCCAGAATACAGCAAGGCAGCAGGGCAGCAGTCCTCTGCAAAAAAAGCAATCATGTGAGTCTTTTGGGCAGCTAGGCAGTTCTTCTAGGCAGATTGCAGGTTCTGGTTCAGGGATCCTTCACCAGTGGTATCTTGTCAAAAAGTGTCTGAGATGGTAGGGTAAGAGACCCTGCTTATATACCCAAATGTGCCTTTGAAGAGAAGGAGACTTCAAAGAGTGGTTCAGAAGTGCACAAGGTCCCCTTTCAGTTCCATCCTGTCTTCCAGGGTCCCAGTAGGGGGTGTGGCAATCCTTTGTGTGAGGGCAGGCTACTGTCCTTTGACATGTAAGTGTCAGGCCCTTCACCCTCCCAGCCCAGGAAGACCCATTCAATATGCAGATGTGTGCAAGGGTGACTGAGCATCTTGTGTTTGTGGTTTGCCTGAGTGGAATGCACAAGTGAGCTGTCAACTAACCCATCGAGACGTGGATTCACGATGTAAGGCACGGAAGGATTTAAGTGCAGAGAAATGCCCACTTTCTAAAAGTGGCATTCTAAAATAGTAATATTAAATCCAACCTCACCAGTCAGCAATATTTTGTATTACCATTCTGGCCATACTAAATATGACCTTGTTACTCCTTTCAGATCAGAATCTACCGCTCAAACAGTAGGTGAGGGTAGCAGTGTAAAAACGAATTTAGGAGTTTTAGACTACTAAGACATATAAACTGCACAAGTACATGTCCTGCCTTTTATCTACATAGCACCCTGCTATATGGGTTACCTAGGGCCTACCTTAGAGGTGACGTATATGTAGAAAAAGGGGAGTTTAAGGCTTGGCAAGTACTTTTAGATGCCAAGTCGAAGTGGCAGTGAAACTGTGCACACAGGCCTTGCAATGGCAGGCCTGAGGCATGGTTAAGTGGCTACTTATGTGGGTGGCACAATCAGTGGTGCAGCCCACAAGTAACATTTAATCTACAGGCCCTGGGCACATGCAGTGCACTTTACTGGGGTCTTACAAGTAGATTAAATAAACCAACTGGGTATGAACTAATGTCACCATGTTTTAAGGGAGAGTGCATATGCGCTTTAGCACTGGATAGCAGTGGTAAAGTGTGCAGAGTCCTAAAACCAGCACGAACAGTGTCCAAAAAGTGGAGGGAGGCAGGCAAAATATTAGGGATGACCACCCTAAAGCTGTCATGTCCAAAAATCAGATTTTTTATACTATAGCAGCGCAGAGTGCATAACCATATTTACAAGGCCAAGCAAAGACATTTTGCATGGCTCATCTTGTTTTCATAGATATGGAGTAAGGCAAGGCAGCACAAGTCACTGTGTTGCCTTACTCTGCATCAGAGGGGCATTCCATGGGCCTTGAGGTGGGTTTTTCCACTCAACACCGATGAGTTTTGATGCGATCCCAGATTTATAAGGACATGTAAGCCTGGGAAGGCATAAAAACCATATGTCTCCCCATGGGAGGCATTACAAGGAGACATATTTTTCCCTTTCCATGTTGCTGCATTCTGCTGCACACATTGACAGAGGAAAACACCTCCATGGATTGTTTTTGTGCCGGAAGGGGTTCCTTCCTTCCCGAACACAATCCTGAATACATCTCAGACACCCTTGCCAGGTCGCCTTCTTTGGTGCTAGGCAGCCATTTGTGCACCAGCGCAGCGGGAAAATAAAAAAATGCACCATATATTTTAAGCACGGTGCATTCCTGCCTATTTCCTGTGGCACAGTGCACAGCAAGGTCATTTGCTGCAATGCTCTGTGCCACTTTGTTGAAAATATGACCCCATATCTTTTGCCAGTAATTGTGGGGCTTGTTGTCCTTGTCACAAATGTTATGCATTGCCCAACAAGCCCCAATATACACATGGGCTGAACACACTCAACAGAGCTGGACTGGGCTGTGCAACATGCAACTAGTTATTTAGACTTACATTCTATGATGTATGACTGGGCATGTGAGCTATTCCAACCCGTTACCTTACACTAAGTGCAGTTCAGGTACTTAGCATGCTGAGCTGTAGTGCATGACATGCTTGGTGATATTGTCCCTTGTTGCCACTTATCCTGTAGCTCTTGTTGGTCCTCATAGGCTGCACTGTCAGGCCCTTCCACTCCTGCCACCAACTCCGCTGGGATGACTACTGCCACCTGCTCCTCCATGGATGCCAGCTCCTCTGGGACCTCAGGTCCCCCTCCTCCTCTGCATGGCTATCTTCAGGTTGCTGGACAGTTTCTCCATGGTTCTGTGCTTGTAATCAAGCTGGTGCTTCTTGCAGTCTGTCACTGTCCTTTTGCCTTGCCCGACAGTGTTGATTTTATCCACTACGGGCTTCCAAATAGCCTCTTTCTTCTCTAATGGCAAACTTGAGGTGACAAAGAGTTGATGTTCATGCTTTGTCACCTCTGTTCTAAGTATTTTATTCTCCTCCTCACTAAACATACTCTTCCTTTTCTCCTGGGGGTCTGTCTGGAGATTCTGGATGGTGTTAGGGTTGTTGCCCTGTCTGCTGCTTCCTGCTCCATCTCTCCATTTAGATATATGGGAAAACTTTTTTTTTAATGCATCACTTTCTGAGGGATTTCTGATACATTACGCACTCAAAAGTGACACAAGGTGGATTTGCCTTGCTTTACATGCCTTAAAGCAGCCACGCATCACTTTTGCAGCACATACACCAGTTTTCCATAAGACATCCTTCCCACGGATGTGTAATTTTTTTTTACGCCTTATGGTGCCTTACACGGCACTGGAGAATGTTGTAGCGAAGCACAACTTTTTGTGGCGCATAGCTGCGTGACTGCAGCAATGTGGCAGTTCTTGTAAATATGCCCCTAAGGCCCATATTTATACTTTTTTAGAGCCTCTTTTGCGTCATTTTTTGATGCAAAAGTGACACAAACTTACAAAATACAATTATAATTTGTAAGTTCGCGCTGCTTTTGCATCACAAAATTACGCAAATATGGCGCTAAAAAGTATAAATATGGGCCTAAGTCTTTTCTAGGCAACCTAAGCAGACATAACACAAATGTTCATTTTGTTGTCTGGAATGTGATAACTTTGCACATTTTAGTGCAACAGCCATTCGTTAGGAGGTCTGAGGTGGCGTAATGTAACAAAAATGTTCATGACAATATTGTCAGAATCCTTTAGCAGGCTTTCAAATTTTATTTAGAAAGTTTAGCTAATGTGGCTTTAGGGAATGTAATTATTTTTGATGTTTTGTGTAATATCTTAGCTTCCTGTAGTTAGTGGTGATTAACAATTGACTTAAATTTCTGTGATGGCATACCACACGGATGTTTATTGATTGTTTTAAATTACTGCAGAACATAATTGTATGTAACGATGAGCTTAAAGCATAATGGCATTTTTTTACTGATTGTAATTATTATTGATTGAAGAGCATATAATCAAACCCCATGAGTGATTTTAGACGCATGTTGTCTACTTACAATCCGAAGAAAATCCCATTTCCCTTCAGAAAAACAGTGATTGGCTGCTACATTAACATTAAAAGGTCATGGGGCAACCTTGTTTTGTTCCTCGCTGATTAGAAAAGGTTCGGCAAGCCTTAAGTTTTTTATTACCCTGAAATGCCATTATTGTTTAGTTCCATTGTGATGTTGTAAAAATGAGAGCCAAATTCCAACTACAATAATACAAATTTATACTATATAAAATTATGGTTGTCAAAAGATTACTCTGCATTGAGTGCAAAGGTATTTTCCGGACTGTATCAGCTTCCTCTGAGCTGCAGAAAATCAGGTAATAACCTCAAAATGAGCGGATCTTCACCGTACACGATGCCATCCAAGGGAAAGCAGCTTCTTGCAGTAGAAACTTAAAGTGGACAGTCAAAACTGAAAAATAGACATAAAATTGTACCACTCCTAATCATTCTCTCCTATAAAAAACATGAATTGAAAGTACTTCCTTCTTTGCTTAAATATGTAAGCTCTGAAACAGATTTCCAAGAGGATACGAATCATGGACCGAGAACTAGTATTAGGAAATGCAAAAAATATTGTTCCCCAAATCACAAATGATAAAGCTCAGGGACTGTAAGTTACTAGATTCCATATTCAGGATTGTAGTGTCCTTGCGTCTAGTGTATATTGCGCTGCACTGCGTCGTGCAGATCGGATAAATGACTACACTTTATGTTATAGAATTTGTTATGTTATAGAATTTGTAAAGCGCATGGCTACCCTAAGGCTTCCCAGCGCTAACAGGCCGAACCTAAACTAAGCATAGAGGACAGTCCATTCTAAAACAACCAAGTTTTGAGTGCCTTACGAAAGTTGTATTCCTGGCTTATAAATCGAAGTCTGAGGGGAAGAGAATTCCACAGCTTGGCTCCCAGATATGCCATAGTGGCACCACCCCATCTAGCTTTATTCACTCTAGGTAGGGTGGCCAAAGCTGTTGAGGCTGATCTAAGATCTCTGAAAGGCTTGTAAAAAGAGGCAAGGGTAGTAATGGGGGGCCTCTATTGTGAAGAGACCTGTGGATACAACATAAAGCTTTAAATTTAATCCGCTGTCAATGTAATGAGACCAATGCTGATTTCACAGAGGTGCATCTAGGAATGTCTAGGAGAAGGCGGACAGCTGCATTTTGTACCAGCTGCAGCTTCTTTTTCACATATGAGGGGGAACCAAGGAATAAACCAATGCCGTAATCAAGTCTAGAGAGAATAATTGCTTGAATAATAAGCCTTTTTGCCAGAGATGGAAGAATTATAAAAACCTTCCTCAAGACTGTCAGCAAGCCAAAACAAGTAGCCGATGTATGCTTAGCATGCTGATCTAGTGTTAATACGGGATCCAACCATATCCCTAAGCTTTTGATGTGTTTCTTAAGGGGAGGAAAGTCAACCAAGGCGCTTGAGATCATGAGCGACTTACCTGGGCCTCGGTCATAGCCCAAGATCATTAACTCTGTTTTATCACCATTAAGTTGCAATCTACTGTCCGTCATCCATCCTGTAACAGCATGTAAACAGGAGGACAGTGAGGAGCCATCCAAATCAGCGTTAGATGAAAAAAAATACCACCAATTGGGTGTCATCTGCATAAGACACCACAGATAGTCCAAAGGATTCCACTAATTCAGCCAGTGGCGCCATATATATATTAAAAAGTGTAGGGCTAAGTGATGAGCCCTGAGGTACACTGCAACTGGAGTAAAGTTTGTCTGAAAAATAGGATCGATCAAGGACCTGAAATGATCCGCCCTCAAAAAAGGATGTGAGCCATGCGAGAGCTAACCCCTCAATTCTGATATTCCTCATCCATAGACTCAGCACCTGATGGTCTACGGTATCAAAGGCTGCACTCAAATCCAAAAGTATGACCGCTGTTGTATGACGCTGATCCATGGACTTCCTTGCCTCTTCTAAGACTGCAATCAATGCCGTTTACACTGGACACATTAGATTGTGATTATTTGTGGTGGAAAGGCTGGTTACTCTCCACACCCTCCTCCACGCCTTTCCCCACACCTTTTATTATGTTTCTCAAGTGACCTATGGTGTAACCCACCAAGCTATTCTTATACTGGGGTCTTTCTCTCAGACCCACATGAGTCTGTCTCAGGTGGTAGCGTCGGGGAGCTCCAGTTACGTCACTGTGCAGCAACGCTGCATTCCTCCTTTATTTTGACAAAACTCGAACACCATGGGCCTCCATGGTGATCTGCGGAAGGAAAAACGGACACTCAGTCTCGAGGCAGGGGCTTCACCACATAAGAGTGCATAGTCTGCTAGTCTGGTGGATGGCGGGGGTTTTATCTTAAAGAATACTTGGTGTGGGTACCCTGGCCTTCTGAAATGAATAAATGGCAGGTTCCGGGGCTTGTTGATGAGCCATCGCAATTCAGATAACTTTATAAAGAGTCCGCATCAAGCGTTCCACCTCTCCGTTAGCTTGCGGCCACTGGGGAGTTATCTTCCTATGGGTAATGCCCATTGAATCTATATAAGATGCAAACTCTTGGCTTTGGAAGGGGGACTTGTTGTCAGTTTTCACCTCTTTCATGAGGCCGTGGGAGACTATTATTTTTTCCATTTTCGGAATCACCTCCCGGGATGTTAATGATTGTAGGAGTTCAACTTCTTTGTATTTTGAGTAGTCATCTATGAGCACCAACGTGTGGTGACGATCAGGGAGTTTCCTGAAGTCAAGGCTGGTCGACTCCCACAGCCGTTGGGGTCCTTCTCGGTTTCCACCGGAGCAGGTGGGCTGGGCCCCCCCGCAGCTTGGCACCATTCACAGGTGCTGACACAGGATTCTACTTTCTCGTCAGCAGAATTCACACTTTGGTTTATTGACGAGTCTTGGTCTTCACCATCCCTTGGTGTCCAGCATTGGCAAGTTTGACAACTTGGTCAGTTAGGCTCGATGGGATGGCAAGACAATGTCCTCGAAGCAAGCACCCTTCTGGGTCAGCAGTTAGTTAGTCTCAGACATGATACAGGCTTTCCAGGATGCGCCTGGCGTTGGGCTCTAACTGTGACCACCGTTTCTTGAGGAGGTGCCACTCGTTGGTCCACACAGCTCTGAGTACTTTCTGCAGGCAATCACCCTCCTGTGTAGATTGAAGAATAGTCTTGATTGAGATGGGATGTGGCCTGGACCGCTCGGTGATGCCCCTCACGTACTCTTCCATTTCACCAGCTCCTTCTTCCTCCTCTTCTATTGCAGCCCTTGGATGTCTTCACAGGTAATCAGCAGGATTGTGAGACCCAGGGCAATATTGTATCTGGAAGTTGTACCCTTGTAGTTGAAGCATCCACTTCTCTATCCATGGGGGCTGCTTTGAGGCGGTTCCGCGAAAAAGGCGTAGCAGGGGTTTGTGGTCCGTGACTACCGTAAAAGGGTGACCATATATGTACAAGGAGTATTTACAACCCCAGTGGATTGCAATCACCTCCTTCTCTATCTGAGAGTATCATTGTTCCGTTGGGGTGAGGGACCTGCTCGTGTATGCAACTGGAGCCCATTCAGTTCTGTCTTGCTGCTGGAGTAGCACTGCCCGAGTCATCTGGGGCTGGCGTTGACTGCTATGGTGGTATTGTTTTGAGGATCGAAGTATCTGAGCATGGTATCTGCGGATAGAGCATCCTTTGTATCCTGAAATGCTGCTTCATGGTCCTGTCCCCACGGCCAGGGCACCGCTGACTTGGTGAGGTCCCTCAAAGGTTGTGTCACTTGGGTGAGATCTTTTATAAACCACCCACAGTAGTTGACCATCCCAAGGAAACTGCGGACTTCGGTCACTGTTGTCAAAGGAGGGGCATCCTTTATGTCTTGGACTTTGGCAGGGTCAGGGGTGACACCGGCTGCGGAGAAGGTGTATCTGAAAAATGTAATCTTCTCTTTTAGGAATTCCCATTTGCTGCGGTGTAGCATGAGGCCTGACTCTCGGATTTGCTGGAGCACCCGTTTCAGACGGGCATGATGATCGGGAACAGTCTGAGCATAGACAAGCATGTCGTTGCTAACATTCATGATGCCAGGTAGATCTGCAAGGAGCTCTTGGATTGTGATCTGTAATACCTCCGCAGCGCTGGATATTCCAAAATTTTGTCTGTGGTAACGCCTCAAGCCTACATGTGTGGTAACGTACCGCGACTCTTCGACCAGCACTAACTGGTGGTATCCCAACCAGAGATTAAGCTTGGAGAACCACCTTGCTCCACTTAGCTCCCCAATCAGATCGTCGATGGTGGAAGTGAGGTGCCGTTCTCTTTTGATGGCTGTGTTGGGTAGTCTCATATCCATGCAAATGCGTACCTCACCAGGTTGCTTGGGCTTCCTGGTGACCACAATCGGTGACACCCACGGTGTGGGCCCATTCACTCTTTCGATGATGCCCACGGCTTCTAGTTTGTCAAGTTCTTTTTCCACTTGGGGCCTCAGATGAAAAGCAATGCGGCGGTGTCGCAGTGCTACTGGATGGATGGTCTTGTCAATGTGCAGTCGTATTTCTTTGCCTTTGAGGCAGCCAATGCCGTCAAAGATGCCTTGGAAGTCTTGTAGTATTTCTTTCACTGACTCTTCGAGAACTCCGAATGCAAAGGTTACGATGCCTAACAATTCCACAGCTCGGCATCCTAGTAGCATTCCGGGCCATCCTCTGCTACATATCCGGTCTGCCAATGGTTTGTGTCCTATGCTGAAAGGTTGTCTTAAACTTCCCTCTCAGAGCCAACGGGGTGGATTGTCCGTAAGCAAAGACCTTCACCGCAGTAGCTGTCAGAATGGGGTTTGGCTGCATTTCTTGGAATGAGTCTGCGGACATGATGTTTATGGAGGCACCAGTGTCCACCGCGGCTGTAGTGTGGTGTCCTCCTACTTGGATGTCACATTTTGGCAGCTGGCGTGTTGTGCGGACAGTGGCGCCAGTGGTGAAGATAGAGTGTATAGAATGTTAGACGTCATCGTCCATGTCACCATGGTGCGATTGAGTTTTGAAAGTGGTGTTCACTGTTGCTCTGGATGTGCAGGTCTTGGTCGACCGGCAGACTTTCACAAAGTGATTGAGCTTTCCACAGCCAGCACACTTCTTTCCTCTCGCAAGGCAGTCCGCAGGGCGGTGTGTGGGCCCTCCGCAGTAGCTGCACGTCTTCAGGGAGGTCATGTTTCTCCGGGATGCTGGTCTGCTGGGTGTTGAGGTGATGATGTTCACCGGCTCTATTTTGACTGGCCCATTTATTGCGTCTTCCATGTGTGATGCCCGAGCTTTGGACAGTTTTTTTGTTCTGCCTAAAGTTAGAATGTCGGCTAGCGACCGTCTGGATTCTTTTTATATCCTCTCTCTTAGTTTTGTTGACATACACCCTTTTGTGATCTGGCCCCTGATTTCTTCAGTTTTATTGGTGAATCGACATGTGCTGGCTAACTCCTTTAGCCTCTTGTACAGATTGTCAATTGATTCATTGGATTGTTGCCTCACCTTGTGGAATACGAATCTCTCATAGTCTGTGTTGGTCATGGGCTCAAAGTGTGCATTGAGAGCAGCGATTAACATGAGGTGAGTTTTGGTACGGCCTCCACAACCATTTTGGATATTCGGTGGATGTCTTTCCCCCTAGGTGGAGAATCATTGCACGTTTCTGGCGTCTTCGACTTTCATTGCTACAAAGAAGAGCAATATTCTCTCTACCCAGTCTTTCCATCTTGAGGCTTGTCCCGATGGTGCCCCTTCTATTTGGAATGATTCAAGTGCAGGTATAGTGGCCATGGTGTGCTCCTGTCCTTATATCATGCTGCACTGCGTCGCGCAGATCGGATGACTACACGGGACAAATCAGATTGTGGTTACTTGTGGTGGAAAGGCCGGCTACTCTCCACTCCCTCCTCTGCGCCTTTTCCTCACACCTTTTATTATGTCTCTCACGTGACCTATGGAGTAACCCACTGGGCTACTCTCATACAGGGGTCTTTCTCTCAGACCCACATGAGACTGTCTCAGGTGGTAGCATCGAGGATCTCCAGTTACGTCACTGACCTGCGACGATGCTACAAGGATGAGAAATGTCCCTCACAATTCTTTAACATACTGCTTTTGTGTAAGATGCTGTTACAAGCATTTGCACCACCGGAGCTCAAATAAAACACTTCTTAACTGTTGACACCTCGACCAATACCTACTTCCAATCTTGCACAGGTAACTAGTGACTTAAATGAGGTTAAGTGCTAATATGTATTGAGGTCCCGACAAGGGATTGGAAAGTGGTGTAGAAATGCTATAATACACTTTTTCAATCAAACATCTGACGGCCTCTTTCTCTGGAGCAGCAAACCCGATTTTTAAATATTTTGATTATGTTAATAGTTTTCCCTTTGATCTGAGGAAATGTGTTGAGCGATGACCGGTAAAAAAATATGCAAACATTTTGTATTAATCTGCCCCGTTATTCGTATTACCGGAAACTGAGTACCTTTTCGCACTCGTTGAACTAAGGCAGCATTTATGAGAGACGCGTCCATACATCCAATTAAGTGCTAAACTTTTTTTGCAATCTTGAAAGAAGTACAACTAGTTTTCATATTTTTTTATTAAATTGTCTTTGTTAATATTTCGTGCTGGTCATTTCTCCTCCTCTTGAGTCAATGAAATAAAAATAAATTAAAAGACAAAATAAACCCAAGAATGTGTTACGAGAAAGGGAGCTGCTGATGGGAAGTGTTGCTGTTTGGTTTGTTGTGTTCAGTGCCCCCAAATACTTATAGAAAATACAAGAGACAAGAACATATTGAAATTATAAAAAAGCAAAGATGAGAATTCGCTTGATTGTACATTGTAGTTGTTGTTTACGCAAGAGAGGATTTTCATTTGAAAAGTAGTTGCTGGCTCTTTAGCCTAATCACCGTGAACTAAATATTATATAGAACAAGCTACTACTCATGAAATTAAGTAAAGAAAAATAAGAAAAAATTTAGCAATACAGGACAACAACATTATAAATGAGGCTGCAGGACAGGATACAATAACACTGAATTCAGTTGACTACTGGGAGGAATATTGACTGATCTAGTACCTATCAGACTTGACTGCCCCATACTGAAATCCACACAATTCATCATGACGCCAGCTGGGTTTAGGTGTTCAAAGAAAGAGTTTAGTTTTTAGTGCAGTTGTTCCCCAGAAACTTGACAACTGCACCAGTAATAACAACATAATAATAATAATAATTATTATTATTATTATTATTATTATTATTATTATTATTATTATTATCATATTATTATTATTATTATTATAAGAAGAAGGAGGAGGTTCTAGATTGAACGTAATACTGCAGGTCTTGTCATTAGTTATTGCTGTAAATGGCCGTTGTCTCAATTCCCCAGTTTAATACATTTCAATTTATTGGTCTCTGAAGGCTAAATGTTAAGCAGTGTGAAGAGCATCTGAGACCAATGAATGCATGAGTAAAAGAGATGAACTCTCTTCTGATCAAACCCTCATGCCACCCTAAAGACAAGAATATTTCCATCTGTGAAATTATTAATGCACCCTTGTATCATTTTAAACCGAAAATTTTAATTAAGACCTTAGGATGGTGTGTGTTTCTTGGGAAATGATTAAAATTAACACATTTCGAACTCTTATTTTTTCTGATTTAAGTAATTTCTAAGCCCATATGGTAATGGACATTCTTCTATTACTTCAGTTTAAAAGTTGGGTAACCGAGAATAGGTCAAGCATGCCCATGATACTAAGTAACACCACTTTATGGATAATGCTATATAAGACGTGACAAGTTAGTTTTTGTTACCTCTCCTATAGCTAATTATATGAGGCTAGCCTTCTCCCATGGGTTACACTGTCTATGGCGCCACGGAAGATGGGAGGGCAGAACTCTTCAGTTTTCTTCTCTGTATCCTTCGGCTCTGCCAAATGAACAACATCAGTTTGCCAGATCCTAGGGAGAATCAGGTGGCTAACTTCTAATTCATTTCACAGGGCCTGCTGCCCTTGTTTGACAGTTACTGCAGTGTCCGTGTGTGACGCAATGACTGGCAAAGGTACACAGAAGGAGCTGTTAAAGGTGCAGAAGCTTTGGAGCTGCAGGGAGGTTCAAACTCCCTTTCTTTCGAGGAAGTCGTTTTTTTATAATAAAATTCTTCTTCTATGTGGGAATGTTGTTATATCCTCAAAGCCCACCAAAGCGAGCAGTACCATTCGTTAAAGTCCTCCTCCTTAGGCCCATATTTATACTTTTTTGGGGCCTCCTTTGCGTCATTTTTTAATGCAAAAGCGACGCAAACATACAAAATATAATTGTATTTTGTAAATTTGCGCTGCTTATGTGCCTCGTGTTCAGTTTCACTTTATCTCTGCTGAACCGCATAATTTAGAGCATTCTACCCCCAGTGGGTGGAATGTTCTAAAAGCAATGTATCACTTCTGCTATACTGGTTTTTAAAGATCCTTTCCATGTAATACTGATATTTTCCAACATGTAGATGCAAGATGTAACGAATGAAAACAAGGGCAACGAATGAGGGAGCAATTGGTTGTACGGATAGGATATCTACCTGTGATATAATTGTGTACACATCATATGCTGCTGTTTTCGTGTGGGAAAGTGAACCAGATGGTGCTCTTTGTGCCCAAATCCTATGCACACCTCTAACTTGCATTACGCTATGGGGCAAGGCTGTGTAACACACAAAATAGCTTTTTATTTGTCCGAGCACGCTGATGACAGCAACAGCAGACAATTTTCAGTAAATATTGCGCTGCGCGATTTTCTGCCATTTGCGCCGATATAGCCAACATTTCAGGCAGTGGACCCTTTGGTGAACAACAGTAAATTTATGCATTAGGCTTCTAGTACAGATCGGGTAGAGGAATTGCATTTCCCTTTTGGCACTGTTCTCGTTATAGGCAAGAGAATAATAATGCTTCTTCTAATCCTGTAGTTTCAACAACAATTAAGATTCCACATCTAATCCACAGTATATATCATGGCTCCCTCTGGAGACTCATTAAAGAGATGATGTGTTTATCTTTCTCTGAGAACTATTTTGTCCTGATCTGCTATGTTCAGATTAGAGTGCTGTACCACACTGAATTGACTTGCTACTGGTTGAAGAGATCTTTTTATTCCACTTTGTGTTGTCAGGGTCAGTGTTTTCACATATTTGCCCATTCCTCTTTCAGCCCGTCGATCTCTTGTGCCCTTGTTAAGTTCTATCTTGCCATCTGCTATCAGTTCATGCCATTCAGTTTTGTTCCTGGAAGCTTAGGGTCAGATTTAAAAGGGCCTAGTGCCTCCTTGCGCCACATAAGCGTAATTTATTTAACACTAATGTGGCCTAACAAGGCCACAATCGCTGCACCAGATTTACGAAGTGGTGCAATGCATGCATTGCACCACTTTGTAACCCCTTGCAACACATAATGCCTTCTTCAGGCATAATGTATACAAGGGGGCCACTCCCCCATTGGAGGGGCCACAAAAATGGTGCAAAGAAATCTACAAGATTTCTTTGCCCCATTTTTTGCAGCATTCTTAACGCCTGCTCAGAGCGGCTTTAAAAGGGGACACACTATTGGTTACAATGGGCTCCTATGTACTGCACTAAACCTGAACCGTACATCAATAGCATAAAAAATGTTAACGCTATTGCCCCTTACCCTGCGCCATGGTGTGCGGTATTTTAAATACGGCGCACACATGGGGGCTGTAAGGGGGTGCTAAGGGGTGCAAGAAAAGTGGCGCTGCACTAGGTGCAGCACCACTTTTCTTAACACTGCCCCTTAGTCTTCTATCTGACAGAACAAGAGTGATGGCCACAGCGGTACTCTCAAAGCATGTCCATGAGTGCCTGTATATTTACACGAGGAGTCTCAGGGCCCACTATTATCAAAACCCGTTTTAGAGGGCTACAGGACAAATAGGGGCTACTGAGCCTGCCATGGTGGTTGGGACTTTTACACCTGCTGCTCTGGGCCCACCCTACTATGATCTCAGTGCAGCTGGGCCAAGCACTAACCCTTATGCACGACTCATTGGTAGCACGGGTTGAGCAGCCAGAGGGGGATGTAGAGTGTTAGTGTAGGCATAAACACACAACTCAATATGCCTTCCACCAACCCAATGAATCAGGTCCAACTCAATACAGAGTTTTGTGGAAAACAAGCATTTATAACACACAACATTTTAATTCTATCACAGTGAAATAATCAACACAATCCCTTGCAGAGCCACATCTAGCACTTCCAGCAAGTCACACAAATCCCTACCTTCTAGGCCTACTCCCCTGATCTCTCACAAGTGCAACCCTCTTTGCTCTAGGCTTTTGTTCAAGACGTTCGTAGCAAGTGCCTGCAATTCTCTTACACAGTTCTCAAATGTGGTGCATGGTGCCTTAGTCCCCAAGTCTTAATGAGCCTCAGCTCAATGTGTCTTTCCCAGATGGTAGCAACAATGTAACAATTCCCTTTTATGCTCATATGATAGTGTCATGCAAAGTACATTTTGCAAAATGGAAACCTTCTCTGGCAGTGGGGAGTCCCTTTGGAGTTCTTGAGGGAAATCAGAAGCATCCTGATCTTGCAGAATCTTCCTCTGTGGGTGTGTCCATCAGTCGACGGTAGGTAAAATCTTCCTTGGACTTGGTGGTACACATTTGAGGTTACGAATGGAGGGCCGGAGTTGTGCAGGCCCCTTGCTCTGGGAGATGGGGGAGTCACCACAAGTTCACTTGGTTGCTTTGACGACGGCCCTGGTGAGGCACTTGGGTCTGATGGTCTATTCATCCATCGGCAACAGCCCCTAATCGGTGCTAATGGGCGACGGCTCCAGTGATGTCCCACAACTGTCAAGGCCTAAGCAAGCAGAATTTCACAGTAAGTGAAGGAAGAGACATGGCAGGAGAAGAACCCTTTTTCTCCTTAGGTTCTGTAACAGAGTTTCCAGAATGCTCTTGATGGTCTTGTTAAACTGCTTAACCAAATTATTGGTTGATGAGTGGTAGGCTGTGCAGAAGTGGTATATCACCACAGCATCATCCCATATTTCTCTCCATGAGGAGATGAAGTTGGTTTCGCAGTCAGAAATCACAGTTCTTGAAAAATAGACCCTAAAAACTTTTATAACGTCTCTCTGGACACAAATGTAATTTAGTGCCTGCCCTTTGAAATTTGTGTTCTGAGTGCTCGGCTCTTTGAAGTGCCTTCTCCTCAGTTTTGTTCTTTGTCCAGTAGCCTATCTGAACCAGCAGGGGTGGCACAAGAACGCATGGACCCACATCCTAGGTCATGGATGTGGCAAAGGGTTACACTTGGGTGTCAGCCTCCGGCGTCAAATGCCTCACAAAGGTTCGAAGGATTGAGCCTCCCATCTTTTATGGTTCTATGTTCCTCTAGTGTGTACCTCCTCAAATCCATTATCTAGCATTAAAAGTGTGCTCTGGCTTCCCTGCCCAACACCCTTCCTGAATCATAATACGGATTCAATGCACACAGGTGATGCTCTGCTGACTTCCTAGTGTAGCTCTTCCCCAGACCCAGGAATGTCAGCAACTCACTTCTCCTGTCTGGGTCAGCAGTCCACACGTCCATCTTAGAATTTTCTAAGCACTGGGCATCCCAAAATGGAATTCATGTGTCACCACATAATAGATTCTCACAGGTGCACATAAATGCAGTTTCTAGCACCAAAACATAGCGCTACATTCCTCTCAGGTAGTAGGCCATGTGGGTTGTCAATACATTCACAGAACTTCAACCGAGTGGGTCAATAGAGTCCACTTATATGACATGGTATACAAGCTGGCCATTGTACAGTTCACCAAACGGGTTAGCTGCCACCACAGTGCTTGAATTCCGCAACTCTGGGTGAAGGGAGCAGCCCAACCCATTTCGAGGGAAGCGCTTTTGGGAACCACACCTGGTCTATGGTAGACTAGATTGCATCAAGGTAGGTCTAAGTCATGGCATGAGCCTTGCATGGCGCATGGCCCATTTCGTAACCAGGGTTCCAGATCTACATGCAGCTGGGAAACTGTGGGCAAAGTGCACATCCATTACCATGCAGGGAACTTTTTCTGTACCAACACGTGTCAATTGGTAATTTGTGATCTCTGAGGCTGAAGTACATTTATTCGCTGGCCCACTCTGGTTCTTTCTGCCAAACTCAGTGTGAACAAATCTAGCTGCAGTACTCAGGTTATTAGTCTCCTTCTCTTATCTCAACACTTCACATAGCGCAACGTCTCTGGCTACCATCTGTCATGGGTGCACACATCAGAGGATTCTGTTCTAGAGCAAAGGCAAGGGGGGCTTCGGTGGTGCTCCCATAGATTGGGCCAACCTCATATGAAATCCTCATCAATATGGCCATATTTGATGTGCCTTAACCCTGGTGTTTCCCAACAACATCAAAAACATTCACAGACTACATACTATGATGAGTGATACTAGGGTTTAAGAGGTCATAGGTGGGCTACGGGGCACAAAAAAAGAAAAAGAAAACTTAGCAAGCATTAGCAGTACCGATTGGTATTGTTTTGTCAATGTTCTGCGGGCAACACGTTTAACTTTTAAAATGCACTGACACTGGCAAAGCAAAGATCGACGACTGCCCATGTTAAAGATGAAAACACTGTTACCTATATTTTGAAGATGGACAAAGAATTGCATGATGCAATGTGCACCACATCATCAGGTTGCTCTGCACACTTTTGGACTACTTTGAAAACACTGAGAGAGAGATTTTCTATGTTTTCAAAATGGCCACATTGTAGAATGCAACCTGGTGGTCTTCTTAAAAGCATAGAAACATTGCTTTCCGTGAGGCTATGCAATGTGATGCAACATAGTGACATGACGCAGGTTGTGAATACCATATTTATAGTATAGCAAAACTATTTTCCATAATTGTGAAATGGATGGTTGCTGCTATTGGCTTTGCAAAAATCAGCACATTTTAAAGGCGACTGGATTAACCAACATAAAGAGGAAAACAGGAAACTGCAGCCGAACAACATTTAGGGCATCACCATCTGTGCTCCATTGCACCATCTGGCACCTGGTGCACTGTGGAGGAGCACGGGGATGGAGAGTTATAGGGGAGAGACAGGGTGAGCGAGGGGGATGACAACATCTAGGTTATCATAAGGGCCACAATCTGATCATGCAGTTCACTACAGAGAAGCACCTGGAAGGAGAATGGAGGAGACAGGGTGACTAAAGGGAAGAACAACTTTCAGATAATCAACAAGTCCGACACATGGTGTCTGGCAAGCCCCAGAGGAGCAATGCAAAACATGGTGGGAAGAGAGAGTGAGAAAAAGAGAATAGGCACATTGAACAATCAGAAAGACATGAACTCTCAATAATTGCTAAAAGCAAATTACATTAAAAAGGAGTTCAATATTGTCAGAAGTGAAATGATACACCTTATCCAACCAAAAGCAATACTAAACAAGGCATGTTGCAGGGGAGGAACACACTCAGGATGGAAATAAAAGCATCTAGTAAAGAGCAGGGAAGTGACATTGACAAGGAAACCATCTAATTATGATCAAGGGGTGATCCAAAGCCCACTCTGTGTTGTATTGTGCATAACGCAGTCTGCAATAAACAGCTTCAGCTATTCGTACTGAGAGCATGAACATTATATCCGCATTAGAATCATCTTCTATTAAATATTTCCCAAGCTGGCTGAGGAAGGTGTCATGTGTTTCATGCTATATGATGACATGCTACTGCGAGAGGGATATATTCCTAAAATCATTATTGAAAGTGTTCAGTAGGTGAAAACTGTAATGAAGGGCAGGCGAATACTGTACACAATCCTCCTACCTCATGGCCTCTGCTTTCAAATGTTTTATATTCTGTAAAATGATTAAGGATTGCATATAGTTGAAAATCAGGTACAGATCTAGGACCTAGCAGCGGAAGGTTTAGTTGCCCTTTGAATAAAAGTTGACAGGAGTAAGGGCAAAGGGCCAGATGTACAAAGTCTTTTTACAGTCGCAAACAGCCCGATGTGCAGAATTGGGCCATTTGTGATTGTTAAAATACATTTTTGTAGGTACAAACCACGAACTGTGATTCATTAAAATGTTATTGAATCACAATTTGGATTTGCAACTTATTACCAATGTGATACTTGGAAAGGGCTTGTAGGGGGTCCCTTCCAAATATGAAATCTGAATGGTATGTAGTAAGAAATTGGGTTACTGGGCCAGGTGGGTGAAACCATACTCAAGCAGTAACCACAATTCCTGTCAGGGTGAATTGACAAGCAAATCCCAAATTAACCTGTGCTCAACCCTCTGACAGGTTGGCACAGAGCAGTCAGGCAAAAGTCAGAGCCAGTGTGCAAAGTATTTGTGCAACACTTCAAGCAGAGTTAAAATGAAAATACCACACAAGAAGAATCCCACAGCAGACAAGCAGAGTAAATCTTAATATACAAAGAAGCCCAATACAACATAAATCTAATCAGTAGAACCATAGATATGCAATTTTAACGATTTAAGTTAAAATAGCACCAAAAAGTACCAACCACCAACTGTGGTTATCTGGTTGTGTCGAGACAAAGTCACAAGTTCAGGTCCACTGTGATGAAGTGTGGGCTGGCTACAGGGATCCAGTTAGGCCCACTGAACAAGAGTACCTTAAACTCCTGGTTGCAGAGCACTGTAAGGTCTCATTTCGAAGGTGTGCCAAATGCCGAAGTGATGTGAGATCTGTGTCTGAGCTGTGTCATGCAGCGTTGGTTCCAAGGAGCTGCATGGCTGCGATGCAAGGTCCTATGATACCCTTGAGAAGGCCGTCAACGACGGGAGCTTGCAATGCAAAGTTTTGCCTTGAGGATGCCTCACACACTGGCTGGTTCCAAAGACACTGCAGAGTTGTGATGCAAATTCCCCTGTCATTGTCAAGGCTGCCATCGTTGAGGGACTTCGGAAGTGAGGGCCTGCATCAAGGATGTGTTCCGCAGAGGCTGTTCCAATGAGCCTGTTGGCTGCAAGGTTGATGAGAATTGCTGGCACTGGAAGAATTCTTGCAGCAGAGGTGATGCATCAGTTCTGCTCTGGGTTGCACCATGAAGCAGAGGAGATGTGTTGGTTCTGCTGGATCCACAGATGGCTGGCAGAGCACCTTCAGGCCCACTTCCAAGGGTCCAGGACTGGGGTGGCACCACTTAGCATGGTAGAACTTACAGATTCAGAGTCCAGGCACTATTTACAAAAGACTAGCCCTTGGAATTACTCTGGTGGTCCTGGGTAAAGGCTGCAGGTCCAGTCCTTCTCACCCAGGCAAGAGTGCAGTAGGCAGCAGTCATTCAGGTCAGCAGTTGCAAAAACAACAAGGTGATGAATGGAATGCCTGAAATAATCTCAACCACTGACAATCACTTGGGCTTGCTTCCCAATCCACAGTTTTTTTTGCCCACTATGCCACCTCAGTTTGAATCCAGCCAAATGTTATGTGATGTTACATGCATTTATAGAGCGCATGTCCACCCCACGGTTTCAAGACACTAGAGATTTCTAAATTACAGAGGCTTAGCCCACAATAAGGACATTTACTCATATGCCTGTTTTAATAGCCAAGTCTTCAGTAGATTCCTGAGTTTTTGATAGCAGGAAGTGGATCCAATGCCCAGAGGAAAGGGAGGCAAGAAACGAGACCCACCCAGCCTCTTTTTTCTAAAAGGTGTAGTTTCATATGAGTCAATCTTAAGTTTCAGTTCCGGATGTATTTTTTAATTCTGGCTAAGATGAAGACAGGACATCTTCCATAAATTGATTTAAAAATAATACATCCAGTTTTAAAGATAGTAAATTGTGTCAATGGCAGCCAGTGTAGTTTCTTCATCAGAGGTGTAGTGTGACACTGTCTAGGTTGTTTGAATATGTTTGGCTGCTTGATTTTGAACAACTTGAGGTCTGTGAGAAAGATGTTTAGTAAAGCCAAGATAGAAAGTGTTGTTATAGTCAATACGTGAAATGACTAAGGCAAGGATCGCTTGGATTAAATCTTTCATAGTGAGAAATGTGCTCATTTTCTTACATTTCTGCAACTGTAAAAAGCAAGCCGACATAACTGAACCAACTTGGGATTTCATTGACAGTTGTTTGTCAATGATGATTCCTAGGCTTTTTATTGAGTGCTTCGATTAGGGCAAAGTACCCATAGAGGATGGCCAAAAGTAAGGAAACCATTTCTCAATTTTATTTTGAGTTACAACAATTTCCGGAGTTCAGCTTCAGCTGATTATTATTTATCTAATCTCTGATAAACAGCATGGTATTTTGGAACATTTCCTTGGCTTCACTACAATCATTAATGGTGATTAGAAGCTGCATGACATCAGCAGAGGCGTAAATTCTGACATTCATCTTCTTGAGGGCACAAATCAAGGGTTGAATATATATATTGAATAAATGAGGGGACATAGCAGGCCCTTGAGGAACTCCAGATGACAGCTGGACCTTAGAAGATTTAAAAGAAAACGGGCGGACAGATTGCCAACGATTCTTCAAGAAGGAGACAATCCATGCCAATGCTGAATCATGAAGGCCAGCTGCCTTGACGTGGCCCACCAATAACTCATGGTCTACTTTGTCAAATGTCACAGAAATATCTAAAAGAACCAAAGCCTGAGTGATACCATTACCAGCCACTTCCTGCATGTTGTCTACAACTGAAAGAATAACAGCTTAATTTGAGTGAGCTAGCCGAAAACCTGCCTGGTGAGAAGGCAGGAAATGTGGATTCTTCTAAGAAGAAACATAGATATGTGGCAACATGTGCTTCAAGTACTTTCACTGAGTAAGGCAGCAGGAATATGGGGCAGTCATTTTTCAAACTGAGAGGGAACCCACCAAGCTTTTTCTGAATAAGAATCGCAATAGCATCCTTAAAAGATTCGGGAACCACCCCTTGACTAAGAGATTGATAGAGAAGGGATGGAGCTACCTCAGGAAAATATGAGAAGACTGTTTTTGTATTTTAGGAGGACACACGTCATTAGGAGAGCCTGATTTAATCTTTGACAGCAAGACTATGAGGCAGTCTTTTGTGGTGACAGGAAATTCAAGTAGGATAAAAAAATCATAATATCCAAAGATACTGACTTAAGTGGCGCGCTTGTCAGTATGTTATCCTTTATTAGCTTCATCTTTTCTGTAAAGAAGGTATTAAGCTTATTACATAAATTCTGTGAGGGGGGGGAGGATAAAGTCACCCTATCAGGATTGGCTAATTCAGAGAGTATATTGAAGATTTCCTTAGATTTGTTCACTGAATTTAGAATTCTGTTGGAGAAGAAATCAGTTTTTGCTTGTTTAATCAGATTTTATAGCTATTAAGGCATGAATTATAGGCTGCCTTATCCTCAGAAGAATAGTTATTCCACCATTTACATTCCATATGCCAGAGAGGGACTTTTGCTTTTTTTAGATCGTAAGAAAAACATTTGGATGCCTTGTGGCGTCTGACCTGTTTAGATTTCCAAAGCAGTGTGTGGAAGTTACTGGCATTAGTTAGCCAGTTGGTAATCTCTTCCTCCTGTCAAAGTAGGCGATTCTGAGATGTAGGTAGAGTTAGCGACAGAGATTCATAGAAAGAGTTGGCATCAATCCGTGATATGTTCCTGGAAAGAGTTCCAGGACGTTTCAGGACATGCAACATTTCCAAGATAGGTCAAGCCATTTGAAAAGATTTTAATAAGATGGTGATCAGACCATAGACATAGGATGACAGTGAGATTAGTCAAGGATAAATTGGTAGTCTAGCATATGCCCCTTGTTATGAGTGGGTAGGGACACATGTTGTTGAAGGTTAATATTACTGAGCAAATCGGTTAGCTCACTGGAAGCTGGGGCAGCTGGTTTCCTCCTTTGCCCAGTAGTTAAAATCACCTATTCAGAGGATTTTAGTATGATCAATCTCTAAGGAGAATAAAGATTTTGCTAGTAGCTGAGGGAATTGCCTCATATAACCTGGAGGCATATACGCTACTACACTGATCAAAGAGCAAAAATGAGAATCAAACTTAATCACCAGGTAGTCAATCGTAAGGATATTTAGGTGTTCAAGATTAGTGGCTCAATAATTTTTCTTATTTACAGCAACAACTCCTCCCCTGATTTTACCAGTGGATCTATTTGCTTGAATTAAATAATACCCAGGTGGAATTGCAGCAAACATATCCAGGGATGATCTGTCTGTTAACCACATTTCTGTTAACAGCAGGATGTCAGGGGATTCAGAATCAAGTATTTGCAAATCATTTTTGAACCTGCTCCTCATGGGAACAGTTAAACTTGAACTGCTGAAGGGTTACACATGCATTAAAAAGCAAGGGTTGTTCATCTTGCCAGGTCGAAATGGCAGTTTAAAACTGAATAATCACACTGCAATGGCAAGGATACTTAAGTGTATGGCATAACAAGTGCTGTAGGCCCACTAAAAGCATTTAATTTAGAGGCCCCTGATTACATGTAGTACCAATTTACTAGGGACTTATAATTAAATTAAACATGCCAAACGGGATAAGCCAACGTTACCATGTTTTAAGGAGTGAGCACACACACTTTATCACTAGCTAGCAGTGAAAAAGTGTGCAGGACCCTAAAGGCAACAAAAATGAGATAAGAAAATATGGAGGAGTAAGCCAAAAGGTGTGGAGGAAGATCATCCTAAGGCTGACACATGTATTAATGTTTTGCCAGCAAAATCCCCTCACAAAACATTAATACATTACCACCTACAAATTCTGGTGGTAAACCATTCAAAAATGGGATGGCAACTCTATGGGACCCCTACCCATGTGAGAATGATGAAAAAAAATGTTTAAGTATGGACCACTGCCTACTTTTTAAAACAACTTAGTTAATTTTATTTTAAAGGCATACCATTTTCCTCTCACTTAAAAGGGCTGCATTTGGACTTAAAAGATTGCTTTATTAAAAAGACCCACAAGAAATTGGTGAGTTGTAAACGGACCTATTAGTGCATAGGTCAGTTCACAAAATACTGCACTGACCACAAAAATACAGACTTCAAATTGCAATCAGTATTTTGCAACCAGTGCTTCATCCATTAGGTTCTGAGGTCATTATTGATTGGTGATACATGTGAAACCAAAGAGAACCCAGAAAAAATCTAAGATTAAGAAAAAAAAAGATAAGCCTTGAATGGCAGTTCACAGGAAGACGCAGAATAACACAACAACTCAGAGCTTACAAGGCACAGATACAGATTAAATATAATATATTTAAACGTATTAAAAGTGTAATTTAAAATGTAGTTATGTGTAGAGACATTTAAAAAAGATATTCTACATTCAAAATATATTAAGTTACTGAAAATTAGCATTTAACATTTAAATGTTTCAATTATGCTTCCAAACTTTAATGAACTTTTATTAATTGCCCTATACTTTCCTTAAGGAGTGTTCTACCTTGATTGCGGAGGCCTCCTGCAAGTGCGAGGAACATGAAATAAGGTTGTAAAAGCACTACTAGTAGTAACTTTACCATTATCCTTGACAATTTTTTTGACTCCACTACCTAATTCAGGGGATGGGGACATGTAAGTCTACACTGTTGAGTTACTTAAAACTCTTAGGCCCAGATTTTCTTTCACCACCCCACCACCACCTAACGATGCCAGGCTGTTGTGTATCCATTTTTGTTAGAGCTCCATATACGTTATTTTAGCAAACTAGGCCTGACGCTGTGCACTTTAAACTAGACATATTTTATTCAGCTTTGTTTTATTATTTTAACAATAGCCACATTTGCGGTCTTGTTTTATTTTCTCTATCTAGCTGTTCTTTGTCTAGGCCAGCACTGCGTTCTTAAACAAGACATTTTTTTCACGCTGTGCTTTTCACAAAGCTGCAGTAAGATAGGTTGCCGGCAAACGTGATACGCTCTGTCACTAATGTTCACAGAAACATACACACTCTTATGTGGGAATCCTTTCTTGGAACACCAGCTGTTTTATTATAAAAACTCTACTTTGACCCATGCACGTTAGAGGGAGATTCCTGTCAGATGACCACCACTGTATGCTGATTGCTAAGTGCCTTGCTTCAGCTGCTTATGTAGACTGCAGACCTATTGCTCGGGTATGAGGGATGTTGTCTTCCCAAGGGAACTTGAAGGGCAGAACTAGAGCTTAACATGCTATGCTCTAACATAGCTTAGGTAGGAGCAATTTTAATGATGCTAGTGACAAAATGTTAGCATTATTTGTTTGCTTCACTCTCCTTTTCACAATTGTAAGCCTGTCATACTTCATCATCCTAGTTAGCGCAGTACATGCTTTATTATCTAAGATGCAGTTACTTCAATAAAAACTTATTGAAATATATTCTGCCTCTGATTGTCCTTTTATATGTGAGACTAATGTAACTGAGAATAATGGATGAGATCTTAGTGACCACGATTTCATTGACGAGTCAATTGTGTCATGCGCTCGGTTGCCCAGTCATCCCTGCTCTTGGGTGGAGATGAGGCACTGCTAGTTAGCCAGAACAAAACCCGGATTAGGCCGACAGGTGTCACTTGTAGTGGGTTCAGACTCAGTCCCCCACAGTTCAAGTGATTCTGCTGCCCAAATCCAGTAGTCTCATTAGAATAATGAGAGCCTACTCGACAATGGGTTTGCCGTCTTTACAACATTTTTTACTCTATTGTGGAGCTTTGCTGCACTAGCGGCAAAAAGTGTGATGCTAATGCAGCAAGGTGCAAGGAGGCCCATTGATATCAATGGGTGTGTCATTTTAACACCTGCTTTGAGCAGGCATTAAAAATGACACCTGAAATGGTACAATTAATTCTTGTAGATTTAATTGCGAGATTTTTGCGGGCCTCCTAATGCCGAAACGCCCCCCCCTTGCATACATTATGCATGACGCTGGCATAATGTGGTTTAAAGAGTCTCAAAGTGGCGCAATGCATGCATTATGCCACTTTGTAAGTATGGTGCAGTGAGTTTTAGCTCGTCGAGCCACATTAGCATAAACAAAATGACACTAATGTGGCGCAAAGAGGTGCTAGGGCCTTGTAAATCTGTCCCTTAATGCTGAATAGACAAAAGCAGTAAACTTGCTCAAAAGTGTAAAAGTAAACTTACATGTTTAGGTTTACTTGTGTGTATGTTTACCTTTGTGAATAACTCCTTATGTTATTAACATCAATATTTTTGAGAAAAGAAAAAAACAATATACTTCCCTTCGACATTATGCCCAAAAATAATTTTGCATCACAATACTTTATTCACAATATTCTTCAGCAACTATATTTAAGCTTGATATTCAGGTACAATACATCACCCTATAGATTCCCACACTATGAACAGAGGTGAATAAAATGAGGAATTTTACTGGTGAATCTCTACTGGTTTTGAATGACAAGGACATGGAGGCAAAAAATTAATGGTCATTACTCCTCTCCCTAAATTTCTTCAAGCTCACTTCCATCTCAAATATCAATGCGGTGTTTAAAAAGTTACCCATGCAGACTGGCAGATAACATCTTTGAATGGCCTAGGAGCAGCTGTCCAGACTTGTGGAACATTGTACAATTGGTATGCTATCTCATGCATAGTTTCCTTTTCATGAAACTTCTTAAAATATTTAGTTTTCCCTCTGGAATCTACCCTTGGTTCTAAACACATTTATATTCAGCCACTTGTCTGGAGGAATTCGTGATAGAAGAGTTTTTCTGTGGAAATTCTTTTTGGTCATAGTGAAATCAATGAAGTGGTTGAAGTTCTAGAAACATTATTATGCTAGGGAAATGTATTTGTTATTACTTACGGAAATTTTAGCTTTAAGAAGGAGTGCCCTCTGCAGCATAAGTTTCAGTTTACAAAATATGCCTTTCTGAATCTTTTTCCAGACACTGATTCACTTAAGGAAGTCCTTCTTAACTGTCTGATGGATGTAACACGTAGAGGAACTCATTTTTACATGTCTCCTGTTTTGGGAAGGTAAGCTCTGCCTTTAAGGAGAGTTTAGTTGGATTTTAACCATTCAATTTTACTTCTGTGAGTACGCATGATCATAGCAAGTGCCTAAGAGTGGACAGACAAAAAACACACCCCTACACAACCCACAATCCTTTGCAACCAGAACACCACTCACAGCCAGAGACTAGAAAAAGATAAAAAGAACTAGCAAAACAAACAATAAGCACCCCTACTCATTTCACTCAGCACTCGTCCCACACTTGCACAACATACACAAGACAATTTTGTATCCAACACAATACACAGCAACCATCATCCACTCATATCACAGCACCCACACATCATCACTAAAAATGTACCAACACAAAAACATCCATGTGTCACTGATGATGAGTTGAGGGTCTTGGTGGATGAAATTGTCAGAGGCGAGCCATACCTTTTTGGAGCACAAGTCCAGCAAACATCAAGAGCAGGAAAATTGAGTTGTGGCAAAGGATAGTTGACAGGGTGAATTTTGTGACAGTTACCCGTGCACAGGGGAGGACCTCAGCAAGAGGTAGGTGGAATGACCTCAGGGGAAGGTTATGTTCCATGGCCGCCAGACACCAGCTGGTGGTCCGCAAGACTAGCAGTGGACCCCACCTCCTCCCCCTACTTTCACATATTGGGAGGAGAAGGTCTTAGTCATTGTGCATCCTGAAGGCCTGACAGGAATAGCTGGGGGAAAGGAATCTGGTAAGTCACAACACCATTGATGTCACCAAAAAGTTTTGTCTTGCATGCTCACTGATCACCTTTCCCCACCCCAATGCCCAAACCACCCACCACCCCTGTGTACAAATGTCTAAATACCCCTCTCTGGCATGACACTTGTCAACTAAACACACCTGGGGCCACTGTGTTTGTGTATGGCAGGTGGAGTACAGGGACTGACAGCACTACAACTCCTAGCAGGTACGGTTCTAACTGTAAGAAAACCAGAACAGTGTACTGTTCAAAATGTCTTGCTTTTGAAACTAACAATCATTGTAACCCCTTCTGAATGCACCATTGTCTTACAGTCCATGACAATGACAGCAATGCTATGGCCCACTACCAGTGCTATTAAAAGCTAAACACAGCTACTGCTGTGCCCCCTACCAAACTGGCCTTTGAGAAAACCTTCCTAACAGTGTCATATACTCACCTGGGGGAAGACTCAATGGGAAACTGAATGTACTTATCCATTATCCATTATCCTATATCCAAATAGAGGTCCAGATCAAATAGTAACTCCCATACTGTGTGCCAGCTCTGTCACCATTGTGCATTTTCCAGGTGTCAGTTGAATCAATTATGCCATACACCTTACTAGGAGAGAAATGTACATTGTCATGTGTTTACTCAGACAAGATACAAGGATATCAGCAGTCATCTAAGCACCAACAAACTCCAATAGCCTGGAACATTGTGCATGCAATTGCAAACCTCTTGGTCCCACATTGCTCTAACCTAGATTTGGAAGCAGCTGTCATTGCCATATAATGGGACCAAGTAAAGGCAGTGTGTGCATGTCACATAGCATGTCTAGTTGTCAAAGTTAAACATCACTTGTTGCATCACTTACAGCAACTGGGTGTTCCACTTCTCCTGCTGGTAACCTTGCCATTCTCAACATATAGAGGACACCAGACACTGACACTACCCTTCTTGATGAAGGGCCAGTGAGGAAAACATCCCTGGATCTTTCGACACTGAGGACAAAACTGGCCCATTAGGGACACCTGGTCAGTCAACAACTGTGACCTTCACCCTGCTGACATCGACTCCTCCCAGCCATATTACATCCTCATAACAGGCAACCATTTGTCCCAAAATCTGTATCCTAAGGACAGTGTCTTCCATCTTGTGTCCCCCCAGTACATGTACCTAAGTCACCTGTCGACACCCCTGACAATTATGGTCCTGCCACCAGTGGGAGTGGGCACACTGTGCCGGGGGGTAGAGTGCGTGAAAGGGATGGTGTGGCCCAGACAATGGGGTCTCCAAGGAACACAATTGACCAGAACACTAGTTCCCAATTCTTGGGAGCCTACCAACATTACCAAGGCACAATGGCCAGGTACTGACCATGATGGAGGTGATACGACAGCTGCAGAGGGACAACCACCAGGATGCCATGCAGCTGTGGCAGGCCCAAATTGCCATCCTGGCTTCCATTGCTGGGGTGCTGAGGGACATGAATACCACTGGGTTAGGTTTTGTGCCCAAGATCAGAACTCTTCTACTAGCAATAAAGCATAATGCCCTTTGACAGCTGTAGCTGTTAGTGGAATGGAGCCCTGTCAGGGGAAGGGACTACTTCAGAAACTGCACCTCTGTAGCAGAAGAACCCTGCCACAAGTGTGAATGTCAACCCAGACATCCAGGAGGAGCAGATGCCCAAACCAAATCCACTGCCAGGAAGTCAACCTCTTACTGATTGGTTCCCCTTGTGTGGCACAGATATACTCAGTTGACTGTTCTGAAACCTATCTCAATTTCCCATGGTACAAGGACACTGGACTTGTGTTTTCAAATGGTGTAGTAGCTACCCCGATGAATTAATCCACTATGGCTGATCCCTTCGATGTTATGTTTCTGTTATTTTTGTTTCATATCACTTATTTTGCTGTGCACTCCCCAATAAATACCCCTTAACCACTGATCATGTGTTAGTCTGATTTATCAACCATATACAACTGTCATGTATGAAGGCTTGTATCAAAATGTTACTCTCTAATGTAAAACATTTGTCATGGCCATTACAGATGTACTATATAACCAGGATGTGTATCACACTGACAATGTATTATATACATGACACAACTCACTTGTATTGTACATTCCCACATCTTTATTTGGAGAATGCCAATTACCACATAGTGAGGTACTGCTGCTAACTTCGGTGTTGCAGCATAGGTGTCAAACACTACCAACCCACAGACCTCTGATGTTAGGGACATGTCAGTCTTTCAGTATCCCAGGAGGCAAACAGATTGGTTCAATGTATCATCAGCTAAAGCCTTATCACATACCCATACCATAGTTCCCAAATGACCAAACCCCATGAAACAGAGGTCATTACTAATGTCCCCAGTCATGGAACCTACCACTTACCATGGTCAGGTATATGTAGGGAAGCCACTCACCTATGTTAGTCTTCTGACACATGCGCATTGTTCTGCAAAGTGGAAACACAGTGACAGCTATGTAAAAGTTAGCTAACATACAACACAAAACATTATTATGTTAGAGTGTCTGGATACCACATTATGACATGTGTCAGAGACAAATTAACACACACATGGCATAAATGGCCCCACCTCAAATACCAAACAGGTCTTTAGTGTGGAAAAGGACACTAGCATCCCACTGTCCTGACAGTCTGGACATAGAATTCACACACCACAAATCTCATGCCAGACAGTACCTTAATCAATGCTCACTACACATATCAGTCTGCAAATCCAATTTGCCCGTGACACTGTCTGATATTGCCAAATGAGGATGAGCCAAACAGTCAATCTTCAATCTGGAATCGATAAACATAAGGTATAGGTCTGATTGATACATGTACATTACACTGCCAAAACATATGCACATATGTTACTTTGTGCAATGTGAAAACATTAGACTATGTACATAACAGTTCTGTACACAGCTCCAAATAATAATCTGCATGCATATCAGATTCAGGGGCTTAGGAGCCACGTATGACCTATCTGAGGGTCATATTAACACCCTTATGTGACATTCCTAACCTCCCTATATCCCACGGAATCACTTTTATTAAATCACATCACATACCTTGATTCATTTGAAGTACTGATGAGATCAGCACTGATGTCTCCAGCGTCACCCTGATCATGCTCATCCTCGCTTGGCAAATCTGCATTTCGACCCATAGGATCTGCTGGCTCCCCCTCATTCGGTATGAATGGTATCTGACTTCTCAGGGCGAGGTTGTGGAGCATGCAGCAGGCAACAACAATTTTACAAACCTTGTTGGTTGAGAAGACGGCCCCTCCAGACTTGTCAATGCTACAAAATCTTGCCTTCAGGAGCCCAAACATCTGCTCCACGACACAGCTTGTCCTTCCGTGGGCCTCATTGAAGCAGACTTCACTTGCCGTGGTTGGGTACCTCACTGGTGTCAACAATCAAGGACGGTTTGGGTAGCCAGAGTCCCCTGTAACATTAGAACAGGCCAAACATTAATCCTGGACATCCACATTTAAGTTAGCTTGGCTGATGAGCTGAACAAGCTTGTGGAGGTGGTCCTACCCCTGTATGAACAGCTCTATGGTGCACCAGAGGAGCAGGTAAGTGCACTGCAATACCAATGAATGAAATTTTGAGTGTCTGATGATGTTGATGAAATACGGGGAAATGAAGGTTTGGGATGATATGTGTGGGTAGATGGACATGTGCACATGTGCATACATGGTTTTGATACCTGATACATCGTAGACAGTATATGATGTATGTACCTTGGCCCACCGGAAAACTGTATATAATGATAAATGAAGGTGGTGTATGAAATAGTTGTATACTTATACCATGTTTGAAGACATGCTTGTGCTCTGGTCATATGTTTCTAGACAAAACCTGGTACTGGATATGCATGTTTTATGCCTGACTCCAATTCACACATGGCCTGTCTGCAGATGGTCATGCCACATGGAAGGGGGTGTTGGAGGAAGTGTATGTATGGCTACTTATACAAACATTTGTTTCCCCCTTCTTGTTTTGGGATGGTGCATGTAGACATGACTTTCTCCTCTTGTCTGTGTCATCCATGCCGGTCAAAGCCCACCAGAAAAAGGGAATTTGGCATTCCATCACCAAGAAAGTGCGGACCCTGGTGGTCAATAGCCGGCGGAGCACCCACTGTAAGAAGCGATGAGAGAACCTGAGACGCTTGCCCCGGTTACCACAGAGGCCCAGCTGGGGATGTCCTCCCAAGGAGGAAGGGGTGCCCATTTGACCTTGACACCCTCCTAATGGCCTGCATAATGTTGGTGGCCTACCCTGATTTGGATGGGCATTTGATTGCAGCACAGCAACCACAAGGGGGTATGTATTGACTTAAAACATTTTATTTCCTATTCCAGGTCAGTGTATGGAGTGATAGAATCAAAGCTGTGACAATGTTGTAAGTGTAAAGGGTCACCGATCTCCAAGGAACACACAGATGTAAATTCCTTGATATTGGTACACAGGTGTGCACAAACAGTGGTGTGTTTGGACATATTACTCACCTATGTTATCTGTTAGAAATTGGGTCTTTGGTTGGCAGTCAGGTAACCCCCCGTCCACGCAAGGACCCTCACTCTAGTCAGGGTAAAGGAGAATCACCCTCAGTTAACCTCCGCTCACCTCCTTGGTAGCTTGGCACGAGCACGCAGGCTTAACTTCAGAAGCAACGTGTAAAGTATTTGTACCAACACACACAGAACTCAGTGAAAACACTACAAAATGACACAACACCTGTTAAGCATAATAGGGAATATTTATCTAAACAAAACAAGACCAAAACAACAAAAATCTAACATACACAAGTCAAGTTATGAATTTTCAAAGAATAAGAATCTAAAATCCTTTAGAAAACAGTGAGAATGTTGTTAGCGTACAAAAGTACCTGGGTAGCCTCAAAATAACACTGCACAGGCGAGTGTGTATCGGAAAAGACCAGCGATGGATCAAGACCATGTGTCGTTCCTTCTCCGGTTGGGTCAGCGTGCTTCATTTCTCCTCTCCCACAAGAGAGCGATGCGTCGATCCAGACAGGCACCTCAGGTCTGGACAGGCTTTGCATTGTTTTTCCACGCCCAGCGATGTTGTGTTGCATCACAAAACCGCACTGTGTGGGGTTTGTGTCATCAGCTTTTGTTAGCGGGTGTTGCGCATTGTTTCTCCAGCTGTGTTACGTCAATCTTCCAGCCATGATGCAGGTGGAGCTTTGATTTCAGCCGTGAAGCCGGCAGCGCGTAATTTATCAGCCGTGTCACGGAAGGTGCGTCGAAATTTACCCGCACAGCAGTCTGTGCGTGGATTTTCAGTCTTTGTCTGCCAGCTTCCCCATTCAAGGGCCTAGGAACTGGAAAGGGCACCACTTGGCAGGGCAGGAGTCTCAGCAGAGAGTCCCTGTGCTGGCAGGGGAAGTCTTTGATGGCCCTGAGACTTCAACAACAGGAGGCAAGGTCAGTTCAAGCCCTTGGTGATTCTTCACAAGCAGGAATGCACAACAAAGTCCAGTCTTTGTCCTCTTTCACAGGCAGGACCAGCAACTGCAGGATAGCTCCACAAAGCACAGTCACAGGCAGGGCAGCACTTCTCATCTCTTCAGCTCTTCTCCTCGACAGAGGTTCCTCTTGATACCAGAAGTGATCTAACTTTCAGGTGTTTTGGGTGCTCTTCTTATACCCCTTTCTGCCTTTGAGGTAGGCCTACTTGAAAGGAAAGTCTCTCTTGTTTGTGAGATCCTGCCTTGCCCAGGCCAGGCACCAGACACACACCAGGGGGCTGGAGACTGCATTTTGTGAGGGCAGGCAAAGCCCTTTCAGGTGTGAGTGACAACTCCTCCCCTCCGTCCTACAACAGATGGCTCATCAGGATATGCAGGCTACACCCCAGCTCCCTTTTTGTCACTGTCTAGAGAGAAGTGTAAACGGACCAACTGTCAAACTGACACAGGCAGGGAATCCACAAACAGGCAGAGTCACAGAATGGTTTAAGCAAGAAAATGCCTACTTTCTAAAAGTGGCATTTTCACATATGCAATCTCAAAATCAACTTCACAAAAAGATGTATTTTTAAATTGTGAGTTCCGAGATCCCAAACTCCATATGTCCATCTACTCCCAAAGGCAATCTGTGCTTCAATAATATTTAAAGGCAGCCCCCTTGTTAACCTATGAGAGAGATAGACCTTACAACAGTGAAAACCTAATTTGGCAGTATTTTACTGTCAGGACATATGAAACACATTAGTAGATGTCCCAACTTAAACATACACTGCACCCTGCCCATGGGGCAACCAAGGCCTATCTTAGGGGTGTCTTACATGTATGAAAAGGGATGGTGTAGGCCTGGTAAGTGGGCACACTTGCCAGGTCGAATCAGCAGTTAACACTGCACTCACAGACACTGCAGTGGCAGGTCTGAGCCATGTTTAAGGAGCTACTAATGTGGGTGGCACAACCAGTGCTGCAGGCCCACTAGTAGCATTTGATGTACAGGCCCTGGGCACCTCTACTGCACTGTACTAGGGACGTACCAGTAAATAAAATACGCCAATCATGGAAATCCAATTACACATACATTTAACATAGGAGCACTTGTACTTTAGCACTGGATAGCCGTAATAAAGTGCCCAGAGTAACAAAAACAGTAAAAACAGAGTCCAGCACACATCAACAACCAGGGAAACAGAGGCAAGAAGTTAGGGGAGACCACACCAAGGCTGCCAAGTCTAATATTATCCCTTCGGTACAAAAGCATATGATGATGCACATGTGACTGTGCCATATGTGTACCATTATACTGCTATATCTACTCTGCTGGTTGTCCCTTGCCACCTAGAAATCCATACTCCCAATATCATGAGGGTAAGTTGTTCAGGTCTTTGCACTCTGTCCATTCCAATACCCCTTGGTCCATGTCTATGTGCAACATAGAGTCTGACAAGTTTTAGTCATACCTAGTTTTCATTAGGTTTCTGATGAGTACCAACTTCATTTGAGGCTTTGAAGTCCATCTGATATGTCACATGCCATACTTTCTAAACTTACTCAGATCTGTTCGGAGGTGAGCCTATTTGGCAAGTGAGGCTGAACATTGGCCTCTGTAATGTCTCATCTGAGTGGACATCCTACATGTTGGAAACCATGGAGGTATTGCTAGACTACTATTGCAACACATACATTGGAATCAAAGCTCTTAATGTTAATACTATGTGCATGTGATTTGAACGGTAAGTGGCTACACAGCTATTACCTTATTCATTGTGTTGTGGGCATGCTAAAAAGGCCAAAACATATTTTTAACAGTTACATTATTCACAGGTTTTTGCCAACACCATGTGTGCATTGTAAGGTTCTGTCATCAATAAACATTGTAATGTATCATAGACATAGGGGGTCATTCTCGCCGCCCGCCAAAGTCCCGCTGTCAAAATACCGCTGCGCGGTCAAAAGACCACCGCGGTAATTCTGAGTTTCCCGCTGGGCTGGCGGGCGACCGCCAGAAGGCCGCCCGCCAGCCCAGCGGGAAACCCCCTTCCATGAGGATGCCGGCTCCGAATGGAGCCGGCGGAGTGGAAGGGGTGCGACGGGTGCAGTTGCAGACACTGAAAATCTTGGTGGGGCCCTGTTAGGGGGCCCCACGACACCTGTTACCGCCAGCCAGGTTCTGGCGTTCAAAACCGCCAGAACCAGGCTGGCGGTAAGGGGGTCGGAATCCCCATGGCGGTGCTGCCTGCAGCGCCGCCATGGAGGATTCCCTAGGGCAGCGGGAAACCGGCGGGACACCGCCGGTTTCCCGTTTCTGACCGCGGCTGTACCGCCGCGGTCAGAATGCCCATGAATGCACCGCCAGCCTGTTGGCGGTGCATCCGCGGTCCCCGGCCCTGGCGGTAGTCAACCGCCAGGGTCAGAATGACCCCCATAGTTTCTTTTGCTATATTGAGTATGTTTTGATTGCTTTTAGTATGGAAACCCATTGTTTGCACTGGCTACATTGTGGTGCAGGTGTTGTAGTTCACATGCACATGTGGGTGGAATGGTATGTGTACTCAGTCATTTGGCTAGCCTCAAGGTGTATGTCTCGATCATGTTATTCTCAGATGTGGTTTCATGTAATTGACAAATTCCTATACAAATGTAAAACTACTCATGTCTGAAGTGTGGATATTGATGTTCCCTCTCAAACACTGGGCTATTGTTACCACTCATCATGATACGTTGTACTGTATGTGGCCTGCATGCACATGACAGGTGTCCATTATATATAAGGAGTAGTTGTGCTACCTGTGGTTGTCTGTGGGTAAATGCTATGGCTAATTAGGCTCCTATGAGTGTGCAAGACTTTGGTGGAGAATGACGAAGATGAGTAGGACAAAAAGTATGTATCATCTTTTCCTGCATCACTATTGGTACATGTGTCTGTGTCATGTGTTTAGACTCTATTATACTCAAAATTGGATAATGCCAACTATAGTGCTTGCATATTTGCAATTTTAAATTGTGAAGGATTGTGGACTCTGTGACATGAAATGGTTTTGGCATGTATGCAACATGCTGTCGTGTGTTTAGCATATGATAAGGTTCC
The DNA here is from genome assembly GCF_031143425.1 of Pleurodeles waltl. Taxonomy (NCBI): domain Eukaryota; kingdom Metazoa; phylum Chordata; class Amphibia; order Caudata; family Salamandridae; genus Pleurodeles; species Pleurodeles waltl. Next base: position 834,431,087 of record NC_090440.1, read on the forward strand.
TTTCCTGGTACATTGTATTATGCGGAAATTAATGTACCACTATTTCCCATTATTTGGTTGTTGGTTGACTATGTTGCTTTGGATAGGGACATCATCTTCAGAATCCTCCTCCAGTGAACACTCCCTGGCGGTTGCAGACCCAGCTGGGACCACCCCAGCACCATCTCTGTCCACCTCCCTTTACTACCACTGCCCTCCCTGTAGCTCCCCACCCAGTTGGCCATGCCCGCTCACCCAAGAAGGTGGGCATCTCCTTTGCCGCAGGCACTTCTGCCCCAGGCCCTATTAGCCCTGCTGCCCTCAGTGAGGAGGCTATTGACCTCCTGAGGTCCATCTCTGTGGGTCAGTCAACCATAGTGAATACCATACAGGGACAGGCAAACCGAGTCCGACAGAGTAATGCATTCCTGGAGGGCATTCACGGTGCACTGGCTGGCCTACAGAGATCCTTTCAGGCTCTGGCCTCCACACTGATGGCAGCCAGTCACCTTTTGTCTACCGTCACCCCTCAACCTTCCTCTTTCCAATCCGAAACCCCTGTTCCCGGACCCAGCCAAAGTACACAAACAGACAGACATGCATCCAGCTCAACATCCAAGGGTAGCTCAGGCAAACCAAAGCACCACAGGACACACCACTGGCATACACACAAGCAACATTGAGATGAGTACACAGCAACAGTCACAACCTGCGATGACACCCCCATCACCCCCAAATCACAGACAGAACACCAGACACACCTGCAGACACCACACTAACATTCACAGTTCCAGCCACTATAGCTATCATACCCACAGACAGCACCACAGCAGATCCTCAAACATCTACCCCAGTCACCTCATCTGCAGACACCACAACCACTGACACTCTCATATGCAGCACATCATTATACTTGCAGTCACCACCCAAACAGACAGCCACACACCCCCACAGCATCTCCTATCACCTCCATCCCCCTCAGCTCAAAACACATAAAAACCCAAAAGCATACCTCCCACAAACACGCACCCAAGACATCCACACCAACACCTCATACAACCACTCTCTCTCCCTCCACCGAAACCCTTTTGCTACGACCGTCCCAGGGTATCTTAAAAGCTTTCCTTTCTGAGTTTACCCTTTCACCTACTCTTCTCTCCCTATGAAACCCCTAAATTTGCTATTACCCTCCCCAAGTCCATCTCCTCCACCTCCAAAGCCTCTCCTAACCACCCTGCAAGTACCCATGCCCCCCACCAAGAACTCTGTCCCTCCCATGAAGACCCACCCCTTCCCCAACCCTAACCCTAAATCTCTCCCTCCCAAGACAAATCCCAAAGCCCCCCAAGCCTAAGTCCAACCCATCTGCTACCACCCATGGATCATCCCTTAGGGGCCTCTACCTGTGAAGGTTTCTTGGCAGTCAGGAATCAAGTTCGGGGCAACAATATGTGCCGTTGGTGTACAAACCACAATGTATGTACTGGCCTATGGCCTTTGACGTTTAAATTATTTTTTAAAATACATATTCAACCAGTTGTTGTTTTCCTGGTTACATCTTTGTCCTGCATTTCTTTTCCTAGGTTAGAATTGTCCCTGGCTGACATTGGTTGTGTGTCAGTATTTGTGTGTGTGTGCTGCTTGTGCTTTCTCTATTGTTTGGGCAGTATGGGAGGGTGTGTGCAGTGATTTTGCCCCCCAGGGATAGGGTGTGTGTTGTCTGATGAGCATGTGTATGTAGGAAATATGTTGTTGTCATGGTACTGAGTGGTGTTTGTATTGACATGTGCTTGTTGTTGTGATGTGTGGCTTTGTGTGCTTTGACTGGGTGACTGTGGGTGTTTTGTGCATGTGATCACAGGTACAATGTGCTGTGTGTGATGTGTGTCGATTGGTAAGTTGTCTGATTGTGTAATTTTGTGTTTTAATTCTGTGTTAGCTGTAGGTTGTGTTGTATGTGTGATGTGTCCCTGTGTAGTGTCTATTGTGAGTGCTTGCCAATGTGTTGATGATGGTGCGGTTGTGGTGTTGTGGTGTTGTGTGTTATTGTATGAGACTGGGCCTGTGCTATGTGTCCATACATGTGTCTTTTTGACATGTGTGTGTGTGCTGGCTGTAATGTGTGTACTGTATATGTGCAGTTGTCTGTGTGGCTGTATGTGAGTTTGCATATCAGTGTACAGTTACGTGTGAGTCTTACCCTCGCAACCCCTTCCTGATGGTATGTTGTGTAAGTGTACAAAAATTAACAAGATGCAACAGTAATAGGTTAGTGTGTGTACCGTCGTCAGCAGCGTCAAAGATTCCGAAGTCTTTTGGCAGGCAGTAGCAGCAGTATGACGTCTAGTTCTGGTTCCATGGCAGCTCCGGACGTGTATGGCTTCCTGAAGGTGAGTGTCTCCTTTTATTGAGTTAGTTTCTGACATGGTGGTGCCACCACAGAGGAAATAATTTGTGCGGCGGAAACATGATCTCCTCTGGCCTACAGATGCCTTCGTTCATCCGTGGTAGTCTGACCGCAGTGGCGGTGCCATCTGTACTTTGTCTGTATTGCACAGGGAATATCACCAAAGTCAAAATTTGGCAGTCTTCTCCACCAGCCTGTTGGAAATCTGAGTGCCACCTCAACATGGTGGTCCTGGGACTGCCAAATTCGTAATAAGGACCTCAGTGTCCAAATGGTTGGCATTCGTTGGACAGTTACACTGGCTTTATTGTGAGTACCTTGATTTTCAGTGCAGAGACTTTTTCATTTCAATTTGAAAACGTGTTATTGAAGATGCTGCAAGTAAATAACTGTGACTTCATCAAATTCATATTTCTAGCATATTATTATGTTCTGCACAAGTGTCATAAAATAGTGATAATCAAGACTATGCAAAACACATTCATAATAGTTAAAAATATGCACAATTGATTAGTTTAGAAATGTTCAACAAGTAGCTGCAAGAACACTGGAATGCACTATGTTTATTGTTCAATTAGATGACACTGTGATTCTACTATTTCGATAATTTGCCTCTCCCCACTCTTCAGTTTTCAGCCCTTGTTTTTCAGGGTCTTTTTTCTCCTTCTTAGAAACAGTGAAGTTCTAGAGGCATGAGTAGGAATGCTTGCATTATGTCTGCCTACTGCCAAAGATGATATGATTTTGTTGTTTCAATCTTCGCAACCTGTCTGCCTAATGTCCAAGATGACATGTTTTTGTTGTTTCTAATGCTGAACAAATAAAATCAACATGATGGTCAACCACAAGCATTTTCAGCCATTATTGTATGTCTTATTGTTGCATTAGTGTCTGCTCTCTATGCATGTCGCAATGCTCCTTGTCTCGGCATTGTTTTCAAACTATAGCAATCATCTCCCATAAAAAGCACAGGTATCGGACTATAGATAGGAAACTCTAAGAGTATGTTTATTATTTTCTTATTCTGCTAGAGCTAGATTAGCGCCTAGGGATAGCACAGTGATGGTGTTGGGGATTACAAATTTCAAAGACCATGTTCCTGTGATGTTAACCATTCATATCATGTGCACTATATTAAGAATTATAAAATAAATGTTACAATGTATATTCCCTTTCTACTGATATTTTAGCGTGTGATTCATTAATAAAAGAGTGCCTGGCATTTAACTACTGTCCCTGAAGTTATATTATGGGACTGAGTGTTACCAGGAAACACTTCCTAAACAAGATTGCTGAGTGGGTTGTGTCTAGGTTACAGTCCAACTGGATTTCTAATTCATATTGGCACATTGACTAAGGGCATGATTTAAAGTTTGGCGGAGGGGGTTACTCCATCACAAATGTCACTGATATCCCGCCCTCCGCATTACAAGTGCCATAGGCTATAATGTAATTTTAATATGGCGGACAGGATATCCATCACTTTTGTGGGGGTTACTCCATTACAAATGTGATGGATATCCTATCCACCATATTAAAATGACATTATAGCCTATGACACTTGTAATGCGGTGAGCGGGATATCAGTGACGTTTGTGATGGAGTAACCCCTTTGTCAAACTCTAAATCAAGCCCTAAGTATTTTTGACCGAGGGTAAGAAATCCAACTCCTGTGCCGGTTTTCCCCTGGCCCAGGGAATCCTCCATGGCGGCACTGCTTGCAGCGCCGCCATGGGGATTCCGACCCCCTTCCCGCCAGCCTGTTCCTGGCGGTTTACACCGCCAGGAAGAGGCTGGCGGGAATGGGTGTCGTGGGGCCCCTGGGGGCCCCTGCACTGCCCATGCCACTGGCATGGGCAGTGCAGGGGCCCCCTAACAGGGCCCCACAAAGATTTTCAGTGTCTGCTTTGCAGACACTGAAAATCGCGACGGGTGCCACTGCACCCGTCGCACACCTGCGAATCCGCCGGCTCCATTCGGAGCCGGCTTCCTCTTCGCAGGGGCTTTCCCGCTGGGCCGGTGGGCGATCTTTTGGAGATCGCCCGCCGGCCCAGCGGGAAAGTCAGAATGACCCTCGCGGTCTTGTGACCGCGGAGCGGTCTTCCGACCGGGGAACTTTGGCGGGCGGCCTCCGCCGCCCTCCAAAGTCGGAATGACCCCCTTACACTGATTGATCTGGCCCCAAGAGATTATCACACTTATAGTTATCTATTACGCAAACCAGGTAGGGTAAAACATCTAATAACCCCTCATCAAAGGATGGGGCTTAAAGAAAAAGTATTTGGTTTGAGAAATAAATGACCAAGTGCTAGTGGTAATACCTTAAACAAATGAGTACTGTGGGTGGTCTATCCAGCACAAATCACTGCCATATCTTTCAAACGATTTATCATGATGTATTTTCTCTCCCTGTCTATGGCCACTTGCACTGAAAGAAATGTGAATGGCTTTCCTGCAAGAAACAGATTGTCTCTTTTAACTATGCATCATGGTCCTTATTCTCTTTCTAAGGTCCTTTCCTCCAGATTGTCCATTGTTACTTTTTCTAATTAGGTGGACACATCCATAACATCACTTCACTTCACTCAGGGAGACACATGTTCTGGGAGAGACCACAGCCTCTAAGTGCTGCCTGGAATGATCTTCTGCCTTCCTGTGCTGAGTGGTCATGTGTTATTTCCCATGTCCATCATTGTTAGGAGTCCCATAGAACATCACACCCACTTCACTACCACCCAAGGCACTAGCAGACACCTGTAAAAAGATGTGTCAGCATTCATTCTGCTCATATACTGGGTATGGAGATGGAGAAGGTGCACTTGAAGAGCTCTGTGAAGTCACCGGTTAAACCCATATAGTTCCATGGTCTGATGGTCACTTATCTAGAAAAGGATGTTATAAAAACTGGGTTATTAGTTGTGCAGGATGTAAGCCTGGCACACATAATAGGTCCACAATTGTCTCCTTACTGGGAACCAAGTACCCCATTGTAGCACAGGGCAGTGAAGCAGAGCAGTTCAAGGCATACTCAGCGGAGGTGGTGTGGGCTAGTAATCTCCATTCGCTAGCACACGCAACAACAGTCAGTAAGAACACTATAAATACTAAGCCTTAATTTACAAAATATGCGTAGGGTAGCTTGATACACCTCAGGTGACCCTCTTAATTCATGTTTGACCCCCTAGTTGGTAATGAGCAACATTATAATAATATAATCCTCCAATACCTTATGCAACATCACAACATAACGGGGTGTCATACGAAATAAAGGAGGCCTATTGGCTTGATCAAGGGGACACCACATCAATATACAAGGCAAGCCTATTGGCTTTCTCACAGGGTCACCACATTAAAATCCCATATCAGAATTCACCCGTTAAAACCAATGGATTCAGTAATCATGTCTAAATGCATTCATTATCAATATGCACCTCATAGTTCATCCAAAAACGTGTCAATAAAGCCTTTGTATTCAAAATGGTAGGAGACATGCTGGAGTTTACCACTTCAGGCCACACAGTACAGTGATAGGACCAACCACTAGAACTTCCTGCATGCCAGAGCTGAAAAACAAAATCTCCACCTCCAGAAGTGTAAAAATAATGGGTAGGCCCTCTAGAGAGTCATACTTTTGCGGTCCTAGGAAACATATGGTCACTTTGTATTTGTCATTCTTGGGGGGCTGCAGCACTATGGCAGCCCCCCAAATAGTACCTTATAAACTCTGGTGGTCCCCTTGCCTGTTTTGGGACACCACAGAAGCCACAAGAGTATTCAAATGAGTGCACTACAGGGCACTATGGGGTGCTCCCATCTAGGAGAGATGAATATTGATGAGCAGCTCTAGCAGCTCTCCGATTTTGATTTTGAAGCTGTGCGCTGCGTCTTTTCTTTTCTTATTAATTTTCATCCCGAATATCCTGGTCCCACCCGACACCCATGTACTGGCCAGTGTTGTTTGGGGGCTCACAGGGAGAGCCCTAAGGCACCAAGGCCCTGCTGGATCCCTGCAAAGCTGAAATCCTGTGCAGTATGCAGAAACTAGCATTACAGTTTTGGCTCCTGCATCAGCAGGAGCCACCTCTATTTCCTCTCATGGGTGAGAGCACTGGGCCTCTGTCCCCCACCAGAAAGCAACACAGAGTTGAAGGATGTTGATACACTGCTCCCGTGAGTCTGGCAACCCAGGGAGCACAATGGAGGGGGCTATGGTGTCCACAATGGTGGGCATTTTTTTGGCCTAGGGGATGGTGTACACAAGACAACAATTATTGTGCCAGGCTCGGGGATGGGGCCTCCGTGCTGATTAGGAGTCCGGGATCGGGGCCCAATGCATGCCCTCACCCTAAGCCTTAAATAAGGGTCAAATCTTGTGCTGTCACCCAGGCACTGGCTCACCCCTGGAGATAAGTTAAAGAGTAGCAGCTGAGCCCAATCACTCCATTCGCTGTTAGGCAAGTTTAACTAGGCTATCTTCAAGAATATCCCATTCTGCAGATTTGCTTGAGCTCATTTTGCTCCTGGGGGTGCACTCTAGCCACCAGGAGAATTTTCAGCAGCCTTCCTGTTCTCTAAATGGGTGCACTTTGCTGGGAGCTGGTTTCCCTGGCTCCTTGCACCAGCCTTCTCCTCTGAGTTGACCCCCACAGGCCCGTGGCCTCCTGGCTGCCTTGTGGGGCATCTGGGTGGCAGTGGAGTCCAAGTCTTCCCCTAGCTGGTCCTCAGGGCCTTAAGAGGGCCAGAGTCACTGCTCTGGAGAGAACCATGTAGTCCTGGTTTTCAGCTGTAGGCATAGTCTTTAATCCATCAGGTACAATAGGTGGCTCTTCCTTCCAGTTGTCCATGATTCTGGTGTTGTTCCTGTGCAGGTCTAAAGTCTTGCTCTCTGAGTCTCCCTTATGCAGGGAGTTTTAAGTGTACATGGAAAGTTGTAGATGCCATGCACTCCTGACAATTCCTTTGATGCCACATTATCCCTCCACCTGTGTCCCAAACCTCCTGCAGCATATTCTGCACATTCTGGGACAATCAAGTATGGCAAAGCCTTTCTTCCCTTGGTCAAAGCTCCTGTGCCCACCCCTAGTTATCATAATGGACAACCCCACCATATTGGTCACTCCAATCTTTTTCTGGGACTACTCCCCCTCCCACTTGTTTCAAAGCCAGCCCAGCTATCAGGACAACAAAGGGGGCAGGCCCAGGTGTCAGCTATATCAGCCTGTGACAGGGAAGGCCCCTTTGAGGTTAATGTAGTTACGTGGCATAACCCTCGGCAATCGTTTCAAGGTGGGAAACTCCCTCCCCCCTCCACCAAGGGCCACTTGTCCACTGTCTAGGAGCAATAAGCATCACACCACAGCGGAGCCATCCAGCTGCAAGGTGACAGCTAAATGCTTACAAGCTTTAGGCAGAAAAATGCTTTTTAATAGAACATTTTCCCAATATGTAGACAAAATGTAATTACATCAATGGATGTTGAATAACAATAAAAATCAGTCCTTGAATTATATCTCTATCTGCTACAAATCAGAATTTAGCATGTATTAAATGTTACACTGAAACCCAAATTTTACCAATAGAAGCAGCCAATCTTGCTAAAGTGAACATAGCTTTTGGGGATATTTCCCCATACGAACATGTTTAACGTTAATTTCTACATGCCCTCCTTTTAATTATAATGCACTCTGCCTTAATGGGCAATGATGCCTACTTAGGGATGCCTTCTTAATATTTAATAGTAAGGTGTAGGCCTGTCAAAAGGGGTTATTTTGGCAGGTTGAATTTACAGTTTAAAGCTGCCACAGGCATGTTACCTACCTGCAGCTACCAGGCTGTGCACTACAGTAGTCTTTCACATACAGCCAGCACACATTCACACACTTGTCTTCATGTGTAGCCAGCCCAATGCCCCTTACCCTAGCTGCGTTGCAGCAACCTTATCTTAGAAGGGGAATACTAGTGGTAAACATGTGCAGTCCCGTTACCATGAAATTACCATGCGTGAGACTCGCGATAGTGAGATACACTCACAGTAAAGGTCCAAAAACTTAGTGATCAAAAGAATACATTACATGAGAGCAGACCCCATTTGCAACAGATATGATTTATGGTCACTTTGAATCTCTCAGGTTTGCCCCTTTCTTACTGTGTAAACACATTAGATCAATGGGAATGTATTAAATAGGACACAGAGAAGGCACAGCGTGTGAGAAGGGCAACCTTGGAGAACTCAAGCACTCATTACAGCCCCCTAATTTGCAACAAATATTTCTGAAATATGCCCCTTACACAGAGAAAACAATAAGGGCAAAAGAAAAGAAGAATTGTTCACCATATGGAGATTTTTGAAAGAGATGAGACTCCTGGCCCGTACATCCCTTACCCCTTAAACAACTTTCTCTTTCAAGTAAGCTCTCATGGAAAAATAATAAATTAAATCAAGAGCACTTCCACAGCCCAGCAAATTAAATACCTACACCTGAAGGGAGAAGACATACATCCAGGAGAATCAAGGTCTATACGAAGCCACTGTGAGAGAAAATATGTAACTAGGAATATGCATTAACAACCAAAAGAGCAGTGAAAAAATAGTAATGATTGGATTTCCTGAGTGGGACAAAGGCAAGTATCTTAAACACTCTGTGTAGGACTAGCTTGATGACTTTACTCAGGAAGATTCAAAGGTGGAATCGATGAGCTGCTTATACATAGGGACAGATTTATTAAAATATTATGCAAAGCAGTGCAGCAAGTAGTTTCCTGCATTGTTTCATTGTATCTACTAAAATATGGCACAGTTTCTCTCGCTCCCTCCCTTCACTGGTTCACTGTATGCAGCCTTATGCCACACATATTCCCCTGCACCACAGTGATGTCTAGTGGGTACCCTTCCAGTACTAATTAATAAAGACATTTTAACAGTGTGCTATCCTGCTGTGCTGCTACCACTGGTTTAGTGTATATGCAGACAGTAATCATACTTGTTGGAAAAAACTATACATACTAACAAACTTTTTACCCAGGATACTTAAAAATAAGGGAGAGACTAGTGTACCATGAACAGATGCCATATCAGAGGCCAATCTGATGCAGTTTTCTCAGAGTTGCTGGACCCACCACCGTGCTGGGAAGAGTCACCCCCATTGAGATCTTGATGTCCAAGAGAAAATCTCTTTGGAACGTTATAGCCAGTGCACAGGCACCATACTGGGAAACCAACTCAGAACAAGAAAGGGAGCTCTAATGCACATGAGATATTTTAAAACAAGGTGAGACCTCCTAACAGCACACACTGAATTAAACCTCTCAGCCTTAGGGTGATCTTCCCCCAAACATTTTCACCTTCTTGCCTCCCATTTTGCTGAATTTGTTTTTCTTGGCCTTAGGACTCTGTACACATAACCACCGTTAACCAGTGCTAAACTGCTTGTGCTCACTCCCCTAAGCATGGTTTGAGTGGTATATACCAAACTGGTATATTTCATTTACTTAGAAGTCCCAAATAAAGGGCACTGCCTGAGCCCAGGGCCTGTAAATGTAATACTTCAAGTGAGCCTGCAGCACTGATTGCGCCCCCCCACTTACGTAGCCCCTAAAAAACAATTCCCACGCCTGCCATTCCAGCCTGAATGCAGCATCACACTACCATGTCGACTTGGTGTTTAAAACCCCTTGCCAAGCCTTAAAACTCCCCTTTTATTACATATAAGTCACCCCTAAGATAGGCCCTAGGTAGTTCATGGGGCAGGGTGCTATATAATTAGAAGTTCGGTCATGTATTTTTAAGTTCTACATGTCCTGGTAGTGAGAGATCCCTAATTTCTTTTTCATTACTGTGAGGCCTACCCCTCTCATAGGATAACAATGGGGTTCCTTAATAAATTAAATAAACTGCAATTCCTGATTGGGAGGCGATAGATGTTAGTTTAGTATCTATGGGTAGTTTAGTATTTATGGAATTATAATGATGAATCCTTTGTAATGGTAAAGTCAAATTTATTGTTACAATTTTGAAAAAGCAACTTATGGAAAGTTCAATGTTCCTGCTCTTAGACCTGTATGCCTGCAGCCTGCCTCTAATCACCTGTCTGGGGTGGGTGACAGCTGGCCTTTGTGTATTCCCTCTAGACCACCACTCACAATAGGAGCTTAGGTTTGACTTGATGGTCCCTGGTGGGTCATCAGAACAGGATGGGAGGGAGGAGCTGGTTACAGCCTTACACTTATACCTGAATACACTGTGTCTTGTACCCACACAAAGGGCTACATACCCTCTGTAGTTAGTTTGGAGGCAGGGCAGGAAGGTCAATTCAAAGTATTTTTTGAAGTTTCATCCACTTCAAAGACACCATTGGGTATAAGGGTATATGAAATGGACCTCAAACTCTACCACCTCAGTACACTTCTGGACAACTGGATACTCTACCAGGAAGGAGGACTGATGGATGGCTGCTCTGGAAAACGTATTTCTTGCTGTGCTGACTTGTTGCCTGATTCTCTACTTTCTGTAGGACTTGCTTGACCTGCCAGGGCAGTGTGAAGGCAGGGCAGAAGCAGACAGCTCCCCTGAATCCCTTACCTGTCATTGGCACTCCCTTTGAAAGGGTGGGCATCAACATTGTTTGGCCCATTGATCTCCAGACAGCCTCTGGCAACAGATTTATCCTGGGTCTGGTGGACCATGCCACAAGGTACTGAGAGGCTATCCCTCTGGGGACTGCAACTACAGCACTTGAAGTGACTAAGGCCCTAATGCAGATTTTTACCACACTAGGTGTCCCCAAGGAAGAGGTGTCTGACAGGGGCACCAATATCATTTCTACTTATATGTAGTGAATGTGGAAGGGGTGTAGAGTTACTTATATGTTTTCCACACCTTACCATCCACAAACCAATGGGCCTGTTGAGAGATTTAATAACACCCTCAAGGGGGTGATCAAGGGCGTACCTGAGATTTAGCTTCTTTGTACGGCTGTATGAGACCCCTGTAAGGGGACCTTTTAGCTTGGTTAGGGAGGAGTGGGAGTAAGTTCCCAGAAAACCTCCCCTGGATAAGGTTAGCTACATGCCAGTCCTCCAAGGACAGATGGGTGAGTGTTAGAAGTAAGCTTCTGAAAACTTGAAGGCAAGCCAGGCGGTAATGAAGCAGGGGTATGACCATTTGGTTGCCCCTGTGGAATTCCAACCTGGACAGAAGTTAGTCCATACTAACCATATCAATCCCCACTTTAAGAGGTCTGAAGTCACTGTGTCACTGGTGACAGATGGTGAAGAGGAGAGTGAACCTCTCTCTCCCTAACCTCCTATCCTCCAAAGAAAAGGATGGGTTGGTGAAAGGTGTGAACCTCTCCTTGACAGTGACTTCAAAACAGCAGAAGGACTTTTACCAATTCTCCTTCTCCTCAAAGGAACAACTGCATAGAAGAATTGGACCTCAGACCCTACCAACAAAGTATACTTCTGGCCCTCTGGATTCTTTGCCAGGAAGAAGGACTGTTGTGCTTCTGAAAGACAGCCACTCTGGACTTCTGCTCTGGAACAACTGCTTTCTTGCTGTACTGACCTGTTGTCTGCTGCCTTGTGTGGGTGAGAAGGACTGGACCCACACCATTTGAGCGCAACATCCAGAATGACTCCAAGAAGCAGCTGGCTGGTCTCCTGTTTTCTGAAGTCTCTGGGACATCAAATACTTCCAACCTATCTACTTCTACACCTAGACTCAGCCATCTGTTAGTCTGTCCTGCCATGTTGTGCCACCCCAATCCTAGACCCTTGGAAGAGGGTCTAAGTGTTTGCTGCAGCTGAAACGACACATCGCCACCACTGCGCAGATTGGAACTGGCACTTTGCCCCCATTTCCTGGATCAGAGTTGAAAGATCACCTTTCCAATGTGGATCAACCACGTTTCATCACCTTCAGAACCGCCTTGTCTTGGCCCAGAGCCATCACAGATGTTGCGTGGAGAAAATTTATGCCACTTTGCTACTGTTTGGGAAGGATTGATGCATCGCCACCACTGCAGGGATCAACACCAATGCATTGCTTCTGCCTGGTCCCCACATCCTTGATGTTAACACATCCTTGATTAAGGTACTTTTGTTCAGTGGGCCTCCCTGGGTCCCTTTGCCTGACTGTGCTCCATCGTGGTCAGCCTGAACTTCTGACTTTTCCCCGGTCTGGTGCAACCAGGTAGCCCATGTTGGAACTTTTTGCATCTAAGCACTTTTGTACAGTTTATTCTTTAAAAATTAATAACTTAAGTTCTACTCATAGGATTTTTATTGTTTTGGTATTGCTTTATTTATTAAATCAAGTTCTATTTTTCTAACCAAGTGTGGTATCTTTTGTGTGGTGTTTTCACAGTTTTACTGTTTGAAGTGTTGAACAAATACTTTACCCACTACCCCTTAAGTTAAACCTGGCTGCTCTGTGCCAAGCTACCAGAGAGTGAACATAGGTTAATTTAGGGTGTGCTTCTGACTTACCCTGACTAGAACTGTGGCTCCTGCTTGGACCGGGTTCACATCTCTTCCAACCAGAAACCCAATTTCTAACACACTGAATAATAAAGAACAACACAACTGAGCATCAACAAATCATTTTACTACAAGAGGGGGAAGCTGCAACATCAGGAAATAAACATAAAGGGTGTGACAGCAACACTTCAAAAGGATATCGTTTGGTACATATGTATGTATGTAGAATTAATATAGTGTTAGCCTAGCCTAAATATATTCCTGTACGGGATTCAGCACAGAGACATAGTTCAAATGTGATATACTGACTAGCAGGGCAATAGAGGAGGCAGGCCCAGGTCTTAGCTATATCTTCCTATGATAGGGAAGACCACTTTGAAGTTAATGTAGTTACTAGGCAAAATCCCCGGTCATTCTGCCAAGGAGGAAAACTCCCTCCTCCCACACAGGGCCCTTTGTTCACTGTCTAGGAGCAATAGACATCCCCCACAGGGGGGAGCAATCCAGCTGCCAGGTGACACTGAATGCTTAGAAGCTATAGGCAAAAAGATGACAAACTTTTAAATAGTACCTTTTGCCCAATATGTAGAGACAACAGGTGATTTCTAAGAGCAAAATGTGTTGTTTAAAGAGGTGCATCTTCAGCTCTTTTTAAACTGGCTATACAAGAAACAAGAGAACCCCAATATGAAAATTAGAAACCTGGTTATGTGTATTGTTAGAAATGGGGTCCTTGGTTGGTAGTCAGGTTACCCCCTGTCCAAGCAAGGACCTCACTCTAGTCAGTGTAAAGGGGAATAACACTCAGTTAACCCCGGCTCACCCCCTTGGTAGCTTGGCATGAACACGCAGGTTTAACTTCAGAAGCAATGTGCAAAGTATTTGTACCAAGACACACAGTAACTCAGTGAAAACACTAAACAATTACACAACACAGGTTTAGAAAAATAGATAATATTTATCTAAAAAGAACAAGACCAAAACAACAAAAATCCAACATATACAAGTCAAGATATGAATTAATCTTCTGACGACCAGGGTTAACGTGACGGTATCACCGCCAACACACTGGCGGTAATGATCGCCAAATTATGACCAGACCATGGTGGTGATCCCACCCATGGACAGCCAATTTACCACACCAACTGCCAGTACGGTATGAACACCGAACACGGCGGTAGCCACCTACAGGCAGACGGAAGACAAGGATCCGCCCACCATATTCTGACATAGCACAACACCACAATTTGCGGGGCGATAGCAACGACACCAAAAGTCTGGCAGAAACACATCATTTAAAAGGAGACACTCACCTCCAGGGACACACAGGAGTCCGCGGCCGCCATGGAACCTGCCCTTGCTGTATCATGCCATGGCCATCCTGGAGCACCAATGCAAACGAAGATGACGACGGTGAGTACAGCCGCCTAGCACACAAGGGTGGGAGAGAAAGGGGGAGAGTGACACACACACACACACTCACAACACACACCATACACACACCCAGAAACACATGCACAAGAATAAACAGTAACAGGACCCTGGAGTAAATAAAAGCAAGACACATACACAGTTCCAACCACTATATTCCATTTGTAAGAACATTTAAAATGCAAAAACATGCACAACTGCAAAAACAAATAAATGCAGGCCCAATGGCCAGTCCAAAGTCACTAATGCCCACAGGGCAAAGTCCAAGCCCCAACTTGACTCCTGACAACATCGAGGCTCTACTGTTCAGGGGCATCATGTTGGAAAGGGGCAGGCACCTCAGGAGGTGGGGGTTGCAACTCATTGTGAGGGGGCTCCTATCCCACTGGTTCTGGAGGGGGCTTGCTGCCCACAGGATAAGGAGGGGGCTCGCTGCCCACAGGTTGAGGATGGGGCTGGCTCCCCACTGGTTCTAGAGGGGGCTTCTTGTCCACAGGATGAGGAGGGGACTGGCTGCCCACTGGTTATTGATGGTGCCCCTTGGCCTCTGGTTCCGGATGCTGCTCCTTGGCCTCTGGTTCCGGATGCTGCTTCTTGGCCTCTGGTTCTGGATGCTGCTCCATAGCCAATATATTGTGGGCATCCTGGTCCAGGGATATTTGGGGGGCCTCCTGGTCCAGGGATTTCTGGGGTACTTCTTAGCCTTTGATTTCTCTGGGGCCTTCCTGGCCTTGGATGTCTGGGGGGCCTCCTTGACCTTTGATTATTGAGGGGCCTCCTTGGCCTTTGATTTTTGGGTGCCTCCTTTGCCTATGATTTTTAAGGGGCCTTCTTGGCCTTGGATGTCTGGGAGGCATCCTTGGCCTTTGATTTTTGGGGGGCCTCCTTATGCAGGGAATTAGTTGGGGCCTGGGTTTGGAAGGTGGTACCATGGTCTTCCCAGTCTGTTTGGGAGGGGATGGCACTGTCCCGACCGTGGTGCTCCCCTAGCCCCCCGTCCCATTGGTCTCCTCGGTGTCAGTGGACTCTGCCTCCTGGGTCCCGTGGGCTGCAGCTCCCTCACTCGCCGGTGCCCCTGCTACTTCGCCAGATGATGCTAATGCACTCATGGAGAGGATGACAAAAGGAGGGGGGGGAGAAAGGGAGCACAAGGTCAGTCTCAGCACCAACAGCACAGATGGCAGACACATCACTGTCACACACTGAGACTGCAAATGGGTAGTATGGATCACACTGGCATACCATTGGCTAAGTTCCAAAGCAGGTAGGAGCCAAACACTGCTAGCTACACACCAACTGGAACCAGCTAAGTCCTGCCTGACATGGAAAGCCTTTACACCCTATTATCCTGAACTGGACCACGCAGCTATACCTGTACTGGCATGTTGGGGCATTCACTGACTAGTACCCTGCACCCAAATCCCATGTCAGGCAACAGAGATGGTTGACATACACACTGTACTCTCCCCCTTGTGGCTGCTGTGATGTCCTCAAGCACCCATCCAGCTCTGGGTAGGCCACGCCAGTATGCGGACCATCAAGGGGGTCAGGCTCTGACAGGCACCCCTCCATCGTTGGGAGGCCATCCCCAGCTGGGTCTCCATGGTCTTCCAGGCCCAGCGTCTCAGGTTCTCCCACTGTTTCCTGCAGTGGGTACTCCGCCTGCTATAGACCTCCAGGGTCCGCACGGGCTTGGCGATGGCATGCCACAATCCCTTCTTCTGAGGGCGCTGACCTGCAGAGGCAACACAGAAGGCGGTACACCATGAACCTGACAATCCAGCCTCTCACACATATGGCCCACAAAACGCATTTCTCCTTATCAGGCACACACATGACCTGTAACCTTGCATTGACAATGCTACCAGACATACACCCCTCGCCACCTGACACATTGCCAGCACACACACACACATCTCCATGCAGTCATGTTGCATGCAACGTATCCATGGTGTACTCACCTGTTGGTCTGAGGCCCATACAGCTGGCCAGACTGAGGTAGGACCACGTCCACGAGGTACTCCAACTTCCCCTGTAGCACAAGACATGGCAGGTTCCAGACCCAGGTCACAACAGCACACGCAGTGGAGATGTCATTCTGTGGAAAGTCAGGAATCAAGAGAAGTGTTAGAAAGGAAATGACGGTCACGTCTGCAGCGGTAAACACGTCACTGCTGGCGTTGATCATCATTGGTTCCCATACTCCATAGAGGACCATGTTAGGCAACGAGCAATTGCACGATGGTGTGGACCGCCTTCCGCCATGACGCCAAAGCCAGCAGTGTAAAGTGACTTCCACCTGTCCATGAATACAGGACAGGTGGGTGCCATTTTCTAATGCTGGTACACATGTACAGGTTAATAAGTGTGTGGTCAAATGTACCCTTAGGTACCAACCACTGTGGTGGAATAGGAGGAAGCAAGCACCTGTGTACAGACTCCCTTGTGGGCTTGGCTACACTGGAGGACTGGCACATCATACTCACCTATCGTCGGGACAGGGTCACAATCACAGAGCTGTGTGCACAATTGGAACTTGATCTGCTACCTGCTATATGTAGCACCCCAGCAATCCCTCCTCTTGTGAAGGTACTCTCAGTGCTCCATTTCCTGGCAACTGGCTCTTTGCAGGTGACAGTGGGCTTGGCTGCAGGGATGTCACAGCCAATATTCTCGATTGTGCTTGCAAGGGTTCTGTCTGCCTTACTCAAACACATGTGCAGCTACATCGCATTCCCCCGGGTAAATGATTTACCCACTGTGAAGGCTGGATTTTATTCAATGGGACATACCTCATGTTATTGGGGCCGTCAACGACGGGACCCATATTGCCTTAGTCCCCCCCCCTCAGGGTCAATGAACAAGAGTACAGGAATTGGAAGAGTTTCCACTCACTCAATGTCCAGATGGTGTGCCTGGCTGACCAGTACATCTCCCACGTCACTGCCAAGTATCCAGCGTCGGAGCACAATGCCTTTGTCCTGAGGAATGGCAGTGTCCCACAGCTGATGGCATAAATACAGAGGCACAGAGTGTGGCTAATAGGTGAGCCTGTGCCCCCACCCAATGTTTGTGAGTGTATGCCTTCAGGAGTCATGGCCCATGCCATTGTGCAGGGCTAATGTGTGTCCCTTACTTCTTACAGGTGATTCTAGCTACCCAAACCTGTCCAGGCTCATGACCCCTGTTAGGAATCCGAGTACAGGGGCTGAAAATAGGTACAATGATGCCCATGAGCGTACCAGGAGGATTGTAGAAAGGACCTTCGGTCTGCTGAAGGCTAGTTTCAGGTGCCTCCATCTGACAGGTGGATCCCTATGCTACTCCCCTGAGAAGGTCTGCAGAATCATTGTTGTGTGCTGCATGCTGCACAATTTGGCCCTCAGACGGCATGTACCCTATCTGCAGGAGGAAAAGGGTGACAATTAAGCTGTGGCAGCAGTGGACACGGAGGACAGTGAGGAGGAAGAGGATGTGGACAACAGGTCACATTGAATCCAGCAGTACTTTCAATGACACTCAGGTAAGACTGTTGAACTGAGCAAACTACATTTTAGTGTTGTACTGTGTGACTGAATGTAAGAAGCTGGCCTGGTTTGTAGTGGGTACCAGAGATACATACACCTTATACCAGGTCCAGTGATCCACCTTAGTGAAATGTTGGCAGTGTCTAGCAGCTTAGGCTGTCTAGGGGTAGCTGTAGCAGAGCAGCCAAGGCTGAACTAGGAGACATGCAAAGCTCTTGCAATACCACTATAGTCACACAGTACTGATACACAAGAAAGACCAGTTTTACCAAAAATAAAGGTACTTTCTTTTAGTGAAACAAGGCCAAAAATATCTTAGAGGCAATACTCTTGCAGGAGGTAAGTATTCTACACAATATATACACTACTAACCAAAATCAGGTAAGTAAACAGTCATAGAATAGTGCAAACAGTGAAAAACACAATAGGTTTCAATGGCCCTAGGGGAAACACAAACCATAGACTAAAATAGTGGAATGCGAATGCCGGTTTCCCCCCTAGGCAAGTGTAGTGTATAGAGGGGCGCTAGGAGTGTAAGAAAACACCAAAGGTAAGTAAAGTACCCCACCCCAGAGCCCAGGAAAACAGGAGTAAAGTACAGTAAGTTTCCTCAGAACACACTAGAAGTTGTGGTAAAGGATTATGCAAAACCAATCAAGACTCCAAGACACCAATGATGGATTCCTGGATCTGAAGACCTGCGGAGAGAGGAGACCAAGTCTAGAAGCTGATGAAGATTCCAGCCCGGATGAAGGAGCAAAGGTGGACTAGCACCACCCTGGGGTGGTGATGGACAGGGGAGTGGGCACTCCCCTTTCCATTGTCCAGTTTCACACCAGAGCATATACTGGGGGTCCCTGAACCGGTGTAGACTGGATTATGCAAGGAGGGCACTGTTTGTGCCCTTCAAAGCATTTCCAGAGGCTCTGGGAGGATACCCATCACATGCCTGTAACACCTATTTACAATGGGAGAGGGTGTAACACCCCTCTCCTAAAGGAAATGCATTGTTGAGCTACTCAATCCCCAGGAGGGCAGAAACCTGTCTGTGATGTGGCAGCATCTGGGGCTGCAGTGGAAACCTCAGAGATCTGGTTTGGCAGTACTGGGGGTCCATGGTGGAGCCCCCAGGGGGCATGGAATTGAACCCACAATACCAGAATTGGATTATGGGTACAATTTTGCATTCTTAGGCACCTCACATGGCCATATTCGGAGTTACCATTGTGAATCTACATATATGTATTGACATATATGTAGTGCACGCTTATAATGGTGTCCCTGAACTCACAAAGTCTGGCAAATTGGTCCTGGACAATGTGGAGGCACCTTTGCTATTGCAAGGGTGCCCTCACTCACAGTAACTTTGCACCTAGCCTTCAGTAACTGAAGGTTAGACATATAGGTGACTTATAAGATACTTTTTGAAGTGAAAATGGCTGTGAAATAGTGTGTGCACTATTTCACTCAGGCTGCAGTGGCGGTCCTGAAGGAGTGTTTGTATGAGCTTCTTATGGTTTGTAAAAGAAATGCTGCAGCCCATGAGGATCTCCTGGAACCCCAATGCCCTGGGTTCCTAGGTACCATATACTAGGGACTTATAAGGGGGGGTCCTGTGTGCAAATCTGGATTGAAATATGGAATCACTAGACTATAGTGACAAATTTGGAAAACAGAGAGAGCATAAGCACTGGAGTTCTGGTTAGCAAAACTCCAGGGACACAGTCAAGCGTACTGACAACACAGTAAAACACACTGACATATAGGCCACAAACTATGAGCACTGGGGTCCTGACCAGCAGGATCTCAGTGAGATAGTAAAAACACACTGACAAACAGGTATAAACTGGGGGTAACATGCCATGAAGGATGGTACTTTCCTACACTGCAGCATGATGCCAGTCTTTCCCTTTGCATCCCCTCTGACTGTCACCTATATCTTCCCTTATTGCAGATGTTGGTGTTGTTCCAAAAGTGTACTGCTGTGATGTGTACAGAGTGTTGAGACACATTTGTTGGATGGGTCAACATGTTACTGGACATTTACACAAGACCATGCAGTTCATTACAGTTCTATACATTGTACATTACCTGTACGTAAAGCACTATCACTCAAGTTGTGTCCCAGGATGTTTATTTAAAATTGTTCTACAATGGAAAGTGCAATAGAGTGGGGTGATGGTTGGGAATAGTCCAGGGTAGGGGTCCATTCTGTTTGTAGCACAGGTCTAGTGCCCAATGGGCCATAGGAAGGGGAGCAATAGCAGTTCAAAGTGGATAAGGTGACACAGTGGCACTAAAGGGGAACATTCAGTAGGGCCTCATTTCCTGCGGTGGTCTTGGTCTTGGCAAGTGTTTCTGGTGTCTGTCTGGGTCGCAGGTAACTTTTGTGGGGTGGTTCACCTTCTGCAGGGGGAGGGGTGCTGGTGGCCTGTGGGTCCTGTGGCAGGGCCTCCTGCCCACTAGCTGCAGCTGATGTGGAAGGCTGGTCAGTAGACTGCCTAGTGGAAGGGGCCTGCTGGTGTGATGTGTACTCCCTCATGATGTTGGCCATATCACCCAGCACCCCTACTATGGAGACCATGGTAGTGTTCAGGGTCTACAATTCTTTCTTGATCTCCTGGTGGTGTTCCTCCTGTAGCCGCTGGTTCTCCTGCATGGTGTCTATCACCTGACCCATCTTGTCCTGGGATTGTTGGTAAGCCCCCAGGACATTAGTGAGTGCCTTCTGGACAGTTGGTTCCCCAGGCCTGTCCTCCCCCTGGTACACAAGATGTCCTCCAAGCATCCCTGGCCCCCTGTGCCTGTGTCCCCTGAACGGTGTGCACACTGCCACTGACCCTAGGACCCTCATAGGCTTGCCTGTGAGGTGTGGATTGGGGTCCCTGTCCAGGTGGGCACACTGCTGATTGACGTGTTCAGGGGATGCTGGGTGGCTTCTGTGGTGTTGGATACTGAGGGGGAGGCTCTGTGGTGGAGTGGGTGTGGTTTGGGGTATCCGCCTCACCAGTGGTCCCTGATAAGCCAGGAAGTTCATCCAGATCCAGTACTCCAGAGTTGCTGTCATCACTGGGGGCATCTTCTGGTGGGGGACTGGGTAGCCGTGGCACCTCCTCGACGCTGAAATTGGCTGGGGCACCTGTGGGGATGTAAGTCGTGTATTATGCTACATGTATGTGACATATTCTGCATCCCTAGCTTCCCTAGTTTGTTCTGCCACCTTTGTTTGTGTATGGTGATGAATTGTGGGATTGTTAGTTCTCAATGCTGCGCATGCATTGGTGGTGGGTGTACATGCAGGGCTGTAAAGGATGTGCATGCAGTGGGCATGGCATGCAGGGCTTGGCATTTATGTTAGTTAATTGTGGTGGTGCACTGTGTGGGATGGAGTAGAGTGAAGGATTTCAGGCTGAGGGGTGGTGGTGGCATGCAGGTATGGGGAGGGGTGTAGGTAGTAAAATTGACTCACCAGTGTCCAGCCGTCCCGGCAACCCCAGTGAGTCCCTCAGGTTGCAGGATTGCCAAGACTTGCTCCTCCCATGCTGTCAGCTGTGAGGAAAGAGGTGGGAGTCCACTGCCAGTCCTCTGGATGGCAAGCTAGTGCCTTGCTGCTATGGTATGTACCTTCACCGTAGGTCGTTCCACCTCTTCCTGATGTCGTCCCTTGTTCGTGGATGCTGTCCCACAGCATTCACCCAGTCCATGATTCTTCCCATAGCTCCATCTTCCTGGCAATGGAGATCTGCTGGATCTGTGCTCCAAACAGCTGTGGCTCTCCGCTGACTATTTCCTCCACCATGACCCGCAACTCCTCATCAGTGAAACGGGGGTGCCTTTGTGGTGTCATGGGTGTTGTGTGATGTGTGTTGTGCAGATGGTATTGAGTAATGTGGTGGGGTGTGTGGTGCGTAACGGTTGAATGGGTCTTTTTGGTGTGTGTGTCTAGTTGTCTCTGTGATTTGCGTGGTTAGCTATTGGGGTCTTTTCGTGTTAGCAAAGGATTGTGGGTGATGTGGGTGTGTGTTTTATAGTGCTGTTGGTGGGTATGTGGGGTGTGTGTAGTTGTTTCTGGTGTGGGTTTTTGTACTGGTCAATATTGTCTTGTTTTGTCTTTGGGTGGTCTTATCCGCTCCGGAGGTGTTCACAGCCAATGGTTTACCATTGTTGAATATCCACTGTGGTGATTAGTGGGTCATTATTTGGAGGGCGTAGTATTGGTGGCGAAACGGTATGGGTGGTATTACCAACAGTTTATCACGTCTGGCTGATTTGTAGTTGTGGCTGTTTTCTGTCAAATTTGTAAGTCTCCGTCATATTGTGGCTGACGGATGTCCGCCTTTGCGGCAGTATGCTGGCAGCAGTCAGCACAGCGGTATTCGTTATTTACCACCATGGTCATAATGAGGGCCTAAGAGGCTTAAATCCTTAGAAAACAGTGAGAACGCTGCTAGCGCACAAAAGTACCTAGATAGCATCAAAATAAAGCTGCATGGGTGAGTATGCATTAAAAAAGCCAACAGTGCATTGATTTTGCACCAGCAAGCGAGAACATGTGTCGTTCCTCCTTTGGTCAGGTCGGCGTGCGCCGCTTCTTTTCTCCCGTAAGAGAGCAATGTGTCCATCTGGACGGGGCACCTCTGGTCCGGGCAGGCTTTGCATTGATTTTCCAAGCCCAACGATGTTGCCTTGAAATCCGGTCGCACGGTGTCAGAAAACCGCACTGAGTGGGGTTTGCGTCATCAGCCACTGTTAGCGGGAGTTGCATGTTGTTTCTCCAGCCGCGTTGTGACAATCTTCCAGCCGCGATCAGGTGGAGCGTTGATTTCGGCCTGTAAGCTAGTGGTGTGTTGTTTATCAGCCGCACCAAGGAAGGTGCAGCAAAAATGTCCCTGCACAGTGGTCTTTGCGTGGATTTTCAGTTCTTAGCTGCGCCTTACCTCTCAGGGGCCCAGAGATTAAATAGGGCACCACTTGGCAGGGCATGAGTCTCAGCAGAAAGTCCAGGTGCTGCAGGGGAAGTCTTTGATAGCCCTGAGACTTCAACAACAGGAGGCAAGCTCAGTTCAAGCTTGCCTTGGAAATTCTTCTCAAGCAGGAATGTACAACAAAGTCCAGTCTTTGTCCCCTTTCACAGTCAGAAGCAGCAACTGCAGGATAGCCCAACAAAGCACAGTCACAGGCAGGGGCAGCACTTCTCCTCAGCTCTTCAGCTCTTATCCTTGGCAGAGGTTCCTCTGGATTCCAGAAGTGATCTAATTTTCAGGGGTTTTGGGTGCTCTCATTATGCCCCTTTCTGCCTTTGAAGTAGGCCTACTTCAAAGAGAAGTGTCTGTTGTTTTTAAAATCCTGCCTTGCCCAGGCCAGGCCCCAGACACACACCAGGGGCTTGGAGACTGCATTGTGTGAAGGCAGGCACAGCCCTTTCAGGTGTAAGTGACCACTCCTCCCCTCCCTCCTAGCACAGATGGCTCATCAGGATGTGCAGGCTACACCCCAGCTCACTTTGTGTCATTGTCTCGGGAGAGGTGTAAATAGCACGACTGTCAAACTGACCCAGACAGGGAATTTACAAACAGGCAGAGTCCCAGAATGATTTAAGTAAGAAAATGTCTACTTTCGAAAAGTGGCATTTTCAAACACACAATCTAAAAAGCAATTTCACTAAAATATTTATTTTTAAATTGTGAGCTCATAGACCCTAAACTCCACATTACTATCACATCCCAAAAGGAATCTACACTTTAATAATATTTAAAGGCAGCCCCCATGTTAACCTAAACGTCATTTTCAATGCATTTAAATTGCTTAGCATAACTTATATGACCTAAAAGATCTTCATCAAGACAGTGAAAAATGTGTGATTGTAGCCATCTCCCACTGGACAGTGATGGTGCACAGCTGGTTATAATGTTCAGATTCTTTGATCACACTCTTTCTTCATAGCACTGAAGTCTTATTTAGCCAGCAGTGTCAGTCTATTAAACTTGATTGTGCGCATTCTTGCAATGTTCACTGGCTTTCCATATGAATGGCATGAGTTGAGGCCATAATGCACAGACTTTTTGAGTTCAATTCTATTTCTCCAGGGCTACTCTCCTATTTGTTTTCACTCAAGTCTTGGCCCATTCGGCAACTTTTGCCATATTTAGAGAACGTATGTAGCCCATTTTCATTTTTTTCAATTTGACATCAGTTTGACATGCTGTCCCTTTTGCCATGAATTTGATGGTGCTTTTTAAGTTAAAAGACCTTACAAAGGCTTAGACTACGTTGTGAAATTTCCACTGTCCTGATGATGACCATTTAAGCTATTCACAAAGTCGAAACATTGTTGACATTACATTAAATGGACTAGGTCCCCTTATATTAATTAACTGAAAGTCTGGATGTTAAAGTGGAAATACTGGGCTTCATTACCTTGATCGAATTTGTTTGCTTTTTGTACATTCATTTGCAATCACAGTTTTTATTGCACCTAATTGAGTGATCACTGGGGACACTGGACACTGTTTGTCATGGTGATTTCATTGTACATTCTGTAAAGGCTTAAAAAAAACATTTCACTGATTGAAAGGGATAGCTTTTTGTATCTCAACCTGTATTGGCTATGTTAGGCAATTTATTTGCCTCCAAGATTAAAATGTTTTATAAATTAGTCTATAGTGAACCACTGTTTTTCATTTATATTACTTTCTTAAATTGGGAAAGGGTGGGTTTGGTTGTAATTGATATGGGGCTATGCGATTCTAGATCTTGGGTAAATAGAAGGAGAAGGCCTATTGGCCTATTTATTCTTTTTTGCACTTCATCATCTTCAGTCTGATGGTGTTCTGGCCACAGGTGTACTGACAGCCACCTGATATGGTTAGCCTGTCAAACAAATATGAAGTGGTGTCAGTTGTGAAGACTCTGTAGATGAAGCAGCTGGTTGTGAAGATTGTGTGGACTGTCAAAGGCTGCTTGTGGAGTTCCACCAGGGTGAAGGTAATGTGGTTATATTTTTTCAGGCCCTTGGGGAGGCCCGCATTTGCAAGTGTGATGCCCTTAAAATGGGACAGACGTGCAAGAGGAGATCCTCCAAGCGCCAGATAAACCCACTAATACAATAGGAGACCACCCAATGCCAAATATCCACTAATATGAGAGAAGAGCCTTTAACACCAGAAAAACCTTCTAAACTAAATGACAGTCCATATCATCATGGAATCACCAATACAATGGTAGACTCCCTCACACCAAAGAGATCCACAAATACAAAAAGGGTTCTGGCATTAGACAGACTTCTCAATATAAAAGAAACCCCTTAAGAAACGGGAGAGAACCCTGTGCTTAAAGACACATATTAAACTTAAGATCAGCTTGAACATGAAACACTGTATAAAGGAAATCACCTCTGTTGGAGGCTGGCCTGGCTTGTAGTGGGTACCAATGGTACTCACACCTTGTGCCAGGTCCAGTTATCCTTTATTAGTATAGTGTAGTAGTGTTCTAGCAGCTTAGGCTGATAAAAGTAGATATAGCAGAACAACCAAGGCTGAAATAGGAGACATGCAAAGCTCATGCAATGCCACTTATATCATATAGGTACTATATCATAAGAGAGACAATACTCATAGTTACTAAAAATAAAGGTACTTTATTTTAGTGACGATGTGCTAAAAATATCTCAGAGGATATACTCCCTTCGGAGGTAAGTAACATACACAACTAAACAAATCAGAAAAGTAAAACAGTCAGAAAGTAGTGCAAAAACTATACAACACAAGAGGATGCAATAGGCCTAGGGCCAACACAAACCATATGCTAAGAAAGTGGAATGCGAACCATGAATGGACCCCAAAGCAAGTGTAGTGTGTAGCGGGTCACTGGGAGTGTAAGAAAACACTAAGGGTGTAAAGGAGACCCCACCCCAAGACCCTGGAAAGTAGGAGTAAAGTACTGATATTTCCACAGAAACACACTAAAGTCATGATAAAGGATTTTGCAAGGACCACAACAGACTGGAAAGCACTGAAGACGGATTCCTGGACCTGAGGATCTGCAAAGAAAGGGGACCAAGTCCAAGAGTAGCAAA
The DNA here is from genome assembly GCF_031143425.1 of Pleurodeles waltl. Taxonomy (NCBI): domain Eukaryota; kingdom Metazoa; phylum Chordata; class Amphibia; order Caudata; family Salamandridae; genus Pleurodeles; species Pleurodeles waltl. The sequence goes on from NC_090440.1 coordinate 834,456,981, forward strand.
AGTGTCCAGGAGGGGCAGGAGCACACTAAACCCCGGATGAAGGTGCAAAATGGCTGCCTCTGGTTGGAAGAAGCTGCAGGTTTTGCAAAAACGAAAGGAGGTAGGAAGGTCTTCTTTGTGTGGGAGATGTCCCATGGCGTGCTGGAGGATGCAGAGTTGTTTACTTGGCAAAATGCCACAAACAAGCCTTGCTAGCTGCAAGAGTCACAGTTGGAGAAAAAGGGTGCTGCCCGGGCCCAGGAAGGACCAGGATGTCGCCACTTGGGAGAGAAGACACAGGGGACCCTCAGCAACATAGACAGCCCACGCACAGGAAGGAAGCACCCACAGAAGTCCTTGAACACAGGTTCAAGAAGTCTGAACATGGCAGTCATCTCAACACTGCAAAGAGAGGTCCCACGACACCGGAGGTCAACTCAGGGAGCTGAGCATCACAGGACAGAGTGCTGGGGACCTAGGCTCAGTTGTGCATGCAGGATTTCTTAGAAATGTGCAGAGAAGCCCTTGTAGCTGCAGATCACGCGGTGCACAGGATTACTGTCTGAGGAGGGGAGGCAAGAACTTACCTCCTCCAAATTCGGGCAGTTGGACCACTGGACAGTCTGGGTCCCTTGGGTCCACCACCTGTGTTCCAGGGGCCATGCTCATCAGGATGAGAGGGGACCCAGAAAAACCGGTGAAGCTGAGGTTTGGTGTCTGCTGGAGCAGGGGGAAGATTCTGTCGACCCACAGGAGATTTCTTTGTGGCTCCCAGTGCAGGGTGAAGGCAGGCAACTGTCATGTTGTGTCATCCTGGTTATTGCAGATCACGCTTTGCTATCTAAGATGTAGTCATTTTATTAAACTCATTACTGAAACATATACTGCCTCTGTTTGTCGTTTATATATGAGACTGTAAATGAGAGAACCGAATGTGACCTGAGTGACCACGACTTCCCTGAGAAGCCTAGTATGTCATGCGCTCGGCTACCCAATCATCACTATCCTCGGGTAGAGATGAGGCACTGCTAGTTAGCCGGAGCAAAACCCGCATTTAGAGGACAGGTGTCATCCGCAGTGGGTTAGACTCAGTCTGCATGGAATTAACTCCCCAATACCAGATTTGGAACGGGGGGACAGTTCCATGATCTTAGACATGTTACATGGCCATATTCGGAGTTACCATTGTGAAGCTACATATAGGTACTGACCTATATGTAGTGCATGCGTGTAATGGTGTCCCCGCACTCACAAAGTCCGGGCAAATGACCCTTGAACTCTGTGGGGGCACCTTTGCTAGTGCAAGGGTGCCCTCACACTTAGTAACTTTGCACCTAACCTTCAGCAAGTGAAGGTTAGACATATAGGAGACTTACAAGTTACATAAGTGCAGTGAAAATGGCTGTGAAATAACGTGTGAGTTATTTTACTCAGGCTGAAATGGCAGTACTGTGTAAAGGTTTGTCTGAGCTCCCTATGGGTGGCAAAATAAATGCTGCAGCCCACATGGATCTCCTGGAACCCCAATACCCTGAGTATCTAGGTACCATATACTAGGGAATTATAAGGGTGTTCTAGTATGCTAATTGAAATTGGTAAAAGTGGTCACTATTCTATAGTGACAAATGTAAAGGCAGAGAGAGCATGAGCACTGAGGTTCTGATTAGCAGAGCCTCAGTGACACATTTAGGCACTACACAGGTATACACATTCAGGCCACAAACTATGAGCACTGGCAGGATCCCAGTGAGGCAGGCAAAAACATACTGACATACATGTAAAATTGGGGTTAACATGCCAAGAAAGATGGTACTTTCCCACAATCTCTTATTAAATGAAGATCTTTTATTGCAGTATAGTATGCCTTATACAAGGAGAGTCCCCTCAAATACATTGGGTTCTCCAGTACATGGTGCATCCCTTTTGAACACCTTAAGACCTTTAGTACAAACAAGAGTTGATCCAACACCTCTGATCATTGATATAAAAGAGACACCTTTAGAACAAGGAAATGGCCTTTCAAGCACCTTGGGCTTTCTGGTATTAGTACAAGTCCTTATTCTCCATGACACCATGAAATACACTTCACACACCTTGAGCCAGCTTCATTGAACTGTGAACTTCTAGTCAAATCACTTTCCCCTGCACATGCCATTTAAAGTTTACACCATGGGGCAGATTTATGAAAAGTGCATCACCACTTTTCTTGCACCCCTTAGCACCCCCCTAATGCCACCATGTTTGCGCCATATTCAATATACAGCGTACCATGGCAGTAGTTAGGGAACTAGCGTCAAACTTTTTGACACTAGTTCAGTGCTTTGCAGGATTAGCGTAAAAAATGTTGATGCTAACCCTGCAAGGCACCCAGAGGCCCATTGAAAGCAATGGGAGCCTCCTTTTAACACCTGCTCTGAGCCCCCTTAAGAGACAAGATATGAGTATGACAACATTAACTAAAGCTACACATATACTAACTTAACCTCTATCCTAAACAAATATATATTGTTTGTAAAACTTTTTATGTATTTTTTATTTTTTTTTATTTTTTCAACATAGAGCCACATACTTAACCCCCACCTAACCCCTCCAAACAAAAAAAGATAATAAAACCCACCCCCCTACTATACTTACTCTATCCTACAGCTAACCTAATCTATGTTACCTAACCTATTACTATCCAACTATTACCAACAAAACTAAATACAAAATACAACTGGAGAAGGGAAGGGACTAGGAGGCTGTGCATATACAGGATTACAGCTTCTTCAGCTTCTTTTTATAATATTTTAAGAGTTTGAAATTGCGAGCATTGTCCTGCTCCAGTTTGTCCAACCTGGCAATAATAGCTGCCATGTCCCTCCTCATGTCTACCTCAAAACTGGAGGATGTGGCTGTTGCAGGTAGATGTTGCAGTGCTTGTGTTGACACAGGTGCTGTTGATGTGGAGGGAGTTGGACCAGCTGAGGCAGTCCTGACCATTGATGTGGTGCTCGAAGTGTTCTGCACTGTTGCGGCCTGATTAGCAGGTCCCTCATGTGGGAAGGCAAGCCAAGTCCCCAATGACTTCTCCCGCTGATATCTCCTTTACATCTTCCTATACCCTACTTGTACCTCCATGATGGGACGGAAACGCTCTGCCCCCTTATCAAAAGCATGCTTCTATGTTGGAGTCATAGTGGCATCTAAAACATGAGGAGAACATGGCCTCAAATACTGCATTGGGTAGAGGTTGAACAAACATGCATAATACACAGCATTGTCAGATGACACAAGGTGTCCACCAGCCATTCCACAACAATGTCAAATACCAAATCAAGACTAAACTTCCTACCAGGCATCTACTGTATCATGTTCATGTCACAGGGTTAGTGGGTATCCATTGTTGACCATTAGGGTCTAGAGGTAAGTAGGCTAGTGCCTCCTTGCGCCACATTTGCGTCATCATACTTGTGAGGATCAAGTGGCCCAACATGTCCCAAATCCCTGTGCCATAGTCACAAAGTGGTACAATGCATGCAGTCCACCACTTTGACACCCCTTGCCCTACATTAAGGCTTGGCCATGCATCATGGATGCAAGATGGGGTTCACCCGGTAGGGGGACAGGAAAAATGGCAACAGGAATTCTAAGGAATTCCACTGCATCATTTATGTTTTCTTCGGTTAATACTTGCTCAGAGCAGGCATTACAAGTGGGCGCACAATTACTTACATTGGGCCTTATGTACAGTTCAGGGTTTGTGCCCATATAGTTTGCCCTAAGCTTGAAATAACTACAGAGTTTGTCCCTAATGCACCCTACCTCTTGGCATGGTGTGCAAAATGTCTTATGTGGTGCACACATGGTGGTAGTAGGGGGGGGCCTAAGGGGCACAGGTAGAGTGGCTCTGCACTGGGTGCAGCTACAGTTTTCCTTCTTATTGAACTACCTGTGCACATGCATGCTTTACATCTCCTAAGTAGCAGGTATACACTCAGCATCGACATCCTATACACATGTGATGTGACCAAGCTCACTCACAATCATCATGATGGGTAGATCATGTTGGTTAATCTGCAAACATCTTGTTTGCTGCAATCTTTAGACATGTCCCACATCCATCTGGACCAGAGTTGAAATCTCATTGTGTTCTCAACTGATTGTTGGCCAGCACAATAAGGCTCCTTGCACGACAGCTGTCTCACTTAATTTCTGAAGAGCAGTGAGGCACTAGTGGTACAAGTGTCTCCTCGATACGCCCCCTAGAGACCTCAACACATGTACATAATTTGTACCATGTCCTGGATAAATTAAAGCAACATGTGGCACACAGTGCTGTCAAATGTGCTGTGACAAATATGTTGGCAACAGGCATTAATCAGATAAATAGCACCTCTGACACATATCTTGACTGACATCACTGTGTATGTGGGGATGCTTTCCTTTTCCTAACGCCCACAATTCCATAGAAGCTCACGTTAGCACTTGTGCAAAAATCATCTTAATCTACATCCTCAACATTGCATCAGACATGATGTCACTACCCAAACTCAGATGATGTTATCTTATTGGTTTACACATGCCAATTTAACATTGCATTGAACACATCATACCCTCTCACAGAAAACCCTAGAATGACACATGTGACGCAGAAGGTGGCCCTTACTGGCTGCATCGGGGTCTTCAAACTGGGACACCTCTCCAATTGGGGAGGGTGGCACTCCACCTGCAAGACATGACAGGAACACATAGCTTTGTGATTTTTGAACATTTATGAGCATGGACAACTGTTACACATTCAACTTGTTAAGCTGAGTAAGCTAGCCAACTTTGTGTTAGGAATGAACAACTGACAACCAGTACATTTCTGGCTGTAAGACAAAGGGCTACATTAAAGAGGCCCTGGCACCACCAGAGTGTCACTTTCTGTGACACTCCTGTGGCACTTTTCAATGCATCATATGTACAAGGAGCTGTTATGCCACCTTTGTAGCATAGTTGGCAGCATGACACAGTATTCTGCATCAGAGGGGCATGCAATGGTTGTTGCAGTGGACGTCCCATTGTAACACCAATAGCTTTTGATGCTGTCCCAGGTTTTCAAGACATCATATTTACTGCCAGCACCAAAAGAGTAACAACAGCCCTGGGATGGTGTTACCATGGCAAAGAGTTGAGGATTGCTTTAATACCTCCTTGTTTTTTGCTTCTAATATGTGTGTGCCTTTTGAAGGCACACACAGTAGAGGTAAAATGCCATGGATGTTTGCTTATGTGCAGGTAGGCGTCCTTTCCAGCACATTTACAAACTAACATAACAGATGTTTTGGCACTACTATGTGGGCTGTATACTGCAGCACACATAGAAGTAGCATATCGCCATTGTTGACTGTTTATGTCCAGGAAGGGATACCTACCTGCACATAGGCACTCCCCTAAACACAGACATGCTTGCACTGTGGTCGAAGTATACCCGCGTTGGCACTGGCTGCTGAGTTATGTCCTGGTGCAGGCATAGACGCAGGCCTGCCCCGTACTCTAAGTAATACGGGGTAGGCCTGTGTTTAAAATCTAGTGCAGCGCAGTGCTGCTGATGGTGGCACAGCACTGAATACCTTTTTCTAACATATGTGGCTTATAGTTATCACTCAAGAACATGCACAGATTTGGTTGGGAGACATATGTACATGTTTCAGACACATATATACATAACAATAAAGGGGGACAGGATACTGAGATGTAACTTACGGCACACCATGGTGGATGTCAGGACACTGATGTTGGGAACCGGGTCAGTATGGTTGCACTTGGAATGTCTAACACCATACACGAATATGCTACATGTGCAAACTGGAAATTGGCTTCTTGATGACAAGGTAACAGTCAGGTAATCAACCAGCCTTAGCAGAAATATAAGTTGCCTCCAATAAAGGAACAGTATATCCAAGTTGCCATTAAGGCTGTATTCTTTGGGTGCCACCTACAGCTGGAAAACACAGCTCGCATTCCTCAGGCCTAGTTCTGCTGTCATGTGGCACCAGCCTTTCACACTGACACAATGCTTGCACTTGTCAAAATTTGACATATGGTTAGGTAGTAGTTGCCTCCATTGGCAACATTACCTTCAAAAAAATTAGACACAGGTGTAGCATCATGAGGCAATCACTCCTGCTTACATTTGTGTAACTGTCATTTCACTCTGCACATTCAAGACTCTCAGCGCACACGCACCAATGACTGACAATACTCCTGAATCATGTTTCCCATCACTTCAATATAACTTACCCCATTTACACAGTTGTAATGACCATGATGGACATGTAATTTTGTGCATGGGAACCATGTACCCTTGCACCATTGCACATGTGTGTCTGATATTTGACACTTTATGGTGTATATGTTATACACAATGTACACAATGTATACAATGAGGAATGAGCAATGTGCAATTTGTCTGCAACCAGTGCATAGGTAAGCTCTCTTAAATGCTGTTTGCTTTAGACACTAATCTTCCAGTTTTGACCCTTGACAAAACATGTTGTAGTCAAGCTTATGTTCCCCTGTCATGCACATGCAAATGAGGATGTTGCAATGCAAAAGGGGCACTTACCAACTGGTCCACCAAACTGAAACACCAGGTGATCCAGCAGATCTCCCTCTCGCACAATCAGGTCTGCCCAACGGTGTTTGAGTTTGTGGTCCATCCGCACGACACCAAAGATCCTCCGTAGGTAATGGAGCACCTTGTCCCACCGCAACTTCCATATGTGGATTGGATAGCCCTGGATGACCCAGCCACCCATACTCAACATCTTAGGGAGGTAGTGCTTGAACAACCAGATGAACCCTCCCAGTTCATCTCCACTCATACGTTGCGTTCTCCCTTTCCTCGACATATTGCAGTTTCATTCCACTGCACTAATGATTCCCCAAAGCTGGCCGGGACCAAAGTACCATGCCTACTTTACGCAGATGACACTATCCTTTTGTCTAAATCATCCATGGGAATTCAGAATCTGGTTATCCAGTTCGGTGTTTTTTGCAGAGAACACAGGTTAGACATAAATCTTAAGAAAACTAAACTCATGATATACAGTGCCCCGAATAAGAAGCTTAGAGCAAACATTAGGATGGATTCAATTCATTTGGAGAGGGTAATGGAATACGATTATTTGGGTATTAGACTATCTGATAAGGGCAGCTGGGATCCAGCTATAAGGAAAGGGGCACTAACAATTAGCCAAAGATGTGGAGTGATAGGACGTAAAGCTAGCACTGCAATAAGTCCCCCTCTGACCCTCATCTCTGAAATCTACAAAGCTCAAATTTGTGCCGCGGCCCTATATGGAGCGGAACTTTGGGGATTTCACAGACAATTGGACACTCTTCAAATTAAAGAAAATAATTTCCTTAGACACATATCCAGACTGGGGAAGGGCACGCCGATGCTCCCCCTAAGACTGGACCTGGGTCTAAATAGTATTAAGGACACAGCATACCTAAAACCACTTCTGTACTGGGTCAGATTATGGAAAACGGAGGAACTCGAACCCTTCAGATTAGCAGTTAAAGAACTTTTGCCACCTTGCTATGGATGGGAAAAAGTACGGTGGCTTAGGGAGATGAGGGTGGCTTGGGTTAAACTGAACTTAGCCCAGTATTGGGAGAATCCCGAGATGATCCCTGGTAATGCTAAACGCCTGATCAAAGACCGCTATTGGGAAAAGATCCATGAGGAATCTCTCGGCTCAATTGGGTTGGGTCGGTTGACAGCAGAGTTTCTGCTGGTTAAGCATGAACCTCTGCCTGAAAGCTTCCTGGATCTCCCTATGCCAGCCCGTGCTCGTTTCTTATTACTTCAGTTCAGATACGGAACATTGGCAGTCAACAGCTTTACAGCTTGCTGGTCAACCAATAGTTCTTTATCTGACAAATGCATAAATTGCCATCTATGCAAGGAAACTTCTGAGCATGTCCTATTTTTCTGTCCTCTGTACAAATGCCCTCGTGGGAAGTGGATTATCCCTCTGTGTAAAACACTGCCATCACAAAATCGAAACAGTGTATATAGAATATGCAAATATGACACTTCCATGCTGATAGTGAGTTCTGTTTCCAAATATTTGGCAGCAGCATGGAAAATCCGCAGTAGGATTACTACAGATCTTAATCCATCGGTCGAAGAACGGTCTAGAAGTTAGCAAACTAGCACCCTGTTATATTAATCTGGGATTTTAAATAAAATGATTAGTATGACCTATCGACGATAAAAGACTGTAGCCCTGCGCATGATGGCTAGTGACTCATAGTTCCTCAGCATATATAATTTTATAAATCGCAAGTTGCAATTTATCTGATCAATTTATTTAATAGAACTGAGTAACTTATGGTATTATTTTTCACTGGTTGACCTCTAGCCTTTCCTAATAGGAGCTACTATATGTAGTTTTTATGTCTTATTTTATATATAAATCTGTTTTAGAATGATTTTCATGTTTTTAACAATTGGTTAATATTATTTTAGCACTTAGCCTTTTTGCATAGGGTAAGATCCAGAGATTATTTTGAGAGTCTTGTCTTAATTATTTATGAAACTTTTTATGTAATTTTATGAATTTTTTCTTTCTGTACTAACTGCCAAATGTTTTTTCTACTAAGTGATGGTTCATGGCTTTTATTTTAATTTTGTATGTATGATCACTTCTAATTTTTCAAATGGTCCAAATCTGGACCGAATAAACTATTGATTGAACTGGTCCACCAAACTGAAACACCAGGTGATCCAGCAGATCTCCCTCTCGCACAATCAGGTCTGCCCAACGGTGTTTGAGTTTGTGGTCCATCCGCACGACACCAAAGATCCTCCGTAGGTAATGGAGCACCTTGTCCCACCGCAACTTCCATATGTGGATTGGATAGCCCTGGATGACCCAGCCACCCATACTCAACATCTTAGGGAGGTAGTGCTTGAACAACCAGATGAACCCTCCCAGTTCATCTCCACTCATACGTTGCGTTCTCCCTTTCCTCGACATATTGCAGTTTCATTCCACTGCAAATAAATTAGCCCCAAAAATAATTATACACTACCCCATCTAACCCCAAAAACTCCAACATACTGTGCTACCCGAAGACAAACACCTGACAAAACAATTATTATGACAGGACAAAAACACTACACAAAACTTAGCAAAATGATAGGAAAGCAACAGGACACAGCAAAAAACTCAGAACAAAACACCCCTCCTCAACCAGCACCAGCTCCGCACACCGTTTCACAATCACAGACCCAAAGACTGTAAAGTAAATGTGAAAGTGAAATCACTAAGCCATGTTTGCGGCAAGGAAGTCCTGCTTCATCACTTCCTGGGTGTGTGCGTCACGTTTTCTGATATGCATTTTTTTTTTTGTTGATGCATGACAGTCATTCCATGAGGGCTTACAAGGCCTGTCGACTTGCGATTGACGCGCAGGGGCCAGGGATCATTTTATTGATTTGTGTGGAGAACTTCAGTTTCTGTGAAAAGAGTTGGCGCATAACGAGAAAGCGTGTTTTTTTTCCATGAAGGCTGACAAGGCCTGTCGACTTGCAATTGATGCGCAGGGGCCAGGTCTCATTTTTTTGAATTGCGATGTATGGAGAATTCCTGTTTGTATCAAAAATGTTGACGCACAACGAGAATGCGTGGATTTTGTTGGAAAGGCTGGCAATGTACCTAGATTCACATTCCTTGTTACAGGGGCTGTGCATGTATGTAGTCAGTATGGTATGGCTACGTATGTGTGCATCTGCATTCATATATGTAATGGTAATATTGGAATGTGTTACCATATGTTTGTATGTGTGTGTGATGCATGAGATGACTGATACCATTTGCACATGTGCATGTGTTGGTAGACTTTTTCCACATACATGTTAACACGTGTACTGGGAGTACATATTTGATGTAACACTTATTTGTGGGTCTACCACATTGTCATGCCTGTTTACATTTGACAACACCACTTTAGATATGATGGGCTAAGTCCAATACATACCTTGACAAATCGTGTTCAAAGGATGCAGTGGACTATGGCCGGGTTGATTTCACGTAACCCGTGACAATGTGAGTGCATGTGTATCCGCACTGTGGTGTGTTGTATCGTTCAGGATTGATGATGTTATGATACACGTGTAACACATGGTTCCCCATTCATATGTGATACAGGAGATGGTGCACTGGCATTTGTCAGTGAAGGTCGGTATGTGATATGTGTGTGGAAAGATATGTTTAGTGTAATATTTGTAAACAATGGCAAAGCGGTGTGTTCATGGGACATGAAACCTCCCAAATCTATCTTCCAGCATGGACATATGTTAGACATTGTTTCATGGCTGTGTATTCATATCTGTGCCACCTATGTTCCCTATATGGGAACATATCTGAAGGTTATATAAGTCTATGTATAATCATGTGATATATATGCATTTTAATTAGTGGAAAGTTGACTTTTGTACATACTCCAATTCACGATACCAGGCCTGAACCATTGAAGTGGTATGTGTGCTGAGAATTCAGACATATGTGTGAAAGGCACACACTTGGTACATACAATCAACCAAAACATGTTTGTTTTGGCTGTTACATACAATGGCACACGACTTTATTGCAGGGTTGCTGTCACGCAATGATGACACCCTAGTCATCATTCCTCCTGTGGCACTTTGTGTGCCCACACAGACCACGGTTGCAGGTTGACGGTGTTCCACTCAGAGTTAGGTGGTTGTAGGCAGGGGATCTACCTTCATCATGATTGCTCTTCAGCAGCACACTGTGCAGTCCCCAGCCTATCATGTTTGTTTCCTTTGGGTACTTGATGTCAGGCTTGCCCTATCATGTACAGGGGACTGGCTGTTTGTTTGTTCAGGACATGTCTCATCATTTTGCATGGTTTGACACAAATGGTTATACATTGTTTGTATTTTCCATATGAAGCTTGGCTAGGGCATTTATATCTCGTGTAACTTGCTTATGGTTTCCTACCCAGGGGACAGATAATGCCATCTGTCACTACTTTCTGTCACAATAGTATGCGAAAGGCAACTACATCGCTGTTGTTGTTACAAATGTGAATGGGTTATGTACTGACCTAGACATCTTCTGTGAATATACAGTATGTCTGGTGATTACATGGTAACATTGTTGTGTTGTACAGTCATTATTGGTCTATGTGTGTTCCTTCTCCAACACTAATGGCATATCTTGTATGAAATTGATTTGGTCCTACATTGCTGGCATTCTTTAGGCTGCTTACCCTTTTTACACGTCTTCTACTGCAACACTGTCCTGTCATACATGGACAGAATGCTATGTGAGACTTGTGTACTTTGTAGATGAACACATCTTCTTCTACTGGCTACGTGATATAATCCCTCCCATTTCTAGGCCTTGCTAGATTGCATGACTTCTACACACACATGACAGTACACCAGCCACAGCACTAGTTTAGTGTCAGAGTGACCTCCCCATGTTGTATCTCCAAGTCTGTGAGAGGGTCTCTCAGCTTTTCTTCTACATCATTTGGTGAACATGGGCATACACTTACATCTGGATTCCACATCCTATGTCATTTTCACCATCAGTGTATCGTGTTAGCGTATGAAGTCATCTCAGCTATGAATATGTGAAATGCCACATGCAACCGGTACAGCAGTCTTTACATGTGTTAATTAGACATGTGTCGAAGAATGTACATTGGAAGTGCTACAGACTCTGCCTATATTCTACTCACACATGCATGTGACGTTGCATTCTCCCATTTTATTGATCATTCCTGGCTATGGGGCATATGTGTGGAGAGTGGATCAGCACCCGTTGCTGCTCCACTTGTCTTTCGGCCCAGACCGCACTCCACAGCCAACATGTGTGTACTATATTTGAGAGACAGCACACCATGCAGCAGGGTTGGGGTCATTAGCGCTCAGAGTATGTAGCAAACATTGATATACAGTGCAGGGTTAGGGTCAAACTTTTGGCCCGAACTCTGACCAGTACATAATGGCCCAATGATACCAATGGTGTTCCTCCTTGTCACGCCTGCTCAGTGCTGGCTTTACAGCTACCTGCCTGCGATGTGACACAGTTTAGTTACTTAGTTTCAAGTACACCATTTTGAAACAGCTCCTACCATATGTACCCCCATGCATAAATCTTGCCTGCCATAGGCATGATGTGGTGCAAGGGGTCATAACTGGTGCAATACATACATTATGCCACTTAGTATTTCTGGTGCCTGGATCTAGGACTTCAAGAGCCACATCAGTATGAGTAATGTGACGCTGATATGCAGCATGGAGGCACTAGACCCCCTTAAATCACAACCTATGTTCCAACATTCTTTGTTGCTATCGTGGTTTTTTCCTGCTGTCTGAGGTATGGGCAACTTACCAATGGCATATGAAGCAGAGAATGAGTATGCCAGGGACAATCTTGTGCATGGTGGAAGTAGGATGCAGCAAAGGGGCACAATTACAGTGGCGCTGTTATCAATGATACCCACTTTCCTGACATGTGGCCCTCAGTCCCTTCACTTTAGACCTGCATAAGAGTGATGTTCTGAAACTTTGAACATATTTTGTGTGTTGTGTGCCATGACACAGGTGTTGTGCCCTGTGTGTAGCATGTGATTCCCACACCTTTTCCCTTGGAAAAGCTCCCTTGCACAAACTGTTGTTGTTGCCAATTGCTGGATGGCATATGTATCTGCATGTGGATCATAGGAACAGTTGTATGGTATGTTTTGTGATGTATGCATGCGTTTTCATACGCCTCTGTGACAGGAGAGGGAATTATGTGGTTTTCTGCAATGCCCGGCATCACATGACCAGTCCTGCTCATGTCTCCTTATTCACATGCATCTCTGGCCTCTCCCAGTATATTGTCAGTAGTCCAACTGCCACAGTCCCCTGTTGGTACCCTGGTATCATGTATGGGAGTTGTGGAATTGCTGGGTATGATTGTAGGTGTGCTGTGAGGTGTCCATCCCTACACATGGTCCTTCATGGCTGGTGATGTTGTATTCCTATGTGTGCGGCACAATGTACCAGACACGGGACGGTAAACACAATGGGTACGTCTGGTATATTTTGGTGATATGTAGTTGGTGATGGCAACACTTGGATGATATTGGATATTGGTGCTGGCAGAGGCTTTTAGACCATGACAAATGTGGGGCGGCTGTACCTATATGTGACCATCTTTACGTTGACATAGCAATTCACATAGCTGAGCTATTCCTTGTTAGGTGTTTGGGCCCAGCTTCTGTATGCAAAGGGGACATACCTCCATCTGTCCTTCAGGTGATGTGCCAGTCAGGTTGTGCCTGTATTATGTACATATTGGTGTATGCGTGTGTGATGTGCAATGAATGTGGTGTAGTGTGGCATATGTGTTGTTGTCTGTACATCTGTGTTCCCCTGTCAATGTGTGTTAAGTGTGGTGTATGTATTGTTTGTCCTACAAGGTTGGTGTGTTGTCTGTGTGATGATTGGTAGGATTGGTATGGTGGGTTACCTACGAGTAGCCCATTGCCATATTGCCCATCCTCGAACCGCTCGTTGATGGTGGAGTGCTGGAATATGTAGGCATCATGGACGCTGCCGGGATATTTGGCTAGGATGTTTGTGAAAAGCCCACTGTGGTCCACAATGGCCTCCATATTTATAGAATGGGTCTGTCTGCAGTTCCTGTAGAGGGGTTCCATTGCAGCAGGTGGCACAAGGTGGATATGGGAGCAGTCCATTGCACTCAGCACATGCAGGAACCCAGCAATTCAATAGAAACCTTGCTTGATCTCCTGCTATGGTTGCTGGGTGTTGGGGAACCAGATGTGGTGGGGTGTGAGGCAGATGGTTGCGTCCAGAACCTTTGGAAGGAAGGCTGAGAAGGATGGCTAGGAGATACCACCCACATGTGTCCCAGTTGACTATAACGATCCTGATGACAGCATATGGAGGACAGCCAGGAGTTTGGACATGGGTGGAAAAGTTGCTGGAGTTTTCCACCCTTGCAGTGACGTCTGGCACAATGTGGTGCAGCAGGTGTGCAATCGACTCCAGCTTCAGACAGTAGATTCAGATGACATCTTGTTCCCTGAGCTCCAGGATGATTGTTCATTGTTCAAATCTCCTCTCGCGCCTTCTGTGCTGCTTTTGTAGCTACTGTGGTGGTGTTTAAGGTTCCTGCGGTGGTGCTGGTAGATCCATGTTGTCCAGGGGATTGCCAATGCTCCTTCTGTGTGTTTTCCTTATGTAGTAGTGTGTGGGCCTCAGTTTAACGCTATATAAATATAGCACTAGGTTAGCACCGCTTTTGCATCCGAAAAAATGGCGCAAAGGCGGTGCTACGTTTTCTTAAATATGGGCCTAAATTTGCTACTAGCAGCATCAGTCGTTTAAAACATTTAGTAAAAGCAGAAGTGTGAAATGATATCTCGTAAATAAATGATTATAATTATTACGTCTAATGCAACAGGAGTTAATAATAATAATAACCATCATCATAATCATAACCAGTGTACTTCTTTACATAGTGATCTGTATGGGTTCCCACATCTCTGGGTCGAAGAACATTATAATTCAATGTCTAGTCCCCTCCTTGATTTACTATGCAATAACTGCTTGCTGATGGTAATACACTTTGGGGCAACAATGAGAAACATGGTTCCTCTAGAATGGCTCTAATAATTATCCCTCTACTTGCACCTGCATGGGAGCCGGAATTGTTTCTCATCCATCTGCAGCTCTCGTCTTCATGTAGCTCTCGCCTGGCCTTGGTGTTGAAATGGTTTATGGGCTTCAAGCTGCTGACTCGTGTTTTGCTACTAGCAGCTGTTGTTAGCCCATGTGTTGGCAAATGGCTACTGAAGGATTTGATGGTTCGTTTGTTCAATATGTAGCAGGCATCCAGCGATTAGCTAAGACATGGGTGCCACCATGGAGAAACGTGGAAATATACAGTAGCTCTCTTGCCGGGCTGAGCTGCTTAGACTCCAAAACCCTGCAAAGCTCTGGGCGAGATCTCAAAAGAAAATAAGGTGGGTGGTATATAGCCATGACCTTTTGGTAAGCGCTAGGCCCCAGCTTTCCTATGGCACATAGGGGCATATTTACAAGCCCCTTGAGCCACCATAGTGTCATTTTTTTGGTGCTAAGATGGCTTTTCTGCTCCGCCAGATTTACAAAGTGGTGCAATGCTTGCATTGCACCACTTTGCAACCCCTTGTCCTACATTATGCCTGCACCAGGCATAATGTATGCAAGGGGGGCATTCTGGCACTGGGAGGCCTGAAAAAATGGTGCAGTGTAATTTACAAGATTTCACTGAGCCATTTTTTGCTTCATTTATAACGCCTGCTCAGAGCAGGCGTTAAAATGACACACCCATTGTATTCAATGGGCCTCCCTGCACTTTACTGCACTAGCATCAACATTTTTGATGCTAGTGTAGTAAAGCACCACCATGTCACCAAAAATGTTGATGCTATTGTGCTAAAAACCAATACGGCGCAACCATGGTGTCGTTAGGTGCCAGTAAGGGGGCACAAGAAGAGTGGTGCATCATCTATGATGTGCCACTTTCTTGTAAATATGGGCCAGTGGGGCTTATTTACAAACCCATTGCGCAGTGGGTGCGTCACTTTTTCCCACATAAAAAGTGACGCACCAGCGGTGAAAGGGACTTATAAAAAAGCCATGTAGTTTAGCAGGATGCATTTAATCCAAGCTCCATCGACACACATGGCAGTGACGTCAGCCCATCTTCCTGATGAGACTCGGTACAGGTGCACTCCATTACTACATGCCCAGATTTCTACACTCAAGCTACACCTGGTTGACGCACGTGCAATTTTCTGATGAGATACAGCACAGTGGCATCACTACCTGTGCTTTAACTTTTCTGTGTTTGTGAGGGACGCTTGCACTGCTTCTGCTGCACATACTGTCACTGTTTTCTGCATGCAGCAATTTTGCCACTGCTTCTGTTGTACATATTGTCGCTGTTTTCTGCATGCAGCACGTTTTGCACAGTTTCTGCTGCACATGCTGTCGCTGTTTTCTGCATGGTGGTAATGGTTGCACTGCTGCTACTGCCTCCATACATCTTTCCAGGAAAACTTGCACTGCTGCTACCCATGATTCTTACTGCATAGATGTCAAAATGATTTGCATTGGAATGTTTTTTAAGGATTTCCATTAGGGGAACATAGTATCACCCTACATTTTAGTGGGGAGATGGAATTCTGAGAACAGGGGCTATGTGGGAGATTTCCAGAGAGCAACAGAAAAATGGTCTACGCCAGGTGTAGTTTGACAAATAGAAAGCTGAATAGCACTTTTGAATTTAAAAATGATGTCTTAATGTGGTTAGTAGCATACATGACATCACAGGTGTACGATTATGTAATAATTGGACAACTGTGAAGTCACAGGGAAACAAATATAAGAGTATTATGATCTGTGATTTACTTGTGAATAATTTAATATAAAGGGTGTCATTCTGTATCCCTTTTAATTCCAGAGTTGGATTATTTTTGCCCAAATATGAGTTGTGTGACACAACTCGCATACACAGGCCTGAATTTAACAAAAGAGGTGCTGTATCCAATGTAGAGACACTTTTCTTGTGCCCCTTAGCGCCCCATACCGCCACCATGTGTGCATCATATTTAATATTCATCGCACCATGGTGCAGGGAAGGAGCAATAGCGTCAAATTATTTTACGCTATTGATGTACTGTGCATTATTAGCGCCAAAATGTTGGCGCTAATCCTGCAGAGTACATAGTGGCCCACTGAAAACAAAGGTATGCCCCTTTTTAATGCCTGCTCTGTGCAGGCATTAAAAATAGCAGATAAAAATGGAGCAGTGGAATCTCTTAATGGAGGAACCTCCTTGTAGGAGGCAAATGAGCGATGGCAGAACAAAAGTAGCTTCAATTGAAGTGTTTATTTCCAAGAAATCAGGACCCACGGAGAATCGCTGCTTACCAGGTGAAGTGCAGGAATGGTCTGCCTTTCCCTGGCAACCAGGATTCTACATGAGAACATTACATACATCACAGTGACACATAATCATTCCACAAGATAGAAATAGTAAAAGAAATGCCAAAACACAATGCGGATTTGACAGCCCCCCTTGCATATATTATGCCTGTTGCAGGAATAATGTGGCGAGGGGTTACAAAGTGGCGCAATGTATGCATTACACCACTTTGTAAATATCGTGTGCAGTGAATTTGGCCGTAATGGGACACATTAGCATCAGTAAAAAAATGCTAATGTGGCACAAGAAGGCGCTAGGCCCTCTTAAATCTGGGCCACAGTTTTTCCCAATAAAACCTGGTGAACTGTAAATGTGGAAAACTACGAGAAAAGCATTAAAGCATGGAGAAATGGTTGCCCAAGATCCAGATGCCAAAAGTTATGCCTCATTCTGAGCAGCACAAAGTGTGGGGTATTACCAGACACAGCAAATTCTACACCCCGCATTATCAGCTTTTACTAGATATGGTAATATATTCCAAAAAACAGGACAAAGAATGAACGTTTTACTACCATATGCGCACTATTGCTGAGCAGCGGTGAAGTACAGAACTAATATATTCTGTACTTCACTACTGTTTACCAGTAGTGCACATATGATACAAAGGGGTTCATTATCATTATTTATTTTATGTATCACTATTTGTATTTATTATTTAACATGATTATTTAAAGCACAATAAACAATCACATTTGGGAAGTTCAAGTGTTTTCAAATGCACTTGAATTCTTCGATGTCTTATGACCTCATGTAGAAGTATAGAGTACCTAGTCATCTGACAAAAGGTCAACAAAAGTCAACTCCACCCACTTCTGTGTTGGCATAGTTTATTTAGAGGTGAGGGAACCACCATGCTCTATGTCAGAAATAACTTAATGGTGGTCAACCAGTGCAGAACAACTGAAGCGCAAAAGCATCATAATGCCTGCCCTATACAGCACTGGGCTTCTGGCACACTTTGATGGGAGAAACCAGAGGTCGAAGTAGGCGTAACTTATAGGTACCAATGTGCCCATAGTTTTTTAATTTAACAAAAACAGTTCCCTTACTTTTTATTAAAAGACAACCATCCCATACAATTAATTCTGAGTTCAGATGAAATGGAAGGAAATCTCTTGTGCTGTGAAGGCGAGTAGAGAAAGACAACCGAACAAAAAACAAGCGTTTGCAATACAATGGGTCTCACATTTGCTCGAGTAAGAGCTATTAGCATTGTAAATTCCTATCTGGACTTTTCTTGCCACTTAAATTTAAAATTAAAATTAGTTGACATAAGTGCCACAGCTGCCATGAGCGCGAAGGAGAGACACAAAAGGAAAAAGTTAGCTCGCAGTCAAACGTATCGGCAAAAGTGAAACCATCCATGTAAGAGGGTCGATGGCTAAGATGGAAACAAACCTGCTCCAAGGAGGGACAAAAGTAAAACATTTACCAATGATAACAAAGGATTTTGAAAAGCAAGCCCATGAACAGTGATTCTGATGGGCATGGTTAAAAGAGCACAGATGGATAACAACAGGCCAGAGCGCACTTGACCTAACAAGTCTTCTTGCCAGGATGCATGCTATTCAAAGGAATGTAAATGTGTACAACTGTTAATCTGCAAATGTAAAGACTGCTTGGAAGCAGTTTTGGCTTTAATTGACAGTCACTTGATGCTGCATGATGACAAACATTTATGACCTGATTTATATGTTAACTGTATGTATACTCTGTCACAATGGACTCAGTTAGGCTGTCGGAGAGGATTGGCTATGGTGGTGACCGAGTAGCCTCCATTGTAGCCAAACCTAAGGTCCTCTTACATACAAATTGGGCTGGAGGACCAATATGGCTATATGTCTGCATAGCCAATGAGGATGTGGGGACAGACAGCCATTTATTTACTACCCGATACTGTCAGGAAACCCCTGGTGGTGATGGACAGTAAAATGCAAATAATGCACCCCTTCCCTGCCATAAAGATAACTCCCAGGGCAAGGGGAGCATTACTTGTTTTATTTTCAAAAAGAAAATCCAGTTTCAGGATTTTCAATTCAGGAATAAAAAAAGAAAACTGGCGAAGGTCGACATTCATTGACAGGAACCGCTGTGATGGTGGCTCCTACCAAAGCATTATAAATAAATGCTTACCTGGCGGTCTTTTATAAATTTAGTGGGTGGTCTGTACACCATGGGGTTGGAGTAACTGACTCTAGCCCATGGCGGGATGACAGGGTCTCTGCCAAAAAGTAAATCAGGCCTTTAGTCTTTTTGAGAGGTATTGTAAGTGTGTAACCAACCAAGCTCTGGTATACGTTCTTTAAAAGGAAATTTATAACAAAATGTTTGCACTGGGGTGCAGTATGATTTTGTGTTGCTAAAATCTTTATTTTGAAAGCACATTTTTTATTGTAATGCTGAATCTTTTTTGCTCAATTTGTAGCAGTCTATCTTCTACTGTGTGTAATGCAGGTTTAAAATAATGAAATAATGACTTACATTTTCATGCTTTCTGTCACAGGCTGAGACCTTGTAGCACTAAAAATACACAAATCACTATTCCCTGTTGCACATGTCAGCACAGGATTCTTTCGCTCTCTGTTTTCACACAAACAGACATCTGCAGTGTTCACATTAAGCAATAAAGGTTTCGTTAACGTAAAATGGTGCATCTTTCACTGATTAGCTTAACTTGCATGTATTTGTCATTAAAGGTGTGTTTTATTTTTAGGTTGAGCGTAAGTGTATGACCTCTTGTATACTTTTAAGTATACTTCTTCTGTGGGCCTCCAGCTATTTCATTTGTTAGTTCAGTGTCATTTAAAAATCCTTGCTTGCTAGTGGTCAGTCATGCCTCTGTCCCTCCTTATTCTGTGTGGAAGCAGGGACCAACTATTGTATAATTACGCTTTGTCCTGTTTATCTGGTCTGTAGGGGACTTTTGTTTGCTTTGTTTCCAGCTCCTGTTCAGGGAAGCTTCCCTTTTCATTTGCACAGCATTGTTACTCTGAGTTTACCTGTAAACAAGGCTATACATCAGGCTGTTATCTTTGTCACATCTGGTTTGTATGGGCTCTCTGCCCCCTCTCTCAGCTGCCTGGCTCCTGCCTTTCCTTGGCTTGGATATTCTTTACCAAGTGTGTCTGCCTGTGTACTGATAGCTTGTAATTGCTCATAGCCTATGAGCCCACCTCTACCAGGGCTCCACAATCCTTAGAGACAGTGCCCACTTCTGCTCCATACTGGGATCCGACCCATAGCTCCATCAGTGCACCTCAGTTCACACACGCCAAGCCCTCATCTGTGCCAGTGTGTTTTTCTTATCTTTCTCTGTCAATTCATGTTTTGCTATAATTCCCTCTTTTTCCCATCTGTATGTGGAAGCCCCAGGTTACTTATTAGTCCGGACCCGACGTGTCAAAGTGGTTTTCCCATTCTGTGTCTGTGGGAAGTGTGACAGTACAAACATACCCTGGTTCTTTCTCTGCTATTTCTCTCACCATCTCTCTTTTTTCTCTAATGTTCATTTTTGTTTTTCTTTTCACACTTCTTTCATTATTTTTTCCTCTTTACCTTTTGTTCAGTAGCTTCCTTCCCTTTTTTCTTTTGTCTCACCTGTTTGTTTTCATTTTCTCGTTCTTTCTTTCTCTTCTTTGTTTTATTTCTAGACAACTCCTGCTCTTTCTTCTTTTTGTCTGTTGTATTCCTTTTGTTTCTCTTTTTCTGCCTCATCCGCTTTCTATTCTGTGGCCTATTTTTCAATGGAGCAACAGGTGCAGTGGCACTAGGGCCCAGAGACCTATGGACCTCACCCAAATCTAATTACAGCTGTATTTTCCTAAGGAAATTGCAAAAAAACACTTTCTTTTAATACTCCAGGGCTCATTACACCGTTACTACGCCACTTGTCCTCTCCATTTTTACTCCTGACTCCCTCTTTCCTTTCACCCTCCAATCCGTCCCAAATTATATTTTTGTTATGGTGTTTTGAGCATTGCACTCTAATGCCAAAAGTTTATTTCTGATAAAAGTTTATATGATATCTGTATAGGTTTTAATACTCTCTCCTTATTACAATTCTGACCATAATTCAGGCCAACTTAACATCCTTATCACACGAGTACTGTTTGTACACTCTTGATATATTTGGGTGACCCTTCTAGTTTATTTCTCCTCTATGGCTGCCTTGTGTATTGTTTGGGTAATTGTGTTAGCCAGCCAGCAACTCTGATGGCGGGGTGGTGAAAGTGGTATTCTATTGGCATTATCAGAATGGCAGATTCAAATTAGGGTGCTAAATGTCAACATTTTTTATTTTGCTGCAGATAGAAGAAGAGGGTACATGGAAGTGTTTTAGTTATGTTCAGGGCCACTGGAATTATATGGCAGGAAAAGACGAAATGATGAGGCAGGGTTGACCAATTTATGTGGCAAAAAACGTCCCATTATCAATTTACCACGCTAATAGGTTTAACTCAAGCAAATGTGAGAGCTAATGCATTGCAAATGCATGTTTATTTATGTAGCTGAAATTGGAAGACCAACAAAATAGTTTCACTTTTGAGTTTTTAGCCATTCATTTTACTCCGCCACCACACTCACTGACACCTACCTCCATTCCACTTAGGATCACAGTTTCCATTCTTATTTTAGTGCACTTCGACCACTGGCGAGGAGCACTATGAAAGAATATTTTCCACTACAGCATTTGAAAAACATAAAATTGTCAGACAAGCTCCGCTGGGCAGAGGAGGTAAGGCCAGCGCCACAGCCCACGCAACCAGCAGCAATTTGGTAGCCAGTTTGTCAAGCCCTAGATGTGCGACGCTCTTATAACGAGTGGGTAATGATTTCAGTTTTCTGAGGAATATCATGACATGCTCTTCTATACATGCAGATGTACGTATTCTCTTAGTTCATTTTGTCTGGCAGCTGGAAACATAGGTAAGAGGCGGGATCAGTCGAGGAGCTCGTGTCAGTACAGCGCCTGGAGACCTTTGCCATGGCAATGAAATGATTCCCATTGAACAAGAGCCGCACTACAATCACGAAAACCGCAGCTGCCCAGGAATAAAGTACACACCAGCACGATTAGAAGCAACGAGGTCTGCAAACTGAGTCTTTGCAGGTGTGCACTGTTTGAGTGGCACGCGGGACCTGTTCCCCTAATCTAACGCCTTTGTGAGGGCCTTGGAACAGCTGTGTGAAGAACCTGGCTGTCTAAACATCCGCGTCCGAAGCTGCGCTTATTTATCGAATCTTACTGGGGATCAAACACAGTTCGCTGGGCGCAAGTAACACACACACCAAAGTTAATTATTCATCACTCACCTCTTTGTGACGGGAATCCATGTCAGCAGACTCCGTAGATAACTCTGTGAAAAACAGCCAATGGAAACGAGGGTCCTCAAGTGAAAAGAATGTATTAAGCCAGATGCTTGGAAATTACGAGGAGCCCTCAAATCGGTCGTTCTATTGAAAGCACATTTTAATTCTGCGATGCATTGACCCCTCCACTCCTGCTGTTATCCTTCCCTCCTCTTTTCCAAAATTAAAATGTTTAAATAAAGAAAACGATTCTGTTCCGCTACAAATGCCAACAAGCGCTCCTCCTGAAAATAAACAGCACTTTTTTGCCTGTAATTCCCACCTTGCGCACCGCGGCCCAAGAGAGGAAAGGTGAGCTCTGGTTTCCTGCTCTCCAGGTAAACAGAGTTCTGATACCTCGAGGATGCCACGCCCCGAAACCCTATCCGGGGCGCACTTGTGGGCACGGCTGTGCTCCCCAAGCAGCTCATCGGGTTAATTGTATGATGTGCACTACCAGGCATTGAACTGTAACTCTTCCTACAAGCTTGGCACACCATGAAGACTGTCGCCCACTAAATCAGCTGCCCCTCCCTTGGTTTGTCTAAGCCCACGCTGCCGCAGCTCCCAGGATGTATACAATTCTTCAGCAGATGTGTGCAGCACTGCGCTGGAGATGGGACCTCAGTAATAGTATGTTAAGAAGTAGTTTGTGGTTCATTCACAAATTGAAGAACAAGTATGGGAAGTGTGATACTGAGGGAGCAGTCAGGAGTTTGGGGAAGGCACAGGCATGGCCAAACTAACTATTCAGCAACTATTTTGTAGGCCTTTAACCTACTGTAAAATAAAACATAAACAATTATGCACACAATCTAAATGAAAAATAGATGTAAGTTAATCAGTGGAAAATGCATTGCGATGGGACGTCCCCTTTCTTCCACTCTTGAGACTCAATGATCTTTATCTTTCTGCTGATAGGCTTACTTCCTAGAGCAAGCACTTTACTCCTTTTATTGTTTGAAACCTTTATTTGGTTCTTCTTTCTGTGCTATATTTGGTGACTCTAGCTGCTTCAAAATATTTCGCCTAACCCACAACCTTAGCTTAGCATTAGAGAGTTTCCCTTAATGGGAAAGGAAATGTTATTGCTGTGTGCTGTCTTGTGAATTAATTTGCCTGGGTTACATTTATGCAGGCCGTATTCAGGTGACTACTGATTTATACTTGATTCGTTTTGAGATTGTAATTTACTTATCGGATAATAATCTTTCATTGTATGTAAAAATCTGCTTCTCTGTTCCTGTGGGGGCAAATTCTGCTTCCCTGTCATTGATATCTTGTTGAACGTATGATTGTAATCTCAGTTTGAGCTAAAGATACATCCCAGTGGACATAGAGGAGATTTGTTTGTGGCGCATTTGTGTGGTGAAAACGCTATCATTATCGCTCCTACTATCACGTGTATCTATAATACTAAGAGGCCCAGCCTGTGACTAAATGCACTGTTAATATTTATGTCATTATTTTAAAATTGGATAACACCTAGTATTATATAGGCTATCTCAAAATGTGCAGAGATATTAAGACCCGTATTACCAATTGTTCAGAGTTTAGGGATCGTAATTCCAAGATGGGTGGATTTACCATATTTGATAATTACCGGAGGCGTTAAATATCTCATCCTTGGTTACATTTTGACAAGTTAAATCTGCCAGGGTTTAACAAGAGCAAAGAGTGCATGATTTAATGTGCCATGCCAATTTTGGTGTGGTAAAGCCCTTACATTACCTTTCAAAAAGAATAAATCTTTGTCAAATGACTCCAGCATTAAAAGGCACATGGTGGCTTCCAAGAAGCCTTTAGATTTAGTGATTAACCAATTTCAAACATTTAAATTTCTTTCAGGCAGCAAGCATCCTGGTGAGAAGGCTTGTTTCTTCTTTCACTGTTTGCTTCTCACTTGGCTTCAACAAAGGGGGTGGAACCAACCAATTAACAAACATAGCAGAGCCAAGAATCTGGCTTGGCTGTTAGAGCCTATGCACAAGCTGATCCGTGAAAATATTCGGTATGTAAATTGAGTGACAGAAATCACATATTTCTTTAAAATGAGGAAGTATTTCACCTTAGTGCATCACATTATACCACTGCATTAAGAGGCATTTATGAAAACTAGTTTTCAAATATGAACTTGCAAACATTTGTATCCCCCACACCACATTCTATGGTTGATAATGCCACTAGTAAACTAAGAGGCAAGTAATTTGTCATGTTTCATATATGTGATCTACCTTCCTGTTATGCAAGGACCAACAATACAGAAGAGATTTTTGCACAGCTCATGTATTTGCAGATGGCGGAAAATGAAGAACAAGTATTGGCAAAGCCAGTAGACCAGTGTTAGCTGTACCATAGGGCTTTTTTCTAACTTTTAGCCATGCTGCACATCAACGTGCTGCTGTACAACATGGCTAAAAGACATTGTCAAGGCCAATAGCTCTCGTACAGTCGAGACCTATTAGCATTGCCAATGCTTGTTCCTAGTTCTTCTGTTCTTCTCTTATAGTAAACTGAGAATCTGTTTCTCCTCAATCCCATCACTTCCAGCCTTGGCACATGCATGAACAGCTGCTGCCATGAGGGCATTTGGACCCGGATTCCACTTGCCCTGCCTGTGTACTCTGTAGAAACTGTGCACTTGCAGGGCCGTGCTCAGCACAAAGGGCTCACGCGTGCACCTTATGGGCCAGATTGTTTAGGACTGACGTGGGGTGGATTGTAATGAATTAGATTTGAGTGGGGAGGACTGGAGAGGATTGGGGTGGAATGGGGGTGGATTGGGGTGGTGCAGCATGGATTGGATTGGGCTGTATTGGGATGGATTGGACTGGTGGCAGGATTGGATTGGAGTGGGATGGGTTAGAGTGGGTGGATTGGATTGGAGTGTGGTGGGTTGGTTTGGAATAAGGGTAGATTGGAGAGCTGTGGGTTGGATTGTAATGGGGTGGTTTGGATTAGGGTGGAGGTGAATTGGACTGGAGTGGTTTGGATTGGAGTGGGGTGGGTTGGTTTAGTGTGGGGGTGGAATGGACTGGAATTGGGTGAACTGGATTGGAGTTTCATGGATAGTGGTGTATTGGATAAGTTTGAATTGGATTGGATTGGATTGGATTGGGGTGAGATGGATTGTCTTGGAGTGGGGTAGATTGGACAGGGCTGGATTGAGGTGGATTGTATTGTATTGGTGTGGGGTAGATTGTGGTGGATTGGAGTTGGGTGAAATTGTGATGGAGCGGGCAGATTGGACGGGGCGGATTGGACTGGGGCAAATTGGTTTGGATTGGAGTGGAGTAGATTGTTTTGGATTTGAGTGGGTCAGATTGAGAAGGGTCGGATTGTTTAGGATAGGAGTTGGGTGGATTGTGGTGGACTGGATTCAAGTGTGATGGATTGGAGTGGATTGGGGTGGAGTGGGGTGGATGGGAGTGGTGCGGTCTGGATTGGATTGTGCTGGATTGGGTTGGATTGTGGGTGGATTGAATTGGTGTGGAATGGATTGGATTAGAGTGGAGTAGGTTGAAGCGAGGTGAACGGGGATAGAGTGAGTGGATTGAATTTGGGTGAGATGGAATGGAGTGGACAGGCTGTTTTGGAATGGAGTAGGGCAGATTGGAATGAGGCAGACTGAAGTGGAACAGCTTGTTTTAGAGTGGAGTGGGACTGATTGTTTTGGATTGGAGTGGGGTGTTAGAAATGGGGTCTTCGATTGGCAGTCAGGTTTATCCCTGTCCAAGCAAGGACCCTCACTCTAGTAAGGGGAAATCACAAATAATCCAAATTATCCTATGTCCAACCTCTGGTAGCTTGGCATTGAGTAGTCAGGCTTAACTTCGAAGGCAATGTGTAAAGTATTTGTGCAATAAACCATGTAATAACACAGTGCAAACACCACACAAGTTCAGAAAAATAGAGAATATTTATCTGAGTAGATTAAGGTCAAAACGATCAAGATTTCATAAATACAAGTCGAAATATCACTTTTGTAATGATAAGATGAGGTTTAAGTTCCTAAACGCAAAAGCTACCATGGTCTCTTGCAAGCACAAAGTACCTGGTTTGCGTCAAAATTACAGGCAGGAAGACCGCAGAGGAGGAGATGCGTTGAAAAAAGTAGGTGTGCGTCGTATTTCTGGGTGCAGACAGACAATGTGTCAATTCTTTTCCATGCAGCAAGGGCTTTGCTTTGAATTCCGGCACGCAGGCTTGACTCCTCTTCATGATGCAGGGTCTTTTGATGACCAGGGATGATGCGTGGAAATCAGTGGCATGCAGGACGAAGTCACAGGTGCTGCATCGATCTGGTGGGTTTTGGTTCGGATTCTGTTGCACAGCAGGCGCTGCATCGATTCCTCTTGCAGGAAGTCGGGCTGTGTTGTTCCGGCTCTGTGATGCATCGATCCAGTGGGCTGTGCATCGAAGTTTCAGTCGCAACTCTGGTGCTGCATCGATCTCCACTTGGGGAGCTGGGCTGCGTCATTCCGGTTCGATGATGCAGGGATTCTTTCCTCACTAAGCATGCTGTGTGTCATTTCCGTCAGGCTGTGCATCGATTTTTCGCCGCACAAGGAGTTTTTACAGAGGTGAAGTCTTTTTGGCCCCGAGACTTCAGGAAACAGGAGGCACGCTCAATCCAAGCCCTTGGAGAGCACTTCTCAGCAGAGTCATAGGCCAGCAAGGCAGCAGGGCAACAGCAAGGCAGCAATCCTTTACAGCACAGCAGTCCAGGTGAATCTTTTGGGCAGCCAGGCAGATTCTCGGTGAAATGCACAAGGGAGCCATCAACCAACCCAGCCCAGACATGGATTGTAAGGTAGAGAAGGAGTTAAGTGCAGAGAAATGCTCAAATTCTAAAAGTGGCATTTCTGAAATAATAATATAAAATCCAACTTTACCAGTCAGCAGGATTTTATATCACTATTCTTGCCATACGAAATATGACCTGTTTATCCCTTTCTAATCAGAATCTACCACTCAAATAGTTTATAAGGGTAGCTTTAATGTTAGCCTAGGAAAAGAGCAGGCCTTACAGCAGTGCAAAATTAATTTAGGAGTTTTCCACCACCAGGACATATAAACACAGATATATGTCCTGCCTTTTACCCACACAGCACCCTGCCTTCTTGGTTACCTAGGGCCTAACCTTAGGGGTGACATATGTAGAAAAAGGGGAGTTTAAGGCTTGGCAAGTACTTTTAAATGCCAAGTTGAAGTGGCAGTGTAACTGCACAAAAAGGCCTTGCAATGGCAGGCCTGAGACATGGTCAAGGGGCTAGTTATGTGGGTGGCAAAACCAGTGATGCAGGCCCACTAATAGCATTCAATCTACAGGCCCTGGGCACATGTAGTCCACTTTACTAGGGACTTATCAGTAGATCAAATATGCCAATTGGGTATGAACCAATGTTACCATGATTTAAGGGAGAGGGCATATGCACTTTATCAATGGATAGCAGTGGGAAAGTGTGCAGAGTCCTAAAACCAGCAATAACAGTGTCAAAAAGTGGAGGGAGGCAGGCAAAAAGTTGGGGGGTGACCACCATAAGGCTGCCAGGTCTAACATGGGGAATATTGGAGTGGGCAGATTGTTTTGGATTGGAATGAGGCAGATTGTTTTGGTTTGGATTGTGAAATTTTGGAGTGGGTACAGACTTGTGACAGGAAGATTGTTTTGGATTGGAGTGGGTGAGATTATTTTGGACTGGAGTGGTGTGAATTGGGTTTGAAGTGGGGGGATGGAGTGAGGTGGATTGGGGTTGATTGGATTAGTGGGTGGTTTGGATTAGTGTGTGTTGGATTGGATTGGCGTGGGGTGAATTGGGATGCATGGGTGGATTGGATTGGGTTGGGTTGGGGTGAGGTGAGGTGGATTGAATTGGAGTGGGGCGGATTGGAGTGGGGCAGATTGTTTTGAATTGGAGTGAGGCAGATTTTAGTGGGGAGAATTCAAGTGGGGGATTGAAGGGTGGCAAATTGGACTGGGGCAGATTGTTATGATTGGAATGGTTCAGATTGTTTTGGAATGGAATGGGGCCGATTTTTTAGAGTTGTACTGGGTCAGATTGGAGGGCAGCAGATTTTTTGGGATTGGAATGGGGCATATAAGAGTGGGGCAGATTGTCTTGGATTGGACTGGGGCATATTGTTTTGGATTGGAGTCGTGCAGATTGGAGTAGGGCAGTTTCTTTGGATTGAGTGGTGCAGATTGGAGTGAGGCCAATTGTTTTGAATTGGAGTGAGGCAGATTGTTTTGGATGGGAGTAGGGCTGATTGTTTTTGATTGTAGTGGGGCAGATTGTTTTGGATTGTTTTGGATTGGAGTGGGGCAGATTGGAGTAGGGCAGATTGTTTTGGACTGGAGTGGGGCAGATTGTTTTGGATTGGACTGGCCAGACTGGATTGGAGTGATTTGCTTGGATTGAGGTGGCTTGGGTTGGAGTGGGACAGCTTGGATTGGAGTGGGGTAGATTTGGTTGTAGTGCACAAATATGTGTTAAAGCACAATTTTGGAAATTACACATAAGAAAGAAAGAATGCTGCTTTACACTTTTTAAAACAAGTACAAAGTGAGAAAAGAAGACTTGGCAAAATAGCATCGGGAAGGAAGGACATATGTGCACTTGAAAGGCATGCCTCTAAATGCTTCTCCCCACTTCTAAAGCACATCTGGGAATAAATACTGGACCTCAGACACTACCACTTTGGTACATTTGTGAACCTGTGGGTACTTTGCCAGGAAGAAGAACTCCTGTGCTAATATAAGGAGTGCCTCTCTGCTGGACTGATGCACCAAAGGAACTCAGGCCCTGCTGTGTTTTCTTGCTGCCTGCTGCCTTCTTGATTGGGTGAGAAGGTCTTTACCTGCATCTCCTGAATCAGAATCCAGAGTTACTCCATTGGCTAATTGGCTGGCCTCCTGTTCTGAAACTTCAGGAACACAACAATCTTCCTAAAACCTTGCATCTGCACCTGGGCTCTGACATCCGTTAGTCTACCCTGCCAAGTGATGCCACCACAGTCCTGGATCCTTGGAAGTGGGCTTAATGTGCTCTATCAGCCTCTGTGGATCCAGTGGAAGTGACGCATCTACTCAGCTGCACGGCATAACCCAGATCAGAACCAATGCATCTCCGATGCAGCCTTTTCGAACTGCCATTGTGCAGTGCATTCTTAATGCAGGCCCTCGCATCCCTCATAGACTGCAGCATTGACGACTGCACTGGAATCCACATCACGCTTCGTACTGACACATTGCCCTGACTGCGTGATGCATCCTAAAAACTGGACTTTGCATTGTAAACCCCTTCGATGGGATCCTCGATAAATATACAGGCCCTCACATCGCAGCCTCGCTGCATTTGGAACCAATGCATCACATCAGCTGCTAGATGCATATTCAACGGGGATCCTGACAACTTTCCCCAACCCAGAATTTAAGGTACTTTGTTTAGCGAGCCAAACTGGTTCCCTGTAGCTGGCAAATACTCCATTGTGGTTGGCCTTAACTTGTAATTTTGTATGGGCCGGTGCAACCAGATATCTACAGTTGATGCTTTGTGCTTTTTGGCACTATTTCCACTGAAATCTTTAAACTTGAATATCTCCAGTTCTACTAATTTGATTTTTGTCACTTTGGACTTGTTTTAAAAAAAAAAAAATTACTTTATTTTTCCAGCTTGGTTTGGGATCCTTTTTGGGCAGTGTTTTCACGGTGTTACTGCTAGAAGGGTTGCACAAATACTTTACAAATTGCCTCTATATTAAGCCTGACTGATCTGTGCCAAGCTACCAGTGGCTTGAGCACAGGTTAATTTAGGAATGGCTTGTGCTTCTCCCTGACAAGGATTGTGGTTATTAATTGAACAGGGTTCAGATCGAAGTCACAAAACAACCCAATGTCTCACAGGTGACTTATAAGTATTAACAAGCATTGGCAAACCCAATAGATCGCACCTTGAGACCTTGTTGACCTTGCCAATGATTTTCAGCCATGCTAGCCAACACTGCAGATGCTGTGCAGAATGGCAATGAAAAGCATGGGCGAGAGAGCACAATACAGGTACTAAGAAACAACTGTTCACAAGGCCTGCCATCTCATCATTATTAATTTATTTTTGCAGTCACAAATAGCATAAACCCCAAAAACATGTAGGCATGTGCACCATGTAAGGTAAAGCAGTTTCTAGCCAGTGTAAAAATGCTATGAAATGCAACAGCAAGACAAAGGAAGTAGTGGGTCAGTACATTAAAATACACATATGGTTATACATTATTCTGCAACAGTCACTTCCATGATGGCATCGTAGCTTGGGAACAGTGATGTACTTCATGACAGAGTACAGGCAGATGTGTCTTGATTCAGTTCAAAGCACCAAACTCTGTAAAATTGCATGGGCAGCCAAATTCAAGTCTCAGCACTGGCTCAACAGCCTGTGATTCTGAGCAAATCACCTAATCGTCCAGTGCCTCTTCAAATATTTTTTTTAAAAAGAATGTAACATTGTTTAATGTATCCCTGTGCCTAAATAAAAAAAAACATGAATGAACCCTAAATGGAGCTCATGTCAAATCCTCCAATACCGATGGGTCGAGTTTGTGCTAGAGGGGAAAGAAGCACCAGGAACAAGGGGGAGTGGGAGTGGGAAAAAAGAAATAGTACCTTAATCATAGCCTGAGTAGAGCACTGCCACTAAATTAAGTGGAATCACTCTGGGCTTGGTCTGTGTTCTAGGAAGGGAATGGAAGTGCCGGCTTAGCCTGCGCTGGCCAATAAAGAGGCACCAAAGAGGAGTGACAAAGGAGCCCATGACTGGTAAGCGATGGGCAGGCTGCAAGCCCCTTGTTATACACAATAGTCTCACAAATTAGACCATGCACAAGCAGCATATGCGCTGTCACAACAGGCTTGACCTAAAAAGGAAGGTTTAGGCCAGGCAAAAGGTCAAAATGGCAGTTTACAAAAACTGCACTACAGACTGCAGTGGCGCACCTGGGGCATGTTTTGAAAAGGCTTCTCTAGTAGGTGGCACAATGAGTGCTGCAGGCTCACTAGTAGCATTTAATTCACAGGCCCTGGATACATGTAGTACCATTAACTAGGGACTTGTAAGTACATAAAATAACCATTTAGGTAGATGCCATTTGTACCATGTTTTACAGAGAGAGCACAATCACTGTACCTCCTGTTAGCAGGGAAAAAGTACACTAAGTCCTAATGCCAACAAAAATGGGTTCAGCAGCAGAAGGCATAAAGCTGGGGTGCCATGCAAAAATGGCCAGGTCCAATAGGCACCACCAACAATTAAGAGGATTTGGCTGGGTCTCCCCCTTGAGACTGATTGGAATATGAGGCATGCCCTTCAGAACCAGCGCTGCTAAGTAAATGGCATGCCGGGTAGTGAAGGAGAGAGTGGCCCACAGACCCTGCATACTTGTTCCTGGAAGCCGAAGAGCTTGAGAAAGGCCGTGCAGCAGTAGGGTACATCCTATCTTTCCTGGTGGCAGAGTGAATGGAGTTGTAGTGCTGTTGCCGTGAAAGAGCAACTGGCCTGTAAGGTGACATGGTTGTCCCTGGCTTTCATACCTACTGGACGGTATGCCCTCAGACACTCCTCTGGGCCAGTTGGAAGGGGTCCCGGCACCTGTTCCCCCACTTCTGAGTTGACTTTGCACTGGATGTACCCCAACAGATTAGTGTCAGTTCATTAAACCACATATGGTGCCAAAATACTCTAGCTTTGGGACAGTGTGTCAGGTTGCTTTGCATTTCGTGAGGGCCACCACTTGGATGGACTGCTACAGAGCAGACTCTCCTCAGACTCTTATAACAGCAATAGTGCAATGCAAGTGTTCACACAACCCTCCAGTGGCGAGACTTGACAAGTACACCTTCCACAAAGAAAAGAATGACACTGGTGGATCATGGGCTCTGGGCACCACTGAGATGGGGATCAAGAACCCTCCCTTAAAGACTTCATTCAGGCAATACAGGGCGCAAGATCTGCATGAGAAAGTTAGATCAAAATGGTGGCCCTAGACATTACCACGATACATGCTGACTTCTAAAAGATCTCCGCTAGAGTGTCTACCACAGAACAAGGCTTACAGTAACTCACAAACTCCTTGAAAGCCCTGTGCAAAGAGGTCCAACAGCTCCAAGTGACTAGTCAGTGCCTACACGCAAGAGAAAATGATACAAAAGGTAGCTCACACTACAATATTATCCATTTTGTGGGCCAGCCAGAATGTTGTAAGTTGAGAAGGTCCAAATGGTCCTCGGAACAACACCTAAACTATGAGCTAGACCTAGTTTCCTTGATGCAAAACGTCTTAACTACTGAGACCATGGTGCAATTCTCAGGACCCCTATTGCAAAACATCTGAACTACCAAGATTGTGATGCAATCCTTGGGGCAACACAAAAAACAGCCCTTGTATTACTAAAACCAGACAGTAGTAGTGTTCCTGGTTAGTAGACAAGAAGTATAGGTGAGAGGGAGATCTTTCAATGCAGCAAAGCTAGTACTACAATAGTCAGTGAAGATAAGGATTGTCTCGGAAGGTCAGTGATGTTCCTTCACGACAATGAAGGCAGCGTGGGAATGGCTCGAGGGATGGAGACTAGTGTAACACAGGAAACAGAGATTCTCCATATGGGTTGGACCAGGGACTACCTGCCTCCGCAGACCTGATGCCCAGCCAGATAATGTGATGCAGATGGGGGAGAAACCAAAGTAGGTGCAGCAGCTGAAGGACAAGAACTGATGCTGCACTGCCACTGCAGAATTGAGACCTGGCTCTCTGGAGGCTACAGAGATGGAGTACATGTTGCCCTCCACCATAATGTCATAACTATCCTCGTATACCACAGTAGACTTCACACAGTGGTTCACTGCAGACATATCTCAATTTTAAAGTTTGATGAAGTTCTTTGGTGGGGCAACACTTACCTCAAGCATTGGGGTGGTGACTAGTTTTAAGGCAGTGGCATGAGGCAGTATGGTGGGGGTGAATGTGTTGGTGGGATGGGATGTTTTGGGATAATTGAATGTGTAGATTAACATTGCAGAGAAGAGTACAGGGTGGGTAGTCCATGAGACCATGCCATGTTAGAGATAATATGAACAATGGGATCTCATAGGCTTAAGTTCATAATTTCATGAAATGTCAATGACCTGGTAGTCAATTGAAAAAATGGAATTGTAAACAAATTCCTCAGGAGGCACAACCCTGGTGTGACCCTTGTTCATAAGATCCACCTAGTGTGCACTAAATGTGACTTCCTTGGTAGAGGGGGTTATAAGGTCTTGGTATACATAGGGATCACATTATTTGCGGGTGGAATCGTGGTTTGGAGATCCCTTCCATTGGGAATGACTTGAGAATGGGTCAATCTGGGTGGATAGCTAGTAACACAACAACTAGAGGAAAGTGGAATGATTGCCTTGACATCTGTGCATCTCCTCCCTAGCTTAAAGTCATTGGGACAGGACAATCTGGGCCATTTGATATCCCAGGTCCTAATGAGCTAGTGATTTTACAGGGGACCCCAAGTTTATAATGGATTACGGCATGGTTAAAATCACTGCTACAAAGCTGCCGAAGAGAGATGACACCCAATTACACTACTATAAGGTGGCTCTAGGCCTTGCTAGCCTTTGGGGAGATTTGCTCTCCAGGACACATCATTACTCCTATGTCAACGGGGTACTATGCTCACTTTTTAGATTGGACTACTTCCTAACATCACAATCACATGAGTGGGTATTTGGAGACACTATTTATCTTGTGAAATATCTGACTTCTCCTCACTTACTACTGTCCTCTACACACAGTCATGGGGCCGAAGCCCTGAGTGGAATTTTGATCCATGGTATCTTCAAGACTGGGAGGTGAAAAAGTGAATAACACAGGCCATTGAGCTTTACTTCATGGTAAACTAGAGTTCTGTGGGAACAGAGGGAATACTATGTAAGGTGTATCAATGGTAATCCAAGGCCAACTAATGGCCCTTGCCGCTAGTCAGCTCAAGGACAGAATGCAGAAATTGCTTGAGTTAGAGGAGCAGCTATCCCTTAAAAAGGCAGATGAAATTCAGAACTGGGTTGGACATGGAGCACACAATAGAGCTCCTCAGAGGAGTATAGACATACCTTGTAAAACAAGGCAAGGGCAATGTATTAGGCTAAACACCACAAGCTCTATGAAGTCAGCAATAAAATGAGCAAATTGCTGGCCCCATTGGCCCACAGAGAGGAGAGTCAGAAATGGATAAGGGAAGTTAAGGATGAACATAGGGTCTCAATAGCCACAACTGGGGACATAACGCAGTGCTTCATGGTGTACTTCAAACATTTGTATAAATCCAGGGTGACCTGGAATGGTTGGTTGAGAACCTCCCCACAGTGGGCCTATCCCAAGAGGACACTGCACATGTAGATAGGACACTGGAAGTGGGGAAGATCGGTGAGGCTAATAGACACATGGAAGGTGGGAGGACGCCAGAGTCTAACAGCCTTCACATTGAAATTTTTAAGTGTCTAGTGGGGTAAGTTGGAACTCAATTCACATGACTGTTCTGCCAGGTGAAGCAGAAGGACCTGCTCTCCCATGAAGCTAATATTGACCTTTTTCACAAACAAGGCAAGCACCCGGAGACCCGGAGACCGATATTCCTACTCAATACTGCAGTAAAAATACTGGCCAAAGTCCTTGCCAATTGCCACTCAGATCTACCCACCACAATCTCCACCACCTTCATGGAGTCATTACTCAGGCCCACCGAGAGGTAAGTGCACTAATGGACCTAGATGCTGAAAAGGCATTTGACTCAATAGAATGGCCTTGTTTATTGGTGGTTCTCAATGAAATTGGATTTGGACCTGAATTTAGAGACTATGGGCCGGACCTACAAGAAAGTGATGCATTAGTCCTGATGTACCACTTTTCTTGAGCTGCCCTTAGTCCCCTAACATCACCATGGTAGTGCAGTATTTACAATACAGCACACCATGGTGCACATTAGCACAATAGCATCAGAATTTTTGACAATATTGTGATGCTTTGCTGGATTAGCGCCATTAATTATGGCTCTAGTCGAGCAAAGCATTAGTGAGGCCCATAGGTTATTATGGGCTCGTCACTTTAACACTTGCAATGTGAGGGCGATTTCACTGCACCATTTTTTGCTGCCTCCCTGAGGGCAATACCTTTATTGCATACATTATCCCCGGCGCAGGCATAATGTGGTGCAAGGGGGTAACATTGCACCACTTTTTACATATGACATATCAGAAATGCCTACCTAACTCCACATTAACATAAAACAAAATGACACCTAATGTGGGGCAAGGAGGCACAAGGGCCTTGTAAATCTGGCCCTATGTCCGCCTTCTTTGCACTGTATCAGTGGCCAGGGTGGGGCTTAACTGTGTCCTCTTTGGCACATTCCATCTGTGAAGGAGAACAAGACATGGTTGCCATCAGTTGCCTCTGCTGTTCACATTGAGTATGTAACCCCTGGCGAGATGAGTTCAGTGTGATGCCCTGATGTGCAGGCTTCATTGTGAAACTGGCTGGGAAGATATTATATCATTGTATGCTGACAATGTGCTGTTATACCTGTCTCTCTTTTCCACCTCTTGGGAATGGTAAAGATCTTTGGAGGGTACTTGAAGTTATTGATAAACTGGCACAAGTCTGTAGTTTTCCCACTTACACCATGGAAACCCCCAGATGAATGGGAAGACATGTTGCAGTAGGCTACTAAGGGCTTATGATACTTGGGAGTGTATATCATGAGGGATCTGAATCATTATATCCATAAAAACCTGGGATAGATACTGGCTACCAAGAAAGCCAGTGTGGAACATTGGCAGAAACTTCCGCTATCACTCTTGGAGTGAGCAGCCCTGTTGTAAATTATTATGTTGCCTTTATTTGGGTATGTGTTACAGAATATACATGGCAAGTACCGGGCATCTTCTTTTGTGGGTTTGACAGGGTCACCCGCGGGCTGCGTTGAGAGGGAGGCTTCCCCAGAATTTCCCTACATACGCTACTGAGGGGTCCATATGAAGGGAGTATAGGTCACCCAGGCCTTAACCATACTACTGGGTGTTCTAACTGCACATAATTAATAAGTGGCCATTTGCAGACCAACAGAAACCCTCTGAATGGCAGACAGATGCTCCATGTTGAGTAGTGGGAAGCTTAGGAACTTATATGGGTGGAAGAGTTTAGTCAGCTGCCTCTGACGGCCACAGTCATTAATATTTGTCGGTGGGCCTGTAAATCGCTGGGGTGGTGGGACAAACTCTTCCTAGAGACGCCTCTTTAGGACTCAGCCATACTGAGAGACCTGACAAAGCTGCAGGGTTTCTGTAAATGGGATCTGCTTGGCATAGCTAAGATAAGGGATGTCTGGGACCCACAGACCCTACTGCTCTTTACAGTCCTCCATGTACAATACAACAAGTCTGACACTCAGCACCTTCTCTACACCAACTGAAACATGCGATGTCCACCTATAGGACTTACAATGACTGCATGGAGGATAAGTCTCCACTGGAAAACAGAGTCCATGATGACCTGTTGTGTAAACATGCTATCGCCCAGATCTGTAGGACATTACTAATTAACACATAGGCAGCTTTGAGAACTCTCATGGAGAGGTGGGAAAATCATAGGGGGATCTTTGACGATGAGGACTGATCCTAGGATTGTAGATGTCCATGTTAGGCTGCAATCCATTCTCCCACCCATCTAGTGCAACCTAAAATCTTCCACAGAGTTTATTTTACTAGAACATGACTATATAAAATTGGTCGGATCACCGTAGATAGATGACTGAACGGCTGTTCCCAGAAAGCATCCCTGATCCATATGTTTTTGGAATGCACCAGGATGTAACCATTTTGAGAGGCAGCAGAAAGGTATCTGTCTGGAGCACTAGACATTGTGATAAACATCACACCACAGGTGTCAGTTTTGGAAATATGGTGCAAACAAACGTGTCCCAAATACCATCTTGTATTCTGTAATAGTGCGTTGATGGTGGTAAGGCAGGATGTGGTCAGGGTGTGGGGCTCTGTCCTGTAAGGACAGGTGGACCTCAAACCTTGATTGGTGTATGCAGACCAAACAATCGGTTTACAAAGCAAGAGAATATCTCAGAAAATCTGAACAACATTTAGGACCAACGCCAAGACCACAGGGCATCAACCTAAGACCTGCTGGGAATTAAGAAGCCACTACTAGAGTAAAAGGGGTGATAAAAAGCAAGTACAAGCTACAACCGAGGGTTATCGACAGGCCTCATACAGGCACTCATATGAGTAGGTCTGGACGCACATGTTCCTGTTGCAAAATGGGGAAATTAACCTGCCCTGTCAACTTCACACTGTTACTAAATCTTTCAACTGAAGGTGTACTAAGTTGTGGGATTACTGGTTTTTCAGGTTTACGCAATGTTTGTATGGTGATGATAACACCACAATAATACGATTAAAAAAAAAAAACTTTTGACTTGCCAGTGACACATCTACAAATCAGCTGTGCTCAACCCCTATGCTGAATATTGTGAGGCCTATATGTGTAAGAGACCTAAAACAAGCAAATGTTGCAAAGTGCCCATGAGTAGCCTGAAACCATAGCTCTGGTCAACAGTCAGTCAAGAATTTCTTTTTGAAGATGGACTTAGAACTATTTCAGGAGTTCACTGTCATTTCACAGTAGGAATTGGAAAAAGGCTGATCATTTATTATAGCTCTGCAAAAAATGGTTCTAAAGTGCTTTCCATTGAAGCTGCATTTTAATAGTCAAATCACTCATTCCTCTCTGGCAGTAACCTATAAACATTGTGAAAAATCTAAAGACATATTTTTGTGATTGTATCAGGTTTGACCAGTATTTTAAAAATGCACAATTTCTTGCATTGGCTCCAAGGATAGCTCTGCCTCACTATTTGAAGTATAAACCCTGCCTCCATTTGTTTACATGTTAGCCATTCCAGCCTGAAGTGGTGGGGCCCGGGAAACATCTGTAAAACAAACAATTCCATTTTTTACCCATATATTTTATCAAGTGTTTTGAATTTATTTTACCAATGGAGACTGATCTTTCATAAATGTTATGCGAGTTATTATAAATATGTTAACTTAAAAGAAAAGAGAACAACTGGCTTTGTTTTAGCATTTCCCTTATTACTGCCTATTATTTCAAAGCTATCAACAGTCTCCATGGCATGAGGTCAGTCCTAGTTTTTTAGCCAATAGCACTAACGGCCAGATTTACAAGGCCCTAGCGCCACCAGAACGTCACTTTTTGCAACGCTCCAGAGGCCCTAACCTCTTCTCCATATTTACAAGGAGTTGTAACACCACTTTTGTGACTTTACGTCTCCTTGTAAGTTTTCTGCATCAGATGGGTGTGCAATGGGTGTTGCAGTGGGCGTTCCACTGCAACACCCACTGCTTTTGATGCTGGCCAAGATTTACAAGAATTAATAAATCTGAGGCAGCTGCAAAATCTAACACCACCCCAGGGGTGGAGCTAGCATGGCACAACAAGGAGGAATACTTTTATTCCGCCTCGCTTTTTGCTTTTCCTGTGTGTGCTGCATTCTGCAGCACACATAGAAGAAGGAAAATGCCATGGATGATTTTTTATGTGCAGGAAGAGGCACCTGCCTGCATGTAAACAATCCTACCCCTCAATGCAGACACCCTTGCATTATGGTGCAAGGATGCCTGCGTTGGCACAAACTGCTTAAGTTAGCACTGGCACAGGGGGAAATGCAAGGGTGCACTGTATTTTTGTAAATACAGCACATCCCTGCATTTCATAACTAGTGCAGTGTGGAGCTGCTAATTTTGGCGCAACACTGCAGTGCACCAGTTTCTTATAAATCTATCCCTAAGAATGCTCTAAGTGGTGTGCCCATAGAAAATAAATAAAATTCTCATGTGACCTGCTGACAGTTTGATTATAAATGGAAAAGTCAGTGGAGTTGACAGTGCTGATTTTTGTCACCCAACAATCTTTTCATTTACTTAATTCAAACACATAAGAGATGTCACACCAGCATCACAATTTCTATATGAGTGTGCTACTAAACTATCCATATGAGCAGAACAAAGTAGAGGTCCGAGTACGGATGGATCCAGGATATCTTCCAAAAGCCACCTTTTTTGTGGTCACTCAAACTGATCCTGTGGGTAGCTTCCCTGCCCCTGTGTACAGATTATCTGTCACTACGTCATAGGTCTGCGTCAAAGTGGCTGTGGCTTATGGTGCTGGTGAAACGGATGATGCATATTGGTTATACAGACCTACATGCAAACATCAGTTTTAGATGTCATGGACCCCTTAGACCAGTGTTCCCCAACCCCCGGGCCGCAGACCGGTGCCGGTCCGTGGATCAATCGGCACCGGGCCGCCCCACTGTGGCGGACGGTAAATGTTTGATAATTTTTCCGTGGCCCGCTTGTCACACAATGGGACAAGTGGGCCACGGAAAAATTATCAAACATTTACCGGTCCGCGGCGATAAAAAGGTTGGACAACACTGCCTTAGACCATATGTATTTGGGTCACAGAAGCACCTCTTTGTTATCGGAGTGCATCTTAGGGTGAGCTCCAGTGTCAATATGCATGAGAATCTCTAGGTGGACTCCACTTTAAGACCTTTCCAGTACCTCGGATAAAAGTACAACATCTTTGAACAGGACCTGGTAAATTAGTGACCATAAGAGGATGATTAATGAAAAAAATAATTTCCTGAACTGGGCAATATATCTCAATATATCTCGAAAAAAACTCAAAATATCTGTTATATATTTGGAAGAGAATGTTTTGCTCACTGAATGCTTTTGTAGAACACAGTCATTAAATCTTTAAAAAATATCAGTTGTAACAATGGAGTGACATAAAAAAAATACCATAGACTGGCGCGTGTTCTTCATGGTCTGGGCACTACAGTCAACAATTGTATAATCTCAGAATTTTAAGAATATCAGACCTACAATATTCTGAAATGAGCATGTGAGAGAAACCCAGGAGCTACACACAGACCTTCACAGTCACAGAAAAATGGCTGTACGAAAAAGAAGACACGCAAAGAGTGTACTGGGCTTTGTGTGCTCCGCTGAATCAGTGAGCTATCACTTGATGTAACTTAAAGGTTTGAATTCATTTGCTGCATAATCCACACAGAAGCATTGCTCAAGGAGAAGTGCATCATTCCTGTGTCCATTCAATAGGT
Source organism: Pleurodeles waltl (assembly GCF_031143425.1). Lineage (NCBI taxonomy): Eukaryota > Metazoa > Chordata > Amphibia > Caudata > Salamandridae > Pleurodeles > Pleurodeles waltl. Next base: position 834,497,637 of record NC_090440.1, read on the forward strand.
TCTGTTGGGGCGCTAGACTTCCCATGATGTTTGCGTACCACCTATCATGCATGTGATTGGTATGCATGGCACCCACAAGTTCAGAAGGTGCGCAATAATTTTATTGTGAGGATGCAAGATCCTGCAAGATGTGAAGCATTGAAGAAGGCATGTGCATGTGTTGAGTTTCATGAAATATGGTGGCTCGCATAACTTTTTTGTAACTTTATAAGGCACACATAAGCTTTCAGGGGTGTTGTAAAGGAGCACCGGGTTACTTTCTACTTGTGTAAGCCCAATGGTCCTGTGAGCTTCGTCACTGCACCCACAAGAAATCTACTAGATAGAGCACTAAAGATAGCAAGTGTGTACGACACAGTGTCAAAAGAGTGAGATGGCTCTGTTTTTGGATCCTTTGAAGAGATGGTGCTTAGTTTCCTAAAACATGCACAATAGTGAGAAGATTACTCCTAATATTCTTACATTTATCCTTTGTACTATTGTTAGCAACAGATTACATTTTGTACATTACATACTTTATAAAACGTGGGATTCTGCAATACCTGGATAAACACCAGTAGGAAAGTGCCCCTTCTGGCATGGTTACTCCCCCTTACCACTTTTGTGCCTGATATTGGTACTGACTTGATTCATATTGTGCTGAGATTCTGCTACTCAGGCCGCAACACCACTGTTCTTTCCCAAAAACTGTACCATTGCTCCCACAATAGGCACATCGCTGGCACACAGTTAAATCCCTTGTAAAAGGTACCCATCGTACCAGGGGCCCATTGGCCAGGGAAGGTCACTAAGGGCTGCAGCATGTATTATCCCACCCTGGGGGATCCCTCACCAAGCACATGCACACTGCCATTGCAGCTTGTGTGTGTTGGTGGGGAGAAAAAGACAAAGTCGACATGGCACCCCTCTCAAGGGTGCTATGCCCACAAACCACTACCTGTGGCATAGGTGAATCACCCCTCCAGCAGGATTTACAGCCCTGAGGCAGGGTAAACTATACCACAGGTGAGGGCATAGCTGCATGAGCAATATGCCCCTGCAGTGTTTAAGTCCATTCTTAGACATTTTGGGGGTGATTCTGACTTTGACGGGCGGCGGAGGCCGCCCGCCTAGTCCCGCAGTCAGAATACCGATGCGCGGTCAAAATACTGCCGCGGTAATTCTGAGTTTCCCGCTGGGCGGACGGGCAACTGCCAGAAGGCCGCCCGCCCGCCCAGCGGGAAACCCCCTTCCACGAGGATGCCGGTATGGTATGGGCACTGCAGGGGCCCCCAGGGGCCCCACGACACCCGTTACCGCCAGCCAGGTTCTGACGGTCAAAACCGCCAGAACCAGGCTGGCGGTAAGGGGGTCGGAATCCCTCAGCGCCGCCATGGAGGATTCCTCAGGCCAGGGGAAAACCGGCGGGAAACCGCCGGTTTCCCTTTTCTGACCGCGGCTTTACCACCGCGTCAGAATTGGCCTGGATGCACCGCCAGCCTGTTGGCGGTGCATCCGCGGTCCCCGGCCCTGGCGGTCCATGACCGCCAGGGTCGGAATGACCCCCTTTATGTGCAGTGTGGTCATATAAAGTACATGGGCTGGGAGTTTGGCATTACGAACTCCGCAGTTCCATTATGTCTCCATTGAAGTCTGGGAAGTTTGGTATTAAACTTCTCAGCACAATAAACCCACACTGATGGTAGTGTTGGTTGTATTATGAAAAATACCACCCATGGAGCATCTTAGAGATGCCCCCTGTTAGACTTTTCATGCTTGGCGTGGTCTCCCTCAACGTTTTGCCTCTGTTTTCCAGGCCTACTTCAAAGGAGAAATTGGGTATAAGAAGGGCACGCAAAACCACGGACTTTAGAACACTTCTGGAAACCAGGAGGAACCTCTGCCTGGAGAAAAGCTGAAGAGCTGATAAAGAAGAGCTGCCGTGCCTGTGACTGTGCTTTGTGGAGCTATCCTGCAGTTGCTGCTTCTGCCAGAGTAAGAGGGCAAAGACTGGACTTTTTGTGCCTTCCATTTTGTGAAGATCTCGAAGGGCTTGATTTAAAGCTTGCCTCCTGTTGCTTGAAGTCTTAGGGAAAGCAAAGACTTCTCTCCCAGCACCTGGAGTCTCTGGAGAGACACCGACTCTGCCCTGTGGTGCCCATCCAGTTCCTGGGAGCCTGAAAGGAGAAGCTGGCAGCCTAAGTGGAAGAAATCAACGCACAGAACGCCGTGCGGGGAAAAGATCGACGCAACTCCGATCTGCGGCTGAAAAATAGATGCACCGCCGGCATCGCGGCTGAAAATCAATGCTAGCCTGCAACACGACCAAAGAATCAATGCACAGAGCTGGAAAAAGATGCGCAGCCTCCCTGACAGAGGCTGGTGAGATCGCAACCCACGCTGTGTGATTTTTGGATCATCATGGGGCTGATGCAAACACCGCTGGGCGTGCATAAACAACGCAAGGCCTGCCCAGACCCGAGAGTGCTGACCGGATCGACGTTTCGCTCTCCTGCTTAGAGAAGAAATGAGGCACCCGACCTGACTGAGGAGAAATGACACAAGGTCTTGCTCGTGAGTGAAATTGATGCACTGCAAGCCCTTTTTGACGCACACTCGCCTGTGCTGGGTTATTTTTGACTCACCCAATGTACATTTTCACGCTAACAGTGTTAGTGTGTGTTTTAAACTACATAAAGACTCTTTTTGCTTTTAATTGATAATCTGACTTGTGTATTGTGGATTTTTGTTGTTTTGTCTTGTTTTGTTTAGATAAATATTCTCTATTTTTCTAAACTTGTGTTGTGTCATTTTGTAGTGTTTCCATTAAGTTACTGTGTGTGTTGGTACAAATACTTTACACCTAGCACTTTGAAGTTAAGCCTACTGCTCATGCCAAGCTACCAAGGTGGTGAGCAGGGGTTAGAAGAGGGTGATTCTCTTTTACCCTGACTAGAGTAAGGGGCCTGGTAACCTGACTGCCAACCAAAGACCCCATTTCTAACATCCCCTGTATTTCAGCCAAACCTCTAGTGCAGAACTGACCAGTCTGTGCCAGCCTGCCACTTCCAGATGAGTTTCTGACCACTTGGGGTGAGAGCTTTTATACTCTTTGTGGCCAGAAACAATGCCTACACTGGGTGGAGGTGCTTCAGACCTCCCGCTGCAGGAACTGTAACACCTGGTGGTGAGCCTCAAAGGCTCAGGCCTTTTGTTACAGTGCCCTAGGGCACTCCAGCTAGTGGAGATGCCCACCTCCTGGACAAAGACCCAAGTTTGGCCGGCAAATCCGATGGGAAAATTAGGAAAAACAAGAAGGAGTGACCACTGCAGCTAGAAACTCCCCTAAGGTATCCAGAGCTAAAGTGACTACCTCCTAGCAAACTCCTCCATATTGGTTTGGGGGACAGGGACCAATAGGGTTAGGTCTGTGTCCCCCTCTTCAAAGGAAGTGGACACCGGAAGGGTGTGGTCACTCTCGGGGACAGTAGACATTGTTTAATATTCTCTGCCCCTTGTAACACCCCTAAATGCAGGATTTAAGGGTTCCCCTGAACCTAGCTCATCAGATTTCTGGCAACCTCAAGAAGATGACAAGAATTGAAAAGAAGGACTGCTAGGCTGATCCTCAGCAGAGAAGACCGAAGACACCAACTGATTTGGCCCCAGCCCTACAGGTCTATCTCCAGCTTCTGAAACCCTTCTATAAAAAGGTGACACATCCTGCAGGACCAGCGACCTCTTAAAAGCCTCAAGAGAACTGCCTGCACACCAGAGGACCAAGATCTCCTGTGGACAGTGGCCCTGTCTAGAAAGAAACTCCAGCAAAGGACTTCAAAGATGCTGCGGATCCGCGAGTCCTGCCTACTCTGCAACCAAAACCCACGGCTCGCATCCAGGTGGCCCAACCTTGTTTCCACCCTGGGTTGACCCCTTCTGGCCAACACGACAATGCCTGCAGCCTAAATCCGGAGGACCCCCCTGACCTTGAGAGAACCAGAAGAAGATTCCCTACACCTAAAAGTACCCCTGCACCTGCAGCCCTCTGCCCTTGGGGAATCCAACCACCAGTCCAGCAACATTCAGCAGGTAGCTCTCCTCCATGTACATCATGTGGTTTTCTGTAACCGGCCCCCTGGACCTAGCCAGCAGCATCTTTGTGACCCCTGGGGGCCCCCTATTGAAACACATTGCGAGCCCAATGCCATGTTTGCACCCTGCACCCGGTTGCCCCTGCACCGCTGAAGGGGTGTGTTTGGTGCTGACCTGTGGCCCCACAGTGCTCACCTAAACTCCCAGGTCTGCCTCTGAAGACACGGGTACTTACCGGTAAGCAGGCCTCGATTCAGAGTGCCCCCAGGCTCCATAGGAGCCCATTTTTAATCTTGCATCATCTTTGACCTCAGCACCCTGCTGGCTCCTTGTTGCTGGTGGTGAGTGTTTGGGGTTAACTTTACCCCCAACCTGTAGACCTTCAATGACTGGAACTGTATGTCTTGCACTTACCTCAAAACTGTACTAACTTTTCTTCCCCCCTACAACTCTCTCTAAAAATTGCAGTGTCAACCTTTAAAACAGAAATTTGCTATTTTCTTGAAAGCCATTTAACTTGGCAAATGGAAACAAAGTGGTGTTGACACATATGTATGATACTTACTTGCAAATGTACTTACCTGCAAACTGAATCTTGTGGTTCTAGAAATAAAGCATTAAGGTATATTTTTGCTATTTAGGGCCATATGTACAAACACTTTTTCCCATAGACATAGAATAGGTAAAAACCTTTGCTACATCTGGCTCATAAAAACAATTGGCCTGGAGTTATTCATTGAGTTTGTGCTTCATTTATTGCCTGTGTGTGTACAACAAATGCTTTGCACTACCCTCTGAACAGCCTTACTGCTCGACCACAGTACCACAAAAGAGAGCATTAGTATTATGTACTTTAGCCCTTGTTAAGCCTCTGGGGAACCCCTGGACTCTGTGCACACTATGGGGGTCATTGTGACACCGGTGGACGTCTGACGGTGGTACCGCCAACAGGCTGGCGTTGTTCCGCTGGTGTATTATGTGCCACGGTCATACCGCCGGTCCCGCCAGGACACCGCCAGCTGCAGCTGGGTGGTCGTAATCTGCCAGGGCAGCACTGCTGGGGATTATGTGTCCCCAACCGCCAGCCTGTCCATGGCGGTAAACACCGCCATGGAAAGGCTGGCAGTAGGGGGGACTCGGGGTGCCCCTGAGGGCCCCTGCACTGCCCATGCACTTGGCATGGGCAGTGCAGGGGCCCCCAGGCACAGCCCCATCGCGCATTTCACGGGCAGTGAAATGTGCGATGAGTGCTGCTGCACCCGCTGCCCATCAACATTGCCGCTGGCTCTATTATGAGCCGGCTTCAATGTTGATGTGACTTTTCCGCTGGGCCAGCGGAAAAGTCATAATAGGGTGCCACGCATACCGCCAGCAGTGGCGGTATGTTGGCACCTGCAGCTTCGGCGGTCTTTTGACAAGACCGCCAAAGTCATAATGAGGGCCTATATCTAATTTTGATATAGTATAGACAGAACCAGCTTCCTATGTTAAATGATCAGCGGTGGGATCTATGACTTTGCATTTCCTGGACTACTCAGCCAATTCATGATCACACAATTAAATTCCCAAATTTCCTTAGTAACTGATTTTTGAATTTGGCAACTTTTTCTACATTTTAAAAGTCTTGCTAGGGACTTTGCTAAGTCCCCTTTAGTATATCTTTTTTAGATTTAAATGTTACTCTAATTAGGGATAAGTAGCTAGAGGTCGGTCTTTAGTTCCCAAAAAGTAATCTGCAACTTTGGTAAAATAATGAGCAGCTCAAAGGATATGGTTGTGGAGAGAGTTAAGGTCCCTCTGCAGACTAAAAAAAAGATTTAAACAGGTTTTAACCCTACCAAGGTCAACCAAGCTCCTGGAGCGCTTGGGAGAGTATTCAATGGAACACCATGCTGAGGATGAAGATCTCCCCCCAGATAGGGAAGATACTAGGGAGCAGGAGGATGAACTCCTCCTTTCTCATCTAACTAGAGAGATCAGGGCCCCAAGGCGTCTATCTCCAAGGATAGTACTCACAGGACCTGGAACTTCCAAAGGGGAGTCCAGTTCCTCTGGGGGCATTGAGGGCAACCTCAATGAAGAGGACGGCCTTTTAGCAAGGATGGCCAAAAGATTAGCTTTGGAGTGACAGCTCCAACCGACAGAAAGAGAGAGAGCAGAAATGGGCTTAGCACCCATTAATGGTGGCAGCAATTCAATTAGGGCCAGGGAGCATTCTGATTATGAAGAAGGTGATGACATCACCAAATGGTTCACAGGTTTTGAGAGGGCTTGTGCAACCAGAAAACTAAACAAATCTCATTGGAGAGCTATCCTTTGGGAACTGTTTTCTGGTAAGTGTATGGATAGGCTCCTGACACTCACTGGTGCAGCTGCTGAATCCTATGACCACATGAAGGATATCCTGACTGAGAGCTGAGGAGTATAGAATTAGGGTCTGGGGCTCACAAAACCTCGAGCCAGTCGTGGGTTGATTATTACACTGCTCAGTGAAAACACTAAATGGTTAGATAACGAGCGGCAATGCTCTCTACACTGGAACAATAGCCAAGCACCAGAAGAAACTACAGCGCATCCAGAATGCCTCAGCATGACTCATCCTCAACTTCCCTCGCCATGAACACATCTCAGCCCACCTCAGAGACCTCCACTGGCTCCCCGTCAACAAAAGGATAATCTTCAAACTCCTGATCCACGCTCACAAGGTTCTCCACAACGCCAGACCTGCCTCCCTCAACAAGTGTCTTAGCTTCCACATCCCGACACACCAGTTCCGCTCTGCCAACCTCGCCCTCGCGACCGTCCCCCTCATCCACCGTACCACAACTGGCGGCAGATCCTTCTCCCACCTTGCTGCCAAAACCTGGAACTCCCTCCCCGTCAACCTACGTCTGACACAGGACCTCCTGACCTTCAGGAAGTGCCTCAAGACCTGGCTCCTCGAGCAGTAGCACCCCCGTGCCTTGAGATCCCACCGGGGGAGTAGCGTGCTTAACAAATTGATTGATTGATAACTGGCAGTGGAGTGCATGACTATGATGGGTTTTATTATTTGCTTATAAAAGAACATCTTTTAAGTAACTGCTTCAGTGATAAGTTGCATCAATATCTGGTAGACCTAGGTCCTATTTCTCCCCAAGAATTGGAAAAGAAGGCAGACCATTGGGTCTAGATTAGGGTGACCAAGATTTACCCTGGGGGTGAACAAAAGAAAGGGGTTACAAAGTCTCCCCAGGGAAAGGGTGGTGAGACACCTAAGTATAAAAGAAAAGAGTCTTCTCTAGGGCCCCAAAAACATGGACATGAGGGTTGGCCCTGAACCTCTTCACAATCTTCACATGAGTACAAGGTTAAACATTTTGATCCCAAAAAGGTCTGGTGTTTCAACTGTAAACAGCATGGACACCAAACTGGAGACTTGGCCTGTCCCAAAAAGAATCCCCCTAGCATCGCTCCAGTTAGTACTGGTATAATAAGTCTCCAGGTGGGATCAACAGGGTGCCCAGAGCAAATCAGGGTTCTCACTGAAGCTAATTTAGTCTCTGAGGGTGAGGTAGATGTTACCACTCTAGCTGTCTGGCCCCCTAATATGCAATAATACAGACAGCATCCCTCAATTATGGGACAAAAGTAGAAGCCATGAGGGATACAGGTGCCAGTGTCACCATGGTGACAGAAAAACTGGTTTGCCCAGCACAGCATTTGGCTGGCAAACTTATTCAGTTAACAATGCTGACAATGTAACTAAGGTCCATCCAATGGCTATGTGACCTTAGAATGGGGAGGGGTTACTGGCCTGAGGCAGGTAGTGGTCTCTTCTGCAATCCCAGTGGAATGCTTGCTAAGGAATTAACTGGAGTCCTCAGCTTGGGCTGAGGCAGAGCTCAAGAACCATGCAGCCATGCTGGGAATCCCTGAACTGGTATGTGTAAAAACAAGAGCACAAAGTTGAGCACAGGGTGAAAAAGAAGTGTTAGAGTCTGGAATAATGGCTCAACCTTCCAAGAGAGAGGCCATGAAGACTGAGGGATCAGCTTCTGAGCAGCAAAAGAAACAAGACACCTCTTTGCAGGTCTTCAGACGTCTTATCCTCTGAGGAAACTGAGTCTGTAGAGCTGGATCCCTATCAGGTAGAGCTCTTGGGCCCAGGGGGACCCCTCAACGGAACAGCTGTGCCAGGGACAGAAGGCCTGCCCCAATCTTGAAGGCCTGGGGCAGCAAGCAGCTGCACAGGAGAAGGGAGATGTCAGTGGCCCATGGCATCACATCTCAGACAGACAAAAACAGAGAATAGGCTTGTCAGCCATTTCTACTTGCCCAATATGTCTCAGAAGGTGAAGGAGTTTTACAACTCCTGTGTCATCTGCCAAGCCAGTGGCATAGCAGGTGGTCAACCAAAAGCACCCCTTATTCCACTTTGTTTGGTTGAGGTTCCCTTTGAAAGGCTTGGCGTGGACATTGTGGGTCCACTTGAGCCACCCACAGCCTCAGGAAATCAATACATATTGATATTAGTGGATCATGTTACCAGATATCCTGAAACAATTCCCCTTAGGTCCATTACAGCTCATGCAGTAGCCAAGGCCCTGATTGGTATTTGTACCAGGGTAGGGTTTCTAAGGAAGTGGTTTCTGACAGAGGTACAAACTTCATGTCAGTTTACCTAAAACACATGAAATGTGGACTGAGTGTGGGGTGACATATATTCACCACACCATACCATCCACAAACCAATGGACTTGTTGAGAGATTCAACAAGAGATTGAAGGGCATGGCCATGGGGCTCCCTGAAAATTTCAAAAGGAGTCCTCCTGCAATGCTTGCTTTTCACCTACAGAGAGATGCCTCAGAAGGGAGTAGGGTTTTCCCCCTTTGAACATCTGTTTGGCCACCCTGTTAGGGGACCACTTGCTAGAAGGCCAGGGGAGACCTCTACATGATCCTAAACAAGATGCAGTGGACTATGTGCTTGGCCTCTACTCAAGGATGGCTGAGTACATGGAAAAGGCATCCAAAAACCTTGAGGCCAGCCAACAGCTCCAGAAGCAGTTGTATGAACAAATAGGTGCTGTTAGAAATGGGGTCTTGGCAGTCAGGTTACACCCCTGTCCAAGCAAGTACCCTCACTCTAGTCCGGGTAAGTCACACACAATCCAAATTATCCTGTGCCCACCCTCTGGTTACTTGACACTGAGCAGTCAGGTTTAACTTAGAAGGCAATGTGTGAAGTATTTGTGCAATAATTCATACAATGACACCATATAGCACCACATAAATACACCACACAGTGTTTAGAAAAATATATAATATTTCTCTGAGAAGATGCAGGTCAACACGTTTAAAGAGCAATAAGTATATGTTGAGATGTCACTATAAAAGTGATATAAAGTGTCTTAAGTCTTTTAAAAACAAATGAATGTCTCTTAAAAACAATAAAGGTCTCTTGCAAGCACAAAGTACCTGATTTGTGTTCAGAATCTCTGCAAGGGACTGCAGAGGAGGCGATGTGTGGAAAACGGGGAGGTGTGTGTCGGTTCCCCCCCTTCGCACACCGATTTGCGTAATTATTGTCATTATTTTCCATGCAGGGGAAGACTTTGCATCGATTTCCAGCGCGTGGACTTAGCTCTTCTTCGGGTTGTGCGGTTTTCTGGCACCCCGGGGACAGTGCGTAGAATCTAGCGGCTAGCAGAGTGAAGTCACAAGCACTGCGTTGATCCAGTGGGCGTTGCATGGAAATTTTTCCCGCATGGTAGGCTCTGAGTCGATTTCTTTCTGGAAGTCGGGCTGCGTCGTTCGGGGTCCACTGTGTGTCGATCCAGTAGGCCGAAGTTCCGATTGCTACGCTGGCGCTGCGTCGATCTTCTCCTTGTGAAGTCAGCCTGCTTCGTTCCAGTTCGGCATGCAGTGATTTTCTCACCGCGGGGCAGGCTGTGCGTTGTTTTTAGCAGGCTGTGCGTCAAATTTTCACCGCACAAGGAATCCAGTTGCAGGAGTGAAGTATTTTTGGTCCTGAGACTTCAGGGAACAGGAGGCAAGCTCTATCCAGGCCCTGGGAGAGCACTCCTCAGCACAGCCAGGGAGCAGCAAGGCAGCAGGGCAAAAGCAACACAGCCGTCCTTCTCAGAAAAGCAGTCCCAGTGAGTCCTTTAGGCAGCCAGGCAGTTCCTCTTGGCAGTTCTGGTTCAGGGATTCTTCACCAGCAGGTTTCTTGTCCAGAAGCGTCTGTGAGGTAGAGTGTCTACCCCAAGAAGTGTCTGAGTTGGTAGGGGCAGAAGCCCTGTTTAAATACCCAAATGTGTCTTTGAAGTGGGGGAGACTTCAAAGAGTGGCTTAGAAGTGTACAAGGTCCCCTTTCAGTTCAGTTTAATACTGTCTGCCAGGATCCAAGTAGGGGGTGTGGCAGTCCTTTGTGTGGGGACAGGCTACTGTCCTTTGACATGCAAGTGTCAGGCCCTCCACCCTCACAACCCAGGAAGACCCATTCAAAATCCAGATGTATGCAAGTGAGGCTGAGTATCCTATGTTTGGGGTGTGTTTGAGTGAATGCACAAGAGAGCTGTCAACTAAACCCAGCCGGACATGGATTGTAAGGCACAGAAGGATTTAATTGCAGAGAAATGATCACTTTCTAAAAGTGGCATTGCCAAAATAGTAATATTAAATCCAACTTCACCAGTCAGCAGGATCTTGTATCACCATTCTGGCCATACTAATTATGCCCTACCTATTCCTCTCAGATCAGCAGCTACCACTCAAACAATGTATGAGGGCAGCCCCAATGTTAGCCTCACAGAAGTGTAAAAACCAATTTAGGAGTTTGACACTACCAGGACATGTAAACTACACAGGTACATGTCCTGCCATTTTTCTACACAGCACCCTGCCTTATGGGTCACCTAGGGCATACCTTAGGGGTGACATATGTAGAAAAAGCAGAGTTTTCGGCTTGGCAAGTACTTTTAAATGCCAAGTCGAATTGACAGTGAAACTGCACATACAGGCCTTGAAATGGCAGGCCTGAGACAAAATTAAGGAGCTACTTAAGTGGGTGGCACAATCAGTGCTACAGGCCCACTAGTAGCATTTAATCTACAGGCCCTGGGCACATATAGTGCACTCTACCAGGGACTTATAAGTAAATTAAATAGTCCAATTGGGTATGATCCAATGTTACCATGTTTTAAGGAGAGAGCATTTGCACTTTAGCACTGATTAGCAGTGGGAAAGTGCGCAGGGTCCTAAGCCCAGCAAAAATGAGGTCAGAAAACGAGAAGGAAGAAGGCAAAAAGTCTGGGGATAACCCTGCAGAAAGGCCATTTCCAACAGGTGCAGTGGTAGAATTCAAACCAGGGCAGAAGGTATGAGTTCTAGAGCCAGTGGCTCCCAGAGCACCTTAGTACAGATGGAGTGGCCCTTGCCCCATTCTAGAAAAGAAGATTGAGGTCCCCTACTTGGTAGACATGACACTAGCAGGACACGCAAAAAGGTGATCCATGTAAATCGCCTAAAACTCTATTGTGACATGGCACATGTAACCATGCTGATGGTTATTGATGAGGAGCAGGAAGCAGAGAGTGAACCTTTCCCTGACCTTCTCTCTAATGACCCTAAAGATGGGTCAGTTGATGGAGTTGTCTACTCAGACACCCTCACTGCCCAACAGCAAGCTGAGTGCAGGCAAGCCCTTCAGCAGATTGCTGGGCTCTTGTCTTTGACTCCTGGACAGAACAACATCTGTACCCATGATGTGGGCACAGGAGACAGTTTACCTGTGAAAACCAAAATCTATAGACAGTCTGACCAAGTCAAAGTGAGCATTGCAGTGGAAGTCCACAAGACGCTGGATCTAGGGGTTATTGAAACCTTTTACAGTACCTGGGTAACCCAGTGGTCTTGGTCCCTAAACCTCATTCCAATGATGAGAAGAAAGAGATGAGGGTTTGAGTGGACTACAAAGGTCTCACCTCTGTCACTAAGACAGATGCTCACCCTATACCAAGAGCAGATGAATTAATAGACAAATAAGTTTAGCCAAATTCCTTAGTACCTTTGTCTTAACTGAAGGGTACTGCCAAATTAGAGTGGAACCTGGAGCAAAAGAAAATACAGCATTCTCTACACCTGATGGACACTATCAGTTTACTGTTATGCCCTTTGGTTTAAAGAATGCCCCTGACACCTTCCAAAGGATGGTGAATCAAATCCTTGCTGACTTGGAGTCCTTTAGTGCAGCATATCTAGATGATATTGCTATCTTCAGCTCCCTCTGGCAGGATCACCAGATCCACCTGGTGAAGGTTTTGCAGACCTTGCAATCAGCAGGCCTCACTATCAAGGCATCAAACTGCCAGATAGGGTAGGGCACTGTTGTATACTTTGGCCACCTTCTAGGTGGAGGCCAAGTGCAATCCTTACAGCCCAAGATCCAGACAATTCTGGCCTGGGAAGCTTCAAAAACACAGACTCAAGTCAGGGCATTCCTTGGCTTCCCAGGTTAGTATAGGAGGTTTGTGAAGGGGTATGGATCCATTGTGACCCCCACCCAAAATGCCCAGAAAAGTTAACTGGACTCATTACTGTGAAAAGGCCTATGACAATGTGAAGGAGGCAATGTGCTCAGCACCAGTACTCAAAGCTCCACATTACAGTTCACTGTGCAGACAGATGCCTCTGAACATGGGTTATAAGCAGTCCTGTCCCACACCAATAATGATGGCCTTGACCAGCCTGTTGCTTTTATTACCAGGAGGTTATTCCCCAGGGAGCAGAACTGGAGTGCCATTGAGGGAGAGGCTTTTGCTGTACTTTGGTCACTGAAAAAGCTGGGACCATACTTGTTTGGTGCTCACTTTATTGTTCAAACTGACCAAAGACCTCTCAGATGGCTGATGCAAATGAATGGTGAGAAACTTGAACTTTTCAGGTGGTCCATCTCCCTACAGGGGATGGACTTTTCAGTGGAACACAGATGTGGGACTGCCCATGCCAAGGCAGTTGGCCTTTCCAGATTCTTCCACTTAGACAATGAAGACTCTCTTTGGAAAGGTTAGTCTCATCCTCTTTCATTTGGGAGGGTTTGTGCAGGAAATTTCCCCTTTTGGCATGGCTACCCCCCACTTTTTTGCCTGATATTGGTGCTGGCTAGAATGAGACTGCGCTGAGATCCTGCTAACCAGGCCCCACACCAGTGTCCTTTCCCAAAAACTGTACCATTGCTCCCACAATTGGCACACCCCTGGCACACAGTTAACTCCCTTGTAAAAGGTACCCATAATACCAAGGGCCCTGTTGCCAGAGAATGTCCCCAAGGGTTGCACCATGTATTATGCCCTCCTGGGGGACACCTCACCAAGCACATGCACACTGCCATTGCAGCCGATGAGTGTTGTTGAGGAGAAAAAGACAAAGTCGACATGGCACCCCTCTCAAGGGTGCCATGCCCACAAACCACTGCCTGCGGCATAGGTAAGTCACCCTTCTAGCAGGCCTTATAGCCCTAAGGTGGGGTGCACTATACCACAGGTGAGGGCATAGCTGCATGTGCAATTAGCTCCTACAGTGTCTAAGTCCATTTTTAGACATTGTAAGCATAATTTGGCCATGTAAAGTACATGGGCTGAGAGTTTGTCATTACGAACTCAGCAGCTCCATGCTGGCCCTACTGAAGTCTGGGAAGTTTGGTATCAAACTTCTCAGAACAATAAACCCACATTGATGCCAGTGTTGGATTTATTGAAAAATGCATCTTAGAGATGGCCCCTGTATTTCAGTCAAACATTTAGTGCAGAACTGACCGGTCTGTGCCAGTCTGCCACTTCCAGATGAGCTTCTGACCACATGAAGTGAGAGCTTTTATGCTCTCTATGGCCATAAAAAAAGCCTGCACTGGGTGGAGGTGCTTCACACCTCCCCGCTGCAGGTACTGTAACACCTGGCAGTGAGCCTCAAAGGCTCAGGCCTCTTTTTACAGTGCCAGAGGGCACTCCAGCTAGTGGAGATGCCCCCCTGACAAAGCCCCACTTTTGGTGGCAAGTCAGTGGGAAAATTAGGAAAAACAAGGATAAAGGACCACTGCAGCTAGGACCACCACAGTGTCCAGAGCGGCAGACCCTCTCCTTGCAAAATCCTTCATCTTGGTCTGGCGGACAGGGACCAATAGGGTTAGGTCTGTGTCCCTCTCCTCAAAGAGAGTGGACACCGGAAGGGTGTAGTTACCCTCAGGGGCAGCAGCCATTGGCTACTGTCCTCTGACTCCTGTAACGCCCCTAAATCCAGGATTTAAGGGCTCCCCTGAACCGAGCTTGTCAGATTCCTGGCAACCTCAAGAAGATGACAAGAAGAAAGAAGAAGGACTGCTAAGCTGACCTCCAGCAGAGAAGACTGAAGACACCAACTGATTTGGCCCTAGCCATACTGGCCTGTGTCCAGCTTCTGAAGCCCTGCTGCAAAAAGGTGACACATCATGCAGGACCAGCAACATCTTAAAAGCCTCAAGAGGACTGCCTGCACACCAGAGGGCCAAGATCCTTTGTGGACAGCAGGCCTGTCCAGAAAGAAACTCCAGCAAAGGACTCCAGAACTACCCTGGATCCACAAGTCCTGACCACTCTGCACCCACGACCCATCTCCAAGTGGCCCACCGGTCCAGAGGACCCCTCCTGGTCAACACAATGATGCCTGCAGCCTTAATACGGAGGACCCTCCTGCCTGCGACAGAAGCAGACGAAGATTCCCAATGCCTAAAGGTACCCCCTTACCCACAGCTCCCTGGCCTTAGAGAATCTGACCACTGGTCCAGCAACATTCAGCAGACAGCTCTCCTCCTTGTCCAGTCTGTGGTTTTCTGGAACTGACAGCCTGAAACTACCCTTCAGCATATTTGTGACCTCTGGAGTACCCCTACTGAAAAGCATTGGGAGCCTGAAGCTGTGTTTTCACCCTCCACCCGGTCTCCCCTGCGCTGCTGAGGGTGTGTTTTTGGTGCTGACCTGTGCTTATCCCGGTGCTCACCTAACCCCCCAAGTCTGCCCTCCGAAGATGCTGGTACTTACCTGCAAGAAGGCCTGATTCTGAGTGCCACCAGTCTCCATAGGAGCCCATTTTAAAATCTTGCATCATCTTTGACCTCTGCACCCGGCCGGTCCTGTGTTGCTGGTGGTGGGTGTTTAGGGTTAACGTGAACCCCAACCTGTGGACATCCTAACCCCCGGGGACTGGAACTGAAAGTTTTGTATTTATCTCAAAACTGTACTAACTTTTCTTCCTCCCTTAGAACTGTCTCTGAAAATTGTAGTGTCAACTTTTAAAAAGAGATATTTGCTATTTTCTTGAAAACCATTTAACTTGCCAAATTGAAACAAAGTGGTGTTGATACATATACATGATGCTTACTTGCAAATGTACTTCTGTTCAAACTCAATCTTGTGGTTCTAGAAATAAAGTAACAAAGTATATTTGCTATATAAAAAAAATTGGCCTCGAGTTAGTCATTGAGAGTGTGCTTCATTTATTACCTGTGTGTGTACAACAAATGCTTTCCACTACACTCTGATAAGCCTAACTGCTCGACCACACTACCACAAAAGAGAGCATTAGTATTATCTACTTTACCTTTGTTAAGCCCTTGGGAACCCCTGGACACTGTGCACACTATGGCCCTCATCATAACTGTGACAGTGTGTGTGTAAGTATGTCTGGATGAATGTCTTTGTGAATGCACGTATGCCTGTGAATGAGTGAATGCGTGTACCGAAGGGGGTGAGGAGGTGTTTGAATTGGGGTGGAGGGGTGTTTAGTTAGAGGGGAGTGGAGGGTGTCAGGTGAGTGTTGGTGGCGTGGGGGAGCCACCTACCGGTGACAGGGAAGAAATTCCCTGTCACCGGTAGGGTCTACCGCCATGGTTTTGGCAGCGTTGCGAACACCACAGAAACCATGGTGGTAGACCGGCTCATAATGCCGCCGGACGTACTCTGTGGGCCTCCTGGTCAGAGATTGACATGGCAGTATGAGTGGAGAAGTGGCGGGTTGGTTGCAGCCAATCCACCACACTCACAATGTGGCTCTGTGGACCACCAGCTTGTTGGCGGTTATACCGCAACATTAACCCTGGTGACCAGAAGACCACCAGGGACATAATGAGGACCTAAATCTCATTTTTATATAAAATATACAAAGCCAGCTTCCTACAATGCTTTTCTCTAATTTCTTTATAATTTGTGACTTGTGACACACACAGTCACCAATTGTAAAGAAAAGGCATAAGCACTTTACTGTAATAAATCATTGCATTAGAGTTCTGATGTCACAATGCCTGTTGCTAGAGCCACCAGCTGAGGTGAAAGACAGGTGAGGTCATGCAGAAGCTGTTTAAAGCAACGAAAATGAAAAGAACATGTTTATTTTTTAAATCCTTACATAATTGCAGAAAAATGTGACTCTTTTTGCATGTTTCTTCATTTTCCAAAATACTGCAGCTATGTGAAAAATAAAACTGACTTGTATTGAACTGTTTACAACAAATATCTAACAATTGTATGATGTGTTTAATTTTGACCAAGAGGTTCTATTTTATTCTTCATGTTAAAAACATGCTCCCTCTTTCATATGAAAGAGCTACCTGTATCGGAGTCCTTCAGCCTCATTCCTCTATTTGGTTATGGAACTCCTCAGTGACTTGCAATATCCTTATAATATGTGTCTTTATCCTACTTTCCTACTTTCATGATATACTGTATGCCACCTAATACCTCACACATAACAACTGTCTAGAGCATGGTTTTCCGAGTCACAAGCAGATCTTTGGTGGGTTGGGAAAGTGGGAGCAATAAATAAAGATACTTTTAAATTCAATGCTCAACTTGTCACATTTGTCAGAACTCAGTTGGCTTGACCATTTATTGTGAGCTTGTGGTCCAAATTATTCCAAGGTCTCTGAATTTTGTGACACTGGCATGGATGGAACTAACTGGCTGTAGGCAACGTTTACTTTCCCAAAGTCACAGATTATTGCAAGTGATAGTTTCTGATATTTATGGATTGAGCTTTAAAAAGTGTGAATCTATTCAAGCATGAATGGTCTTCAGAAACAAAGGGAAGATCAAACAGGTCCAGATTAACGTGGTTGTGCAAATTATGTATCTTTAAATGCATAGTCTGCTGGTTAGATAACTACAGACCCTAGAAAATATAAAAGGAGATTTTTACTTTATGAAGCAAACCTTCTCCATGTGTAGAATCTTTCTACTTGGATAGCCCAATGTATTTCCTACCTACCTGTGGTAGAATAGTATTCACAATCCAACAAATGCTCTATCAGACAAATGCCAAGACAGAAATATAGGCCCAGATGTAAGAGGACCAAGCGCCTCCATGCACCACATTAGTGTAATTCTTTTAATAAGTCTGATATATCAAATATTAAATTTGACGGTCCGATTCTCCTGTCCTTATGAATGCCCAGTTCTTGGTTATGTGGTGGCTTACCAGAGGAGTATGGACCAGTTTGCCCCAAGTCATGAATCATGTTCCAAAAAGATAAATAGCCCACTCATGAAGATCCGTATTGTCAAAGTTCCATCAAATTGGAATCAATAATGAAGCTATTCAATCATTGCTTTCAATAAGGTCGGGCACACAACTAAAACGTCATACCACACATCATGGTATTTATCCCGTAACTTGGCTTGACTTTTAAATCGACTGATCGTATTTGCTCAAGAAAGGAAGGTCCACCATGAATATACTTTTGCCTTGAAAAAGCCCCATGTGAATTAACCAAAAAAGGGGGTGAAACACGTGTTGGCTGTTTTTCATCATATGTTCAAGATTTCTACATGGAATACTAAGACATCTAAGATTCATTACTACCAATAAATGAAACCTTCTTGAAAGCAATGATTGAATAGCTTCATTATTGATTCCAATTTGATGGAACTTTGACAATACCGATCTTCTATGTTTTTGGAACGTCATTTTTTTAATGGTAATGTGACCCAACGATGGCAAAATCCGAGCACCATGTTTACAAAGTGGCACAATGCATGCATTGCTCCACTTTGTAACCCCTTATGCCACATTATACCTGCGCCAGTCATAATTTATGCAAGGGGGAGCACCATTTTTTGCTGCTCAGAGAAGGGGGCACACTATTATTTATAATGGGCCCTTATGTACTGTTCAGGGTTAGTACCAACATTTTGGTGCTAACCCTGAATGGTACATCAATAGTGCCAAAAATATTGACGGTATTGCCCCCTACCATGCGCCATCGTCCACTGTATTTTAAATACAGCGCACACATGGTGGCAGTAGGGGGCGCTAAGGGATGCATCAAAAGACACTAGGTGCAGCGCCACTTTTATTAAATCTGCCCCATAGTATCTCCACACCACAACTGAGTAATCGGTGCAACATTATTAAGCTAACATCACATTTACTTCATGAAACATTTCTTATATTTGGACAAGATCCATTTTGTTGGCACTAGGTGCTCCTCTATGAGAATGATACTGTGTTATTTAATTTAACTACTATTGGCCTTCAGAGGGCACTACATAAGTTTGCTGACCATAGCTCTGAAAGTAAAACTATTAAAACAAAAAAATCTAAAATGGTATCTAAAAAACAGACATAAAGATGTTTTTAGTTGAAAATTGAATTTATGCAGATTAGAAAGGGTATCCCAACATACCTAATTAGGAGTATTATTTACCAGAAATTTGACTTTTAAGAAACATGCTCATAAGTAATAAGTAATGCAACAATGGATGGCATATAAATCAATGGAGTCTTGAATGAAATATATGATTCTAAAGTCGCTAGTTTACTACTGTATGGTCGTGAGGTATTGAAATGAAAGATATGTAATAGTGGAATAGAACTTAAATGTTTATCTAGAGAAAATTGGATGGATTACTATAAGGTACTGCAGGGCATGCATTGATGGTAGAAGTGAGTTCAGTTGGAATCAATTTTTAATTTTTTATGCACTGAACTGTTAAAACCACACATGAAAGTTTTCATTTCATACAGTTTATCGTGCAAGTAACTGACTCCCTTTAGTGCAATTTGGATTTTAATGTAATGAATTAACTGATGTTTTTTAAGTGAAGAGATAAAGAAATGTTGGCTTAGTACTCCTTGGTGAAAAATGTTAAAAACATCAAGTGAGGAGATCCCTTTTAATACATATATTATGAAATGTAAGCAGATCAGTATATTTAGCCACATTTTCTAATCAGAAGAATATGTGTCCACTGTGTGGATACTCTGTAATGTCATTGTCCCACATAATTTTACTTTGCTCATCAATGAAAGATCATCATAAAAGGCATTTTCAGTTAGACCATATTTGGGATATGGTGTCTTATACAACGAAGGCCTTCATTATGACCCTGGTGGACCGAAGGCTGCCGGGACCATGGTGGCGGTCTCACCGCCAACGGGCCAGTGGTGAAGACTGCAGCATTATGAGTGTGCCGGGTTGGCCTCTGCTCCAACCCTCCCATCCAGAACAGCACCCCCTACTTCCCTGCATACACGCACACACAAGCACACCCCACATACACCCCGCATACGCTCATTCACCAACACTTACATCGACATTCACGCACACGCATCCATACATGCATTCACTCATGCATCCATAAACATATATTCACTCACATGCATCCATACACACATTCACTCACACACATCCATATACGCATTCACTCATATGTATCCATACATGCATTCACACAAACATTCCAACACGCACTCACTGCAACAATCATACATGCATTCACACATGCATTCAAACACCCTTATACACATACATACAAACACACTTTCAAAAACCCATACACACATGCATTCTAACACCCATTCACACACACATACATTCTGTCAAAGTATCTTGATTCGATTTCCTCAGGACCAGAAGATAAATTCTCAGTCCCAACCCAGAATCTCTGTTTTCGGCACCCTGGAGGGGGAAAGGGGAATGGAATTTAGAGAGATTGCCTGAGAGGTGGTGTTTCTTCAAATACTCAGTCTGCCATTCACTTCTTATTTTACTTGGATAACAGCACCTGCAAAATTACAATTACAATGACTAGGGACACATTATTGTAACTACATCATCCATTTACAATTACTAATGATTGATTTCAATAACAATTGTATCGCACTCTCTTACCCTGAGTTCCCTGAGGATGTTGCCTCTCTCTTTCTCTATTACTGTTGGATGTTGAATTAATAGGAATTAATAGTAAATGATTTTCTTAGAAGTTGTTCTCCGTTCTTTTTTTTAAGTGAAAATTAGCTTACTTCTCAACCTTTGTGCTGATATATAATTTGAGTTTGTTTGACTGCACGTTCTTAAATAATTTTGAATAGTTGCTATATATATTTATATAGATAAAAGTCAAGTATGGTAGTATAATGCATGAAAATTAAATATTATCTGTAGTTAACTCGAATAGTCTGTGAAATGCATGCAAGCCAAGTTTGCCTCAAAAAATGTTTACCTCACAACAAGCGCTCTCTCAAAACATCTGGGTTCTTGTCAGGTCACAGCTGAAGTGCGAAGCTCTGTAGCGGCGCACGTGTATCATAGCAACGAAACTGAGTGCAACACTAGAACGACAACTTAACGTTTGAACTTCTCGTCAGCCATCTTGGATTTCTTTCTTCTGCATTTTCTTTGCAACGTGTGTAGCACGACTTGATTAACTGTCTTCCGAGAAGGACATCGCTGTTTTCACTGTGAATACTTCATTACCAGTACTCCTATAGCTTTTCCTATATGTTTCGCTGTTATTACATGGCAAGTTTGAGGGTTCTTGACACACTCTTACATTCACACATGCAGACAACACCCACTCACACACGCACACAAAACACCTTCCATCCCTCTCCCCTGTCAGACAAATGACTTACCATGTCTGGTTAGGAGGTCGTCTGGCAGGGAATGGGAACAGGAGCTTCCACCACAGGCAGCACCCCACCATCAGGGCACCGTCAGGCGATATATCAGGTCGTAATATGGCTGGCAGAGTCCTTTTGACAGGGCGGGCCGGTGGTGGAATCGGACCTAAACCTCCTACCACCAGCATGAATACTGAAGGATTTCTGCCCAAATTGTGGCAGAAATCCTTCAGTACTCGTAATATGGTGGTCGGAAGACTGCAAGCATTGGCAGTCTTCTGGCGCCCGCGGCTTCGGCAGTCTTGTGAAAAGACCGCTGAAGTCATAATGACAGCATAAATGTATTGGTATTCCTCTATGTTATAAATTGGGAACATTTTCTAATGTCTAGAGGATTAAAATGAAGTAAGTAGTACCAAATAAGTAATGTAATTATGCATACTTAAAGGTGTAAGTCATGTATTTCTAATTTTATAAATATTATTGGTTGCATGGCCTTAAGTGGCATAAAAAAAACAAATGTGAAAATACTCCTGCTCCAACTGTTATAACATCTTACTATGGACTCACTGAAGTGTGAACACAGGTAAGGCATACATAGGAGAGTCCCTCAACTGCAGAACTAAGCATGATGTCAGGTATCTGTTCAAATTATCTACAGAGTCTCATTCTAGGTGTCATTGGGTGTAAGTGCTAGTTTTCACTTTATCTGTACATGTCTAGAAACACAATTACATTGACATGCTTTGTGCTGATCACAGATGCCATTTTGAATATGTGAAAATATAGACAGTGCAAAATTATAAGGGAAGCTTTAAGAGATTTATAAAGACAAATTCAAGAATGATAGTTACTCATTGTAATGAAATAAAATCATTATTTCTACTATGTGCTTTTGTTTTTTGTGATCCAGGGTGTGCTCTCTTTATTTATTTGTGAGACTTTGTTTTAGAAATATTAAACTCACTTCATAAAGGTAAAGGTGAAGCTACTATCATCAGGACAGTACTCGGGCAGTAACAGTTGTATGAAGTTGCCCTGCTATTCTTTGAAAACAGACACTAGTCTCCTCTTGCTGAAGCCAACACAGACTAGGTGTTGTTTATCTAGCTACTTTAGGCCCAACACTAAGAGCTGCTCTCATTTTCATATGCTGCATGGAATCATAAAAATGTAAAGAGGTGGTGATGATGGGGGTGGTATATCACAGCAGCATCATCTTTATCTGTGAGAATGGTCTAAGACGGCATTATTTTTGGATCTGAAGTGCAAAGACTGGTGTAACTACACACATGAGTGAGGCACTTTCTTGAGTTCAGTCTGGCTACATAACATTGCCCGGAAAAAGTTGCATTATTATGAAACTATTAGACCTTTAAATTATATGAAATGTAAATAGTTTATTTTGTTAAATCAGTTTAAACAACAGTACAAACCTTTTGTTTTTTTATAAAAGGTATATTTCAGTCATTTCTAAGCAGAGTTTTACATTAATAGATGGAAAATATGCATGGTGTATTAACAATAAAAAGTAAAATAAAAATGTCTTTGGGGCATTTCTGTGTAGTTTTGTGAAGAGTATGCATTCAAGGTGCCCTTCAGAGCCTGTGAATTGTACATGACAGTTTGCAACATCAGAGTTGCTCAAAATCACAGTTTTAAAATCAGCACATAAAAGTGTTTTTGACCACATGAGTCATCCCTAATGCCCAGTTGTTGAGTGTTACTTATAAATGACAAAAGTAAGTTATCATTAATTTGTAATCAACATCTTCATCAATATCTGCATTTACATATTTAGTTGCACAACAGGTAATTAATTGGGCCCTTATGTGATACTATGCTAATAATTGCTTTAGAAATGCAAGGATTATAGTTAAATGTAGACTCACTTATCAGCACTGAATCTCATTCACAAACTGCATTTTGTAGTAACTAAACTAGTACTAAAGTAGTAATACTTACTATGAAATGCAATTCCCAAATTGTCAATCTCCACATCCACCTCTCCTAACTTTTGTATGGGGAGATTTTCAGACATACAAGTTTCCTAATTAGTAGTAATGTAGGCGGGACAAGTTGGAGCTGCTGGAAATACTATTAAATTGGAGGGGGTGGAGGGGACACTGGGTCATGAAATACCGGATGAGGACTGGGACAAAATACGTGTGTACCATCAACAAATATCCTTGAACACTAGTTTAAAGTATATACAGTTTAGCTACCTCCACATGACGTCCTTCATCCCACATAGGCTTCAGGTGATCTATGTAGGGAAAGTCAGACTTTGCCCGAAGTGCCACACGCTGGATGCAGATTTCAAACACATGGTGTGGGATTTCCCCCTTGTTAAAAAATTTCTGAACCTTAGCTCTGCAGCAGCTTGAGGACAAGATTGTGAGGGAAGCTCCACAGACCATTGAAGTGTGCTTGCTGGGGAACTTCCCAAGACCCATGAAGCATAGGGTGGATAAGACGTTTATAGAGCTAGCTCTTGCCTTGGCTAAACATATGATAGCAATGGCCTGGAAGTCCACTACCGGGATTTTAGTAGAGGCATGGGAAAAATACATCTCTGCTTGGGCTGAGGCAGAAGGACGTATCATGCGCTAGGAGGACATGAGAGGCATCAGGTGCCAACCAATGGGCGAATTGTGGCTAGAAGTACTGGGCAGCTGGGAAGCCCCATCAGAATCAGGGGCTGGAGGAGAGCCAGACACCACAAGCGATGAGAGTGATGAGGAAGGTCATAGCATGGTAGACGCCTGAAAGGAATACCTGTCAAATCTGAAATATGAAAGGTGATAAGGAACAGCCAGCCAAGGCCTTTGATGTGTGCAAGCAATACCCTGTGCCATCATACATACAATATTTGAAGGAGGGAGAGACTAGACCATGAAATGCTAGATGAGGCACAGTTTTTTTAAAGAGATATTTACTTGAGATAATGCCACAGAGAAAAATGTTACAGAATGCTGCTGATTGTTTACCTCAGGGATGTATGAAGCGTAGTCAAGAAGAAATGTGATTGAGATTATACTGAAAATGGTAATATAGAGATCTTTTCAAACAATTGGAGGGGGTTAAAGGAAGCATAAGGAGGGAGTCAGGGAGAGGATAAGGAGGAGGAACATATGCCCACGCACAAAAGAGTAAGCCCAATGCTATTCACAAATAGTACACCTGAAGGAAAGAAAATATTTTTAATATGCATTAATAATTATTAAACATATAGAATCAAAAGTAATTGGATTGTATTTTAATAAAAAGTGACATTACATTAATTTTTACATTAGGAAAGGTTATTAAACTGTTTTTAAGTTAAATAGTAAATATGTTTCCGTTTTAGATTTTTGAACATTAAGTTAAATGTATTTACATTTTTAAATCATTTAAATTATTTCATTTAACTTGATTTTCTATGGGGTTTAATTCGAAGTTCCTACCTCCATTGATTTCTACGGGAGGGTTTTGCAGTACCAGTGGTTAGCCATGTGTGGTGCTGGACATACTACTGCTCCTTTTTGGCAGTAGAATCATACACTCACAAATTTGGTTCCACCCTCTGTTTTAGGGGGTAGAGGCATGTAAGTCTACAGTGAGTCTACACTATTGAGTAACTTTATACTTAGATTTTGTGGCTATCCCAAAGTAGTAGAGTTTTTCTAAATTGTGAGGGCCAATTGCATAAACTGTATTTGGGATTACATACATTATTACAATACAGTAGTACTACTTACTTACTAATAGGTGGTGATTACAACCAGAAGAGCAGCAATGAATATTGTACTCATTCATTTTAATCTAAAATAGCAGCCATGAATATCACTGAATGGATTATTTTTATAAACTACAGAGTTACCCTCAGGAAGGTGTGCTGGCACTATGCAAACTTAACAAGTACAAGATACAGAGTAACTGAAAGTAGCACAGATTTTTCTCCCATCTGGTAA
Source organism: Pleurodeles waltl (assembly GCF_031143425.1). NCBI lineage: Eukaryota > Metazoa > Chordata > Amphibia > Caudata > Salamandridae > Pleurodeles > Pleurodeles waltl. The sequence continues at coordinate 834,522,572 of NC_090440.1, forward strand.
AAAGCACATCACATAAGCAGCACAATTAAATTATGTCATGAATAAATACAGTGCTTAGGTAAGGCAGAAGTGTAAAGGTGGGTTGATGACGTGAAATGAAGCAGGAGAATTAGAAGGGGTGTTGATTTTGTTTTTGCCAAGGTCACTGTTCATGCAAAGTCCTGCCCTGACCAGCCCACTAGTCTACAGACTACAGGGGTTAAAGTAAGAGCAGCAAAATGGCTATTCGGGTCCTAGTAAACATTGAAATCCTGTTGGATGTCTGTAGTTGATGTTCTGCATAAGGTTTCAGCACAAGGCCACTCTGTTCCATCGCAATTCACCTTCTGCAAGTCCTTCGTATGTATTTTGTTTTTGGCACTCCATATCACCAACTAGCATTAGGAGTTGGTACTTTCTATAGATCACATTTTTGAGGACTGAATATCATAAATGGAAACATTTGCATTTGAAATGTTTGACCACCCATACCAAATTGCTGATCAAAAATATATAAATAAGATTTAAAATACGCTGAACCATTTTGAAGCATTTGAATTCATCAAACAATTGTTCAAATACAAATGAGAATAAACAGAAAACCTGCAACATTGTTCTGTCATTTGGCCCATACATTTATTCTTTAGACCACACATTTGCAAGGTAAACAAATACAATGATCTGTATGTATAGATGCAACATCTTTATGTCATACTCGGGGAATAGAAAATTTATTAAATTCAACAATGCAAGACACTGGAGCGCCTTATTGAGTCTGCATGTTTAAATGACAATTTAAGGACGTTTGGTAAGCGTATAATATTGGCAAGGGCTCAAAAGCATAGACGCAGCCATTTAAAATGTGAGGGCAACGCAAGGCATGGACACATCCAAGATCTGAAAACATGTAAGTTTTACTGACACAAAAGAATCCTTCACTAAACTTTCCATTCAGTTTCACAAACAAGACATCTCCTATGTAGACCTGCAGTTTATAAGTAGAGATCCAAGTTATTGTAAATAGAAATTGTTCTGAGGGGAAAATGGTTGTTGGTATCAAAACATAAACTTACAATGTACACTAATTTCTCATAAAGGTGGATCAGTCTTACACATATCTTGATTGAAGGGAATTACTTGTGAATACAATTTGGATCCTATACACTTACTGTCTTTAAGAAACTAGGTAGGAGTGGGTTCTATTGCAACCTGTGTCTTAAAATATTCAGTTCATGGAAACTTTTTCTGCTACACAGTAGCCAGTCTTCATGTATTTTTTCAGGTACCTTTAAAAGAATAATTGGTAACTGCACAAGGAATTGATGAAACGTTGTGATTGCTTATGCACTGAAGGCATTATGTTAGCACAGAATGTGAGTATTTTGTAGGAAAGTACAAGGAGCAGCGGTAAAAAACAAGTTCACCTGGTTTCTAAAACATCAATAAAAATACTAGTTAACACCCCAAAGACAAACGTTGGTACCTAATTAACGTCTCCATTCTTTTTTTGGCACATCATTTTCAATTGTTTGTGGGGTTCGGTATGTTTCAAAATCAGAGAAAGGTGAACATCTGTCTCTGTAACCAACCCTCAAGACATAGCAATCTATTCTATCTAGACTTCAGAGAAAATTAGAGACGTTCAGATTTCCAACCAATCAGACCTCTTGTGATGTATCCAATATTTAGTAATACTTAGGTGCATGGACATGTGAAGGGAATTATTCCAGAATGCACCCATGCAAGAAATGCATTTTTAGTTATGCCAAGGGAAACTAATATTTGCTCTCCTGAATGGTTGGAATTACTTGTTGAATTCAGAATCAACAGAAGCTGACCCTCCCAATCATGATTATTTCATTGTTTAAGCACAAGTTCGCAAATTAGTCAAACATCAATTCAATCCATATACAGAAAATTAAAACATATGAGTATAAAATCTATGAAAAACAAGAATTCTTCAAACAATACCACTGTATTAGTATAATGATGACTGTGGCACTGGAATGTTTGAAAATATGCATAAGCATGAAGCAACATATGCTGCGATTGATGCATTTGAGTACCTCAGAAATGATTATGCCTCTTCATATGTTGAATGTTTTGCCATATAGAGTAGGATCTACAAAAATTAAATGTTTAACCCAATAGGCAAAAACACCAAATATGTTTGATTCAGTCTGTTAAAGTAAAAACATTTTGGCAGTGTTAGTTTGTGGAAGGGTTTCTCATGAACGTTCTTCTTTGCGTGCGTTGCCTGTTACTGCTTCACATTAAAAAAATGTCCTGAAAAAAGAATAAAATGTTTTAAAACTTTTGGGTAATCTTAATGTCAGCACAATACTAAATAGTAACTCTGTGTACTTACAAGAAGCTGAAATAAAGGAATACGGCTGCCCTTAGAAAATATACCATACACATGAGTCAAGATGGAAACTTGTAGAGATGTTAGCTGATGTGCAAATTAAGCACTGCAAATTTAGGGTCAGATATATGGAGGCTTTTTGAATCGCAACAGCCAGATTTGCAGAATCAGGCTATTTGCTACCACAAAAATGCCTTTTTGTATGTACAAACAGCAAGCTGTGATTCAGTAAAACTTTACTGAGTCACAATTTGGGTTTGTGACCCAAAACTAAAGTGGTACTTGGAAGGGTCCTGTTTAATACTGAACTTGAATGGTATGCATTAAGTTTTTTGTGACCAAAATCTGAAATTTTGCAACCAGTGTTTTGTACATCGGGCCCCTAATGATTTCATTTGAAATTGCGGTGATGGGAGTAATCAGCATTCATATGTATTATTTGAAAACAAAGGATTAAAAGAAAAACTGTTGTTATTTTCCAATGAGTATTAGGCACGTATACCTGTAATTGTAAAACATGCAAAACTGTTTTGTAGGAATTACCAGAAATAATTTATCGGCCCTTATACCGCAATTCAATATATGTGTTTTATACACCTTTTCTCTTGTAAATTGCACTGATATCATAGAGGGCCACGTTTGGAAACACTCGAAACAGACTTGAGAGAAAGGAACTTTAGAGTTTCATTCCATGATTAGTTCTACAAATTTCAATTAAAGAACAAAATTGAATATGTAAAGTAGGGCTGCACTTTGATTACAGAATGGCTGAAGGAATCATGCTATCTGCCTAAACCAATCACTTGTAGAAACAGGCCATGTACTGCAGACAAAAACAAAAGGAGAACAAACTGTGAGTAAGCATATTTCATCATTTTTTAAATTGTTTTGTAAGGTGAACAGATACTTATGAGCCTATTTTCAAAACTGAGAGGGGCTTCAAATATATATTTTTAATTATCTGTTGATATGAATTAGAAGTTTGCAGCTGTGTTATTCTTTCAGAAATGTGTGTGCTTTAAGTTTAGTTGAGACATTAACTTCAAAGTGTCCAGTACCTTTTTGGATTACACTACAAAAAAACCTATCATATATTAAAGTTTTATTTTGTGAAGATGTGTCCTATACTTTCTTCAAACAAACAACAGTCAATGTTATGAGGGAATTCTCATTCCTAAACCAATAACCTAGCAACATTGACTTAACCATTTCTTGTTTATGTAATGCCAGAGGGAAGAGGTATCTTTCCCTTGAACCTCATTGGTTCAGACATGGTTCTATCCTGATTTCCTAAGGGCAAAACATATCTACACATCTGGCATAACTGTGTATTATACTATAACTTAAGAGCCTAATTCACTAAAAAATCAAACAGATAGGTTTAGAAATAATTTTACATTTTCTTTGTAATTTCATAAACAATGACAGGAGTATGCCAGGCAACTTTGCAGGATTCTAGCCAGAGTACTTGCAATAGCATTTGATATATTTTGCTCTTGGGCTACCTCTCAGAAATCTATATAAAGGTTTTTGAAGCACTAGATGGAATGGAACCAGCTCAGCAAATACACATTTTTCCTGATGGGGAAAACATTTATTGTGGTTCAAAAAACCCTTCTTGTACTCTTCCTCCAAATTTATGGGGTGATTGATTTCTCTTCCGATCCTGGAAGGGGAGATGCTCCAGGCCATGACTGGACACATTCCCTACCCTATACCCATTCCTCTTTATAACCTACTCCTCCTTCCTGTTTTCTAGTGTGCATGTAGATCCTGTTTGAATTATCTTATGTGGTTGAGATGTTGATAATCTTGCTTGGTTTGAACTGTTGATAAAATACTGTGAAACTAGGATACAGATATAGATTATTTCTATTATCTCAGGAGATTTTATGTATGCTTTGTGGACAAACATTTCTATTGCACACTTATTTATTGACACTTGAGCACCTTACACCTGCACTACATTGCTTTATTTTGTATTCTTGGAACACCTTTTGTACGGAAAATAAGTATATTTTTTAATTGCACATGTAACACTGATGAATATGATTAACCTGTTGGACTGTGTGTATGAATTTCAGATGCACACCTTTCAGTCTCTCTGATATTCTAAAGATGACATAAACAAGTTTGCATGACTATTACTTGTTATTCTGCTTATGATGTCATTTTCTATGGAATACATAACTAACCTGTTTATTATTACTAATGGTATAGACTAATGACACCATGGGCTCCATTTACAAAGGCAAATTTATGTGTGAAGGTCTCCATACAGGTAGATTTCTGCCTAACTCTAAGGAGAGATTTCCGCCTGGATGTTTTTACCACTTTCTGTGGAAATAGCCTCCTAGTGATGGGATTTACAAGTCTCCACCTCTGTAAATGAAGGGGTGGAGACTCTTATGGCTGAATTTATAACTGTAAAGTCTCTATTAGTAACTTAACAACCATATTTCGGCCTCTACTGTGGAAAACTCAAATATAGCCCTCAAAATATCTGTCACGAGCCGTCCGCAACAGAATGTGGATGAAACACGTTCCATTCACTATGGATCAGAAAATGTAATAAAATACTTACATTTGCATCACATCCTCATTGAAAGTGCTGCATTCTGTTGCTGTTAGCTTGTGAAGGATAATTTGAAGGATTTCTGGGTATCACTTTGTTGCTCATCCACGTTCAGTGTGCACCCAATGCGGTCTGGTGCCCTTAGGCAAAAGTCAACATTTTTTTATTGCATACATATAGCCCCCACTTAAGGTCTTCTGTCTTCCCTTGAATTGTGTTAATTTGCTTGCTGACACTGACTTTGAAACCTGCTATAGCATTCAGGGTGCAACAAACTCCACTCTAAAACAAAAGGAAACTAAGAGAGGATGAAACAGATCTTGTAGTTAACTTTGTTTTTGCTAATTACAGGAAACTACAAGGACTGCCTCCATGCAACCTTAGTGGAGCAGGGAAAGTGGCCATGTAGCAGGAAGTGACAGACTCTGTCAATGCATTGGGATGAAGATAATTATCAACAGGGACTTTTAAAAAGCGTCAGGACAAGAAGTGGAACATAATGAAGAAGCTCTCCAGGATTCATGTCGTCATGATCCTCCCTTAAGGTGTATCCTAATTCTGTCTCCTTCTCTCCCCTCAATGAAAGTATCCTCTCCACCATGGATGCTGCCCTGATATATGACCTGTGTATTCCTGGGAATCCCAATGTCAGGCAAGGTAAGAAACTAAACACCTTTACCTATCAACTACATTACTAATCCCTAGTTATGCCACACACTTCTCCCATCTCACTCAAACTCAGTTTTAAGTCCTGCTTTATAATCTACATTTATTATATTCTTATGGAACTCTAGCTTTCATGTATACCGTACTTGTAACAAGTACATTAGTAGCAACAATTGTAGCAGAAGCAATCAATACTGTGGCAGGGTGACAATTAGGCCCCACATTTAATCATATTCCTACCACCCACAATGTCACTATAACATTCTAATAAACTGCGAATCTCTTCCTGTATGATCACCACACTAACAACACTAACAACAATATTGTATTATTATAAATGTCAAAATAAAATGCTCCCAACTTATTTATGTTTTAATTTATAGGCCTCTATTGTTCTCATCTTTTACTTTGGTAGTCCTGTGTTTTCTGCCCATGTCCAAACTGCCACCACCTTCTCTTCTGCTCCAACCAGTGTGACAACATGTGGAATATGCACAGACAGCAAAGGGATAGGAACCCCTCATCAATATTTAGCTGGTGTCAGGAAAAGTAATATGTTTTATTCCATTACATAGCATATTTCCCATTTTCTGCATGAATTGAAATTTTTTAATGGGCAAACATTTGTCTAATCTTGTTATCTTTATGATACTAAATACAACCTTACCTTGAACTGCTTTATAGCTAGCTTTACGTTTGCATACATTGTTTTTCACTCATGTCCCCAGTTATACTACCCAACATGTAAGTACTCAAGAAAAGTTTATCAGTAAGATTTTGAGGAGATCCCAAAACTGAATTGCCCTAGATGTGGTAGGCCCTTGTGTGTGTACATAGGACTCGGGAATTAGAAACAATTGTATGGCAAACACTCACACACTAACCTAGGCATCCTGCTTCATCATACGGCTGCCACATTCATCAAAAGTGGTTAGAGTGATGAACTGCCTACCTGGTTTACAGGTAGTATGTTCCTGAAAAGAGGTGGGGATGCAGGATCCAGGGTGTGAGCTAATAATCTCAGGCTCTTCTTAGTTATATGTTTTAATTACAGGAAGGCCACAGTAAGGACAAAGGGGGATGAATAGGGGCATTAATCATCCAGTATGATATAGGTCCATGTGCTACAGTCATAAAGTGAACCCTAAATGGACTCCTCAGTTTTTATCAGGACCAGGATACCTAGCTCTATATAATGCCTCACTTAAACAGCAAACAGAGTTTCTCTCCCAGAGCTCTTCACCCCCTTGAATATTCTGACCCATTTCTCTGCCTGGTCACAGACCTGTAGGAGTATCACTTTTCCTAATTATTAGCCCCATCTGCCTTTACCTGCTTCATGTGACCATTAAAGGTGTTTTTGTTCTTGCTTTGGTTATTGGCGCTAAAACGCTTGACCTATTGACTCGGTTCCGGGAGTTGGTTAATTGATTTCCAGCCATGATTTCCACCTGTGCCTACAAGGGGTCACATCCATTAGGTGAACACATGTTTTCTCCCAGGTTTCTGTTGGAACTTTTCAGCTCCTCCATGTGAGCCACATGCCCCTTCTGGGAAATGCTTCCGATCAGGTATATAAACCCATCAAATCCCAGAGTCAGCACTTGGCCTCGTTCCAGTCCTGCGCAAGCATTTTCCCTGCACTCATCCTCTGAGTCACCTGGAACCTCCAGTGCTCTAATCTTCCAAGCCTCTGTCAAAGTCTCTTCTGCCTTCACATCGTGAGCTACAATTCAACTTCCTCTTGTAGCTTCTTGCTCCTCAGCTGTCAGCCTGTCTCCAGATTCCGGTAGAAGAACCTATTTCTAGGAAAAGTACTGATCCCCAGGTTAGTGAGCACTAATCCATAGTTCAGTTTTCAGCATTGTCTACAATCAAGATCTTTGGAGGAGATTCAACCTGTTCATGGAAAATGGAGTTAATGTGTGCCAATGATTTGAAAATTCTAGAGCTACTAACACAATATCCCGTGAGCGCTTCAAACTTTTTTTGACTCTGATCTAAAGGTGACAAAATCCTTGTATTCAGAACTCAAAAAGACTCTGAGCACAGTATTGTGATTCTCTAGCTTTTGTATTGAACTTTGGTATTTTGGACATTCTATGGAGTGCCAGTAAACTCCGGCTTTACCTTTTTGAATTTGTATCTGATACCAAGCATAGTTTTACAATGGAACTTGTAAGTGTTATTATTGTTAATAACTGTTTAAACACATTATGCTGAAGACTGTTATGAATCCATTCTTTTTGTTGTTTCTAGTGCACCACACCCACATCCACACACTAAGTTCCAGGGAGTACAGATCCTCCAGTGCAATGTTGCAAAGTAGAAGAGCAGATCCTGTGATGCAAGTCCATCTTTTATCTTGTTTTTTCCCAACCCCTTCTTCCCCTCGGAGGCAGTGAGTGAATTAAGGTTGTTACTACTTGTTTCATTTGATGCTCCAGGTGGGATCAGAGGTCTAGCATCATCTCAGCGGTTAGAACCAGGTTAGTGTGTGATATCATTTATTATTAGTCTATATTGTGGGGATATGTGCCACATGGAGGAACACATCATGGGGAATCTTATAGTCACACTCTGTAAGAGTGTAAGACAATATGGGTTTTATAATGAAGATTTTATATTATTGATTTAAAAGTACTTTGTTAAGTTAGTAGGCGCAAATCTACTTCATCAAAGGGTTTACTCTGTTCAGTACCTTTATTGCTGTTTGTGTCCTCCAGATATAGCAGATTGGAGGAGCAATTTATTCTTTAGGGAGGCTTGTGAAGCATTATGATCCCAATGCTTGTGATGCAGTGCTTGGATAATGCATCCACATGTTTCATCATAGTGCCGTCATCATAGGAATTATAGTACAATCCCTGGACTGCATGCCTATGCACAGCATGTGGCAGTACAAGGACAAATGGTGTCCACATGCAGGCTTGATATAACTTTGCTTCAGGCATAAATCTATACAGCACTAAGGCCCGTATTTATACTTTTTGACGCTAAACTGCGCTAACGCAGTTTAGCGTCAAAAAATTTTGCGCCGGCTAACGCCATTCTGAAGCACCATGCGGGCGCCGTATTTATTGAATGGCGTTAGCCGGCGCAAGCAGACCGGCGCTGCCTGGTGTGCGTGGAAAAAAACCACGTACACCAGGCAGCGCCGGCGTAGGGAAAAATGGCGCTAGGGCGTCTTAAAAATGGTGCAAGTCAGGTTGACGCAAAAAATCGCCTCCACCCGATTTGCGCCATTTTTAACGACGCCCAGACGCCATTTACATGACTCCTGTCTTAGTAAAGACAGGAGTCATGCCCCCTTGCCCAATGGCCATGCCCAGGGGACTTATGTCCCCTGGGCATGGTCATTGGGCATTGAGGCATGTAGGGGGGCACAAATCAGGCCCCCCTATGCCACAAAAAAATATAAAAAAAAAAAATATTTATACTTACCTGAACTTACCTGAATGTCCCTGGGGTGGGTCCCTCCATCCTTGGGTGTCCTCCTGGGGTGGGCAAGGGTGGCAGGGGGGGTCCCTGGGGGCATGGGAGGGCAGCTGTGGGCTCATTTTGAGCCCACAGGTCCCTTAACGCCTGCCCTGACCCAGGCGTTAAAAAGTGCCGCAAATGCGGGGTTTTCTGCCCCGCCAACTCCCGGGCGTGATTTTTGCCCGGGAGTATAAATACGACGCATTTGCGTCGCAGTCATTTTTTGGGACGGGAACGCCTACCTTGCATCTCATTAACGCAAGGAAGGCGTTCACGCAAAAAAATGACGCTCTTTACTCATACTTTGGCGCTAGACGCGTCTAGTGCCAAAGTATAAATATGGCGTTAGTTTTGCGCCGAATTTGCGTCGAAAAAAACGCCGCTAATTCGGCGCAAACGGAGTATAAATATGCCCCATAATATTTCTAATGCTTGTTGCACATTGAACTCCAATTCTGAGTTGATTATGCCCCCTGGAGAACAATGTGTTATCACAGGCCTGCTAACACAATCCCAGTGGGTATATGTACTGCATTTTGCATGTAAGGACTCAATAGTGCTGGGCATAAATGTGGCCCTGTTGTTTCATTCTTGTGGCATAATCACTTTGGCATTCATTTGAGTTTAATTGCGACAGGGCTATGTCCCCTCATTAAATGTCGAGTGTCACAAGGGAGGAGTGTGGTTATCTATTGTAAAGGGATGAATTGTGGTATATTAAAAAAACACTCACAAGTGTACCTAGAGTTGTTAGGAAGCGCTAACCTGCAGCCATTAAACATCTTCATTGAAACCATTCTCTGTTTGTTCTCAGGCAGTATATCCAACTTTTTTCTACGTTGAGTAGTATTTTTGACATATTAGTGTGCATGCTCTGCTTCACTTTCTTGAAGGCCATCCGGCTCAGGTCATCTTCAGTATGTTTTCTTTCCAGAAAGTGAATGGTCGTTTTTATCAAGCTTCTTTTGCACTTTATGTTGCTGCAGTGCTCACTTATGCAGATGTATATTTTTCGCAACATCCTTCTTATATATTTCAACTAACAGGAGAAATAATGATATAGATCATATTTTCACTATTACAGTTATTGCATGTTTTTATCTCCCAAGGTTTCACATTGCCAATTTTTAATATTCTGTGGTGACTGTAAATAGACAAACAGGGCATCTGTCACAAGAATAATGGCCAGTGACTGGTGGTAGACTAAAAATGTGTCAGTGTAGGTATTCTTTGTTTGACATATACAAAGATGTTCCATTTGAAGGAGAAAAGGAACAATTCCCAATGGTTGTGCGGGCTCTTAAGTATTCACCAATATTTTGAGATAATCTGTTTGCCGTAGTTCAAGACTGAAGATAATGCAGTCATGCAAGTTAATTTGTCAGAGGTTGGTTTTGGACGAGTTTTCCAAAAGTGCTTCCATATTGGTATTACACGCCATTTTATCTACTCATTTAATTGAGGGTTTCAGGTGTAGGTGAGCTGTCAGTTTAGTTATCATGACACATGACTGCTCATGGTATGTTTAGATATCTGAACATTTATGCTGATTCTGCAGGAACTATTATAGGCAGGACCTCCCTAAGCACACGTGGGTCGAAACTGACTAACTGAAGGAGGCCGTTTTTGTCTGTCAGGTTATGGCAAACCTTTGTTTCAAATTTACGATCTCTTATCTTGGCTTCTAAGTCTAGAAATGACAGGCGTACATGGTGTACAACCACCTAAGGAATTGATCTCTTTCATTTGCCAAGGTTATAAATTCTAATGCTAAGGCAGTGCCCCTTGCCAGGTGATGTGAACATCCTCAATATACTGGCCCTGGAGCCTTATATGGTGTAAATATGGGTTAGCATCTGAAAGTAATAGGTCACATTCAAATTGATGTAACACCCTATAAGACACTGGAGCCAATATATGGATGACATCCTTATTATCTGGCAAGAGAACCTGGCCTCAGCATTAGACTTTATCATCTGGTCCAATGAAAGGGATACCTTCTCACACTCCATTAGTTAAATTGGACTGTCATTTTTAGAATGAGAAATCAAGATCAGGAACAGTACTTCCAAAACAAAGATTTACCTTAAACTAACCGACAACAACAGTCCCTTTCGCTTGACGGTTAGCACCCATATGCTGCTATGGAAACGTATGTAAAACCTGCTTTTTTGGAAGTTCCTACAGATTCGACACAACTGCTCAGATATCCAAACACACATGGAAAAGTCTTCTACCCTGATTACTTAATTGGTGGCTCACCTATACCTGAAAAAAATAATTAAGAGCGCAAATAATAGGGCTTGGGAAAACAATAGAGAAAGTCATTCAAAAGAAATCTCTTGCCCCTTTTCATCCTCCAACATGTTAGTAATATTAGGAACATGTTGCTCCACACCAAACAAATAATACCTACACTGACTGCAATTAGCACACTTTGGTGCCTACCACTAGTCACTCACCATTATCTCTGTGATAGATGCTCTGTCTGTCCGTAAACAATCACCACAAAAGAGGTACTGTGAAAACCGGGAGATAAAGACACAAACAAACTGTAATAGCGCAAATGCAATCAGTATAATTATTTGCCCTATAATTTGAAGCATATAGGGATGACTGTATGAAAAATATGTATCTGCATTAGTGAGCATTGCAGCAATAAAAGGTGCAAAAGAAGCTTTAATGAAATTACCAATCTTTCTGGAAAGAAAACATACTGAAGATGCCCTTAAATTGGTTGTTTTTGTCTTAGATAAAGTAAAGCAGAGCACACACACTAATACATTACAAATACTACTTAACAAATAACAGAGAAGATGTGCAAACACATATCAATGGATTCAACAATGATTTAACAATGATATTCCATGGCTGAAGGTTAGCATCTCCTAACAAGTCTTGGTACACTTCTGAGTGTTGTTTACAAGTCCTAAAGGTCATCTCTAGAGTTACAAATAATGGAGTATCCCTGTCTTCCTCAGAATATGGGCAAATAGTGTAGTTAAAAACAAGAATGATTATGTTGGACCTGCTTAAACCCAAATAATGTAGGTCTGGAGAAATGCTCTCTGCAGAGATGTTCTTCAATATTAAGATAAAACAACAAACTTGCTGAGAATAGTTCACTATATGTAAACCATATAGTGCATTAAGCAACAAATGTAGGAATAATCATAAACACAAGTGCTCCACAAATTACAAAGCAAAAGTGCAGCAGCATAGTGTTCATGGAAGGTGAATAAGTGATAACTAAAATGTAAAATGTAGATGTTGGGTTAGAATTATTCAAAACCTTTAAAAAATCACAGTAACCCATGCATTTTATAAAGTGTCACTGTTTTCATGAAATGCAACATCCAAGCATTTGAACGTAAATAGCACTGATGTTTCAACCCATTAGATGATGATTTAAAGTAAACCAGTTCTTCATCAGGAAAGAACAATAGACACACTCTCCTTGGCATACTGGTAGAGGCCAGTGGATTGGTCAGAACTCAAAGAGGTATTACATATGGGTGTTTCTAGGGGCTACATAAATTGTAAAGAGAACAGGGTTAATAGCTCTGAATTTCGCAAAAGACTGTGGAACTATCTGGACCACAAACTCCACAACAGATTTTCACTCACACTGAAACAGAATGAAGAGCTACTAGCCATTATCCCTTATCCTTGTGACAGATGCTTTTTTTGTCTGTTTATAGTCACCACAAAAGAGGTTGATATTGGCACTGAGAAACCCAGGGAGATAAAGACACAAAAAAATGGTAATAGTGAAAATGTGATATATACGATTATTTGCCCCTTTAAGTTTATTTCATGAAAAATATTCATCCACATAAGTGAGCACCTCAGTAACATAAAATTCAAAAGAAGCGTTTAGTAGTGCCAAAAAGCTCAAAGCATCAATCAGAGGTATCTGGTCATGTTAAAGGGTCAAAGTCAAAAGTTAAGGCCCACAGCAATGGAGTGCCTGTCAGCTACATGGACCAGGTTCATCCAATGGAAATCTGACCTTCTGCAGCCTTATTTTTTCTGAAGTAACTATCTCATTGGCAGGCATGTTGCCAGCTGGCTCAGGACGAGGGCTTGATGATGACGGGATGCTGCTCAGTGTTGCTTCTGGTGAAATCCTCTACATTGGGGCTTAGAAACTCTTTGGGATGCAGAGCTGCTTTTTGCTGGGCAAACTGCCAAGTTGAATCTGACCGGTTAGGCAATAATTGTGACTGTCTTTCGGTGGCAGTTCTGTGGTAGCCCCTGGTTCTTTTGTAAAAAAATTCAGAAAAAGTTTATTAGTGTCCACTTTTGCAAACTTGAGGGGGTCAGAATACATTCTAACACCTGCTACGAGAATAGGATCATTTGGGCACCAACTAGTGAGTTTGGACTCCATCTCCTAAAAGCCACCAGCAGGGTCCAGGGAAACTCCGGTTGGAAGTGGTCAGCTTGCCTATTCTTGTTAAAGTCTTCTTTCAGATGTTTTGTTCCTGGAGCCTAAGCAGAGGGTATCCAATTAGGTCTTCGAGTCCACGTTCAAATAGGAGCACACGCAGCCCTTGGGGTTTCTCTCTAGAGGTAAAACAGAAGGCTTAGTCCTTCTGAGTTCCAGTACTTTGAGTTCCAGTACTTTGATTCAACCAAGGTCTGCACCTGGAAGGTAGCCAAGGGTGCCACTTTTATGCCTGGCACTAGCTTATTGGTGCAGGTGACTCCCTGATCAATAGGCGTAATATTCCTGAGGCACCTCTACCCACTCCTACATCACATCCCACGGTTTTGGTACTAAACAATCCCACAGTGCATTTCTTTGCCCAAATCCAAGATGTCATAATCTCTGTTCCCTTGCCCAGACTCTGGGCACACTCCTGAGATCTGTCTAGGGAAATTAAGAACTCTCCCAGCAAAACCAGCAATGGGACAGGTTTTTACCTCACTGGGCTTAGTGCCACTCTGGATACTGAGACAATGGCAGGCCCAGCTGTGGGTTACATCTGCCTGTGACAGTGGCTGCCCCTCTGAATCTTTTAGAGTTGGTGACCACATGCTCTCAGGCCATCCTGTTGGAGGAGTTCACACCTACTCCTAGCCAGGGCCCTTTGGTTTTCTTTTTTCCTGAGAGAAATTCACAACTTCCAGTAGGATCCTAGGTACCAATTAGGGATTATCTCGGAGAGGGTTACTAAGACTTTATCTAGGAAAATGTCAACTTTCTAAAAGTGGCCTTTTAAAAATAATAATTTAAAATCCAACTTTACTAATAAATTGGATTTTAAATTCCCATTAATTTGTGTCTTTGATTCACAGGGTTAGCTGTTCCCAAACCAAAGTTATACATTGATACACATTATAATGAAACCCAGTGATTTTCTATGGGATCCCCAGCCTTGTTGCAGTGGAAAATGACTTTGGAGATTTTTCACTGCTATGACATACAAAACTTAACAACACATGCCCAACTTTTTACCTACCATGTACCCTGCACGAAGGGCACTTATTGACTACTTTAGAGGTGTTATCTGTTTTGAAAAGGAAGGTTTCAGCCTGGCAAAAGGTGTATTCTGCCAGGTCAAATTTTTTGTTTACAGCTAGGTTGCAGTGGAAGGCCTACAGCCATGTGTTCACTTGTCACTTTAGGAGTAGCACAAAAAAAGTGCTGCAGTCCGTGGTGACATTTAACTTACAGGCCCTGTGCACACAGAGTACCAAATACTAGGAACTCACGCGTAAGCTAAATATGCGAATCAGGAATTAGCAAATTCTACATGTTTTTAGGGGCCACAGCACATACACTGGGCACTGGACATCATCACAAGTTCAGTCAGTAAACTAGCACTAAATCTAGGAAAATGTGTGGACTGATTTTGCAAAAAGGGCCTTTCCTCGCATGTATACTTGTGAGCATTTCTTACGTATGTACAAATTCAGCTCTGTAAAATAGATAACAACACTCCTTGCTTGACACACCTTTCATTTGACTGGGGGGCATAACATGATCATAATTACAGTTGAATAAAATCCCAAATGATTATGCCACAACAATGAAACAACAAGGATACATTTACACCCAGCACTATTGTGTCCTTTTGTGTCAAATATAGTACATGTATCACCTGGGAATTTACTACCGTATGTGTATCTTCTAATACGCACACAAACACCCCTTTTGAGATAACATGTTGTCTGCTAGGTAGTACAATAGTATCAGAATTGAAGATGTACATTCATACATGGCACCAGTGTCATTAAAATGCCAAATATACCCACTCCGTTCGTGACACCGCACACTCCGTTTGGAATATAAAATCAGTATTACAGTCACATGAATATTAATGCTATAGGCATTGAAAAATATTTTTTTAATTGGTACCAATGTGTCCTTTAGTATCAATGATTTTTTATGACAAAAGCAAAGTCATATAAGGCCTGTACCTAGATACAATTTGGCCTCGTACTACCACATGCTCTCAGGGATGTACAGGCTGGTGACTGTTCTACAAATTTCATGATGCCTGTGCTGTGTGAAAACATGAAGATGAATTACTCATGTATAACTTCACAGATGTTGGGATCATCACACCTCCATAAAATATCAAGCGATCCTCCAGTCTGCACCATCTGGAGAACATAAATGGCAAGATAAGTGCAGAATAAGGCGAGACCTTTGACAAAATATGTTTTAGACCACTGGTATAAGGGGGCACATTTAAACTGATTGTATAAGATCTTTACTATAATAATCGTATTATCTTTTCACCCTTATGGACTACAAGGTTCCACTTGTGTGCTCCTCCCTGATAACATATATGGCCTCCTGCCACAATATTTTGACACAGTACACATTTGACACCTCACTTACTGTTTTTTCCCGGTGTACACCTCACATGTATTTTGTAGTGGCATCTAAATAAGTTGGGAAGGATTGAAAACCCACTGAGGTTATTCAAGTTATTTCAGTTCAAATACGTTTTTTTAAACATATGATCCAAAGGTCTGAAGGTCCAAAATTATTTAGGAATCTTCATTACAAACAAAGGTTGTAGATGTTTAAGACGAAAAGACTGAGAGACGACACGTGTTTCAACCCCTATGGAGGCTCCACCTGGGGCTCTTCCAAGGCTGCAAGATATAGATGCTAGTACATGTTATCATAGTAACTTCAATATTTAGGAACACTTATTGGTAGATCATTGTATTGTATATTTGTATGTGTTCCCATCAATATGGCACCATCCAGAAACGCCTGTATCACGGCGTGGGATTTACCCCAGGACTCAGTTCTTCTTTTTGACTCTTTCACCTATAAATGGACTGAAGCCTGTATTTCCCATTTGATTACCCTGTTGCACCCTCCAATACAGGATCAACTTGAATCTTCTTTCAGTGTTCTGAGGTAGAAGAAATACTTAGGGGGTCATTATGACCCTGGCAGTGAGTGGTAATTTGGCAGCAGTACCGCAAACAGGCTGGTGGTACATAACGCCACATTATGAGAATGGCGGGTTGGCTGTAACCAACCACCCACTTCCCCACTCAGACCGCCATGGCGGTATCAGCCGCCGGGGCAGAGATGTCACTCTCCAGCCCGAGGGCCGGCATAGTACCTCCAGCGGCATTTTGACCCTGCCTACCACCATGGTTTTCGTGGCGTTAGCAACATCAAGAAAACCATGAGGTAGGCCCAACCGGTGACAGGGAACTCCTTCCCTGTCACCGGTAGGCAGCTCCCCCACCCCCTCTCCACACCCACCTGATGCCCCCATCCCACCTCCATCCAAACACCCCCGATCCTCTCACTGCCCCATGCACCCACAAACACGCACCACGCATACACCCACTCACTCACACTGGCATACATGCGTTCATACACACATACATCCAGTCATGCTCACACACATTCTTCCACACATTCACACTGACATGCAGACACACACTCACTTTACCATTCTTACACACATTCACACACATGCATACACCCACCCAAACAACACTACACACACAGACGGATTCACGCACCCACTCACACATTCATACACACAACCAGACACACACACAAACAACACCCCCCACCTCCCTCCCCTGTTGGAGGCCCTATTATGAGTTTTCTGCTGGGCCACCGGGCGGAAGCAGCATTTCCACCCGCTAGCCCAGCAGGAAACTCATCACAACATTGACCCCAGCTTGTAATCTGAGAATCTAAGTAGTGAAAAGCATGACGGGCTGTCCATGCCAGGTG
Source organism: Pleurodeles waltl (assembly GCF_031143425.1). Classification (NCBI taxonomy): domain Eukaryota; kingdom Metazoa; phylum Chordata; class Amphibia; order Caudata; family Salamandridae; genus Pleurodeles; species Pleurodeles waltl. The sequence continues at coordinate 834,539,870 of NC_090440.1, forward strand.
CATTGGCAGTGCAGGGGCCCACATGGGGCCCCTGGCTCCCCGTCTCTGTCATCCGTTGCATGGCAGTGGGACCGCCATACAAAAGACGGCGGAGAGGGGAGTCGTGATTCCCAAGGCAGCGCAGCTGGCGGTGCAGGCGGTCGGACCATGGCCGCTGCACCAGGATCATAATGTGGAGGGCGGATCACTGCTTTGGTGGTGGTCTGACTGCCACCGTGAATCTGGTGGTCCCAGGACCGCCAGATTCGTAATGAGGGGCTGAGTCTACTGTGAAATGGCCTAGAACCAGATCCATCTGAATATAGTACAGTTTGAATATAGTACAGAATAATTATTTCTCGGTGGGACCGCCAATCTCATAGTGAGGCACTATGACTTTAATTCCTTCTAGAGTAAAGGAGTCAAATTTTGTTAAGAAAAAACACCTAAAATTATCATTAAGAAGCTAATATTTCAAAAGACGGGAGTCAAAATTTGTCCTAAATGAAAAATGGAAACAGATTTTGTTTATCTTATCAAAAAAGCTGATTTCTTTGGGGGGATTGGCTGACATTTGAATTTAATGAGTCAAATACTCTGCTTTTTCCATTCTAACCATTTTAAAAAAGGGATATGACAGCTTAATATATTTACTTTTTATCAGCATTGTAACTACATTGTAATCTTGCCTTTAATTGTGATCTAGGTTTTTGAATACCCACTGTGACTGTGCCAATTCTGTTGAGAGCTGCCACATGGAGGTGAATGAGCAAAGGACGTGTTTGAGGCAGGTCTCTAGACTGTCATTTATAGTAAAGGCATAACCACTATTGCATGCAGTAGTGATGTCATATAGTGCCAGATGACCCTACCACATGCTCAGTCTTGAACCTCAGACCTATCTGGTCTCTTGTCTATCTTGGGTCTAAGATTGCAATCAAAATGTACCATGCCTCAATTTGTTCAAATGAGACTAGAAATGTTTACTTTCTCAATATTATTGAGACAAGGAAAGATCCAATCTTATGTATGGACTTTCAGATTAGTAATCACATTTACAAATTTGGTTAGGCCAATTTTGGTTGGCCTCAAATAGATTTTTTATATCAGATTGGGCTGCACAATCCACCCATATATTAAAGTCACCATAAATGATTAAACTGGCTAGGGATACTAGTAAAAATTTAAAGAATCTTAAGGGCAGAGAACGGGTGCAGGTGTTGTCAGGGAGGGCATTACCCAAGAATGCATGATAATCAGCAGGAGGTAAAAACTTAAAGTTTAAAACCAAGATTTTTCAGCTATCTGCAATAGTAGAAGGTAAATCAGAGTTGAAGTTCTTTTGCACCCATGTCTCAGTAAGCGAAAGTTAAGATCTATGTCAATAATCAGATCATATAACTCTAATTTGTGTTTGGAAAGTGACCACACATTTATAAAGAATATCGTGAGGTTTAAATTTAAAATAATTAATGTTTGGCACAAGTGGCAATGTCTGCTCAAGGAGATAGTAGTTAAGATAGTTCAGATCATTCAAGGTTGAATAATTTGCTGCTATATGTAGATAATATTGTGCACGTCCATACAAGTTTGAGCAGCATTGCTGGTGCTGCAAGCTGGCTGCATATGGACAAACTCTGCAAGTTTGCCTTTGACTTGAATTTCTGCATGCCAATGGCACACCTGCTACATGCAACGGTTGCATGTACATAGTACAGTCCAGTAGATGGATACATTCTGTTGATCAGAAAAACAACTAAACCATCAAGCCATGTTCTCCCTCAAGATAGCTGCCATAATTGTTAAAAATCAATATATATGCAGCAGGAGCTGTCCAATAAACTGCATTGGAACCAGGCCTATTACTATGAAGCAACACAATAGAATAATGTATTGTAATGTAATGTAAGGTGGATTTGTAGAGGATTGCTCACTACCCTTAAGGGTATCCAGGCACTGAAAAACAAAGGTATAGGTGCTCAGTTTTATGATGATCATAAAGTAACAAAGTAAAATAAAATTGTAGAAAGCAAGGGAAATATGACACATGTAAAGAGCAATCATTTTGATAAAATACAGGTAGCCTTAGTACATTTAGGTCCTAATTAAGACTTCTGCAGATGGAAAAGCCCATCAGTTGAAGTCCCGAAGTCAGGATACTGCCAGTGCAGTCCCCTTCCCACAGTCCCTGTTAATACAGCCCACAACATTAACCCCGTCCCTACCACCCGTTACATGGAGGTGCCACCGCTATGTAAAAGCTGGCGGAGAGGGGTTTCGTAATCCCCAGGGCTGTGTTGCTCTCAGACTTAAGATGGGACCTTTCTCATAACCCCTTTGTTTTGACACTTCAACTCTTTGTTTGTGGGGTACCCACTAATTGGGCTCCTCTTCCTGAGCAGAAAGCTAAGTTTAAGATGAAACTGATGGGGGTCCCAGCGCCCTTGCTGCGCACTGCTAATTACCCCACATATTACAGCACTCATGACATCTTTGATAACATCAAGATAATATTTGCAGTTAAATTATTGAGGAGAAACTGTGCATGGCGGGGGCACAAGTTATAGTTACCTTAGGGTACAAGTTATAGTTTCCTGAAATAACTCTAACTATGATAGCTGAATTTCTATGCTTTTGTATTTTCAAAATGGGAAGCCAACTATAACGGCCCAGTAACCTTTGATTATGTAAGTGAAATATATATATATATATATATATATATATATATATATATATATATATATATATATATATACCTTAGTGGTTGCCACTAGGTAGTTATAGTTAGGACCATATGTCCATAGAAAAAGCATTTTTTGACATGCCTACAGGGAGTGCAGAATTATTAGGCATGTTGTATTTTTGAGGATTAATTTTATTATTGAACAACAACCATGTTCTCAATGAACCCAAAAAACTCATTAATATCAAAGCTGAATATTTTTGGAAGTAGTTTTTAGTTTGTTTTTAGTTTTAGCTATGTTAGGGGGATATCTGTGTGTGCAGGTGACTATCACTGTGCATAATTATTAGGCAACTTAACAAAAAAAAATATATACCCATTTCAATTATTTATTATTACCAGTGAAACCAATATAACATCTCAACATTCACAAATATACATTTCTGACATTCAAAAACAAAACAAAAAAAAATCAGTGACCAATATAGCCACCTTTCTTTGCAAGGACACTCAAAAGCCTGCCATCCATGGATTCTGTCAGTGTTTTGATCTGTTCACCATCAACATTGCGTGCAGCAGCAACCACAGCCTCCCAGACACTGTTCAGAGAGGTGTACTGTTTTCCCTCCTTGTAAATCTCACATTTGATGATGGACCACAGGTTCTCAATGGGGTTCAGATCAGGTGAACAAGGAGGCCATGTCATTAGATTTCCTTCTTTTATACCCCTTCTTGCCAGCCACGCTGTGGAGTACTTGGACGCGTGTGATGGAGCATTGTCCTGCATGAAAATCATGTTTTTCTTGAAGGATGCAGACTTCTTCCTGTACCACTGCTTGAAGAAGGTGTCTTCCAGGAACTGGCAGTAGGACTGGGAGTTGAGCTTGACTCCATCCTCAACCCGAAAAGGCCCCACAAGCTCATCTTTGATGATACCAGCCAAAACCAGTACTCCACCTCCACCTTGCTGGCGTCTGAGTCGGACTGGAGCTCTCTGCCCTTTACCAATCCAGCCACGGGCCCATCCATCTGGCCCATCAAGACACACTCTCATTTCATCAGTCCATAAAACCTTAGAAAAATCAGTCTTGAGATATTTCTTGGCCCAGTCTTGACGTTTCAGCTTGTGTGTCTTGTTCAGTGGTGGTCGTCTTTCAGCCTTTCTTACCTTGGCCATGTCTCTGAGTATTGCACACCTTGTGCTTTTGGGCACTCCAGTGATGTTGCAGCTCTGAAATATGGCCAAACTGGTGGCAAGTGGCATCGTGGCAGCTGCACGCTTGACTTTTCTCAGTTCATGGGCAGTTATTTTGCGCCTTGGTTTTTCCACACGCTTCTTGCGACCCTGTTGACTATTTTGAATGAAACGCTTGATTGTTCGATGATCACGCTTCAAAAGCTTTGCAATTTTAAGAGTGCTGCATCCCTCTGCAAGATATCTCACTATTTTTGACTTTTCGGAGCCTGTCAAGTCCTTCTTTTGACCCATTTTGCCAAAGGAAAGGAAGTTGCCTAATAATTATGCACACCTGATATAGGGTGTTGATGTCATTAGACCACACCCCTTCTCATTACAGAGATGCACATCCCCTAATATGCTTAATTGGTAGTAGGCTTTCGAGCCTATACAGCTTGGAGTAAGACAACATGCATAAAGAGGATGATGTGGTCAAAATACTCATTTGCCTAATAATTCTGCACTCCCTGTATATCTTTGGCACCGTTTGATGAATTTTCACTATATTTTCCCAACAAAGTGACTTTTGGTGCTTGGTGCACATGGAGAGTTTCGGGGTGATCCGTGAAGCTGGGGACAAGAAAAAGGAGGCTCAAAAGATGTTACATTTCCAATTTTCATTACCATAGGATCTGTTAACACATCTACAGCCCGAACCACTGCCACCAAATTTGACAGAAAGCTAGCTGTTGGTACACAGATTGTGCTTTTTGTTAATTGGTGTAAATCCGTTCAGTAGTTTTTGAGAAATTTAGGGAAATTCAAATTTGTATATCTCTGGCAGTGAACTATTCACAAACAAAGACAAGCTTATGCAGCGAAATTCATAGCTCTGATTGTCTGCCAACACTTCAAACCAGGAAGTGTTGGCAGCCATCTTGAGTCTTGGCTAGAGCCAAGTCCCAGAAAAAAAGTTTTAAAAAAAGTTTACAAAAAAAGAAAAGGGGGCCGGGTATGGACACTGTGACCCCTTGGCACTGGTGGGGGGTCCCCGAGGGACCATAGCAAAAAAGTATTTTTAAAAATTATTGTTTTGCTGCAAATTCATGATATTCATGAATTTGTGGCAAAACTTTTTTTTAAAACATGCGCAGGCCAGGTCCCAGGGGCATTAAAAATTTTGTGTGGGGGCCTTCTGCCCCCCACAGCCCCAGCCACCACCACCTCACTGGGCTTTCATTTTAATATGTGCGGGGGTCCCGCCAGCTCTTCAACAGAGTAAACACAGCAAACAGGGAGCTGCTGTCAAAGACACTGTGAGGGAACCCTTAAAACTTCCCCTGCAGTGACAAGTAGCCTGAAAGTATATATATTTAAAAAAAAAGAAAGAAAAAAAAAAAATACATTTATAGAGACCACGGGGAGCCATTGAGGGCTCCCTCCATCATGGTCCCAGAAAGCCCATACATGGCTTTAAAAAATAGCTCATGTGTGAAGGTCTCAGACTTCACACTGAGCTTTGGGGGTTTGGGGCCAGCTGGACTGATTACCAAATTGCTATATTTTTATCTCTTTGTCTCTCTTTCAATCAATTCTCACACACCCACTCAGACCATCACACACCTACTCACAGACCCACTGACACCCTGATGCACCCACTCAGAAACCTGTGCACATACTGATGCATCCACTAAGCCACTGATGTATGCACTCTCACACCCAGACAGACACTCTGACAGCCATTCTTACCCCCAGATACAGCCTCTCACACCTATTTGTACACCTAGAGATGCCGCGGGCAACTTCTGCGTGTATGCGCAAGGGGCAGTGCACAGCATCAGGTTGGGTGGTTGGGGGTTTGGCTGCAGGGACTGGCTGCAGGTGAGTCCTTGCGGGCAACCCTTACTGCACATGGGAGAACGCCATGCACGGTGCAAGGTTGGGTGCTCATGGGGGCTGGCCCCAGGCCAGGCCCTGTGTCCAACCGCCTTTGACCGTGCGCAGCGGTCGTTGGATTTACGTATAGCAATAAAAATGACTATACGTTAAAAAAACATCAATATTCACAGAAGAAAACACAGGTTACAGGGATGTTATAGTTAGGTTCTGAACTTACATGTACAAAACCATACAAATTCAGCAGTTAGAGTTATTTCAAGTAACTGAATATCACGCCCTAAGGTAACTATACCTTGAGCCTTCACCATCCACTGCTAATTACTCCACATACTATATAATTGATGACATATTCTATGCCATTTTTCATATTCTTACTGCAACATTTGCAATGAAATTATTGATACAAATGTGCATGCAAAGGCATGAGTTATAGTTACATTAGGGCGTGAGTTTTAGTTACTTGAAAGAACTCTAAATGCTGAATTTTTATGGCTTTGTATGAGTAAGTGCAGAACCTAACTATAAGGTCCCTGTAACCTTTAGGTTTTTAAGTGGTAAAAAAAAAAAAATATATATATATATATATATATATATATATCACTTAAAAAACCAAAGGTTACAGGGACGTTAAGAAATTATAACTTGTCCAAAGTTTCTTCAGTTTTTTCCTACCCCTTAAAATGTCAGCTGCAACTTTTCTGTCAGGTTGAGGCCAGCTAATCAGGGCCTTGCTTTTCCTCTAGATCCGAGGAAGATGTGAGGGGGATCTGCACCTCTAGATTCATGCCAAATTTCTTTTTCCTTAAATATTGAACAGATTTACACAAAATAACAGGAAGGATGCTTTCTAGACCAAGATCTACCTTTCTGCCAAATAAGTTCAGCGATTCGTCCTGCAGCCATGTCTAAAAGTTTTGAAAAATCCCATTGACACAGAATGAGGAAAATCATTTTGGGACCCCCCTTTTTTTCTCAAACACCGCTTGACGAATCACCCCTAAACTTTCAAGAAAATAGCTGATCAAATTGTCATACTAATTTTTAAAATTTCGTGAAGACTCGCCAAACTGTACCAAAGTTATTGGCAACACAAAAAATGCTCTGCCTATGGAAAAAGTTGTTTCTAACTATCACCAGTAGGTAATGAATTGTTATATGAAGTAGCGGACAGAACTGTCTATGTTAAAAGTATTACATCTCTCTAGGATAAATTAACAAGGTGGAAGGATAAGGGTCTACTGAGTTGGGAAAAATATTGATTTTTGAGAAAAGAATTTCCCAAACTCCCCACGTTCTATCTGCTCCCAAAAATACACAAGGGCTACATCAATTCCCCTGGAGGACCAACTGTACCTTCTAGAGAGAGTTCTGTTGAAAATGTATTTAAATATGCAGATGAGTTGCTCAGGGATTTTGTGATGAATATCCCCTCGTATATGAGAGAGACCAAAGACTTTTTAGGCAAAGTTACTGGTAAAACATGGGAAACAGATTTCTATCTCATGACCTTGGATATTAGCTCCCTCTACACCATTATTGATCACAAAACAGGGATTGCTGCTTGTAAATAGTTTTTGAGTGCTATGACCAAACATCTATGATTGAGGAAAAGATGAGACATTGCCTGGAAAACAATATTTTTCTTTTCAATAACATAATATATAGACACATCCGAGGGGACCACGATATGGACCTGTTTCGCTCCCAGCTCTCTGAACTTGTACCTGAGCTGGTGGGAGGAACAGGTCTTCAGTGACAGTGCCTTGGATAAAGACCTAGAACTGGTGATCCTATGTCTCAGGTACATCGATGATCTTTTTATTATTTTGAAGGAATCTGAAAACAGTGCCATTGAGGTTGTAGCAAAACTCATTAATAACTCTTTAAATCTAGTTCTGACACATACAAGCAGTAAAAGTAGCACTGTGTACTCGGATATTCTGTTTGAGCTAGTAGAGGGTAAGATTCAGGCAACTTTGCATAGAAAACGGACAGCTAGCAATAGCCTTCTCCATGCCCTGGGTGGCTACCCAGAGAATTTAAAATGGTGTATTTCACATGGAAAACATCTCAGGGCTAAGAGGAAGTGTAGTACAGAGTAAGCTTTTTTTGGAGGAGCTGAATATTTTTGTTCCCAGTTTTAGGGAATTAGGTTATTCCTTATACAACAGATCATCTACACAAGAAGAAACAGCCAAGGGAGTCATACTTACTTATAATAGTAACTCTAGTAAGATCAGGCACACATTAACCAAACATTGGAATGTTCTCAAGAGTGACACCATCATTGGCAGAGGGATTGAGTAAAGACCCCTGATTACCTTTAGAAGGGCTAAGACTTTAAAGGAGTCCCTTATCTGTACTGATAGCACCTTAACAAAAGGACCATGACCTTCAAGGCTTTTTTCCTTGTGGTAGATGTAAGGCCTGCAAAAACAGGCAGTCTAGACCAGTGAGGTAAAACACGCAAGATAAAGCAATTCCTCACTTGTAGCTCCCAGTATGTCATCTACATCCTTATATGTCCATGTTCCCCCAGATACATAGGGAGCACAATATGTGCAGTAAAGAAAAGCGTACTCGAACATCTTAAAGCCATTGATCATTGTGATGACAAATACCTGGTTGCCAGACACCTTCATGAGAAACACAATGGGGACCTCTCTAAGTTATTGTTTTTTGCTGTAGAACAAGTGACACATCGGCCCTAATTATGACTGCGGCGGTCTTTTGCCAAAACAGCCGCGGCTGCCGGAAGACCACTGTATTATGACTGCCACCAGATATCTGCACCGCCGGAGGTCAAATATCCAACAGCATTCATCATGGCAGTCGATGGCGCTTAGGCGGTTCCACTGCAGGCACTGCGACACCAGAAAAAGACCATCCACAGAATTACAACCAGTAATTCTGTGTGGTGGTCTTCTGGTGGCGTGGCAGTGCCGGCGGTGGGAGCACCGGGTCCCATCCCCTAACGGAGGAGCACCTCATCAGACAAGGTAAGTGCCGTCCGCAAGCAGAAGGGGGTGTGAATGGGTGTGTGTGTGTGTTTATACGTGTCATGAATGGGTGGGGAGGGAAGGGAAATGTCTGTGTATGAGTGGGTGTGTGTCTGTGTGTAAATTTGCCGATGGTGATGCATGTGCGCATGCATGTGGACGGGGGTGGGGGTGTGTGCATGGGTGACTGTGTAAGGGGGTGAGTGAGTGTGTATGTGCAGGTGCGTGTATGTTTGTATGTGTATACACTACGTGTGTGTGCAGTGAGGTACAAATGGTGTGTGAGGGTGTGGTCGTGTGAAGATGAGTGGGCTGGGGGTTGTGTATGTATGTATGTAGTTGAAGGGAGGGGTGAAGGAATGGAGAGTGTATGCATGTGTGTGTGATGTGTATGGGTATGTAATGTGTGTATATGCGGGTGAATGTTGTGTGTGGGGGTGTGTTTGTGTGTGATTGGGTGGGTGCATGCATGCATGTGTGTGTAGGTGTTTGGTGGGTATACCGGTGACAGGAACGCAAGTTCCTGTCATTGGGATACCTTAAAGCCCGCATTTTGTGGCAATGAGACTGCCGGGAAAATGCTGGCTGTGTCCCAAGTCGGAATAACCTCAGCGGTTGTCTGACTCCCGCCAGGCTGCAGGTTGAAACCTCGAGCCCAGCGGGCCATGGTAAAGTGGCAGGTCGGGGGTGGAAATGGCGGTTTGGAAGTGGCCAAACCGCTGCAGTCGTAATATGGCGTCTGCACCGCTGGTCCTGTGGTGGTGAGACTGCCACAAAGCAAGGGTCATAACGAGGGCCATAGTCCAAAGGGGGGTAACTGTACACTAAGAATGAGGCATAGGAAGTCTCAACTGATTATTGATTTCGAGACAATGAGTCCTGGTGGCTTAAACCTTGACAAACCTTGATAAAGAACTCAGTATACATCTGAATTGATACTTAATTGTACAGTGTAGCCCTATACCTAGGCAGTGCTTAGACGTTATAGCTAGGCTCACATTTTAAACATACAAAACCATAGAAATTCACCAGTTATAGTTATCTGAAGTAACTATAACTTGTGCCCTTAGATAACTATAATTCGAGCCCCGTGGCCCTTGATGATTTTTTACATTTATTTTATTACATGCCCTTTGAGACCTATCTAGGACTGAGGGGGGAGCCTTAAGGCCTCCTTGGCGGTCCCTGATGATTTTTTAAAATTAATTTTATTATATGTCCTTTACAGGCCATCTGGGACCACAGGGGGCGCCTCAGGGCCTCACTAACGGGCCCATTGCTCCAGCAACCAACGAGCTGCTTTAAGTAGCACCTCCATAGTTGCTGGAGCAATGCTTTCATCTTTGTTCCCTGCACGCATATGTGTGTGCAGGGAGCAGAGATGAAAACTCTGCTTTCTGACAGCAGGACTTGTTTGAAAGGGCCCACCGTCAGAAAGCGGAATGTTTGCTGTTACCTGGCTGCAGCTGTCAAAGCTGCAGCCAAGCCACAGCAAACAGCTATGTCTCAGGGGTGGGCACCCCAGGACATAGCAGGAACCAGCCATGTGGGCTGGCGGTCCCCAAGGCCATCAGTGGCTCCTTGGGTGGGGGGCAAGAGCCCCAGGGAGGTGGTGGTCCCTTGGGCTAGGGGGGAACGAAACAGACCCTCTATGCTAATTTGTAATATAGGATATGGTGTTCCCCAGGGCTGTGGGGGGCCCGCACATAATGTTATGAATGCCCTGGGGAGGTAGTAGTCCCGAGGGCTGCAGGTGAGACGCTCCCCCGTGCATTAGAATAAGTTGAAGCCCCCGGGAGGTGATGGTCCCCAGGCCTGTGAGGGAGACCTATGGGCCACCCCACATAATTAAAAATGTTGCCCTATTTTCAGCATCCCCCCATGGAGGTGGTGATCACCCCCGTTACTTTAAAACAATCCCCGGGGCTTAAAACGAATGAAGAACAGAAGCCCGCACTTCATATAAAAAAAAAAAAGAAATTACAGCAGATCTGCGGATTCACTGAGACTCCTGCAGAAAACTTTAAAACAAAAATGCTATTTAGCCCTAGGGAGGTCCCTTTTGGACCCAGCCACCAGAGCTAAGGGGTCAGGATATCTTTACTCTGGCCACTTTTCTATTTTTTACATTTTTGTCTGGTTCTCCGCTCAAGCTAAGTCCCAACATGGGTGCCCCTGGGTCTTGGCTCACCCAGGGGCTTTAAAAAATCGAAGAGCGGGAGCCCGCAATTCATTTTAAAAAAATGATAGCAGCAGATCCACAGATTCACCATGAATCCAGCCAAAAATGTTTTTAAAAAATGCTTTTTAGCCCTTGGGACCTCACCACCAGAGCTAAGGGATCAGGGGATCCTCACCCTGGCCCCTTTTCTTTTTCTTCACATTTTTGTTTGTGACTCGGCTCAAGACGAATCCCAACATGGCTGCCAACACTTCCTTTTTGAAATGTTGGCAGCCAATGAGATCTCAGCACGATATCGGGAGGGGTCACAAATCCTTTGTGTCCCTATATATACATATTTGGATTTCCCAAAAACTACTGAATGGATTTACACCAAATACCCAAAATGACTGTTCCTGTACCAGGAACTACGTTTTAGCCAAATGTGGTGTAATTCCTTCCAGTGTCCTGTTGCTATCGCTGTTCAATTTTTCCTATTGGAATTAACATTGGAAATGCTCTAAATTTCACACCCCCCTTCATCTCGGCCCCTGTTTCATGGATCACCCCTAAACTTTCCAGACAGCATCTCACATGACTTGCATTTTTTTTTAAATGTTGGTGAAGATTTGTCAAGTACTATCACTGAAATGGAAATTACCAGTCTTTCCAACAATGCAGAAATGGGCTGGTATGTTGTGGGTGTTGCTAGCTTTCGAAAAACTGACATAGAATGTCAATGAAAGAGGACATAAGTGTGACACCCAGTGGAAGCCTCTGGTAGATCATTTATTCTAAAAGGATTGGTATATGGATGCCCTAAAACATTAAGATCTATCAGAATCAACAACTAATAAGTAGAATCAGTCCAAATGATTCTTTATCATAACAATTAAAAAGTGAATCAACAAGGGTACTCTATAAATATCTTTTTGCCTACCAATACATTTGGTTTTCAAAGTGATTTGTTTTAGGGCATGTTCAATGTCCATATGCTTTATGTTCTGAAACAACAAAATAAAATGTCATGTGGGGAATTAATTTACTTTTTTTTCAAATGTTTACAAAAAAGTTTAAAGATTTGTTTTTAACTATTAGATTTTAAAGTGATAATAGAATAAAGATATATAATAACTTTGCATAAAACTCATATATATTTATATATATATATATATATAAAATATATGTATATATGTATGTATATATATATATATAAAATAAAATATATATATATATATATGTGTATATATATATATTTGTATATATGGTCGCCAGTAGGTAGTTATAGTTAGGACCTAGTTTCCATAGGAAAAGCATGTTTTGCCAAAAACTTTAGCACCATTTGATGAATCTTCACGAAATGTTTAAAAGTAATACACAGTCAGTTCAGCAGATGTCTAGAATGTTTTGGGGGATCTGTCAAGCGGGGGCCGAGATAAAGGGGGGATCCCAAACCACGTTTTCCCCATTCATTTTCCCATTGGTTTCTTTAGACACGCCTACAGCCCAAACCGCTGAACAGAATTACACCAAATTTGGCAGGGAGCTAGATTTGGCGTAAATCTGTTGAGTAGTTTCAGAGATGTTAAAAGTTTAAAAATATAGACACCTAGGGACGCGGAGGATCCACGGATCCCAGAGATCTCATGATGAGATGTGACAGGCTGCCAGCATTTCAATCAGGAAGTGTGGGCAGCATTTTTGGGACTCAGACTCAGCTTCACAATATAGTAAGACTCACATTTTGAACTACTGATGAATCTCTAAACCAAGAAACATGTGTTGTTAGAAATGTGGTCTTTGGTTGGCAGTTAGGTTACCCCCTGTCCAAGCAAGGACCCTCACTCTAGTCAGGGTAAAAGAGAATCACCCTCAGCTAACCCCTGCTTACCCCTTTGGTAGCTTGGCATAAGCAGTAGGCTTAACTTCAGAGTGCTAGGTGTAAAGTATTTGTACCAACACACATAATAACTTAATGAAAACACTACAAAATGACACAACACAGGTTTAGAAAAATAGAAAATATTTATCTAAACACAACAAAACCAAAATGACAAAAATCCACAATACATAAGACAAGTAATGAATTAAAAACCCAAAAGAGTCTTCATCTAATTTTAAACACAACGCTAATGCTGTTAGCATGAAAATGTACCTTGGGTGCGTCAAAAATAACCCCGCATGGGCGAGTATTTATCAAAAAGGGCTTGCAATGCGTCAATAACACTCACGAGCAAGACCTTGCGTAGTTTCTCCTTTAGTCGGGTCATCGTGCATCGTTCCTTCTCTCCGCAGGAGAGCGATGCAGCGATCCGGTCAGCAATCTCGGGTCCGGGCAGGCCTTGCGTTGTTTTTGCACACCCAGCAGTGTTTGCGTCAGAAATTCAGCTACACGATGGTCCGAAAACCAGGCAGCACAGGTTGCGATCTCACCAGCCTCTGTCAGCGATGCTGCGCGTTGTTTCTCCAGCCACGGGCGTCGATCTTCCGCTCGCATTGCAGGCGAGCATCAATTTTCAGCTGCGAAGCCGGAGGCCCGTTGATTTTTCAGCTGCAGATCGGAGTTGCATCGATCTTTTTCCCGCACTGCGGTCTGTGCGTGGATTTCTCACTCATGGGCTGCCAGCTTCTCTTCTCAGGGTCCCAGGAACTGGGTGGGCACCACTTGGCAGAGTAGGAGTCTCTCCAGAGGCTCCAGGTGCTGGCAGAGATACGTCTTTGCTGCCCCTGAGACTTCAAACAACAGGAGGCAAGCTCTAAATCAAGCCCTTGGAGAGTTCTTCACAAGAAGGAAAGCAACACAAAGTTCAGTCTTTGTCCTTAGCACAGGCAGAAGCAGCAACTGCAGGATAGCTCCACAAAGCACAGTCACAGGCAGGGCAGCTCTTCTTCCTCAGCTCTTCAGCTCTTCTCCAGGCAGAGGTTCTTCTTGGTTTCCAGAAGTGTTCTGAAGTCTGTGGTTTTGGGTGCCTTTCTCATACCCATTTTGTCCTTTGAAGTATGCTCACTTCAAAGGAAAGTCTCTCTTGATTGTGAAATCCTGCCTTGCCCAGGCTAGGCTCCAGACACACACCAGGGGGTTGGAGACTGCATTGTGTGAGGGCAGGCAAAGCCCTTTCAGGTGTGAGTGACCACTCCTCCCCTTCCTCCTAGCACAGATGGCTCATCGGGATATGCAGACTACACCCCAGTTTCCTTTGTGTCACTTTCTAGTGAGAGGTGCAACCAGCCCAACTGTCAAACTGACCCAGACAGGGAATTCACAAACATACAGAGTCACAGAAATGGTTTAAGCAAGAAAATGCTTACTTTCTAAAAGTGGCATTTTCAAACACACAATCTTAAAATCACCTTTACTAAAAGGTGTATTTTTACATTGTGAGCTCACAGACCCCAAACTTCACATGTCTATCTGCTCCCGAAGGGAATCTACACTTTATTCAGATTTAAAGGTAGCCCCCATGTTAACCTAGAGAGGGACAGGCCTTGCAACAGTGAAAAACGAATTTATTATTATTTCACTGTCTGGACACATAAAAAACATTACTATATATCCTACCTTAACCATACACTGTACCCTGCCTATGGGGCTACCTAGGGCCTACCTTAGGGATGCCTTATATGTAAGAAAAAGGAAGGTTTAGGCCTGGCAAGTGGGTACACTTCCCAAGTCGAATTTACAGTTAAGAACTGCATACACAGACACTGCAGTGGCAGATCTGAGACATGATTACAAAGCTACTTAGGTGGGTGGCACAACCAGTGGTGCAGGCTCACTAGTAACATTTGATTTACAGCCCCTGGACACCTTTAGTGCACTGTACTAGGGCCTTACTTAGTAAATCAAATATGCCAATCATGGATAAACCAAACAACCATACAATTTACACAGAGAGCATATGCACTTTAGTACTGGTTAGCAGTGGTACAGTGTTCAGAGTTGAAAAACCAACAGCAACAGGTCAGAAAAATAGGAGACAGGAGGCAAAATGATTGGGGATGACCCTGCATAAGCAAAAAAGTCCAACATGTGTCTAGAGACATACAGCACTAGCTGCACCCACTAAGGTGAAACACAGACTACAAATGAAGTAAGCATGGGTTTGTACTTCATGCACCATAATTCAATGGGTCAATGGGGCAAACTGCATGTTAGATTGTGAGGCAGTGTGCTCCCAACTGTATATATGCGCATATATATATAGTATTATATAGTTATAGTTGGGACCTAATTCCCACAGACAAAGCATTTTTGGTTTTGCTACTACCTTTGGCACTGTTTGATGACTCTTCACAAAATTTTTACAACTAGTACACTGCTCACTTCAGCTGCTATTTTGAAAGTTTTGGCTGATTCGTCAAGCGGGGACCGTGAAAAAGAGGGGCCCCAAAATGCATATCCCCTTGCAATTTCTCCTTGGGGGTTTGAACACAACTACAACCCGAACCACTGAAAACAATTACACCAAATTTGGCAGAAAGCTAGCTCTTGGTCCAGAAAAAGAAATAGTTTTGTAATTTGGTGTGAATCCATGTAGTAGTTTGGGAGTTATTAAAGAAAAAAGAGATATAGATATCTAGGGATGCAAATCCTCTGCGGAACTGACAGATCTCATTCTGATATCTGATTTGCTGCCACCACTTTCAGCAGGACGTGCTGGCAGCCATCTTGGGACTCAAATCTGCTGCGTCCCAAAAAACAACATTTTAAAGTAAACAAGGGGGCAGGGTAGAAATACCCTGACCCCCCCAGGCCTGGTGGTGGGTTCCCAGAGGGACCCTGCCTGGGGCTAAAAATGTTTATTTTTATTTTACTGTGAATTTGCAGAGCATCCAAAATCCAGTAAACTGTCAGTGGCTGTTGCTGTTGTTTTCTGTATGCTCCCTGGGTGGGCTAGATCTTACTTTACCATTAAAGAGGATTTATCACTACAAGTCCATAGGTACTGAACATGACAGCTCAATCAGGAATTACACTTTATTATATGTAATAAGAAATCTGCTATGTTAACCTATGAGAGGGGTAGGCCTCACAATAGTAAAAATCGAATCTGGGAGTTTTTCATTACCAGGACACGTAAAGCTTAAAAAACATATGTACTGCCCTTTAAATGATTAGCACCACATGTAAAGCTTAAAAACATATGTACTGCCTTTTAAATTATTAGCACACTGCCCTGTGAGCTAGCTAGAGCCTACCCTAGGGGTAACTTATATGTGATAAAAGGGAAGTTTAAGACTTGGCAAGGGGTCTTAAATGCCAGGTCGACATGGCAGTCAAACTGCGCACACAGGCTCTGCAGTGGCAGGCCTGAGACTTGTTTAAAGGGCTACTTAGGTGGGTGGCACAGTCAGTGCTGCTGGCCCATTAGTAACATTTAATTTACAGGCCCTGGGTACATATAGTGCACTTTACTAGAGACTTAGAAGAAAATTAAATAAGCCAATTAGGGATATATCAATATTACCATGTTATAGAGGAATGAGCACATGCTCTTTTGCAGTGGTTAGCAGTGATAAAGTGCCCAGAGTCTTAATGGCCAACAAGAATAGATCAGCCAAATGAGGCAAAGCAGGCAAACAGTTTGAGGGGAGACTACCCTAAGGCTGACAGGCCTAACAAAGAGTATTCCCCTTTTTCCATTCGCTCCTCTTTGTCCCTACTACAGTTACTACAAAAACATATACCTACATGTGCAGCGATCTTGGCCACTGAGGTGGAGATCTCTGCACAAAAAACATAGGAGTGCTGAAGATGTCTGTCCGTCGGTCTGTAAATAGCATTTCATAGTATGTGAGTCATCCAGCTGTAGTACCACTTTATGTGCTATTATATGAAGCTTGTGGATCGAGCACATTGATTTTTGGGCCAGATGTATCAAAGTCCCGGTTTGCATTTCCTAAATAGCGATTGTTAAGAAATAGCTATTTAAGAAATGCAAAATGGGATGTATGAAAATTGTGATTCGGTAATAGCGATTTCTTAAAAATCGCAATCGCTATTTAATCGCAATTAGGGAATTACCTAATTTGCTAATTCCTGTTAGAAATTCACAAATTAGGTAATGCAAACCCCAGGGTGCTGGGAGCTCAAGACCCCCTTTGATGCAGCACAAAAAAGATTTGTGGACATGTGAAGCACACACATGCCCTAGGGGCATGTAGGCTCTACATGTCATTTTTAAAAATGCATTTATAATGCATTTTTAAAAATTACACATGCTTACCACCAAATTGGATTTGGTGGTAAGTGCATTTCCTAAATGCCCAATTCACATTGAGGAAATGCATGATACATGAGCTTTGGAAATCGCAAATAGGAATTCCCTATTTGCGATTTCCTATTTAGAGAATCGCAATTTGCGATTCCGTTATTGGAGTCGCAATTTCAGGGAATTGTTATTTAAGCGATTCCTTAAAATTGCACTGCGGATGCCTTTCATAAATCTTGAAAGGCATTTTTGCATTTGCAAACGGTCGAATTTTGCAATTCGCACCGTAGGAGAATGCAAAAGTGTTTGATACATCTGGCCCTTTGTTCTACATATTAGCACTGACCATTCCAAAGAAGAAACATATCAAAGCAGCCCCAAGACGCTACTGAGCACCATCATAAAGAATGCAAGGTGCTGCTATTTTGCACTATTACCAGTGCTGTCTAAGGCAGCAAAAGTCTATGTCTATATTTTAAGTGGGCAAATATGAATATTAATCTTGGATGATGCAAAACAGAACTGACCACCAAAAAAAGAAGTAAATCACAAAGAAATGAGGCACACTGACTAAAAGTGTTTAGATTTACTTTACAAAACCTAAATGTTGTCCTAAAGAAATTCAGAGTAGTACTTTTTATTGCTTTGTATCATAGGGCGGGCATCCCCTGGGGAGTACTGAGCAGTCCCATTCATCCGCCCATGGTTTTTGACTGAAAGCCCTATCTACTAACATTTGTAGACTGGGCCTTGTGCCAACTATTTATGCTTCCTCGAGGAAGGCTCAAATTTGAAGAAAAAAATTATTTTCTCAAAACGTTTATAACTTTGCATGTGTGTTGACTGTACAGCACACATACAAACTGAAAAAAACTTGACTGTACAGCACACATACAAACTGAAAAAACTTTAAAACTATGCCTGAGAATATTGTACTAGAAGGGTATTCCTCCAGTATCAAACCTATTTTAGACTCACTCAGACATCTGTGCACCATGTTGAAAGATGTAGACATGGGGCTAGGCAGGAAGAAAATGTGCGAGAACACGGGATGACAGCAACAACAACTTTGGTCACTAAGGAATGTGGCATATTAATACATTCTCCCAATTGTATGGTGCTGAATAGTACTAATATGCAAATATGCAAATTAGGACACGGAAATTGGAGAGAAAAAAATTGAAGGGAGAAATACAAATCTGTGGAGTTTTGTTAAGACAAATAAATAATTATTGAAAATTCATGACAGTCCTGAACGGGACAAACAGGAAAGAAATGCAAATGTTACTTGAACCGAGCTTGGAGTAAATCCTTGGTAAAATCGAACAGCACAGGGGACAATGTGTAGTCTTAACGAACATCAGAGTTTCAGGAGCAATGAACTGCAGTACCTTTAATGATTTATGAGACGAAAAGCAATCTATTCCTGAAGCTGGCCATCAAAGCAAGTTGAAACCTGCAGGCGCCAGAAATATAGACGACAAGGGTGGAAGAGGGGGCGTGCAGCGAGCCTGAAAGCGCGCGGAAAAACTACAGCATATTCTTATGAGAATCCAAGGTTTTCACAGCCAGGTGGTGCGTGAATCCCTACACATCTGGAGTGTTCCAGGCTGAAAGACGAAGAAGGCCTTTCACAATGTAATACATGTATGCTCGCATTTAAATATGACACACACTTACATTTCGTCGTCATATTCTTTTGGGGGTGACACAGCGATAACTAGATCTATCCAGTCCTGTAAAGCAAACACATGATATCTTGGCAGGTATTCAATGAAACTTGATACTTGAAGCAATACTGTTTCTTAAATCATTCATCACATATTCTAAAAGAGTAAAATATTGCAAGCATAGAAACAAAATGCAAACATTGGTAAGGTCAACCGGTTCGACCTTGGCAAGCAGATGCGTATTTTTTTTTTATTGCAAGCATACGCCACAAAAATAAAAAGAATATAAAAAATCAAGCCTTCTATCATTTAAAACAGGTGGCCATATTTTTGCAATAAATGTTTTTAATTAAAATAATAAACATAGCATATCATTTTAACAGATCAGTGCTTTGCAGGTACTTCATGGCAGCCAGATTTACTCGGAACAGGTTTAGAAACCATTCTTGTTTTAATGTACATCACAGGAAAATTATTCTTTTTGATGCAAAGAAAAGGTACTATTGGCTTTAAGGTACTGGAATTTGGAGACAGTTTGAATGTACAAGCATGACTGAAAATTTTAAAAGGCTATACAGTGGGATGCCAAGAATGTCGACACATTGGAAAAGTCATGACCTACCACCCCCTGGCACTGAAGAGCACTTCTTGTATGTATATATGCAAAAATGGTGAGGCATTTGCCAACACTCACAGTACAAGAGAGCCAATCATTGAAGTGGACTGACCTGTCTTCCTTGCTGAGTGTTGTGGTGAGCGGAAGAAATATGCGGATGGCAGTTGAACAGAGCAATACATCAAGAAGTTTGAGCCACAGCCCTTCTGTGAATTTAGACATGTGAGTATTATTTGTAGATTGTTTTGATTACACGAAGCTGGTATGAAAGCTAAAGCTGTTTCTAGGTGAACCCTAAAAAAACTGTAATTCCAGCCACACAGGGTAATGTCGGAAGTGGAAAGCCTAATGTCAAGTTTTTTCTCATATGGGACACGTTGTTGCCAAATTATGTTAAGATTCTGTTTCAAATGGATGAAACAATGATTCAGGCATTCTAGGACTCATGTAGACCAATACATTTGCTTCATGAAATGTCTTCTATTACGACTTGTCCGGGCAGTTTTACTAAGTAATATGCCTCCAGACCACTCTGAGGCTTCAGGTCTTTCTACTCCAAAAACTCAGATGTGGGGCCTCATTTAGTAGGAAATGACACAGTGTAGTGCTTCAAGCCAGCTTGCTGAGCTGCACGGAGTAATTTCAAAAGTGCAGGGATGTGTTGTATTTACACAAATGCAATGCATTCCTGGACTTTCCTCTGCCCTGGTGCACAAACTGCTGCCTTGCACTAACGCAGACACCCTTGCGCCATGGTGCAAGGGTGCCTGTGTTGCAGGTATGATTGTTTATGTGCAGGAAGGGACAACTTCTTGCTCATTAACAAGTCATTAAGGATGTATTCCTCTTTCTTGTGTGCTGCAGAATGCAGCACACAAAGAAAGAGGCAAAACTGGGAGAAACAATGTTAATTCTCCCAATTAATCTACTTTAACAGCACCCACGAGGTGGCATAGGAATCTGATGCATTCCCAGTCTTGTAAATCCAGGAATGAATCAGATTCCGTCAAGTTCCATGCGTGTTGAGAGGGAAAACCCACAGCAACACCCATGAAACACCCTTTTCACGCAGAGTTATGAGTAAAAGGGGGCCATATTTACAAGGCCATGAAAAGCCTGTACACTGTGCCATTGGAGTGTAAACAAATGAAGCTCCGGTGGTGCAGTTCACTGCTCGGGCCTTGTAAATGTACAAAGGGAACAGACAACGTTTACCCCAGAAATGCCGGTCACCTTCCTCACACAGACCCCCTGCAGATAATTACCACCTGGTCAGAGCATATGGCGAATATTATTAATAAACTCTCTGGAACTGGATAAAACCTAACCTAAAGGACTCAAAATTCTGGTTCCGACAAGTTATTCTCCATTCCAGGAAGTTCAACTTGTGATCCCCATTAACCTACGAGGAGATAGGAGCCAGAATTAGTAATTCTTGGCCCAGTATCCACTCACGGAGTTAACGAGGAACTCAGAATGAGGGTTTACGCCTCGAAAATCCGAATGTGCAGCCTTTCCTGTAATCGCCACTGTCTCTGAAGGCGGCTGGTTTAAGCACAAGAAAGATCCTCTCTCGAGCATATTTCTACAATGTAAAACTTTGGAGAGTTTCAACGTTACATTGTAGGTAATAATTGCTTCAGTGTTCACTAGAGACCCTCCATCCCTCCCTCTCGCTCGCTCTCTCTCCTTATTACTGCAAAAAATCCAGACGCAGATATGATGGTTTAATGGTGGTTCAGGAGCTGAAACAACCCAGTACTCATTCGCTCTCTAAAGTAAGTAAATGTACATGTCCTTTGGTGTGGGAGAGGTCTCTCTCCCTGCACTTCAGAATGGAAGGCAAAATCATCACTAACCAAATCCACTCCCACTTGGGATGGCTTTGGTGGCCATCTTGGGGTTCACTTAATCACAGGCTGAAAAAAGAGGATCGTGGTCCGGCCTTCTCTGTTTTCTGAATACGTGTTTGATGAAAATACAAGTCGAGGCCAGATCTGCCAGGATAAGTAATATGATGTAATCCACTTACACTGTTTGCCACATGATAAAACCACACAAATATCCTTTCATTCATTTTACAAAAAAAGGTGACTTGAATTGCTCTATGATTATTAAGCATAAATATTTCACTAGTGTACACTCGGTAATGCATGAAGCAGTATTTAGGAATACAGTACGAGCAGAGTCGAAACTTCCTTAAAGAAAGGCAAGGCACCAGCCTTAGTGTGTCATCCAGTGTGGAGCTAAATAACAACAAAAGTCCACAGAAACTGATTTTTCACTGTATTTGGAGCACTGAAAATTCTCACTTTTTTTTCACAAACTGAAAAGGGGCAAACACTATAGTTGATAATATAGGGAACAGTCACCCGAAAAGTGAGAAACAAAATGTAAACTTTTATAAGCGAGAGGAGAGGCCGAATAACCAAAAAGGGACATGCTGATCTACATATTTCAGACAGTGATTATGATGAGGATGAGTAGCAATTAGGGCAGACTATTTATATTTCAAAATCTCGGGGCTTCAACGGTGTCATGTGAATACCTGTCAAAGAGCTTCGAGGCAGTCAACTAGGCGAATTAATTTCTATGTAACCATGATAAATCTAATATAGGCATAAAAAGTAAGAAAGAGAGGCTACATCAGGCAAAAAAAGAGCGAGGTTAGCACTCACTATTAAGTACATGAGCCAGAATAATATTTGGAAAGTTACAAAGTTGAAACATACATACAACGCCGTCAATTGTAATAGCTATTTATTTCTTGAGCCTCGTATTTTCATTAAATGTCCAAGTGGCTGCTTCTGATTTTTCCTCTGTGTTTTAAAATTTTAATTTCGGATTTCTGCACCTTTTGATTTGTGAACTTTGGAACTGGACGTTCCAGACTCCGTAGACATAAACACTGATTGGGAGTACAGCGATTATGGAGAATGTCAGACTATTTTAAAGATCTCTTGATGCCCAATCACACCCTCTGCCCACTCACGCCCGCCACCCTTAGACATTCAAGTAAAGGAAGGGATAACAAATATAGTCATGCTTAGTGAGAAGATGCTCTAAAGCTTCACTGAGACACAGAACAACTACATCACTGGGAGCAGCAGTATAGGCATCAGTCACACACATAACAGATGCAACAGGGCAGCAATAAAGCAAGCTTTTCTCACACACAGAAGAAGAATATCACAGCAATACAGCAAGCTTAGCTCACACACAGGAACTGTTATAGAATGCGCAGGTGCTCTGCAAAGCAGACAAAGAAAAGGCAGAGTACGGCCAGCAGAAGTCAAATCAGCATTTGTTGACATAAGGTAAGGAGACTAATTACTTCTCTTTATATAGCATACACTATTTGTGATTATTTTTATTATTCTGACTGCAAAATAATATTGTCATTGCGTTACCCTCTTTTTGACTACTCTAATAAGTTTACAATTTCTCGGATAGCTAAAGATTGATTTAACCTGCATTACATCACAGAAAGTAATTACTCTAATTACTTTGGCCTGCCTTAAATTGCAGAATGAGGTTACTCGTGTTATTTTCCCCTATATTAGATTAAATGAACCTGCATAACCCTTTGATTATGGACGATGAGTGCTCCATGAACTTTACTCATTAACTGATTCGATTTTTAATGCTTCACTGTGATTAAAGGAATATAATTTTACCACGATACTCTGCAGATGATTACAGCAGACTGCAAAACATATTGTACTCTGAATTAGAATGCCTGAGACTTTATTTAACCTACCTTCTATCGGGTTGCAGTAGGATTTTGCCATTGTTTTACCCTGATTAGTCACCTTTGTTTTAGATACCACATTTCTCAATCAGTATTCAAGCGCAGATTTCTCTTAATGTTTTTTGGTGTGTTAGATTATAGAAGATTGTCTGGCTACTTGTTGTACAACATAGAAGATTATTCTGATTAAATGTTCTGCTTATACTGTGTTAGAAATGGGGTCTTTGGTTGACAGTCAGGTTACCTACCCCCTGTTCAAGTTAGGACCCTCGCTCTAGTCAGGGTTAAAGAGAATCACCCTCAGCTAACCCCTGCTCAAAGAATGGCAATTCCAAAGAGGAGGCAAAAGTAAGTCTAGTGTTGGAAGACTCTGGGGAATCAGACATATAAACCAGCTGGCCTTAAATTGAGCAAAGGTTCACTGAGAAGAAAATTGTACCTGGCCCTAATCAAAGATGACAAATTCTGGTCCCTGCTTAAAAACTGAAATCACCATCACTAGTGCAACAAGGAAGGAGAGTAGGCAGCCCTGCAATAGCCCATTGAGTAAAATCCTCCACTGGCTAAGATATGCAGGACAATTTGCAAATACGATAAATATCCCTAAATGGCTGAGGACAGTCACACTAGGCCATGTGAACAGTAACATGCAAGATGTTTTAGGGAAATGGTAGTTGGTATTATCCCTTCACCCCACAATGAACTAGTTTTGTGAAAATACGGCCCACTACTCTCCCAGTATAGCTCTCATGAGAGCTGCAATAACCAAAGTTTTAATATTTCTTCTATGAAAACAATGTTGGGGAATTAATACAATCACATGATTTATTGCACCCTATCATTGTATTTCTTCTTAGACTGATTTCCTTTTCATTTGTCCTTTTACCTTCTTTTCTTTTAATGTATGACTTTGACTTGAAAGTGATTGCAGAAGGCAGTTCAACTGATCCCTTAACTCTTTTATAGATTAAATAATGGGGTTCACCAGTTGTGGTACGCTGATGTATTTAACAGTGATTGTTTTGAATACCTTAACTTGAAATATATTAGGGAATGAGTATTCTGTTCATATTACCTCAGAATCATTTACAAAAAATTAGAACAAAGGAGACTAATCAAGTTACTATACTCTATTACAATAAAGTACCAGATTGTTCCAATCTCTGTATCCTGCATTATACCAGAAAATCTGATTCTGAGATGTTTATTTGACAATAGAAAATTATTACTATGTTTACTTTGCTTTCACTGGATTACAGAAGGAAGTTACTTTGATTGCCTTTATTCCACACTAGATCGCTGGTATTGTTGTTCTCTGCATTAGGTAACAATAGATTATTCCAATTATTTCACCATGCATTTTAGAGAAATTGTCATTACTTGAATTTATCTTCCCTGTGTTACAGAAGAAGATTACTTCTATTACTTCAGTCCACTCGACTAAATTAAAATCACAGCAGGATTATTCAGCTTGGACTGTATTTAAAAAGTAATTACTCCTATTACTATTAGACTGCTTCAGAGATCTTGGAATGCTTTGGCTTTTAATTCAGTTCCTAGAATTCATGTACTCTGCATAAGATTACAAGGGGTTGTAACTCATTGTGATTGACAATGCATCAGATTACAATATACTATTCTCATTAGTTTACACTATGCAGAATCACACACACACACACACACACACACACATATATATTACTCCATTTACTTTACCTGTTACTCAGTTGTAGAAGGGGAGCACTTTTGTTACATTATATCACACAAGATAATCACTCCGATTAGTTTAAACTGCATTAGGTTATGAAAGGTGTTTACTCAGATTTCTCTTCACTACTGAATTACAGAGTGGGATTACATTTATGGATTTACTTTGCTTTAGATCAGGTTTAGATCAGGCTTTAGATCATAATGAGCTTAAGCTGAGTGCTTTAGCCTTTATCTTATTAGTGATGGAGATTTCAGATGTTTTACTCTTTACCTATTGCTCTGAATACTTCACCTTTAATCAAGTTACATGACATATCACTAACTATGGCGCTCTACCTTAGTTCATTGAGATTCAATCATACACGTAATACGTAAAACCTAGACAGTAGCAAAATAATTTTAATTGGCACACACACACATACACAGCCAGCACAGCATGGACAGCATTTTTGTAATTACACACTCAACCTGTTTGGAACGGATAGCATTAGGTTATTTGTTTCTCACACAACAGAGGTACAGCATTGCAGGAGCAGTCCCATGTCAGAAAGTAAATAAGTAAAAAGTGTCAATTACATTTTTCTCACTTCAGTTAGTACTCCTGGGAACTAAATGAAGTAATCTGTATTTTTTTTTTTTACAATTTTCCCATTCTTTACTTTATATAACTGCAT
This sequence comes from Pleurodeles waltl, assembly GCF_031143425.1. Lineage (NCBI taxonomy): Eukaryota > Metazoa > Chordata > Amphibia > Caudata > Salamandridae > Pleurodeles > Pleurodeles waltl. The sequence continues at coordinate 834,565,401 of NC_090440.1, forward strand.
CAGAAAACATTATCAAATTAGGGGTCCTACGGTACTTAGCTTCAAGCAATGTGGCAGCCACTCTCTTTCATATATGCTGTAATGGCTCTTAGTCCTTTTGCTCTTTCATTGGAGGTGAGTGGCATCGGTGAGCCACAACAAAGGTGATGGCCTTCAACAACTGGTATAGCCAGAGGCAGAAGGTCTATAATGCTCTTAGATCATTCCACAGAGAGAGGTTAAAACGTTCTCAATTAAAAGAGAGACACGGACAGCCAAACATTGAATTGATGGAGCAGAACGTCTTCACCAGTTGTTGTTGGCCCTCAGAAACTATGCTGTTTTTAATTCAGGTCTCAACATTTCAATGTTTTAATATAGAATTATTATTCTAATGACATTCCATTGACTACCTACCGCTCAAATCTATCCATAACTTCTCTAATAATCTGAACACCAAGGAGGGGTATTACAAAACTGATATAGTTCACAATGGTACACAGTACAACACTTTTTTAAAGAATCAAATACATTACAAAGTAAAAAAATATCTTGATAAATGCAAATGTTCTTTAAACAGCTGCCAACAGCTAGCCTACCCCGCCTTTGTTCCAAGCCTTTGTCAGCGTTGCCTGGGCTTCTGTCAGTGTAACATCTGTCAAAATCTTCCCATTGACAGCCATTATCTCATCACCTTTCACTATTCCACCTACAAAGAAGACAAATATCATGTAAAATAAACATATGATCACCACAAATGTTGGCAGCAGTAGTGTATAGTTTAGATGATGTCTGAAAAGTTTGTGAATCTTTCTACTTATGAAGCTTAAATACCAAGCAGATATCCAGTCAACGGCAGAATAAATGTGGACAAATGACCTTTGAAAAGTGATGTAATCTAACTCCTGTGGTATAAATAAAGCCTAGTAAGAATAGATTTCCTCATAATCATTAGGGCATATAGTATCAGCTTTTCTGCATGTAATTTATAACCCCAGAAAATATAGCATCAATTTCTCCTTTTACTTTGTTAGACTTGTCAGTGATAGGATGGTGTATCCCCAAACTACTTTACCTTACTTGTCTATTTTCGCTGATCTTGTTTTTGTTGGCTTTAGAACTGTACATACTTTACCACTTCAAACCAGTGCTAAAGTAATTGTGCTCATTTCATTAAACATTGTAACATTTACTTACACCCAATTGGCACATTGAATGTACCTGTAAGTCTCTAGTAAAGTGATACTACATGTACCCAGGGCCTGTAGATTAAATGCTATTAGTGGGCCTTCAACACTGATTGTATTACCCTTTTAAACATGTCACAGGCCTGCGTATGCAGTTTACACTACTATTTTGACATGGCAAAATAAACCCTTTGCAGTCCTAAAACTTCTTTTTTAATACACATAAGACACCCCTACAGCAGGCACTAAACAACTTATAAGGCAGGGTGTATTGTATTTAAAAGTTGGACATATACGTTTAACTTTTACATGTCCTGGTAGTGAAAAACTCTTAAATTTGTTTCACTACTGCAATGCCTACCTCTCCCATAGGATAACATTAGGATCCCTTTTTACATTTAATAGGTGCTAACTTTCAACTAGGAGCAAGTCGGATTGTTGAGTTTGGTGTCTAAAGAATTGTAATTAAAAACCATCTTTAATGGTAAATTTGGACTTTAGGCAATAATTCTAAAAATGGTACTTTTAGAAAGTTGGCATATTCTTGTCCCAACCATTTGGTGTCTGCAAACTGTATCCTGGGTCACATGACAAATTTTAGCTGGTAGTTGGTCTTTGAGTATTGCTCCTAAACAGTGAGACAAATGAGAATAAGTGTTGGCAGCATAGGCCATCCCTGACTTCATTAAAGGGAAGAGCTGTCACTTATCTCACTTACTCATCACAAAGCCTTTAGCTGAGCACACTCACAAAGTGTTTGACACTAGTCTTGTGTGCGTCCCGAGCATGCTGGAGCCAGGACAGTGAAAAGGAAATTCCAAACACCTCTGGGAGTGGAAACTTCCAGAACCTTCTACTTCAAAATGGGCCCCAGGTATAACAGATGGGCCATCAAACCCAACTCTTGAGTGCACTTGTGGACCTGAGGATGACACTTAAGGACTGCTGTACTGCTCTGCATGAACAATTGCTACTCTGCTGCCCTGCTTACTGAGTAAGAAAGACTGGGCTTGTATCTTGAACCCAGGACCACCAGAATAACTCCACAGGTTACTTGGCTGCCTTCCTGACCAGAGCCTCAGAGACAGAAAAGCCTCCAACCACCTTTAACCTAGCACCTGGAATCTGTCTGTTGAAAGTCCTACCCAAGTGGTGCCACCATAGCCCAGGATCCATGGAAGTAGGACTGAAGGTGCTCTGCCAGCCCAGCTGTGGTCCTGTGAGCAAAATAATCACAGCACAACGCATCTCCTCTCAACCGCATCCGAACTACCAATGTGCGATGAAGGAATTTGCAGCGCAGCCCGCAGCTTCCTCATAACCGCTGCTGCATGATGCATTCTTGACACAGGCCTTTGCATCACAAACCCTTTGTTGATGCCATCCTCCACGATGACACAAGACTTTTCATTTCAGACCCACAGTTTCTTTGGAACCCCTGCTGCGCGAAGCATCCCTGATGTCAGACTTTGCATTACAAGCACCTCCACAAACGGCATCCTCAATGACCATGCAGGACTCTGTATTGTAGGCCTGCAGATCCTTGGAACCACCACTGCATTGTACATACTTGATGCAGGATCTTACAAAGCTCAGCAACCAGTATTTAGAGCACTTTGTTCAGCAGGCCTAACTTGGCAGCTGTATCCAGCCTGCACTCAGTCACTGTCAGTCTGAACTTGTGACTTTGTTCTAGTTTGACGGGACCAGGTAACCAAAACTGGTTGTTTGTGCCGCTAGGCACTCTTTTTACTTAAAACCTTAAAATTGCATATCTTCAGTTCTACTACCGTATTTGCGTAGTTCCGGTCTCAAATAATTTGTTAAAATTTAGTCTATTTATTTTTCTAAATTGGTGTGTTTTTTGTGTTGTAATTTCTATTTATTACTGTTTGAAGTGCTGCATAAATATTTTACTCTATTTATGATTGCAGCTGTTCTGCCTCTTGTCATTCAAACGAAATCTCTTCTCAGTGGAATTAAAATGTATGTTCTTAGAAAATGCGTTGTTAGGAAAATGTTGAATTTTCAGAATTCACAACTCAAACGATCAAATATTTTAAAAAATGGATCTGTGGCAATATTTTATTAAACCGGTGCTTTTAGCTAGGAGAAAATGTATGATAAATTTAAAATGCAAGCCTCCACCCCAGCCCCCAGAGTGCAGACATGGCGCATAGGTTGCTCTCCTGGCTTACATCTGAAAGTGCGCAAGTCTACAGAGAGGAGTGAGTTGGTATGAGGAAACACTTAATTGAACAAGCGTGGGATATGCTAGTAGAAGAGTTTAAAGTCCACAGTAAAAAGTGGGAATTGTGCTCCTTATATTCCTCCTAACCATTCATATTCTGTTTTACATTTAAATATCAATATTCTATACAGACCATGGCTATGTATATATCATTATTGCAGATCCTGTAATAAGCATACTGGGTATTATTATCTTTCCATTGTCTGATTCTGTTATTGATCACCTTGGAAATTATCAAAAAATATTGTGGCTTTGTTAGAATATTAGATATGGGGTGAGATACTTGAAGTTATGGGTTTGTTATATTTTAAAATGGAAAAATGGGAGAACATCACTGTATCCTTTGTACAGCATAATGTGGAATCAGATACTGCTTGATGTACCAAGTAACCACTTTTAATACATAGCTGTTACATTTGTAAATGTGTCATTGAAACTGTGCCAATAAAAATCATGAAAAGCTTAGACTAGCATATAACTGAGTATAGCTTATCTATATAGCCTCAAATCAGTTCAACATTATGGCCCTCATTCTGACCTTGGCGGGCGGCGGAGGCCGCCCGCCAAAGTCCCGCCGTCAGGTTACCGTTCCGCGGTCGAAAGACCGCGGCGGTAATTCTGACTTTCCCGCTGGGCTGGCGGGCGGTCGCCTTCAGACCGCCCGCCAGCCCAGCGGGAAAGAGGCTTCCACGATGAAGCCGGCTCGGAATCGAGCCGGCGGAGTGGAAGCTGTGCGACGGGTGCAGTTGCACCCGTCGCGTATTTCACTGTCTGCGCAGCAGACAGTGAAATACATGTAGGGGCCCTCTTACGGGGGCCCCTGCAATGCCCATGCCAGTGGCATGGGCACTGCAGGGGCCCCCAGGGGCCCCGCGACCCCCCCTACCGCCATCCGGATCCCGGCGGTCGGACCGCCGGGATCTGGATGGCGGTAGGGGGGGTCGGAATCCCCGCGGCGGTGCAGCTAGCTGCGCCGCCGTGGAGGATTCAATGGGGCGGCGGTACACTGGCGGGAGCCCGCCAGTGGTGCCGGTCCGACCGCGGCTTTACCGCCGCGGTCGGAATCCCCATTGGAGCACCGCCGGCCTGTCGGCGGTGCTCCCGCGGTCCTCCGCCCTGGCGGTCAAAGACCGCCAGGGTCAGAATGACCACCTATATATTTAATTAGGTCTCTAATCCTCACCCTTAAATGGAGGGTCTGCTTGTCTGCTCTGTGATTAGTTCCATTGTGAGATTCAGAGTTAGCATTAAATTTACCAGATATAGTATATGCCATGGGGAAATCAGTTAAATTGTGCTGTGCCTCTTAGTGACATTGCGTCCTGAATCTGGAAACTGTAAAAAAAATATTTTTAATTTACATTACCATAATTACACACCTTCCATGCCGACTGATCAGTCTTTTCTTGATTCATATTACTAATACTCTGGAAATTGATATGTATTGATCTGTATTCAACTGACAAGCACATGGAACCTACACCTAACTCCCTATATGTGAGCAGGACTGGCTATATCAAAAGCCAGGCACTATCAATCACAATATAAGAGTGACGATCGACAGTCCATGACTGTACCACAGCCAGCCAACATGTCACTTTGATGCTATATTACAGACCATGCAATGTTAATCACACTGTACGTGCGACACAGGAGCTATCATTGGTTTTGGAGAGATGACGTGCAATGATCTGCTGGAGACAAGAAGATCACTATTTCAGCCCTACCTCTGTAACAGACCCCTTGCATCTTAACAACAAAGTCACTCCTATTGGAGGGAACATACTACCCTGGCCAATCAGACATGAACTCATTTCAAACTGCACTACAGAGGCCCCCCCAGCAACTTTTTATACCTTTGTAGTGACGTGAGGAAATAACAGATGGAACAATACCCAGATACACTCATGGCCAAGGCTACTCTGGACTTCAGTCCAAACTGTGAGTGCAAAAGTGGTTACATTTCGTGAACCCCTTGAACAAGTGCAATTTCTAAATTATAAAATAAACATTAATTCTCACCATGCTTGTCTGCAGCTCCACCATCGTAAATAGCTGACACGACTATTTTTCCAACAGGGGACTCAATTCCTCCTTCAACTGTAAGATCCAAGGGGCCTTCCTACAATTTTCCCAAAAAGATCAATGATACAGCTAAGCATTTGCAAATGCAGCACTGACGAACACAAAACATTGCTAGTGAAATTAATTTAAAAGATCTGTTGTCATCGGTAAGAGTAATTATTTTGCTCACTGTTTTTTAAAATCAGTACATTCCAACATAGCATAGGTTTTCTTAGCAAGGTGGAAACCACTGATGGTCACATTCCTCTTAAATCTACTGAAGGTTATTCTACTGTGAGCAGTCAGAATCTTGAATTGTTTTATTAGGCTTTATGAAAAAGTATTTCAAGATGGCTGGTGTGCATGCGCATGCATGCATGCACACACATGGAGCTATCTTAGAATAGTGTTTCAAAAAACGTAAAAATATAAGTCTAATATATCAGAAACAACTTTTCCAATTAAGCATGCAATGGGAGAAAAATGTTCGGTGTTCAGGACACAAGAAAAGAACCAAATGCAGAACAGTGAACTGAGATAGACAAGAAATAATATTTAGTGAAAAACATACCAAAACCCGACTTTAAGTCTATATTGCATAGAATAGTTCTCTGCCACAGACAGCTTATGCTGTTCGCAGGGAAATCATAAAAACCGGATAAAATGGAGCAATTTACAGAACAATTTTCTACTAATTGACCAAAGAAGACATACACTTCACAGACCTTTCTAAAGGACCACTCATACCATAATACAGTGAATTCATGGGTTTCCAAGAATGCCTGGCTTCCTCAGGGTTATGGGTACACACCAAAAAGCCTTGTTGGGATCGCCGACGTTATTGTGTAAAAACATAACATAAGGACAACAACATTCACAAAGATAAATCCGCACAACATACATTTCTTATAAATAATTCCTTATTAATGAGGTAGAGGTAAATTAATTTCTGACTTTGCCGTCCCATCCAATACTTTCCCTCTTACCACTTTTGATCTGTCGCAGATTCGTTCCCTTGCAATGCTTTCGTGCTATCCAATGCCGATGGAATGCCCCAAACCATGCAATTGCCCTTCCTGAATTATTTTAGAATTTATTGACATTAAAGCAAAGTGCCCAACGCATAGCCTTTTTATGGAATTCCAAACAACGCACAATTGCATACCAGAAAGCAGTGCTCTGTCATGAGAGCTCAGAGTGCATGGTCATACTCCCAGTCCTGAGGGATTTCATGTTTGGGGTAAGAAAAAGGCTGTTTTGCAGTCATTCAGAAAGGCTAAAAGAAATATTCACTCTATTCTACCCAATTTTTTTATGTGTCTTCTTGGAATACTGGGTTTTTTAAATTCTGTATCTATGATGTTCCCTACTGCTACATTAATAGCATCCACATTCCCTATGGTGACTGATTTGTATATTAGAACTCACTCCAAAATGATTAAACAAAAATAAAAGATAAATATATTCCAACAAAGAGATGTCAACATATTTATATAGTTAAAAGACATTTATAAAAAAATACGTTTTCCAAATGAAATTACTGTGGGAGAACAAATGTTAGGACACTGCAGCTGGTATACAGTAGATTGTTCCTAGGCAGCCTGCAAAGCGACTAACATTCACAACAAGAAAGCGGTTGCAATTTTAAAGAGAGCTTTCAGTCGAATGATCAAAACAGTTTAGCTGCTTTTTTTCAGCAAGCATTAACAAAGCTAATAGAATTGACTTGTAACTGAAAGTGTCTGAACGCTTCTATCCATGTTGTCATTAATCCATCCTTCGATGCACTGAAACATCCATCTTCCATGCACCCAGTGACTCATTCTTGCTTTTACCTACTTAACCATCCATAATAACACATACACAAACTCAACAATCATTGAAGAGGCACTTCAAGTTATCAGCCTTTTGGCTGCCAGTTCGTGGGGCGGGGGAAATGCTTTGAAAAGTTTGTAATGGCTAGTCTCTGTGGGTAACAAAATGTTTCTAGTAGTTTGTGATACCAATGTGTGAGAGGTGTGAGCGTGCTTTAGGGTTGAGACTGCTTTTCAGTTAGGGGTGAGAAGAGGGTGTGGCTTGGCTGGCCATGATGGCGGGCGCAGGTTAACAGAGCTCCATGGTGGGGCCCTAATCCAGTGATCCAGAAAGCCATCAGGTGGCGGATGGACCGCTGTGGCATGAGGTGCAGAGGTGCAGAACTCGCTGAGCACCATCCACGCGGACCGATGCACCAGGAGCCGAGTTGGAGCTGATGCCGCCTACGTGGTGAGGCATTGCGCAGGGGTCGCGGTGCTGAGGCCGGGCCAGAAGTGACTGCGGGCGGGTGACTTGATCCGGACGCGCTCGTATTGGGTCAACGGCTGGTTCTGGGCAGGACTACGATGACCAGCACCTGCCTGGCCTGAAAGGAGGTGAGGCGCTGGTGGAGCATGATGACGAGCGGAGGATCGAGCGCGAGGGCTTGAACACCCTGATTCCTCCCCAAGTTGCCTCCGCCAGTGGTGAAAGCATGCAGGCCATCATCGATGCGATGGCCAAGCTGGGAGGAAGGGGGCTCGCTCCAACCTACCTCCTCCCCACCTCCTGTTCCAATGACTGGTTTGCTGTTGAGGAGGCTGGGGCCTTGTATTTGTGCTGTGCTGCTGCCCCATGCCCCCGGCTCTGCTGTGGACTTGACTTCGTCAGGGGGACTGCATTGGAGGTGCATATGGGAGGGGACTGGCGGCTACAATGGCACATAACGGGCCTTGATGACCAGTGGCAGCTGGGAAAACTCTCAGAGGTTGCAGTCTTGATGCTCATCTGATCAGTGGCCTTACTCTTGTTCTCACTCAAATGAGCTACTGGGACTGTGGAAACTCACGGATGGCCGGCTCCCCCGCCTGACACTTTTTGTGTCCCACATGGACTGTGCCTTACGGCCTGATTGTTCTGTTGATACGCTGGTGTTGGTTGACCCCTCCTCAATCTCGCAAACTCATAATGTAACTGCTTCTGGCACAGCAACTGGCCTTGAGCACATACAAAGGAGAGGCGCATTGGGTAGCCAACTGGGCTGCAGCCTGTCACCATCTTTGGGGGGACTGCTAGTGCTGCTGCATGCTGGGACCTGCTCACCGTGCACACAAGCGGTCCCACAGTGCAACTGCCAGTTAACAACACACCCCAGTGGTGACAGAGACTTACACCGTCTACGCTCTGGCACGGGAACCAGACAGTCAGCACTCAAGAGCAGGCCTCAGGACACTGACTGCAACAAGTTAGACGTGGTTCTGGTGGCAGTGGAATGTAACGGAGCCATGCTAAATCACGCCCAAACCTCACTGGAGGGTAAGATTGACATGGTGGCTCGTGATCTCATTCTGCTACGTGCATATCACCGCAAACTAGCAGACAAGACCCACTCTCTGGAGAGCCTGCTTTTGAAAATGTGTTGAGTAGACTGACAACACTGGAGCGCTGCAGGGAGGATGCTGAAGGATGCTCCAGAAGAAAAAATCTCTGCGTTGTGGGTCTACCGGAGGGTGTAGAGAGCATGGATGAGGTTGCCTATGCCACAAGCTGGCTTTCGAGCGTTGGTCCCTGAGGGCTCACTGACATCCTTCTTCTCGGTGGAGCGCACCCACCGGGTCCCAACAAGAGCCAGGCCATCGGGCACAGACCCCAGCCCATTCCTTATCCACATGCTACATTTCACGGACAGATACTGCATTTTGCGCAAGGTGAGATCACCCCGGCACTTCAGGTTGACAATATGCAAGTCATGATGTTCCCGGATTACACCGTCGCTGTACAAAAACAACGAGCATCCTTCCTGATGGTTAAACACAAACGTCACGCCCTCCATCGAACATACACTTTTCTCTTCCCTGCTAAGTTGCAAGTAGTTCACCATGGAAAAATGCACTTCTTCAACACTCCAGATGATTCCTGGGAGTGGTTTGAATTGACTAGCCTGGGCAGCTAACAAGAGGCAATAGAGTGCCACACGAGAAAACTCTCAATCACAGAGGTGGAGAAATCACAAACTACGCAAGCCCCCCCCCCCCAGATGCCTGCCATGCTCCCGACTTAGAGCAGATCATTCGGGAACGTCGACAGGTGCTACAGAATGCAGCAGCTATCAGTGAGCCACCGGCCACACCTGACCCAGAACCAGAGTTGGTGGACTCATGCTGAAAACAGCTCCCTCGTTGACCTGCTCTTGGACACCAGCTCATCGGCTCCCCCTGTGGTGACACCACAAACAGCGGACAACATCATCTGAACTGCCATGCCTGGATTACACTGTGTCCCTGGTATCCGCCCAAACTGTGTAACTTGCCTGTTGGTGTCACCAACAGTCGGTTCTGCACTACGCAAGTTTGATGATGTTATTGGGGTCCATTTACGCACCAAATGTGGATCAGGCTTCTTTTCTCAGCAGGCTCTCTGGTCCTCTCTCTAGATGGAGTGACCTTCCCTGGCTGTTGGAAGGAGACTTCCACAGTGTCCTGGACCTCTGGATGGACCGCTCCTTCCTCTGCTCCCTTCTGCATACACAGTGCTGGATATCTGGTGCCAGTGTAATCCAGATGCTAGAGTTTACTCGTTCTTCTCAGCCTCATGTGAGACTTGACAGATTTTTATGCACTCCCAACCTAAATTCCACAGTCTTGGGGACAGATTACTCAGGCCGCACTCATTCTGATCATAACCCACAACTCCTACAGCTGGGTTGGGGCATATCTCTCCCGTGATTCCCACATGGCGATTGCGGCCAGAGTTGCTAGAAGATGCTGCGTTCAGGGCATCACTAGACAAATTGATCTCTGAATATTTTGAACTCAACACCAGTTCCGCCTCGTCGAGTCTCATTGAATGGGAGGCGTTCAAGGTCCTTATACGAGGGCATTGCCTGGACGCACAATGGAACCTGCGCAGATCCGTTGAACATGACCTGGTCCGAGTGGAAAGGTCCCTTATATCATATGAACAAAGGGTCGTACAGCACCCTCTGGCCACCTTGGAGCTGGCATCTGCCCAGACGGAGCACGTGTCCCTGTTGGACAGGTTTAGGAGTCTTAACTATGCAGTGCATTTGGCCAGCACACACGCCACAGCTGACTGGTCGAGCAGGTTGCTGACCTGGCTGATCCACCAGGAGCAAGATCATGACCCTGTGGTGGAACTGCACTTGGCGGAGGGCGTGTCGCTCCATACCCCAGGAGAGACACATGCCAATCCCCGACATTGTCGGCCCACTCGCCATAGACTCCACGGATTACCTGTGTGCATTGCAGTTGAGAATCACTTTGATATATTTTCCTTTCATTGCTGTGACTACTTTTAAGCGTGTGCCTCCAACCTACTAATCTCCTCTCTCAGGAACCTCGTGGCGAAGTAATAATAAATGTCTTCTTCAAACTGAGAAGTGCATTCCAGAGATGGTTATGAGCTCGGTCATTAGTGAAAGCAAAACACACTGTAGCTACTTTAACTGACTAGAATGAATTATTTTCCCTGAAAACTCATCCCTGTTTGACAGATGAGTAGCGTGAAGAACTCTATGCGCCTCTAACACTCCTAGAGATACAAGACAGTGTCGGTGAGATGACTACAGGCAAAACTCCGGGCCCTAACGGTCTTCCATCAGAATTCTAGAAGACATTCCCTTCTGCCATCGCCCGCCTTCTCAGCCTTTATGAGGAAGTGCTGAGCATCGTGACCCTGCCTGCATCGCAGCGGGAGGCACTGTTGGTATCACTCCCCAAACCTGGGAAAGATCTGTTGACACTGGGTTCTTACAGACCCCTTGCAATGCTCAATACAGACTATAAAATTCTGGCCTAACCTCTGGCGATGCAAGTAACACCTTTAGTGCCCCAACTGATACACCCGGACCAAAACGGATTTATGCCGGATCGCAGCACGTCCCTGAATATCAGGTACCTATTTAGGGTCATGAGGCACTCGTTTCAGGACTGGCCCTGGCCAGGCTGCCTACTGCTTGATCTAGAGAAAGCCTTTGACTCCCTGGAGTGGCCCTACCTGATTCAGACAATGTGGCGCTTTGGACTGGGCCCTTGCTTCTTGCACCTGGTCATACTGCTATGTACTCTACCACAGCTCAGAGTTAAGATTGGTGTAAACCTCTCCGACCCCATTGAGGAGGGCAGAGGGACCCAACAGGGTTGCCCCCTCTCTCCATGGCCATGGAACCCTCAGTGGCCAAACGTCACCGGAGGGTGGTAACCTGGGGCATCCCGTTGGGAGACAGCTCCCACATTGTGGGGGTCATTCTGACCCTGGCGGTCATCGTCCGCCAGGGTCGGCGACCACGGAAGCACCGCCAACAGGCTGGTGGTGCTTCCCAGCCCATTCTGACGCCGCGGTCAGAAAAGGGAATCCGGCGGTTTCCCGCCGGATTTCCCCTGCATGGGCTGAATCTCCATGGCGGCGCTGCAAGCAGCGCCACCATGGAGATTCCGACCCCCTTCCCGCCATCCTGTTTCTGGCGTTTTTTACCGCCAGGAACAGGATGGCGGGAACGGGTGTTGTGGGGCCCCTGGGGGCCCCTGCACTGCCCATGCCACTGGCATAGGCAGTGCAGGGGCCCCCTAACAGGGCCCCATAAAGATTTTCACAGTCTGCATTGCAGACAGTGAAAATCGAGACGGGTGCAAGTGCACCCGTCGCACCCCTGCAACTCCGCCGGCTCCATTCGGAGCCGGCTTCATTGTTGCAGGGCCTTTCCCGCTGGGCCGGCGGGCGCTCTTTTGGCAGGCACCCGCCGGCCCAGCTGGAAAGCCAGAATGGCATCTGCGGTCTTCTGACCGCGGAGCGGCCATTTGGCGGTGACCGCATGGCGGGCGGCGACCGCCGCCCGCCGCAGTCAGAATGACCGCCTGTGTCTTTATATGCGGATGACCTCCTTTTATATCTCAGAGACATTTAAAACATCCCTGCTGACATTGCGGATATCCTACAAAACTTTGCCACACCTTCTGGACTGTAGGTCAACTGGGCGAAGTCATGTCTTTGTCCTTTTGCCCCTGACATGCCTGACACAGTCCTCTGCTTGTCCGGTGAACCTACCCCCTGGCAACCTAGAACATTCTGTTATCTTGGTATCAACATATTTCACGCAGAATATGACCTACAGGATGGCAACCTTAAGCAGGCGGTGACCTCCATTACAACTCAGATGACGGTCTCGCAAACGCTGCCCTTCTCGGTGATGGGCAGAATTGCCCTCCTAAAAGTGGTAGTTCGCCCCCTGCTGCTCTATGAGTTCTCTAATTTACCCTTTTATGTTCCAGCTAAATTCTTTTGGGAACTAGAGACTAGAATCACAGTATTCCTTTGGGGTAAGGGCCGCTGTAGAGTAGCACTGAGTAATATGTGCTTGCCCCTGGACAGGTGAGGCCTGGCAGTTCCAAACATGGAGCAGTATTATCTGGTCTCCCAGCTTCAGTGGGTGGCGCGGTGGCTATGTGGCAGTCAATTAGCAGACCCGGCGACTAAAGCAACGCCCTGGACATTGCCTGAAATTCTACACCTCTTCCACCCCCTTACAAAACCAAAACAGCCTGAGGCACCGTTGTTGGGGGTAGTGCACCGCTGCTACCGCAGAAGCCTGCACCTCATGCGTATCAGCATCCCCTAAGCACCTGCCATGGTGCTACTAGGCATGCCACGTGGCTTGCAATACACTAGCAGCACTGAGCTGAGACTCCGGCGCACAGCAGAGATCCATACATTAGGCGACCTATAAGAGGAGAGCACACTGATCCCATTTGCCACTCTGCCCTTGGAGACAGGTCTGTCCACAGGGCTATTCTTGCTCCATAGCTCCCTGATAGGGACACTGAAGAGACACTGGGGGGATGTAACAGCCGAACCACCAACACACTTACTACTACAATACATGCACGTAATGGGGCAAGGTAGACACCTAGTAAGGTGGTTCACTGATTGCCTCCGCTCACAATTGCACCATGCTGCGTGTCAGGTGGGAGGCAGACTTGACTATGCCTTGCTCCGACACCACATGGGCTGCTGTGCTGTCTAGCCACACTAACATCCCCCGTAACTGTAGGTTCCACCTCATCCAGTTTTACATTCTTCACAGGGCCTATCTCACGCTGGCTACCCTAAACAAATACTATCAGCAGCTGAATGCCACATGACCCCGTTGTGCGCTGGCAGGAGCGGACTTGCTCCATGTGCTTTGGTCCTGCCCCTCTCTTAGCACCTACTGCTGTGGCGTCACAGTGAGATTGTCAGACTGCACGTCGTGCCCACTTCTGTCCACATGGGAGGCTTGCCTCCTGGGGTTATACCCCAGGGCCAAGAAGCATAAAGCCTCATCAAGATTTCTTGACCTTGGTCTACTGACGGCTAAGCAGCTTATCACCAGGGGCTGGAAAGCCACTGTCTCACCCACATTAGCAGCATGGGAGAACTCCTTTGCAGTATGGGAGGAGGCGGAGGGGGTAGCACTGCGTAGGGCGGACAACCTGGGCCTTCAAAAGTAGCCCTTGGCCACCATTTGGGATGCAATGCTTGATAAATTGAGAGAGGCGGGGCAGCCGACAAACATGGGCACCCCTACCGCCATTGATACACTGACGATTACTGGATGCAATATTCACACATAGGGGCTGACTGCTGCATTCGCTGGAGCACGCGTACACTGCCTTCGTCCCTGCTTGCGGGGACCAGCCTGACTGGGGGGCGGACCCCAATGGGCCGGCAGAAATGGATGTTGGACATTTGAGATATGCTGGGACTGTGGGGGGCGGGGGGGACCATAGGGGGCGTTCGAAATGGACTCCAAGTTGTCAACTGTTGTTTTGTAATTGCACTGTTATTGCACCCAAGTTATGCTGATCATGTGTTGTACTGTAGCCTTGAATTTAAAACTAAAACAATAAAAAGATCCAAGCAATTCAGTTAGGGATGAGATAGTAATTCCCATAACGTTTAAGTGCCTGTAAATGATCTTCATTTGTTTTTATTATCTTATTTGGGTTTTTTGTAAACCATTATTAACCACTTAATTCTGGCCTCATACCACTTTGGAGAAGAGAAAAACTTAGAGGGCAACACAGTACATGAATCCAGCAGAGGTGGCAGAGGTGGAGAACCACTCCAATGACTGTTATAAGAGCGTTATTGGAATTAGCCAATATAAAAATTTCTATAGTAAAACAAGCATTGGCAGAACCATAAGGTCTGCCAGTGGGTGCCAGCCTTCTGGTAATTCTTCTTTTTATTGTCATGGGTTGTGCAAAACGTTGTTGTTTTGTGAATATTCCAGGCCCTCATTAATCTAAAAAATAAAATTGCTACAGGCAAAAAAAGGTTTCTGTTCCAAAAACACATTACCATAGTACTCACTGGCACTGAGGGCAGCTATTTTGTGTGTGGATGTGTTTCTTGAGAAAGTGCAGCATGTCATAACTCACATTAGAACATTTGAATGTTGAACGCTCCATTGAAGACAATGAAGCAGCAGAGGACTATATGAACTGGTATAGGTCCACTGCTCTGAAGATTTCAATGTTGTAATAAACAGCATATGCCTTTCTCTTTGCCCTGCCTCTCGAAAATATATTATTTAGGCAGAGGGAAGGGAAAGACAGAGGTCGTGCAGGAGGACAAACGTAGCCTTCAACCTTCCTTGACATATTCCCCAACATATTCCCTTCAGCTCTGGCTTTTACTGCTGGAGTATTCTTTAATGGCCAGTACAGCCCACTATGCCGGGCAATTATGCTATATTGAAGTCAGCCAATGGCTCAAGTTGGCAGCTACATTGCCCTTTAATGCATACTGGGGAGGATGGAAGTAAAAATACTTAGTGGCACCAGCCACAGATTAATGGATGAAGCCTGGTTGAAACCCCTATAGGTACCTATGTTATACATATAATTGCAGTAAAATCGAAAGGTCTTAGCTAATACAGACCTAAAACGTCAGTCAGTCTTGCATTGGATGCAAGCCTCCTGCCTTTAAGAAAGAAAGAAAAAAAGGAAGAAAGAAGGAAAGAAAGAGAGAGAGAGAAAGAAAGAAAGAAAGAAAGAAAGAAAGAAAGAAAGAAAGAAAGAAAGAAAGAAAGAAAGGAAGAAAGAAAGAAAGTTTGAATTTACAAATTCTGTGAGGAAGTTTCAGGACGCTTCCTCAGTCAAGTCCTCATTGAGTCTCTCCTCTTCAACAACAAAACTCTTGTTCAGCTACAGGAAAGAAAGAAAGAAAGAAAGAAAGAAAGAAAGAAAGAAAGAAAGAAAGAAAGAAAGAAAGAAAGAAAGAAAGAAGAAAGAAAGAAAGCTTAATGACAGTTTCAAATGAATACTATTTGATCTAAAAATAGCAACAATCAGAATGGGATCTGATAAAGATGGTATGTGTCCTGTGGTCACATCACACATGCCCTGCTTTCACACCATTTTTTAAACACATAGGCAATACTGAAGTAATTATAAGGTACAAATAAAAACACTGGTGGTGAAGGGAACTAGTGTATGTGCTCTTTGTGATAGAGCAAGATACAGTCACTCAAGGTGAAGTTAACCAGTGACTTAAGAAGGGTGGCCCATTGCCCCATGATGTATGCTGTAGTGGGTATAAGCAACAGACCAATGCATGAAAAGAGGTGGGTGAAAGCCCCTATATGTAAGTATTACATATAAATGGACCAGGAGGGGGCAACAAAACTAGTCTAAGGCATGTCACCGGGCAGGACAACAAAGGGATGGCTGAGCCACAAAGGAGCAATGTCTTTTAGGTTTGGTTTTGTAACCATAACTGCATTATACTTATGTTTTTCTGTTAGTTTCTGAGATTTTTTATTGTATATTTAGGTTGTAAAATTGAAGTTAATTATAACTTCACTTCATCCTTTGTTTTTTCAGTGAATTTCTGGATTCAGCACAACTGTACTGCACACATTTATTTTTTTAAACAGATTTAAATCTACTTTTGACCATTCAGAGCAGATTTGGATGCAACCTAGAGGGTAGGAGCAGGGCCTGACCCCCAAACCAACACTGCACATGGCCATGGGATGTGCACAGTGGGGTTTTGGTCCCAGGGCAGATTGGCGCAGCTAGGCTCAGTATACCCCACACACACATGTATAGTATGTAAAAACAAACCCTTTCAAAGCAAATATTCCTGACCTTTGCAAGACATTGAAGTGGGTGAATAGTTTTATGTTTTATGGAAAGCATGTGCCCTAAGAATAAAAAGAAAAATGCAACATGCCACCATTTGGGTGTCTGTCTTATGCTTGAAATAAAAAAAATTAATTTAAAGAAAATCACTGATGTGGCTGTCTGTGAAGAAGACAAAAATAAATCATCACTGACTCAAGGTCTCAAATCTCAGGAATGAGAATGTTACCATATCTGTTCAAGTCTTTATAACAACTTTAAAAAAGAGACGGAAAATAAATCAACATCTAACAGGGCACAGAAATATAAAGCATAATAAAATAGTTGTTATATAAAAATAAAATGAAAAAGCTTACGTTGAACCACTTTCTTATTGATGAGAAAGGAACTATTTGCAGGTGGATGTAGATAATCTTTCTGCCAGTCACTCAAAGTGAAGGGAGCCAATTGGGAAAGTGGGTTGACCAACTGCCCTATGCAGAAGCAATATGTGAATAGCAATTTAGCAGGCCAATGAATGAAGCCCGCTCACCAAAAGCCCCTATATGTGTCTATCATGTATTATTGTTATGAAAGCAATAGCCTGTCGGGCAGCTAAAATTTGTCTCAAACACCATCATAAAAAAAGCTTATCTACAAAGACTAAACACGTGGTTGGGGTGATTTATGATGTATGGTGTACACTGCTCATCATAATTGGTGAATTTCAGGGTGTTGTGGCTCTTTTAGTGTAATACATATATATTGGGTTTTGAAATAACATAAAAAGTAACGTTTAATAACCGTCCTTAAAGGCAGAGGTGCCCCTCCGGCTCAGCTTTTGGCACACATGAAGAGTGTCTGTCAGGCTGAGCAAAGGTCAGCCTGACAGACACTCTTTATGTTTAGGTCAGGCAGCCAGGGGCTATGCATGTGTGAAATGTGCATAGCTGTCTGAGCTGCACTTTGCAAGGCTAAGGCTTTCACAGCCCTCTGGGCATGACCTCCTCAGCATGGCCAAGTTCCTCGAGGACCCACCCCTCATGACGAGGGGGAGAGTCATGACTGCAGTAGTCATAGGCATTTTAATTATGTTCTTCATTTAGCTTCTCTTTCAGCACACCTTCATTAGTTCACTAAAAACATCAAGGAGGTAACACCTTTGCTGGATCTTCCAAAATGTTGTTTCTTAAAGCATAAACCTGTTTGTTTAACTCCCAACGTTGACTCTTGATACTAACAAGCAGTGCCTCACGAAAGGCCGTTAGCCTCAAATGATCGTGATCCAGGTATCTGGGACACTTTTTTACAAGTACTCGGGCCTATTTCTGGTCCCAATCCGACCCTGGTGGGTAAGGGATGTGGGTAAGAAAGGAAAAGAAGATGCTTAGAACAAGTTTGTATGTGAAGAGTGTCTTTTTAAAACGGTCTGCAAAGCAGCAGTTAGATCTGCACAATAGTTAATCAAACCTGAGAGTACTTGCAAAAAGGTTAGCTCTTGCAATTATGTGCAAGTATAGGTCACAAACCGGGTGTGTTCACGTATAATAGTGATAACGTAACCTGGAGCTTATGTTTTCGGTAAGTTTTTGGTAGAAGGCAGTAGTAACAGTACATTGCGAATTGGCTACTAAAATGAGTTTGTGCTATCAGGGATTTTGAACAGGTCGAGTTGGCTGTTTTTTAGCAACGTTATTTTAATATACAGCGAGCTACAGTGCATACAGTATTCCGGTTTAACATATTTGGTATTGCAGCATCACTAAACTGAAACGGACTTCCAAAGCAAATGGTAAAGCACTGCCATAAAATTCTTTGCCATAGTTACTATTAACAAATTCCTCGAGCTGCAAGTGTCTAGTGGCCAGATGTATCAAGCGTTTTTGCATTCGCAAATGATGCGAATGGCCATTCGCAAATGCAAAAATGCCTATCATTATGTATGAAAAGCATTCGCTTTGCAATTTTAAGGAATTGCTAAAATAGCAATTCCTTAATATTGTGACCTCGTTTAAAGAATCGTAAATTGCGATTCTCTGAATAAGAGATCGCAAATAAGGAATCCTTATTTGTGATTTCTTAAGCACATGTATCAAGCTTTTCCTTAATGTGACAACTTGGTGGTAACCATGCATTTTTTTAATTTACATGTAACACACACATGCCCCTTTGGCATGTGTGCGCCTTACATGTCCTTAAATAATTTTTTGGGGTGCAGCAGAGGGGGCCTTAGGCCCCCAGCACACTGGGGTTTTACATCTCCCAAATTGCAAACTCCAGTTAGGAATTCACAATTTGGGAAATGCAAAAATTTTGCACCTATGGGCCCATAGGTGTGAATGAGCTCTGAATCGCTATTTGCGATTCGGTAATAGCATTTGCGATTTTTAAGAAATCGCTATTACTGAATCACAAATATGATACATACCATTTTGCGACTCTGAAATAGCGATTTCTTAAAAATCGCTATTAGAGAATCGCAAAGTGGATTCTTGATACATTTGGCCCTAACGTCCTCATTCCTTCTCCCCATCTCTTTTTCTCAGACCTTCATTTCTTGTGATTAGTCTCACTTGCATCACAGTCCATTGTAAATGAGAGTCCTCCTAATGCAATACCACCCCTAAACCTGCAGGCAAAGGTCTGAGGGCTCCACACTCACCTCTGGCCAACTTCACAAATGTTTAAAGTTTCCAAGTTTATTTTATTTCATGAATTGGAACTCCTAAGAGGTAAAAAATGTTTAAAGGGTCTCCATTACTTTTTCAAACTTCTTCGATTCATCAGTAATTTGTTCTGTACCCTCTCCATTCTGTAGATATTCTAGAAAGGTGTCCACCATAACATTATTAGAGGAAGGCTAGGAGTCCACCACATAGGAGCAATAGTAATTCTCACTGCAAAGAGAGAATGAGTCAATAATGTCCCTGTTGGCACAGTGTACTGGTAAATGCTATTGCCACTTGAAGCCCCTAAAAATAATACTTTAGGATTACGTTACAGAGCAATTTTAGTTACATTTGTGTCTATGTTAACACTTCCTCCCATAAAAGACCACACAATCACATGCACACCGCATATGTATGCAAGTAAGTTTTTACTGACTACCGTTCCAGAATATGCCTAGAATGACAAAAATTACTTTTAGCCAAGCAGGAGTGAGGTACCATCTCGTTAGTACCTTATATGAATTTGCTTTGTATTGTCATGCTCATATCTCAACCCATTTGTCATCTGGGATCTCAATTCTCCTTCCCATTTTCCGGTTTAGGTGGTCTTTGGACTCTGTGATATATTGCACTAGGTTGTGTACCGTTAGGAAATACCTCTTTTTGGTCTGCAATTCTCAAACAATTATTGTAATGTTGTTTTTTGTTCTTCTCCCTCCCACTTTTGCAGGTAGGGTATTTGCCCAATGTACTAACTAAGTCTAAGTCTAAATCTAAACTTGTTCACATGATTATAAATTAAATGTTTGAATTAAAGTTGTTGCTCTGTCGAAAGTTTTTGCATTTACATATAGGTCAACCAGTGTTGGAGGTTCTCCCAATTTCCACCCTTCCCCCCACAAAATCTTGGTCTTTGAGACATTGGGAAACTTTGGATTATTTGTTACTGCCTACAAAGGTGAGGCAAATGCTGTATATTCAATTATTGGTGAGGAAATTCAAATAACTAAATAGTGTGGTTAAAGCATGTATTCACTTTTGCATGTTCAGCCTATTTTTGTAGGAAAGTGGTAATATTTGTCGTAGTGGTATCTACAAGCAATCCGGTTCCAAGACCACTAAGGCTTGTTGTATGAAAAACAATGCCAGTCAAGAGCTGGGTGTCATTGTGTTGCTTATGTATAATTTTGTCTAAAACAGGTAAACCTATGCCTCCTTTGGTGCGTCTTCTGTATATTGTTAATTGGACAACTATTGGGGTTTTGTTGTTTCACACGACTTTAGATATTTTCTGTTGTATTTGTAATATTTTCACCTCTGATACCCACAGTGGCAGGGTCAATGGCACACTTGGTATCCTTGGCAGGTAATTCATTTTGATACTCACAATTCATCACAACCATGAGACCTCTAACTTGCCTCATCTATAGAGGTCCTTATATAATTCATCTGTCACTAGGGTTCCTGCAGGAAAATGGGGAGATCAATTCCTAAATATTTTATGGAGCCCCACCTCTAAGTCAAGTTGCATCTCTGAAGGAGGGTGTTACAGCTGTGGGACCATATATATACAAGCCATGTGATTTCATATAGGTCATCTGAACATATAATCTAATCTAAAATGTGAGTAACATCTAGGGTAGATGAGCTATATCTGAGACTGTTAAAAGTATGTGATCCTTGAACACAGGCACAGTTCCGCAGGCCTGTAATAAAGCACGAATAACCCCTCTGTTGAAAAAATCAACAGCAGGTCCATCAGTTTTAGGCAACTACAGTCTAATATACCAGCTACCATACCCAGTAAAAATAATAGAAAAGTTTGTGAGTATGAAACTGTTAAATTATCTGGAAGAAAATACTCTTAGAAAAAGAATAACCCGGTTTTAGATCAGCACATGGTTTGGAATCAGCATTGATTCTAGCCATCCATGAGATACAGATGAAAGCAGACAGAATTCAAAGAGCAGTCCTGATATTGCTTGATTGGCCAGGTGAGTTTGGGCAACCATCTTATACTACTATCTAGATTAGTAAAGATAGGTGTGGGCCGAATGCTGCTGATTTGGATCAAATCCTGTCAAACAAATAGAACTTAACCAATCTCACTCCCCCACTTTTGGTCAGAATTCCAAAGAGTAGCACATGAAGTACCTCAGGGCTTGGAATTTAGCCCTATTCTCGTCAATATTTACCTACAGCCACTACTGATACGTATTCAATCCTATGGTATCAGTTTAGGAAACTATTTTGACAACACTCAGTTGATTCTCTCATCAGACAATGAGAGTTCTCTAAATTGGTTGAAAAACTATTCACTAAAATTTAATGGAGGCCAAACACATTGTTTTTGTTGCTCACCGTCCAAATCTCCATTTATACTCCTGAATAACGTCAAGCCATGGACAAACAAAGGCAACCCAGAAACATAGCAGTCAGTGTGTAATCTGGGAGTATACTTTGATAAAATGCTCTCCATGAAGACACATGTCAATAAGACAGCAGCAACATGCTTTGCATTATTCCATAATCTAGGTAAAATTGTTCAACTCCTGCTACAGCCAGCAAGAAAGATTGTCGTTCAAAGACTAGTTCTAAGTAGAATTGATTACTGCAATGTCTTGTTATTGGGAGCCCCAGATTACCTAATAAAACAACAGCACAGAGTGGAAGTTGCAGCAGCAAAATTTGCACTAAACAATCATAGGTATGAATCCTTCTCTGGAACCATGAAGGAATTTCACTGGTTTCCGGTAAAGGAAAAGATCCCTCTTAAGTCACTATGTGTTGTGTATAAAGCAATACAGAAAACAGGACCCACACCCTTACAAAGAAAATTGAAATGTTACATACCACCAAGGAACCTACACTGTTCCTCGGCCAATCTTTTCTGTATTCTGAAATTTAGAAAAATGAGATACGGAGGCAGGACCTTCTTAGTGAGGGCAGCGCAATTATGGAACAAATTGCCAGTCCCCTTGAAAGCCAGAAATGGCATTCTTCAGTTCAGGAAAGCTCTTAAAACCTTATTTTTTCGTAGATAGCTGGGCTACACTGTGGAGGGCCATATATAGACTTAACAGTTTACCTATCTTATAGTCTGCTCTAATAAGGTCAGTGTCAGGATGCCTTTGAGGTGAATGATGCACTTTACAAATGTAATAATAATAGTAATAATAATCAATAAGAGTAATCAGATTCAGGGGACACATTGAAATACACATCTCTGCCACAGGAGACAACCAAGCCTGAACCGCTAGTCCACTTGAAGAGAAGCCCAAGCAGCCCCAACAATGACCTGGCTTTCTTGATGATGGACAGCTTGAGTAACAATGGCACAATGTGTTTCCTCATTTGAAAAAAGCAACAGTGATGGGCAGAGTTATCATACTGATCCTCATATTTGATAGTTACTCTGAGGGTTTGAGCTCCAGCAGTGTGAACACATCAGTAGTTAGAAGGGGGACCAATCATTAATACTGCTGGGGTGTGAACGGCACAGTGAGAGGAATGTGGCCTGAAGTCTTACCATGTCCTTAAGTTCCTCATGTTCCTTCAGGAGGATTGGAATTGATTTGTCCGGCTCAATTAAGAAGTGGATAATATTGTATGCACAAAATGCTAATTTGTAGATATCCGTTTCAATTGTTCTGTCCACAATATATAAGCTATAGTTTATTTTATACATCATTGGCTATTGTGAGGGCAAATAATAATGGAGATATCCTACTTGTATTGGCATTGATAATTTCCCGTTAATCTTTTTTTTAGCTGTAGGACATACATAATTTGCTAACGTAAAGATTATCATATTTGGGCCTAATCTGTTTTTTGGCAGTACTTTCGACAGGTACCGCCTGTGTACCTTGCCTAATGCCTTCTCTGCATCGAGCAACAGAAAGGCCATTTTGACATTTCTGCATTCTGTAGAATTAATTAGAATTACTGTCATTCTAGTTTTGACTCTTCTCTAGCAATTCATTAGGAAGCCTGACTGAAACTGAGACACTAAGATTGTCAAGACATTTTTCAGTCGAGCCACTACAACAGAAGTAAAACAAATTTCTTCAAAATTCACCAGCACTATTGGTCTATATCCATCTTCACAGGTGAGAAGTTGTGCTATATATAAATCTACATTGAGGGTTCTCTCTGACTTAAGTAGCAAAGTTATTGTTGGTTTTAACACAGATTTTGTCTCAGGGTTTGAAATGAAGAAATAAAGAAATATCTTTGATAATGTTTTGCTGAAAGGTCTGGGTAATCTATAAAAAAGGACACGAGAAGCTATCTAGGCTTGGATATTTAATGTAGGAAATGGTTGCTCTTTGTTTTTACCACTTCTCCTGGTGTTCTTGGAGCTTACAGTTCCTCTGTTGGTTGGGGTTCAGGTGCAGAAATGTGAAATCTACCAGGTAATTCTATTGAGCAGGAAACCTAAATTATTCACAGAATATAAAGCAGCGTAATGGTTATGCAGGATACATAGGATATAAAATCCCATCCTAAACCTGTTTTCAATGTTATGTGATTTTTTGTTTATTTCTGTCAAAAGTTTTACTTGCTTTGTCCTATACAACATATTTTAGTGACATCTTTCTTATACAGCTCTTCTAGTCCCCCCTAATTTTCTATATACCACCTGGGACTCTGTAGTCCTATGTAGTTGATCTGGTGCCACAAATCCTTCTTCAAACATCTTTTTTATTACCCAGCCTTGTAAAAGTGGTTGCATGTGATATTAAATCCCCCCTCATAACTGCCGTTGCTGAGTCCTTTACTGTTTCCCATGTGACTTCATCATTGTCGATCTCTACAGTGCTCAAGAGATGTCCATATGCACTTCTTTAGTGCAGGTAATCAGAAAGCCATTTCACTGACATACAACATTGTGGTATGGGGCCTCCTAAAGATGGTGAAATCTAATAGGAGTGTAAGTTGGTGTGGTTGGGCAGTACTTGAATTTCTATGGTGGCATCAGTTGTCGACTTTCTCAAGGAGTGTGTGACAAGAACACAATCTATCCTTGTGTGAGTGTGGTGAGAATTTGAAAAATATAAGTAGTTTCTTCTGTCATGTGTAGTTCTCTCCATATTTCTAACAGATTTAGGTCCTTCAATCTCTGCTGCAGTGCAAGGAATATGGGTTGGGTATTGTAGTGTTACTGATTTATCACATTCTAGATTCAGTAGGGTGTTAAAGTCTCCTCCCACCACCTGGCATCCTCTCTTGAACTTTGCTAGTGTGGAGACATGTTTAAAAGGAGTTCCTCTAATTTCATTGGGGTCATATAAAATAAAATAGCGTGAGTATGCATTCCCATGGTACCCCATATGCCTAAAAAATGTCCCTCATTTTCTATGAATTTATCCTCTAACTTGAAAGATATGACCACTCTTATCAATGTCACTTGCCCCATGAAGTGTAGAATGGAACTGATTTGGGTACCAAAAGTTACGAAGTACAGGTATATCAGCTGGCAACAAATTGGTTGCTTGTATAATCGCTACATCAAAATTCACATATTTCAGCAAATTCAACAATTTTCTTTTCGTCTCCCGGTAAATTTTTATAGAACTTTGTCTAATAGAATCACAACCACCTGCATATTATCATTATGTCCACATTAGTGGAGGGGAGGTGAGAAAGGGGAGGATGGCTCAGGAAGATCAGCAGGCTAATGCCACGTTCGCCCACTGCTCAGGCCATGCCCCTGCATGAGCAGTATTGTGATGTGGAAGGAAGAGATGGAAATGGAATGACAGCAGTAAGATTGAGATGTATGCGGATTAATTAGCTGGCATTAGGACTTTGAGAATGTTACATATCCTATGCACATGCTATATCTGAATCATAACGAATCTTCTGTTACAGACGAGCTCACTGTTAATAGAAGCAGTCGTCAAACCTTGAAAAAAGCACCACATAGGTGAAAACCCTGTTTAGTGTTGAAAGTGATGTATTTAGTAAATAATGAAGCTGATTGCTGGTGGTGAGTGTAATGTACTTATTGAATATTTAGGGAAATTGTCTCAACCGACAGTAGTGGAAATAGATGATGAAATGGTACAGTGTTTAGAGCACAATGCTGGTTATCATGAACATGAGATAGATGGGTGTGAACACCAGTATCTTTAGAAATGCAAAAGCATTCTTCGTTATGCAATGGAAAAGAAGCAGATGTAATATAAGGAGTATCAAAAGCTATGATAGCAATACCCACATTTGTAAAGTAGCTTTTTAGGCCAGATTTACAAGGCCCTAGCGCCTCCTTGTGCCACATTAGCATATTTTTGTTTACGCTAATGTGGCTCAACAAGACAAAAATCACCACGCCATATTTACAAAGCGGCGCAATACATGCATTGATGTACCAGATTCTTGTAAATCTGGGCCTCATTTTTGTAAAAGCCAATAAATGACAATTGTGTGCCAAACTGGGTTTGATGCAAATGTGTTATAACCTTTTTCAATACAAGGTGGGACCAGGAATATTATAGAAGGCTGCATGAGTGTTCTGCACTGCTTAAATTAAAGCCGTAGTGGCAGGTAAGGCCCCCGGGACTCAGTTTCAGGACCAGCACACAATTTCTTTATCAACCTTTGAGGCAGAGCAAGAAAGCGAAACCCACAGAAGGAGAACAAGAAAGACGGAAAAGACGTGGCAAAGGGAGAAAGCAGGGATGAAAAACAACCTGCAAGAGTGAGAGAAAGGGTTAGGGAGTGTATGGCTGTGGAAGAAAGAGGCACGAGGTGAAATGAAGAATATACAGCCTTGGGTTATGGCCATCCTGACGTATGTTAGCACCAGTTTCAGGATTTTAAGAAAAGGATTTGTCACCGGCACTTATGATTTTACAGATCAAGCACTAGTCTGTACTTCAGAGATGCTTGCTACAGCAACACATATGTAACCCATCTGTTATAAAGCACAGAGTTGAGCTACAAGATTCATATACAGCAGAAAAGTGCCTGTTGTTTATCTTACAAGTTCAGGGCACCTCAATAACTCATGAAATGTATGCCCTGTCCTCATTTTACTACTTTTGATGGGTTTTAGTGCATTGGCCCTCGTTATTAGTGCGGTGGATCGGAGCTACTACATGGAACTGCTCTGCCTACTCCAAGTGGGTGGGGTTTAACATACCCAGTTTTTCCAGATGTAGTAGAGCTGGACCCAATTTTACCATGCAGTAATTCTACACTGTAAGTCATATGAGGTGTTGGCTGCAGCAGCAGCTGTGCCTTATTTCCTGTTTTTTTCCTGATGTGAGAGAAGCATCCCTGCCAGAAAATACCTTCCCCTTCCCTCCTCAGCTCTCTCCACTCATCTCCCTCACCCACCACCAAAGCCAGAAGTTTCAACATAAATTTACCAGCTGGTAAATGTATGCAGTCAACCTCATGGAATTGGGAAGTCTGTGTGGCTTTATGACTTGTATTTAGATGGTACTAGGGTCAATTCAACTCGTTAATGGGAAAATTGAATGGAGTTTTGCAAAGTCCCAACAACGTGCTACTTAGATTGAAGGGTATATTCGGTTTCTGCTACCAATTGGAGAATACCATGCAGAAAAATATGTGCATCATTAAAAGAGCTATCATACTGCTGGAGTCAGTGGCTGATAAGAATGCTATTTACATTGAAGTCACCTGCCGTTGAATCTGCCCCCACTTCACTGTGTTCTCTCTGCACTGATACTACTTTGCTCTCTTTGCCTCCATTGCGCCCTACGCTCGACCCTCCTCTAAAGGGCTCTCTGACTGTGATGCTCTGCTATTTCCCCTTCCTTTTCTGTACCAACCATACCCATAGTGATTTCACTGAGGTCTGCCACCCCTTTGGCTGGGCTTGACCCCCCCCCCTCTCTCTAGCTGATCCCTCTCCGTCTTTTATCCCACTCTACTGTCCTCTCGCCCGTTCCTGGCACAGTAGTGTGTTCTCTTGTCTTTGCCAGCTGTGCTTCATTTCCCCTGCCCCTCAACCTCCTTATGCTTGAGTTTAGTAGAGAGAAATGGGTAAAGTAAGACTTAGAACATTTGTAAGTGCTTGTTACACTTCCCCTCGTATGCTGTCTAATGTGCATCTTGTTTTCTCAGCTTATTTATTGTATTTCAATTCTAGCTTGCCCACCCCTGTCAAACTCGAATTAAACTACTCTAATATAATTTCTCTAATTATGTCACTGTAGGAAATTGGGTTACTGGTTGAGGGAGGTGAAACCCTACTCAAGCAGCAACCAAACTTCTTGTCAAAGTGAAGTCACAAGCAACCCCAAATTAACCTGTGCTTAACCCTCTGGTAGCTTGTCACAAAAACAGTCAGCCTTAACTTAGAGAGAATGTGTAAAGTATTGATGCAGCACTTCAAACAGTAATAAAGTGAAAACACAACACATGAAAAATCCCACACCACTTTAGGAAAATAGAGTAAAATTTAACAAATTATTTAAGATCAAACAACAAAAGTCCAACCAGTGGAACTGGATATATGCAATTTTAAATGTTTTAGGTGAAAATAGCGCCTAAAAGCACCATCTGTGGGTAGCTAGTTGTGGAGGACCAGGACAATGTCAGAAGTTCAGGCCAACCGTAATGAAGTGCAGGCTGGATGCAGGGACAAAGGTAGACCCACTGAACAAACTACCTTAAGTTCTGGTTGCAGAGCATTGCGAAATCCTGCTTTGAGGATGCAATGCACAACGGCTGTCCCAATGAGCTGGGGACGGCAATGCAAGGTCCTGTGTCGAGGAAGCAACACACAGTGGTGCTTCCAATGACGCTATTGACAATGCTTACAGTGGTGTCAGGTCCTACATTGTCCTCAAGGATGCAGTCAACAGAGGCTTGCAATGCAAAGTCCTGTGTTGGGGGTGCATCATTTCTGAAGAGCTGCGGGCTATGGTGCGAGGTCCTGTATCAGGGGTGCATCGCACAGCGGAGGTTATAAAGTGAAGCTGCAAGGCACAGTCAGACCCACTTCCAAGGGTTCAAGCCCGTTGTGGCAGCACTTGAGTGGCAAGACTCACAGCCAACAGAATCCATTTTCTGGGTTCAAGGTGGTAGGAGCCTTTCCTGTCCTTGAGGTTCTGATCAGGAGGCCAGCAAACTAGTGTTTGGAGTCACTTTGCTGGTCCTAGAATCATGGAAGGCCTGAGACTTCCTAAATGGGTGGCACAATAAGTGCTGCAGGCCCACAAGTAGCATTTAATTGACAGGACCTAGGCACATGTAGTACCACTTACTAGTGTACCAGGTCTTTAGGGAATGACCACATGCACTTTAATACTAGTTAGCAGTGGTAAAGTGCATAAAGCCCTAAGGCCAACAAAAAGGAGATCAGCAAAAATGGAGAAGTAAAGCAAATTGTTTGGGGAAAGATCACACTAAGGCTGATAGGCATAACAATCATGAACATTATTCATTTCAAAAAGAGGAATGTATATTTTGCTGTAAATATATCCTTGTGTGAAATTCTCTATCACAGGTTTTGGTACTTTTTTCTAAAGATTTCTTTTTTAAGCCATTTTCTGCACATTCCTACTGGGCTAAATAAGTGTGTTTGTGAATGGTTGTAGGAAAATGGCTCCCTGTTGCAGTTACCCCCCACATTTTGCCTGATATTGATGCTGACTTGAATGAGGAGTATGCTGGGACCCTGCTAACCAGGCCCCAGCACTAGTGTTCTTTCACTAAAAAGTACCATTGTTTCCACAATTGGCACACCTCTGGCACACAGATAAGTCCCTTGTAAAAGGTGCCAGTGGTACCAAGGACCTTGTGACCAGGGACAGTCCCTAAGGGCTGCAGCATGTGTTGTGCCACCCTAAGGGACCCCTCACCTAACACATGCACACTGCCATTGCAGATTGTTTGTGATGGCAGGGAGAAAAAGGCAAAGTTGACATGGCATCCCCCTCACGATGCAATGCACACAAAATACTGCCTGTGGCATAGGTAAGTCACCCCTCGAGCAGGCCTTACAGCCCTAAGACAGGGTGAACTATACCACAGGT
This sequence comes from Pleurodeles waltl, assembly GCF_031143425.1. NCBI lineage: Eukaryota > Metazoa > Chordata > Amphibia > Caudata > Salamandridae > Pleurodeles > Pleurodeles waltl. Next base: position 834,594,705 of record NC_090440.1, read on the forward strand.
GAGGGCATAGCTGCATGAGCAATAAGCCCCTACTAAGTCCATTCTTAGACATTGTAAGTACACTATGGCCATATTAAGTATATGGTCTGGGAGTTTGTCAAAACGAACTCCATAGCTCCATAATGGCTACACTGAATACTGGGAAGTTTGGTATCAAACTTCTCAGAATAATAAACCCACACTGATGCCAGTGCTGGATTTATTTAAAAAAAATGCACACAGAGGGCATCTTAGAGATGCCCCCTGTATTTTACCCAATCCTTCAGTGCAGGACTGACTGGTCGGACAGCCTGCCACAGAGACAAGTTTCTGACCCCCTGGGGTGATAGCCTTTGTGCTCTCTGAGGCCAGAAACAAAGCCTGCACTGGTGGTGGTGCTCAACACCCCCCCCCCTGCATGAACTGTAACACCTAGCAGTGAGCCTCAAAGGCTCAGGCTTCATGTTACAATGCCCCAGGGCACTCCAGCTAATGGAGATACCCTCCCCCTGGACACAGCCCCGACTTTTTGCAGCAAGTCCAGAGGAGATAATGAGAAAAACAAGGAAGAGTGACCCTCCAGTCAGGACAGCCCCTAAGGTACCCTGAGCTGAGGTGACCGCTGCCTTTAGAAATCCTCCATCTTGATTTTGGAGGATTCCCCCAATAGGAATAGGGCTGTGCCCCCCTCCCCTCAGGGAGGAGGCACAAGGAGGGTGTAGCCACCTTCAAGGACAGTAGCCATTGGCTACTGCCCCCAGACCTAAACACCCCCCTAAATTCAGTATTTAGGGGCGACCCTCAACTCAGGAAATCAGATTCCTGCAAACTACAACAAGAAGAAGGATTGCTGACCTGAAAGCCCCGCAGAGACGATGGAAACAACAACTGACTTGGTTCCAGCCCTACCGGCCTGGCTCCAGGCTCGAATAACTTGCACAGAGACGCATCCTATGGGGACCAGTGACCTCTGAGGACTCAGAGGACTGTCCTGAACCCAAAGGACCAAGAAACTCCTGAGAACAGCAGCACTGCTCAAAAGCTGCAACAACTTTGCAACTTTAAACAACTTTTAAAGAACTCTCTCTTCCCAGCGGAAGCGTGAGACTTTTCACTCTGCACCCGACGCCCCCGGCTTGAGTTCGGAGAGAACTAACACTGCAGAGAGGACTCCCAGGTGACTACAACGACATGAGTACCCTGAGTGAACCCCCCTGCACCCACACAGCTACGCCTGCAGAGAGGATCCAGAGGCTCGACCCGACGCCTGGACCAAGCACTGCACCCCGCAGCCCCCAGGACCAAGAGGAACCCCCTCACCAGTGCAGGAGTGACCAGCAGGCGGCCCTCTTCCTAGCCCAGTAGGTGGCTGGCCCAAGAAGCCCCCTCAGTGCCCTGCCTGCATCGCCTAAGTGACCCCTGGATCCCTCCATTGCTTTCAATAGCAAACTCGACACCTACTTTGCACACTGCACCCGGCCGCCCCTCTGCCGCTGAGGGTGTGTTTTGTGTGCCTGTTAGTGTCCCCTCCAGTGCTCTACAAAAATAACCCTGGTCTGCTCCCCGAGGATTCAGGTACTTACATGCCAGCCGACCGGAACAGGAGCACCCCTGTTCTCCATAGGCGCCTATGTGTTTGGGGCCCTCCTTTGACCTCTGCACCTGACCAGCCCTGTGTTTCTGGTGCGGTGACTTTGGGGTTGCCTTGAACCCCCAACGGTGGGCTGCCTATGCACAAGAGACTGACTGTTTAAGTGCTTTACTTCCTGAGATACCTAACCAAACTTACCTCCCCCAGGAACTGTTGATTTTTACAGTGTTCACTTTTAAAATAGCTTATTGCCATTTTAATTAAAGCTATGTGTACTACTGTTTTAAATCAAAGTTCTATACTTACCTGTGTGAAGTACCTTGCATTTTATGTACTTACCTCAAATCTTGAATCTTGTGGTTCTAAAATAAATTAAGAAAATATATTTTTCTATATAAAAACTATTGGCCTGGAGCTAAGTCTTTGAGTGTGTGTTCCTCATTTATTGCCTGTGTGTGTAGAACAAATGCTTAACACTACCCTCTGATAAGCCTACTGCTTGACCACACTACCACAAAATAGAGCATTAGTATTGTCTAATTTTGTCACTATCAACCTCTAAGGGGAACCCTTGGACTCTGTGCACACTATTTCTCACTTACAGAGCCAACTTCCTACAATGGTGATGTTGAATTTGACCCTCCATCTCATGCAAGCAACCTCGTCAGTAGTATGAACATCTCACATTTTTCAAGCAGGCCTCCATCGCATTGGCTTCTGGTACCAGCATCCAAATTGCAGTAAGGCCATGAAGGACAGGCGAAAGGTTTGCCATGTTTAATCTGATCATTGTACTGCTTTTGAGCTAGGTTTTTGCACTAAAAATACTTATTCATACATGTATATGTACCTCACTTAACACCACATAACTACCAGGAAAGCATGTAATGAATATGTTTTGCTTTGTGAGATGAAACGCTAAAATGCAAAATATCTAAAGCTCTTCTGCCTGAAGATTTCCTTCACATGACAACCATTCTCCTCCATCAGTACAAATTATTTAATCAAAAATGTCTACACTAGATATTACTTAAGGCTCATTCTTATTGGCCATAAGTGTGATAAAACACCAGACTGACATGAGAACAAAGTATCCCTCTCAATGTGTGCACCGAGTCCGAGCTGATTCCTTGGCATGTTGTATGTAATCTACAATTTGGGGAACATCAGACAAAAAGGACCAAAACAGTACCATCACTGGATGAGGGAGCTGACTGAGTGAGGTGATAGCACTGGGCAACACAAATATAACCTTGAAGCTGGTTATACTATCATCCAGTTTCAAACAAGCCTTGGAAAAGATAAGTTGTATTTGCTACAAAGCATTAGAAAATAAACTGTCAATAAAGATGTTTTTCTTACATTGGTCTCTGCATCAAAGCAAATCAATTTAGCCAGCAGATGATCCTCCATTGAGAAAGAATCTTCCATCATTACTCATAATCAAAATTCCATAAAGGCATCTTATAATCGTAGTATCAGAAGACCTATATTGAAAAATCTTTCTATCACAACTTGGTGACAAAAACCTACAGTTGACAAAGAATTTGTGTTGCAGATAACAGCAGTACTGTCACATATGCACTAGCAAATTAATATTTCAGATTTTAGTTGTAATCCTAGATTGCAGATTGGATGCATACACTGTGTATTATTGTTTTTTTTGCCAAAAGCTGCTGTACATTACATAATACTGTACTTTTTTAGTGTTACTTCTTTCCAATCATATGAAGAACTGCAAGTTAAACCGTAAAGCCTGAGGACCCAGCAGCAGGATCTGTGAACATTGGGAATGAAACAGTGGCAATTCACAATAATTAAGGATAGTGGTTATGGGAAATAAGACATGGACACTTGATATTGAGGTTGTAGAAGCTTTTTCTTAATATACAACTTTGGGTTACAAATTATGTTTGAATGTTTTTATAGTGAATATAGTTGTTAACTGATGAATTAATATTGTTGCACTTAAAACAAATCTATTTATAGGTATAGAAGTGTAGTTATTATTGTTGTTTAGTTATGCCACGTTTTTGTAGCCACATAATTTTTTTAAGATGGAAGCTGTTCTTGGTGTTCAGTTCATCTTGCTCCTACTCATTACCCCTCTCAATCAATGTCCCCCTGCATGTCTACTCTCCCGGCAGTCTTCACAGAACACAAGACACTGTGATGCAATTAATTACTTTCCTTAGAGAGTGAGTATTGTGAATGAAACTTTTTTCTTGTACCTAAATTATCATTCTGAAGGACACTTTCGCTGGAAGTTCTACTCCAGTAGCAAACACTAGTCTGTGATTCTTTGTTTGTAAATGTTTCACATTGTGTTGTGCTCATCTCAATTATGCTGTTGCTGTGGAAGCTAACAAAGGATTTCCTCTGCCTTACAAATGGGTTAATGCTTTAATAGTTTTGATGATGCTCAAGATTCAGATTCAATATGTGTTATAGCTAGTTCTGCCATGCTGAATTTCTAGTGTTGCCTAGAAGGAGTTGAAAGGATGCTGACACGCTGGTGTACCCAAAACACAGGGGAGATGAGGGTAATAAGTTAGGAACAGGACTTAACCCTCAGAGAAGAAACATGGTGCAAATTGGGGGTCAGTATTCCCGCAGAAAGGACTGACCCACACCAAAGAAGCATCACAGTCTGGGAGCAATGGGTCACACGAAGGATAATTCAACGAGGTCACCATGATTCCTACAGCTTTACTTGTGCTTGATTATTTGTTAGAAAACAAGGGACAGATGGGCCAAACTACTGTATGTAAAAGGATTGGGCGATATACAAGGAAGTAACATAGCTATGTTAACAAGCATGTGAAAAAGAGGTGTGTTTTATGTCTCTGAAAAGGGTCTGATTTAGAGTTTGGTAGACAAAGTATTCTTTTGTAAATGTGGTGGAGTACACTGCCTGCCAAACTGATGGTCTACCTGCCTCATTTAGAGTTGGCTCGTCATCAGTACTCCATTGGAACCACTGGGGGCTCAACGAACCGACAGAGAGGGGGATGTTGGAGAAAGGAGATTGCTCCATTTGCCAAAATAAAGTACACAGTGTAAATATTTTTTTCTGTTTGTCACCAGGAAGAACCTGGCGGTAAGAGACAGGAAAAAAACTAGAGTGACCCCTCAACTCCGTGGGAGAAAACTTCTAGGGCGTGGGAGTCATTAGTTTCATGTTTGTCAAAATCAAACTGTCACTCTGGGAGTTTGTTTTTGAAAAATATAAAACTTTTGAAAAGTTTGCCTGATCGCAATCATGATTTAGGCTACCATTTGTAAAAAAAAATCATACACTGAGAGGAACTGCCATAAGGCAGACGAACAGCAAAGTTTAACATTTCTAGTCTCAGTACTCCACTGCTCTCCAGCTAGCTACATACACCCATTCATGCATACTTCCAACCTCTCACAACACCACAGGTCTACTACAATCAGGAAATCATTTACTGCATATGTTTGAGTTATAGGATGAAACACATTTACTTAACAACTATTCTCCTCTATCCAGGCAAATGATTTAATTTATAATAGCTAAGCGACGTATTACAGAAGGCTTTCTTCATTGATATAAATGTCAATATACCGAGTTGTCCACTGGGTCGGCAAACAACTAAAAAATTGTCGGGCAGGATGTCCTTCATGTCAACGGAGTAAAGCTCTCCATCGCCAAGACGGACATTAAAGGGTTCGCAAAAGAATACATCAGTTCCAACTGCCATATATAGATTCCGACTTTGAGAGGGAAACAGTATGGTTCATACACAATGTTACAGTCATAAACAAATACAAAGTAAAAGCACATGATTGGAGCCAATTAAAGAAACATATTTACCTTTTTGATTCGTAACAGTCGGACATCCTTTCCTGAGATCTGGTCATGAGTAAACTAAATGAGGACCGAACAAATATTAAAAAAAAGAAGAAACAAATGATCAAAACACTTGCATGGTTACCATAACCAGATTACAGAATAATCACAAGAAATAGAACATCCTCTGTATCTCAAGAACATCTAATTAATAAGTCAATATTTTCTATAAGCCTCAACGAGCTCTGTATGAAGGAATTTTTTATGTTCATTATTTTTGGCATGATGAGTGGTTATGTAAAATTAGCACTTTGTATCTTTATACCACAACTACTAAAAACCAGGAACGTTAGACGTCGTATATGAAGTATGAAGGCAAATTGTTTTAAATTACAACTTTTAGTCGCGCTCCAAGCATTTCAAATCAGGGCAATGATTGTGTCTCGAGCTGTTCTTAGTTCAGCTTCTCTCATTTTCAGTAACATTGAAATAGTTAAGAAGCATTTGGAAGTGTACTTTATGCCAGATAGTAGTTGTAATCTCCATTTCTGCCCATGAGACCCCAGAGAATCTCAGTTTTGGTATCACACGAGCCTCTGGTCCCCAGGGAGGTGAGCAGAAAAGGGAAAGGCAGACATTGATTGGCACATGTGTCCACAGTTTGCAACTCTAACTGCTATACCAGACTGTTACAATGGGTAGACAAATGGTGGTTTGAAAGCATTCTGGTTGTTTGCCACCACTCTATATTTAAAGTCGGCATACAGTGAATGATGCCACAATACATCTGAACCCCCCCATGCTGACAACATCAAACAAGCCGCATTCTAGAATATTTATTGTTGGTGATTGTTAGCAATGCAGGACAGGGTAAAGAAACTGTTTTCATGGACAGGCTGACCCTAGAGCTGATCTAAGTGATATTTTTCAGGGCCTGGCACAAAAGCAAACTTTGCTCAGTACTTTCATGATTTATGTAAAGAGTGTGAATAACCCTAAATAATTATTTGCTGGAGGTCTTTATACTGCCTCTGGTTGTAAAACAATTTTTGAAACCGACAACAATGAGACAAGTGGACTCTTGAGTTTAAGCATCCCAACCATAAATAATGCTTCAACCTCAAATGGATGAAAAAAATATTGCCAGCGAGTGTGCCACATTAATTGACGTTTTGTCACATGATTTAGATAACCATGTATCATACAGCCTTGTTGCCTAATCCTAGCGGCCCTTACAATGGTAAAGCTCTGCAGGGTGGTTTGGGGGCTGGCATTATGATGGTGAAACTCGTATTTCAAAAGGGACCATACAATAATTTCTCTTTGAAATCAGGGTGTTTACACTATGGTATTTTGCTAAATAAACCCAACTAAACACAAAACACCTGGTAAAATACCCTAAAATGTTTTTCAGTTTTAGTTTCACATAAAAAACAGGCGCTGCACATAAAGAACCGTTCAGCAGAGTGGGAGCTGATGGTATGAGCATAGTTATCATCTATTTGGCTACCTTATTATATAAGAAGCTCATTCAAATTTGACCGGCAATTGCAATTAATGGGGATCATCTCAAGTGTACCGGCAACTTCGTTTTTATTTTTAAAAATATCTTCCAAGAAACGCACTACTCTTTCATGCTTCAATATTAGATACACGACAATACCAACCACAATGCGGTACTCACTTAAGATTAAATAAAATCGCACCCGTGACAAAAAATATACAAAACATGCATGCAACTCCAAACTCTTTCACTCGGTCACCTACCATGCTATAAGGATCAAAATCTTCCACATATTTCTGAAAGCCCTGTAAAGAAATAGACGGCGTTTAATAATGTTTATTTTACAGTTACAGATGCAGTAATAATTAAGAAGCGAGATGGACAAACATGGAGAGAGGAAGGCAGACAGACAGACAAGCAGGCAGGGTGTGTGCATCCTTTATTCAGATCAGAGGAACTTCTCAGATGAATTCTGAGGCGCTGCTATGGACAGATGGTCTTTGTGCTACACCCTGGCCAACTTACGATGCCAAAGGAAACTCAATTAAACTGAATAGCTTTACATTCTTCGTTTCCAGCTGATCCCGATGCTTAAAAGGCTACCTGTCTCAGACTGCAGTCGGGTAGTCATTCTGAGGCACTGATGATAGGTACTCGATCTCCAAGAAACAAGAGTAATTTGTCAATCTTAAAAAGTCAAAGAACTGAACAGAAGAGATGTTCAGAAGTTGTCAAATGTTGGCCAGCCGTCATACTTTCTAGTCAGTGATCCTTTTATCAAAGAGAAAAATGATTATACAAGGAAGTTGTCCTGAGATTATATTTAAAACCTGCTTTATAACCACCCAGATATCACCTGCTTGCCAGATTTCTTGCCCTCACTATTTACATTAGAATAACAGTAGTCATGGATGTTGTAAGTTTCTTAGTAAAGGGGATATCTTTCTAAAAGGCAATGTTTCCAGGTGGGCTAAGCCAAGTCTGGGAACCGTACTCCAAAAACATTGCTAGGGACAGCGACATCCAGTGAACATCCAGTGATTATATATTACACCAGTATTAGGCAGATAAGAGAAAGATTTGTTCCAATCATTCTGCACCAAAGAATCACAAACTATAACAAAAGAGCACTGTTGCTCAACTGGGTACATGGGCCTGTGCAAAGTGGAGGGGGATCCATGTCAGTACTATCATCTTTCTTATTTTCTATCTATGCAGTTACAGAACTAAACTATCTGACAATGAAAAATCTAAGTTCTATGTACCTAGAATAATTCCAAACTTTAGACCAAGCGGCTATCTAATAAATATTACCATGATGATTGAACATCTCTTCAACAGATGTTTCTGGGTTTACAGAGGAAATTGGTTCCAAACGAAAGGTGATAATGTTAAGGTGATCATGTTTGGACTAAATGACTTTGAAACCTATTCACACCACCAAAATTCCACATATTGTGAATATAAACCATTTTTTCAGATAATCAGCTAGCAGTCTGGGCACCAGAATTAAGTGGAACATTCAATTTGACAATGAATACAGTTTTCATGATAGACAATTGTAAAGAATATATATTCTTCCTGATTATGACACATTTTTTATTAATTAGTTTATGAACCGTACATTATGGATTAAGAATTTCTGTGAAATGATAAGGCAATAGGAAGAAGGAAGTATGCTTTTTCTGTTTAGGCCTTGGAAAAAGCTGAAACAAGCCAATGGGTCTGTTAGAATCTGGGTTTCTGGTTGGCAGAGGTATGCACCCTTTCCAAGCAGGAATCACAATCCTATTCAGGGTAAGTCAGATACACACTATAAATTAACCTATGCTCACTCTCTGGTAGCTTGGCACAGAGCAGGCTTAACTTAGGAGGCAATGTGTAAAATATTTGTGCAACAATTATGACTGTAAAACAGTGAAAACCTCACACAAAAAGGTACCACATATGTTTAACAAATAGAGCTTAATTTAATGAACAAACCAAGACAACATTGACAACAATCCAATAAGCAGAAGTTGAGATATGCATTGTTAAACAATATCTGCAGATACAGTGCTTAGAAACAAAAAAGCACCAACTGTGGCTATTTGGTCGCGCTTGACCGGGTCAAATCTGAAAGCATAGGCTGACCGCGATGGAGCGCGGATCAGATACAGGTACCAGCCTTGGCCTGCTGAATTCAGTACCTTGGTTAGGGTATGTGTCAAGGGAGGATGCGAGGAGTAATGCATTGTCACCGATCCTGGAGATGTAGGCGATGCATCAGTTCTGAACTGCACAATTAGGAATGCTTTGCTGATGAACTCGTCAGGCATAGGTGATGTGTCATTGTTGAGCCATGCAGCCGGTAATGTGGTGTCTCCTGAAGTGGCAATGTATTGGCATTGTAGGAGATGCATAGTTTCCAACCAGAGCAATGACGGTGATGCATAGGTTTTTGTAGGTGCAGCATCTCATACCCACTGCCAAGGGCCCAGAACTGGATTGGCACCACTTGGCAGGGGAAGACTTGCAGTAAGCAAAGTCCAGGTGCCATTGCAGCTTGTTTTGGGAGAGGGGTCTTTGAAGTGCACCAAGTTCCTCCCTGGCTCCAGACTCACTAAAGGGGGTTAAGCAGTCCTTTGTGTGGGAGCAGGACATTGTCTATTCAGGTGTAAGTGTCAGCTCCTCCCTCCCATCCTTCCTTTAACATGGAGATGGCCACTCTCCATGTCAGTCACACCTACCCTTCCTTTGTGTGAGGTTGTCTATAGGGAATGTAGAAAACTAGCTGTCCCCCTAGCACAGACGTGTATTGGAGAAAGGCTGCAGGTGCACACAGCCAAGAGCACGAAAAAGCCAACTTTCTAAAAGTGATATTTTCAAAATTGTAATAGTAAATCAGACTTTACCATTAAAGAGGACTTATTAGTACAATTCCATAGGTACCAACCATGGCACGTCTTCTCCTTCTCAATCATGAATTACACTTTATTGACTGTAATAAGGAATTCCCAATGTTAACCTATGAGAGGGGTAGGAATCACAGTAGTGAAAAACAAATTTGGGAGTTTCTCAGTACAGTGACATGTAAAACTTAAAAGTCCTGTCTTTTAATTACATAGCACCCTGCCCTCTGGGCTACCTAAGGCTTATTTTAGGGGTGGCTTATATGTAATAAAAGGGAAGGTTAAGGCTTCACAAAGGATTTTAGATTCCAGGTCCACATGGCAGTCAAACTGCACACACAGGCTCTACAGTAGCAGGCCTGAGACATGTTTAAAGGCCTTCTTAAGTGGGTGGCACAATCTGTGCTGCAGGTCCATTAGTAGCATTTCATTTACAGACCCTGGCACATGGACTGCACTTTACTAGGGACTTATAAGTACACTATATATGCCAACTGTGAATATACCAATATTACCATGTTTTAGGGATGTAAGCGGACACACTTTAGCACTGGTTAGAATTCGTAAAGTTCCCAGAGTCCGAACGTCAACACAAGCAGATCAGCAAATGTGAGGAAAAGCATGCAAAATGTTTGTGGGAAGATCACCCTAAGGCTGGCAGGTCTAACAGGGTCCAGCTCCATTACTGCAATAAACTTGCTGCACTGCCCAATGTCCCCTGAATGCCAGGTCTTTCTTGCAGGAGCAGTGATATATTTGTTTTCCTATATGAAATAACCCAGTAGACAACAAATGCAACTTCACCACCAAAACATCCAGCTTAAATGAATATTGCATCCTATACAGTGGTAGTACCATGTTCCGGTGACAGAATGTTACCAAATAAAACTTTGCTCAAAACCGGTAAGCTTACTAACAGGATAAAAAGCCTCATCTAACTAGACAAATTGAGTATTATGCAAAAGCGCCTTTGTGGCTGCAATTCCTGCGATGTGCATAATCACAGCATTTACAGGGGCACAAAGGTTAGTAGGAGGCAACTAAAAAGGGGTGTTCTATACTATTTGGCTTTCATAATGAGGTGTCCCGATTGTTTGTCTCCGCAATTGCCATTTCAAACCACTGACAAATTACTGACACCTCAAAGGAGCTGGTAACTCATTCTCAAATGTGAGTTTATCCCTGTTGGATAGCTTCTCCTATCAAAACTGCATTGGGCGGTGAGGCAGTGGTCTGAGATCACCATCCTTGTGTTCATAACCAATCACAGGGAGCCATAAATTGAGACGTGCCTTATTATTAGTAAATAGGTCACATGACAAAATGACAGGTTGGTTGCAAAAGGTTGGCGTGCAATTTTGACCCACTATTGACAACCTGCCTTTATGTATATGAGGCCTATAGTTTCCAGACGTGGGCTGTTCAAACTGATAAGATATACTATCTCAAATAATGATTGAAAAACACTGACTATTAGAAAGCACAAAGCTAGTTTACTGAGTCCGACAACAACAGCAGTGAAAAGTGGAGTCACAATATGCCTCCTCTATTATTTTACTTGCAATTGCTTTTTTTTTCTCTACTTTAATGTAAAATGACAACATTCAATTGCTTATCACCTATTGCCTATTGGGATGAAACACAGGATCGCCACATAGGTCAAGTCCTGCCCTTCCACCACTGGTACTAGCATCACTAGATATTCATGTGTGGTAGATAAAGAGATTGGTACACAAATAGTCACACATCTGCAGAAGACGCTAAGATAGGAAAACAGTATTATGTGTATGCATTTGGGCCATAAAACAAATATATCATTAACCTTTAATTACAAATGTATACATTTTAGGTCTGGTTACTGCACATTTACCTGAGTGGGATTTGACCCTGAGGACTATTTCTCTCTCACCCAAGCCACTGGCTGATTGATGTACAATTTGGTCTCATTTGGATTGCTTGCATTGTAATGCATGAGGCAGTGTTTTACATCCCAAAGGTACATTCAGGGCCTGATTCACAAAGGTAAACATACACTTTTGTGTAAGTTTACGATTTTTCATATTCACAGAGGTATGGTACGAGTAGTAACTCTACAACTGCAGAGTCTCCTGCGGACTGTCCTATCTTTTTATGTGCGGAGTATCCACAACAAGTGCACAGACTCCACAGTCATAAAGTTACTACTTGAAACATGCGTTTGTGAACACGAAAAAATTGTAAACTTACACAAAGGTGTAAATTTACCTTTGCGAATCAGACCTTCAGTTATCACACATTCAATTTGTTAAGTCATACTTTCACTATTACTGTTATCAATATCATCTCATCCACAAACACCAGCACCATATTTACCGCGATTACAACCAACACCATTCCCACTGACATTACCACCAACATAAACACATCAGCATTACCACCATGACCATCGTGTGTGGTTTCAAGAATAAAACAGGCAATGGAAAAGCCAATAGGCGTGCTTCTAATTCAAAATTCGAACCAAACCTACTGACTTTCCAATGCCTGTTAATAATTAAAATTAAAAATGCTTGTTTTTGCTTTTACATGACTACTGCGACAGCTGTTCTTTTCAGCAGTTCTGTGTTATATTTAACCCTTTCTCCTGTCTCACATACACCTTGCCAGTAGGCCTGCTTAAAACAACTTGCTCATTTTGCATCTGCAGGCTTTGTTACTTATGGTAATAACAGTATTTGAAGCAACCATAAATTAAGAATCTAAATCCAATTTTGTCTCCGTTATTTTACTGCAATTTTGATAAATTAAGAGGAAGGATAAACATGAAGTAAATGTAATTAGGTGCAAAAGAAAGACTGCAAATGAGTTCTTCAGGACAGCGGCAGAGACTCTGAAAGCCATGCATGGTAATGGGAACATCATGTGAGAGACACTGTCTATTGATTGAATTCTGCATATTGGATCACCATATTAAAGGGCTCAAGTATGAAAAATGATGAAAAAGACACTATCAGTTGCTGCTAATTGGATGTAGCCTGTGCTCTTGTGGTGAGGTGTACCAGGAGGAAATGTTTTTTCTCTGCACGGATTAATTCACTTACTGGAACTCGTTGTTAAGCTAGTTTAACCAACTAATGTCTTGGGCAGTTCAGCGCTCAATAAAATAACCTTGATTGTAATGTCATGTTAAACGTCAACTGTTCTTTCAGAGGCGTGCAGGGGATAAAGGTTGTCCTAGGACTACATCTGCACGCTAAAGCTGCATTTGAGTCACTATGAAAAAAGCAACAGCTAAACAACAGTTGCCTACTGCTCAGAACAAGCGCATGCACTGGACTGTGGATGAGAAGATAACAATCTTTTGGGATTGTGTGCTCAAACATAACTGGTCTTTCCATGGGAATGTAAACAAATTAATAAAATACCATAGCAGCACTTAAGGATAACACACAAATGATTTCAGAATCTGGTCCCTCTGCATTGAAGAAAGACAAAAGAGTTCGATGGAATAAAGGGGACAAATTGTGAATATGGACCACAGTAATTCCATAGATTTGACCAAAGCTTCCAGTGCTGAAAAAATAATTTGACCTAATCCATCAAACCTTGTATCAGATATTATATTATAGGTTAGGAACCCTGGCATTCTCTATGTTTATTTGTAAGTGACAAGAAGAATCTTTTATGCACAGCTTCCATGGGAGGACTCAATCATTTACACTAGATTGTAAATTTGGTACATCGCTGCTATAGCATAGCAACAGTTGATAACAAAACTTGTTACCCACCGTTGCTATGTTATAAAGGCCTTTCAGGTCAGGGTGACAGGGATTTCTCAAAGCCTGTCGGTGCAATGTTGCTTGTCTGCCATGACTGCTATTGAAAGCAGAAATCATAACCACAGCAGGAAGAAGCAAGGCAGGGAAGGTGATGGGGGTCATATAAGGACGGTAAACAATGTATTTTTTCACATTTGGGTCAGAGCCAGGTGGCATGTTATCTATGGCTCCCTATTACTCCTCTGCCCCTGCGTAGATGTTGCAAGCAGGAACAGATGATTTTGGGGGCCATGCATTACATAACATTGTAGATGTATAAAAAATAAATAATGGAATGTTTTTCACCTTGTGATTCTGAATGACATCATAGGCGATTGAGCCTCACTCTCCTCTCCTATTTGATATCACTCAGAATTTCTTTGCGAGAAACATCCCCATAATTCACTGTTATCCATCTAACATTCTATATGTCATGAATGGTTTCCATATGAAACCTCTATCATTTACACCACATTCTAAATCTGGTAACTCACTGATATGACGTATCAACCATTGATAACAAAACTTGTTACCCTTTGCTGCTACTTCATAAAGGTCTTCCATGCCAGGCTGACAGGGTTCTCTGCAAGACTGCCAATACAGGGCGGCTTGCCTCCTTTGAGTTAAAGCCTTAAAATCTCCTGTTTTGCTGAATTTTGTTTTGTTTACCTTAAGATCCACTGCTAACCAGTGCTAAACTGCTTGTGCTCTCTCCTTTACACATGGTAAAATTGGCTTACACCCACTTGGTACATTTAATTGATATGTAAGTCCCTAAAAAAAAATATACTAAATGTACCCAAAGCCTGTACATTAAATGCTACCAGTGGGCCTGCCACACTGATTGTGCCCCTCACTTAAGTAACCTTTTACATATGTTATGGGGCTGCCATTGCAGCCTGTGTATGCAGTCTCAAACTGGCATTCGGATGCACTGTATTTAAATAGTTGGAGAGGCACCTTTAAGTTTTATATGGTATGGTAGTAAAAAAACTCTCAAATTCTTTTTTCACTATTGTGAGGTGAACATCTCCCATTATGTTACATTGTTACATTTAATAAGTGATAAAGTTTGATTGGGATCAGGCAGGAAAGTCATGTTTGGTGTCTGAGGAATTGTAACTTAAAAACCTCTTTAATGGTAATATCAGATTTTAAGTCACAATGCTGAAAAAGCCACTTTCAGAAAGTTAGCATTGTCTAGTCCTAACCATTTGGTGCCTGCACCCTGATTCACGGGTCACATGCTTAAGTGTAGTAGGCCTTTGTGTATTGCTCAAAGACAGTCTCACAAATGAGAGACAGAGTGCTGGCAGAATGGACCATATCTGACTTAATAGTGGGAAGGAGCTTCCACCTACCACATCCTCACTTCAAAGGCAAAACTCAGCTCAGGCAAAAAGGACTTCACACTAGCCTATTGTGCCCCCTGACTGCCTGGAACCACTACATGGAGGCAGGGGAACTCCAGAAGCTTCTCCCACTTCAAAGCTGGGACCAGGCATGAATATTGGATCCTCTGAACCAATTCTTCAGTATATTCCTGGACCTGTGGATACTACAGAAGAAGGATGCCCTGCTGCCATGCTGTTGGAGGCCTGCCCCACTTGCTGGGAAGGAAGACTGGACCGGCACCCTCCATCCCAGGCTTAAGTGACACTGAGGGTAAGCTGATTGACCTCCTGCTAGAGCTGCAGGGACATAACAAGCTCCAGAGGCCTCACTGCATCTGCCTTGTTGACCTGCTGCTTAGACCTACCACCTGAACTGGCAACTAGACCTGCAACTGGACCTACCTGAATCCTGCTGGCCTTTGCTGGAGTACGTTTCTGAACCCTAAGAGGTGTGTACCAGGTCCAGGATCCTTGGTGTGGAAACATGAGCACGTTGAGCCTGTTAGCACCACGTTCTTGCCATCTGTACAGGCAACCTGCAAAGCTTCAGTAAACCCAACTCTTCATGCTACAGCCACTGCACTGACCATGCAAGATTTGCACTTCATGCTACTCCATCAACTACCTTCAGTGACCACCAGTGTGAAGCTCGAAGATTCAGCAATGACTATCCATATTGCCCGACAGGATCCTCGCACTACAGAGATGATTCTTTATGCGGCCCGGCATCTTCTTTGTGTTACAGAGATGACCAGCAATTTGCCAATATTTTCTCATGAGTTAGGGTTGGCACAAAAATGAATGAGTCATTCTTTTGCAAAATACCTTCAAAATATTTTTCTCATTGATGCTGGCAATCCTTTTATCACAGCAGCTGTAGAAAGGGCAATAAGGTCCCATTTTCAAGTGAAAACCCACACTGGGAGAACTTTGTGAAATAAGGCTAGTAAGCAAAGTAGCCACATGAATTAAAGGAATTTCACAAAAGAACAACTTTACGATTGGGCACACCCCTATATCATACCATTTTGACCACTAGCAAGGTACTATAGTAGTAAAAATCATTTATGCGATGCTCTCCCTGCTCTTCACGGCCTCTTCCATCATAAACTGGACTCTTTGGGCTACATTTTAGTAGGTAATGTTTTCAGTGGGACTACCCCGGTCCCTGTATCTGGCCTGCACACAATTGCAGTCAGCTTGAAATTCTGCCTTTCACTTGGTCTTGCACGATGAGATAACTGTGAGGCTGAATCTTTGAAATTGCAAACCTTCAGTTCTACTGATTGGATTTTGGTCATTTGGGTGTGGGAGAGCATTTTAATTAACAATATATTGGATGTAGGTTTATAAATGTAGAAATAAGAGGTAGGCCCAAAAAATGAGAAAGAAATGCATTTATTTTTTATTTTTGTGCTTTCTTAGCAGTTGAAAAAGCTCTTGGCAACAATATCTGTAGACTCTAGTTGAGGAAGGCATCATTTAGCACATATTTTAGCTTTATGAAATGCGGATATGCGGGAAGTGAATGCAGTAGTACTGCTCGGTATTTTGGTGGTGTATAGCCTACCATATCGTAGACAAGGAACAGACTTGCGCCAGCTGAACTGGCTTCTGGGACCCCAGGGGCGTGGAAAGCTCCACACTGAGCGATGGGTACCAGGTGAAGTTTATGGTCCCTAAAAATTTGTGTGGCAATCGAATGAAGCCTGGTGGTGGTGAGCGGAGACTGTCCCAGTCCCTGTCTCTGGGAGCAACTTCTAACAGTGGGATCGCTGGGGAGAAAATGGCCCTTAAAACCCATTGGGCCCTAGGCAACAAACAATCGGCACCAACTGTGGATGATGGCTCTGGGACTGGGACTAAGAATGGCGGGCGCCATAGGGGAGGGCCAATTATTTTGGATATGTTTAAAAACCCTCAACCCATAATCCACCCTCTCCCCCTAGCCGGGGGGACGGCTATGGATACAAGCACGATGCAGTCACAGGAGTTGGTGGAATGCGGCGATTTCAAAGGTGGTTTGTGTCTTCTGCAAGCAACAACACCCTTTCTCAGATCAGTGTTGGTGGCAATGAATGTCTGGATATGACTATAGCGTCAGTAGACCTTATTCTGACTGGCCCATGGGTCTCCACTCCCAGCCCTAATTTTGAGGGCTTATTAACTGTGATTGGGGAGGGAGAGAGCTGCACCATGCAGAGTTCCAGCTTAGTAGAAACTACAATGCAAGCACAAGGCTTTGAGAATCTGAGGTGCAATGGCAGGGCAGTACCAACACACTCTCTGGCAAGTGAAGGTTTTTGAAGCCTTGGTAATACTCATGTGGCTGCTTCCAATAATAGGGCAGGAAAGGATGTTTACCTCAGCCAAAAATATTTTTTTTTTGCTATCAGATCATTCCAAGGATTCAGATGACTCCAGTGCTAGTTTGTCAACTGATTCAGAGTCTCACAGCAGCTTTATTGCTTCTATAACCTCTATGACAGGGCAGACTGTGATAAAATGTAGGGAAGGAGCTACAGAGGCTGATCTTGTGAAAATATACTCGGACAAAGTTAGAAAGAAAATGAAAAAGAAAAAATCTGTAAGTAAGGTAAGAGCGATGTCATGGGATTACACAAGTGCTTAACAATTTCAGCATAATTCAGACAATGCATTGAAAGGATCGGGGGATTGTCACTGGCCCCGTTGGAGATGGTGTGCCTCCATATCTGCACCTTATTTACCAAACTATGATGACACAGCATAAACCAACACAAGCCGATAATAAGAAAGCCAGGGTTGCTAGTAAGCAGCTGCAAGTTGCACGAAGTAAGATTGCAAAGACCTGTACAGAGATTGGGGAGCGTATCGCTCCAATTGAAACTCGCACCAGTGCGTTAAAGACTGAACTGGGGACGATGGCACAACAGTCAGCTATGCATGAATGGCAACTCACAGACATTCAGTTGAAAATGGAGGATTTTGAAAATCGGCAATGATGCAACAATTTGTGTATCTTGGGAATTCAAGAAGGAGCGGAAGGTCAAGATGCAAGGGCTTTCACAGTTAAAATATTTAATGCTGCATTTCCTGAGCTGGCTGGCTGGGACTGGGAGAAAGAGATACAAAGAACCCATTGGTATCCACTGTACCTGAAAAAACAACGGGTGGTAGGAGAGGCCACAGTGAATCAGCCACAAGCCAGGGCCATTATTGTTTATTTCGGAAATTATTTGTTGCAACAAGCAGTCTTTGAGAAAGTCCGTCCTGACTTAAAAATCAATTGTGAGGGTTTTACTTTGCATGCCACGGTGGAAAGACGCTGGCATCTGAGAGAAATGATTAACCCCTTTCATGAGAAGGGGGCAGAGGCTTACTTACTGAACTTTGCTTGTCTTAAGACGATTTATAAAGGCACAATCTGTGCTTTCTCCTCTGAAGTCAAGACTAAAGAGTATTTGCAATCCCTGAATTGATTGAGTTTAACTGAGAATCTCATAGTTTGTATTTAATTATTCAACGTTTATGCATTTTTGTGGGTGGCCACTGGCATTTGATGGTATTTATTCTCTTATTTGATGACTTCCTCCTGTGTGTCTAAAATTAGCTGTAATCTTGTGTGATAGTATGAATTAAGGACCCTAGGATAGAAGCAATTTTTTTCTCTATGGGTCTCTGGGTTTCTGAGCGGAGGGGGCCTTTACATCTTACAGACCTTCAGTCTGGTTGTCTCATTTGGTAGGGCTGGGGGAGGGTTTGAGGGGGTGGGGGTCAGCGAAAGTGTGGGTTTGTGGGGTTAGATTGGGGTGGGTGTAGCGGGCTGAGAAGGCTTGAGGGGGAGATGCACAGTGGAGCAATGTTTGGAATGCTGTATATTTAGGATTGGTGCTGCTACGATTCAGATGGTTGTTGACAGAGGTTTAAATGGGACACTGAAACAATGTGTGTATGGCTACGATAAATATTAGTGGGCTAAATGACCCCACAAAAAGGCACTTTGTAGCATATGGCTTAAAAATACTGAGGGCGGATATCATTTGTATGCAGGAAACGCAGATCATTGGCTCTAAAAAATATCTGTTGGAATTTCCTGGGTATCAATTATTGGCTCATACTACACAAGGAACTACAACAAAAGGTGTTGCAGTAATAGCATGATGTATTTTGATAGAAGTTGTTAAGAAATCCGTGGACAAACTGGGTCGATGGGTGATTCTGGAGTGTATTATTGGGATATGTAGGTCTACTTTGTGCTCAATTACGGATCTAATTTCGATGAGCTGGAACTTATCAACTTCCTTTACATAGAGCTCGCAGCCTGGGCTTTGCCAATAATTATTTGTCGGGATTTTAATATACATACTGATAGCAGCATCCCCTTGCAGAATCAAGAACAGTATGTGGGGAGAAAACCGAACGTTTTTCAGGCTTTACAAGTGTTGGTGCAGAGTCATTGACTTGTGGATGCCTGGCAGCATTGTAAGGCTCCTGACCCTGGGTATACCTTTTTCTCCTACCCACACAGGAAATCCGTCCATCAAGACTACTTTACAATTCTCTGTATTAAGTAAGGAACAACATTCTAAGAGTTGGTAATTTGATCTGGGACTATTGCTGGATCAGGCATATGTTGCATGCATGAAAAAGTAGATACCAGAGTTTTTGAAAGTTAACTTGGGGTCTGCTCCTCCTGGGGTAGTTTGTGATGCCCTAAAGGCAGGAATCCAGGGGTAAACTTTAAGCTACAGTTTAAACAAAGAAAAATGGCGCTCCATAGTTATAAGCATGGCCCACACTGAGCAGGTTCTATTGGAGTCACAGATTACGGAATTGGTTAGGAATAATCTTCCTATGCAAGATGTTTTAAATCAAATAGCAGGGGTAAAAGCTAGAATTTCTCAGATCTATCTAGAGCAGGATGTCATTAAGGCTCAGACGCGTAGGCAGAAATTTTATGAATTTAGTGAGAAGGTGGGTAAGCTTTTGGCTTATAAAACTAGACAAAAGGTGACTCAAGATTTTATTAGCTCAATTAAGGATAAAGATGGACAGACAGTACAAGGGAACCTGGCAGTGCTAAGGTTTGTTAAAGATTTTATTCTGTGTTATATAAGCAGGAAACCCAAGATCCTTATGACTTACTACAGAGTATTAATCAATATCTTTGTGAAACTTCAAGACCAAGATTACATGAGGATGAGAGGTGTCAATTAGCTACCTCTATTATGTCGTCGGAGATCTTTGCAGATTTAAGTTTCCTGCCCAGTGAGAAGGCCTCCTGTCCAGATATGATTCCCGTGGAATTTTTTAAGATCTTCTTTAGTGAACTGAAAGACAAACTTTTGATATTGTTTAAGACGGTACAAGATGGATTTCAGGCTCCAGCCTCCTGGCTGGCTGCTACTATTGCAGACTTTAAAAAAAAAAAAAGGTAAAGACCCCCTGCTACCAGGTTCTTAAAGCCCTATTTCTTTAATAAATGGAGACGCAAAGCTTTATGCAAATGTTTTGGCTACTAGATTGAACTGAGTGGTTGGTAACCTGGTTTCCCCATGGCAGCATGGATTTATCCCTGTGCAAGGGACTGCCGATCATGTGAGACAGGTTATTGCCATGTTAGATGCAGCTCAGGCCACAACAACTCTATGTCATTACTTTTATTGGACGCTGAAAAGCCTTTGATCGGGTGAATTGGGTGTAATTATGGGCAGTACTCCTTAAATGTAACATAGACACTTTTTTTGTTAGGGCTGTCCAGGGTTTATATCAGAACCCCACTGCACGATTACAGATGGCTGGGGTGGGCTCTGAGCCTATTTATAATACAAGGGGCACAAGACAGGGGTGTCCCTGTTCACCTCTGCTCTTTGGACTTTATATAGACCCACTTATAAAAAAGCTGCTCGACAATAAATTAATTGCTCCCATGGAAATGGTAGAGGGTACTTTTTAAATATTGGCTTATGCCAATGATACAGCCATAACTTCACCTGACTCGGGGACATCGATAAAAGAAATAGAGAAGTCAACAGCGGAGTTTGGTGAGGTTTCCGGGTATTTACTAAATTAGGCTAAGTGTCAAATAATGGTTAATGGATGGGCATCCTTTGAAGACAGGAGGAAGGCTGAGCAAGTGATCTATCTTGAGGTTAGGCTGACAACTAATCTTGATCGGATTGTTGATAGTAACCTCGCCCCAGTATTAGCCAAAACTAGAAAGGAATTACAACATATGAATAATTTGCATCTTACGATTGTGGGGAGTTGCAATATTAATAAAATGCTCTTCCTGCCTAGGGTTCCATACTTTTTTAGAACCATCCCACTGGAAATCAGCAATGATTGGCTCAAATGTATGGAAAACTTATCAAATAGTTTTATATGGTCTTTTTCCAGAGCGCGCTGTGCATTTAGGTATTTGGTACTTTACTGATATTGCTAAGTAGTTGTCAAGGATTATGCGCCAGGTAATTGTGATAACTCCTCAAATTGTATTACTGGTGATTGATGGAGAGGTGTGCGCAGGCCAGTCTCAGAAGTTCTTATTTTTGGACATGTCTGTAGCCCGCTGCTGCATTGCTTCAGATTGGTTGAAACCGGCATCGCCCACCTTTAATCAATGGTTAGCTCATCTCTGTTCGATGTAATATTTGGAGATGGGATTGTATGCGTTTAAGGGTCATGCCCGCAGGAAGATGGGCAAACTAATTTGGGCTCCATTAACACAATGGCTAGGCAGAACATAATTGTTTTTATGACGGTCATATTGAATGATGAAATGCCTGCACTATGTCTGCACTTTAACTTGTGACAGTTTTGAATCTTGTAGCACTGTCTTTCCTTGCCTAATATGAATGGATTCATTTATATGTATTTTATTCATGTCTTTTTTATTGTGCATCTCTTAAATAAAATCAATTTAAAAAAAGAGCACATATTTTACTTGATTGTCATTATTGCCTAGGTCAGCAATGCATTATGAATAACTGCTAATTTTGTTTGAAACACTAAATAATAGTTTGGTGTAGAAACAATATATTATTTCAGCCTTCACATGTTCATAAGTTCATTCAATGAACAAAACGTTTAGTTTGAAACCACAAAATAAGATTTTTTATGAGTGAGTTGCATAGAAAAGGTATATGGAAATGGAAATGTGATGTGCACATATGCTTTACACTAATCATTAACTTTTCTTTTATAGTCTTTACAACTGTGCAAACCAACATCCAGTAGTTTAGTTGCAATGTTAGAACATGATAAATAAAATGTTTCATTGCTGCTTTATTTAGATAGATTCGTTTTTAGTCGACTGAAGCTGCACTGTTCCCAAGAGGACATCGAAAAGTGATTGGCTGAAAGGGTGGCAGAGAGGAAGAAAAAAGTTACACATTATGATATTGGATTGTTAAAGAAGTGCATGTTTCTACAGTAGGAGCTATGATTTCTTATTTCAGAGAGACACTCTTTCACTCTTTTGAGAGTTTTTCAGATTTCTGACTAGACTTCTCGCAGACACTTTCTGAGATATCTCTCAGACTCACTGAGACTTTTAAAACTTGACACTTAGATTCATTCTGAAACTCTTTGTCTAAAATGTATTTTACTTGGAAATATTACAGAGTTTTGTAATGCTTTCACAACTCTGATTTACAAACCCTTTATGTGTTCTTCTAAATAATTGATTATTCCCTTTTACAAAGTTATCCGTAAGATTAAACTAAGGAATTTAATTATGTAAAACACACATTATGCATTGCTCTGTTTATTACTGATTCTAATGATCTTTGATTATTAAAAATATTTTTGGGGCAATAAAAGATGAGATACTAAAGACTGATAACAAATATTCTAAATCTTCCAACTCTCATCATTGACTCCTATAAAGAAATGTCTTGATAAATTATTAATTGCTGATGTTCTTGATGTGCAGCTTCTCCCTGCTCACTCTCCAAAAAAACCCATTATCTAGGGTCCAATAGTAAGCATAGATCTTAACTGGAACATATTAAACAATGCTCTAAGGAAGTTGGTAGCGGAGGGGAGGTTCAAGTATTGAGACAAAGGAGCTGCAAAAACTAAAAGTGCCCAAGGTAGTTAAATGCCCAATTGCCCAAAGCCGAGTTAAAAGACTGACTGAGAAGTTTGACTGCGGTTCCTGAAACGAACACTGGTACCGATTGCGGAGTCGATAATTCCAGTTTCAGGTGTGAGTATCATAGGGTTATGAGTCACAATTGTGATGATTAATGTGATTTGTGAATTGTATATTGATTGAGAATTGCTTATTTGTTACTGCCTTGATTTGCATTGCTGTTGCTTATGCGCTTTTGTCAAAGAAGATATAGAGGTTATCGGGCTAAGTAATCCAAGATCCCAGGAGAGATATAAAGACAAATAAGATTTGATTTTCGGGTATTTATGTCAGCTAATCATTTGAAGTGCAAGTCATGAGAAGTCGTCAACTGCACAATTGACATAGGGATGATAACACAATTTGTTGTGGTTTTACTAATATTGATCAGTGGTGGTGAAATCTGATGCCCAAAGGTGATAATAAATTGATTATGTGATTTCCCATTGGTCAAGATTTCATCATTGTGGGTGTGTAACTCTTTTTGATTGAAAAGTCAGAAGATATAAAACCTTAAAATTTTGGCTGTTGATTGATCTATTGTTTTTCTTTAGAAGAAGCAAAGATGTTATTTTATGTTGCAGAGAGCTGTGGACTGAAGCTTTGGTTGTGAACGAACATATTGTAGAAGATGGTGATCTGCTGCAAGGAGTGAGTTTTTGTGTCACATTGTGTAGCATTAGAATTGGCCGGTTGGTGTAAATGTCGCACTTAACATTGGTTGAGCTGTGTAGAAAGTTACACAGTCATTGGTGTATTGGATTACTGAGCCGTACTGAGATTGGAAGAAAAGCTTTTCTGAAGTTGACGTACACGGAACAGAATCAAAATGTTGCAGCTCCGTATTCTGTTTATTTGCCATTTGTTGAATTTAATTTGAAATCATGGAATTATTCAAAACTATTAGAAATGTTATAAGAGGTGATGTGACTATTTCTGTTCAGGAGGGTGAAGAGGCGTCTCCTGAGGGTACCCCATGATGATTGAGGAAGGGTTACAAACGTGTATAGCTTTGTCAATGGGGCAAGTTCACTAAAATGAGGGTCCATTGAGTTTTTCTAGATGGGGGGTCATTTAATTTGAGGTTTATAGACAGATGATGAGAAATTCTTTGTGAAATAAAGCCACCTCTAAGACCCACACAATTTGAAGCCTTAAGCACCTGGGAGAAGATGGCAAGAGATAGAGAAAGAGACAAGTACCAAAGATTACCAAACGTGAGCTTTGCAAAATCATGCAGATACAGTTTTGGATGAACATAACCAGAGATAGAGAAAACATATAGGAGAGGAAAATAGACTATATCCTACCATTACAAAAGAGAAAAATGAGCATTCAGAGAAACACAAGAAACCTAAAAGGAAAAAGATTAAAGGGGAACCAGGAATAAAGGCTGAACCAAAAACAGATTCTGAAACATATTTAGGAGACTGCATTTGGGAAGAATTATTAGTTGGGCGCCCACCACCATTTACATGAAATGAAGCACGTACTGCTAAGACAGTAAATAATAATGTAACAGTAGCTACAGCTCCTGTTGATCCAAATGCATATCAGATTACTGGACAACTGCAAGAA
Organism: Pleurodeles waltl; assembly: GCF_031143425.1. Classification (NCBI taxonomy): domain Eukaryota; kingdom Metazoa; phylum Chordata; class Amphibia; order Caudata; family Salamandridae; genus Pleurodeles; species Pleurodeles waltl. The sequence continues at coordinate 834,619,369 of NC_090440.1, forward strand.
ATACAATCTGTTGTTACACAGCCAGTGCTAACTAACACAAACTACCACGGCCAGTTATAACTCAGCTGATTGTAGTGCAGCCTGTTATGGCATAGCCTGTTGTTCAGCAAGTAAATCCAGATGTTCCAACTCAAGTAAGGACTGCTCAGGTAGTGATGCCTACATATGTGTTACTGCTTCAGAGTTGACTGTACCAGCACCTGTTACTAAGGTGACTACAACCCAGTCCATAGCGACACACGTCACAAAGGCAATAGAAGCCCAGACAATACAGAACTTCAAGGACTGTTGGGGGTACATCAGTGACAAGATTTCCGACTTCACAAAGTTCCCGGATTGTTGTGTGGACACCACCCCAAATGATGGAAGCATCAGGAGAGAAAAAGTGATTTGTTTTCAAGACATAAACTGCACAGAGAGAAATAAACCTGTTTGACGATGGGATTCTTCCACTATAGTTTGTGGAAGCTGCTAGTGAGCTTCCAAAACAGAGGACACAGAGACACCAAGTACTAGTTCAGGTTCAGAGACTGAAAGCCAATTGAATGTCTCAAGATTAAAAATAGAATTAGAGGAAGTAATCACAGGGTGTCTAGACCTAAATTATGTAAATCATTTTCAAGCAAAATAATTGATTTATTTCTGAAAAGAGATTACAAGAAGGGCTGCAGTTGTACATGATAAACTAGCTGAATTAACCATTGCAGAAAAGCTTCAGGGTAAAGCAGGATGATGAATCAATGGAGACAATGCATTCTTCAGGAGTGCAATTGCACCTTACTGAATTGGAAAAATGCATTTGTAGATGATTGAATCTGAGAAATTGCAAAGTAAATTGGCAAAGAAACATGATAAGAAAAAGAAATCATTAGAAATGAATGAAATGAAAAGAAAGTCACTTTTAGACTCCCCGGATGACGACCAAGCAACAGCTTACCGCTTAAGAGAAATTCCAGGTGGAGGGTAAATGCATGTGCCTTGGAGTAGGGGGGGACCTTGCATCATTTACAACAAATTTTCCAATATTGAGAGAGAATCCTATGCAGTAGTACACACAAGATGAAAGATCTGTTAAGATTTCAAAGGTGTTATGGACTGATTTGAATACGTTTTTTGACATTGTTGTTCCAAACGATTTGTGGGCTGAATGTAAGATCTTCTAGCTAATGCACCTTGGCCTCCTGTGATGACTAAATGCAATGAGGTGATTACTTTTCTGAAAGGTAGAGTTCCTTCAAAGGTTCTGGATTATGTGAAGTTGGCGGATGGGCTACTCCATCACAATGGTGACGGATATCCCATCTGCTGAAATCTAAATTCCATGGGATAAAATACAAATTAGGTTTTGGTGGATGGAATATCCATCACCGTTGTGATGGAGTAACCCATTTGTTGAGTTCTAAATCAGGCCCTAGGTCTTTAGATGAAGTCCTGAAATATGCAAAGTATTGCAGTGATGAGCTGGAAATGAAACAACTGAAGCTTAAAGAGAAGTTCATGTTAGCCCAGACAAAGCTGACACAAAGAGGTTTTCAGAGTCAGTTTCTTCCAGGATATAGTGGTGTAGTACAAGGTGTTGGTATTCAAATCGGTGTGCAAAGCGTTGGATTTTAAGAAGGAATGCAGGCATTCAAAGAAGTATGGTTGTTTCACAGGGTATAGGTCAAGGAGCTTATACTGATCCGAGCACAGGTGTGGATTTGGTAAAGCAAATAAAATGACTCCTTGTCATCCTTTTAAAAGGGTGGCCAATTGGAAGCACAAATGCAGTCTTACTTCAGGTAGAATAAGCAATAATCAAATACAGGGAGGAAACAAAAATACAAATTTTAAATGTACCACACAGCAAGCACAAAAGGTGAATGGCAAATTTAAGATTGTGCAAGACTGAGAAAGGTTATTGAGAGAGTAATCCCATGTTGTCCTGTGGTACCAAATCCAGACAACATACTTTGTCATATTCCATGATGGCCAGTATCTATTCTCATTCATGTTTCAAGAGAAAGTGTTAGCATGGTGTCAAGCCCCACAGGGCTATAATAAACGTCCTTTGATTTTCAATCAGATTTGAAAGAAACGTTTGGAAACATTGATCATTCCCTCTAATTCAGTTCTTGTCTACTACATTGATGACCTACTAGTGGCATCTGAGACAAAAGACTTCTGCAAACAAGACATCATTGCTTTACTAAATCATTTGGCTGAGAATGGACATACAGGCCCTCATTCGGACCTTGGCGGGCGGTGGAGGCCGCCCGCCAAAGTCCCGCCGTCAAAATACCATACCGCGGTCGCAAGACCGCGGCGGGTATTTTGACTTTTCCCCTGGGCTGGCGGGCGGCCGCCGAAAGGCCGCCCGCCAGCCCAGGGGAAAACGACCTTCCCACCATGAAACCGGCTCGTAATCGAGCCGGCGGAGTGGGAAGGTGCGACGGGTGCTACTGCACCCGTCGCGTATTTCACTGTCTGCTATGCAGACAGTGAAATACTAGCGGGGCCCTCTTACGGGGGCCCCTGCAGTGCCCATGCCATTGGCATGGGCACTGCAGGGGCCCCCAGGGGCCCCGCGACACCCCCTACCGCCATCCTGCTCCTGGCGGGCGAACCGCCAGGAACAGGATGGCGGTAGGGGGTGTCAGAATCCCCCATGGCGGCGCAGCGAGCTGCGCCGCCATGGGGGATTCAAATGGGCAACGGAAAACCGGCGGGAGACCGCCGGTTTTCCATTTCTGACCACGGCCAAAGCGCCGCGGTCAGAATGCCCAAGGGAGCACCGCCGGCCTGTCGGCGGTGCTCCCGCCCCCGTTGGCCCTGGCGGTGCAACACCGCCAGGGTCATAATGAGGGCCACAGTGTCCCCAAGCAAGTTGCAAAACTGTCAAAAAGAAGTTCAATATTTGGGACATAGCATTGAGAAAGGAACAAGGAAGGTGTCAAAAGAGAGAGTGGAAGTCATTTTGCGAATGGGTCCTCCAAAGACGCAAAGAGAAGTTCGAATGTTTTTGAGAATGGTTGGCTACTGTAGACAGTGGAAACCCAACTTTTCCATGATGATAAAGCCTTCACTGAGGATGATGCACGGAGATGTGCTTAATCCAATTCCATGGGACAACAAATGCATGAAAGCTTTCCAACAGCTGGGAGAAAGTCTCTGTTGTGCTCTGGCACTAGGAATGCCAGATTGCTTAAAGAATTTTACATTATTTTGCAGTGAGAGAGAGATCTGTGCTCTGTCACTGCTTACACAGATGCAAGGTGATACAAAAAGCCGGTGGCTGATTTTTCGGTCACGCTTGATCCTGCAGTGGCTCCATTGCCTGGTTATCTTAAAGTGGAAGAACCTGTCAGTGCTAGTCTCTCGAGATATGAAAGCATAGTGATGGGATAACCTTTGACTATAATGGTCCCTCACTCGGTTGAGATTTTGCTTACCAGAATCAAAACTCAATAGATGGCTAATTCTAGACTGGCAAAATATCAGCAGCAGATCATTGATTCCACCAATATAACATGGAAGCACTGTCAGGTTTTGAATCCTAGTGCACTGCTACCCTTGCCTTAAAGTGATGTATGTGATGAGTTTGAACATGACTGTCTTGATGTCATGGATTTATGCACCAAACCAAAACCCGACATAAAATATGAGCCTTTAATTAACCCCTTTGCTGCCAGGCCTTTTCCCCCTCAGGTGTCAGGCTTTTTTTGGGCTATTTGGAGCAGTTTGCGACTAGGCCCTCATAAGTTTTTGTCCACATAAGCTACCCACGCAAAATTTGTGTCCTTTTTTTTGTGATATCCTAGGGATTCTAGAGGTACCCAGACTTTGTGGGTTCCCCTGGGGGAGACCAAGAAATTAGCCAAAATACAGCAACAATTATTATTATTTTTTTTAATGGGAAAAAAGGGCTGCAGAAGAAAGATTGTGTTTTTTTCCCTGAAAATGGCATCAACAAAGCATTTGTGGTGATAAAATTACCATCCTCCCAGCTTTCAGGAACAGGCAGACTTGAATCAGAAAATCCAATTTTTCAACACAATTTTGGCATTTTACTGGGTCACACCCCATTTTTACTATATTATGTGCTTTTAGCCTCCATCCAGTTAGTAACAGAAATGGGTGTGAAACCAATGCTGGATCCCAGAAAGCAAAACACTTCTGAAAAGTAGACAACATTCTGAATTCAGGAAAGGGTAATTTGTGTAGATCCTACAAGGTTTTCCTACAGAAAATAACAGCTGAAATGAAATAATATTGATATTGAGGTAAAACAAACTGCAATTTTTCTCCACATTTTACTATGTAACTTTTTCCTGCCATGTCTGATATTCAAAAGTAATATACCGTTACATCTGCTGGACTCCTGGTTGTGGGGATGTAGGGGGCCTGTAGGTTCAACAAGAACCTTACGTACCCAGAGCCATTAACGGAGCTGCACCTTGCAATGGGTTTTCATTCTATACTGGGTATCCAGCAATTCATTTGCTGGAATATAAAGAGTGAAAAATAGGTATCAAGAAAACCTTTGTATTTCCAAAATGGGCATAAGATAAGGTGTTGAGAAGCAGTGGTTATTTGCACATCTCTGAATTCCGGGCTGCCCATACTAGCATGTGAATTACAGGGCATTTCTCAAATAGATGTCTTTTTTACACACTGTCTTACATTTGGAAGGAAAAACTGTAGAGAAAGACAAGGGACAATAACACTTGTTTTGCTATTCTGTGTTCCCCCAACTCTCCCGATAAAAATGGTACCTCACTTGCGTGGGCAGGCCTAATGCTCGCAACATGGACATATCACATTTTTACATTGAAATCTGACGTGTTTTTTGCAAAGTGCCTAGCCGTAGATTTTGGCCTCTAGCTCAGCCGGCACCTAGGGAAACCTACGAAACCTGTGCATTTTTAAAAACTAGACACCTAGGGGAATCCAGGATGGGGTGACTTGTGGGGCTCTCACTGTGTTCTGTGTTCTGTTACCCAGAATCCTTTGCAAACCTCATAATTTGCTAAAAAAAATGTTTTCCTTACATTTTGGTGACAGAAAGTTCTGGAATCTGCGAGGAGCCACAAATGTCCTTCCACCCAGAGTTCCCCCAAATCTCCCGATAAAAATGGTACCTCACTTGTGTGGGTAGGCCTAGTGCCTGTGACAGGAAATGCCCCAAAACACAACGTGGACACATCACATTTTTACATTAAAATATGATGTGTTTTTTGCAAAGTGCCTAGCTGTAGATTTTGGCCTCTAGCTCAGCCGGCACCTAGGGAATCCTACCAAACCTGTGCATTTTTTAAAACTAGACACCTAGGGAAATCCAGGATGGGCTGACTTGTGGGGCTCTCACTGTGTTCTGTTACCCAGAATCCTTTGCAAACCTCAAAATTTGGCTAAAAAACACTTTTTCCTCATATTTTGGTGACAGAAAGTTCTGGAATCTGCGAGGAGCCACAAATGTCCTTACACCCAGAGTTCCCCCAAATCTCCTGATAAAAGTGGTACCTCACTTGTGTGGGTAGGCCTAGCGCCCGTGACATGTAATGTCCCAAAACACAACGAGGACACATCACATTTTTATATTGAAATCTGACGTGTTTTTTGCAAAGTTCCAAACTATAGATTTTGGCCTCTAGCTCAGCCGGCACCTAGGGTAACCTACCAAACCTGTGCATTTTTTTAAAACTAGGCACCTAGGGGAATCCAGGTTGGGGTGACTTGTGGGGCTCTCACCAGGTTCTGTTTTCCAGAATCCTTTGCAAACCTCAAAATGTGGCCAAAAAACACTTCTTCCTCACATATCGATGACAGAAAGTTCTGGAATCTGAGAGGAGTCACAAATTTCCTTCCACCCAGCATTCCCCCAAGTCTCCCGATAAAAATGGTACCTCACTTGTGTGGGTAGGCCTAGCGCCCGTGACAGGAAATGCCCGAAAACACAACGTGGACACATCACACTTTTACATTGAAATATGATGTGTTTTTTGAAAAGTGCCTACCTGTAGATTTTGGCATCTAGCTCAGCCGACACCTAGGGAAACCTACCAAACCTGTGCATTTTTTTAAAACTAGACACCTAGGGAAATCAAGGATGGGGTGACTTGTGGGGCTCTCACTGGGTTCTGTTACCCAGAATCCTTTGCAAACCTCAAACTTTGGCTAAAAAACACTTTTTCCTCACATTTTGGTGACAGAAAGTTCTGGAATCTGCGAGGAGCCACAAATGTCCTTCCACCCAGAGTTCCCCCAAATCTCCTGATAAAAGTGGTACCTCACTTGTGTGGGTAGGCCTAGCGCCCGTGACATGTAATGCCCCAAAACAAAACGTGGACACGTCACATTTTTATATTGAAATCTGATGTGTTTTTTGCAAAGTGCCAATCTGTAGATTTTGGCCTCTAGCTCCTCCGCCACCTAGGGAAACCAACCAAACCTGTGCATTTTTTAAAACTAGACACCTAGGGGAATCCAGGCTGGGGCGACTTGTGGGGCTCTCACCAGGTTCTGTTACCCAGAGTCCTTTGCAAACCTCAAAATTTGGCTAAAAAAAACATTTTTTTCTCACATTTTGGTGACAGTTCTGGAATCTGCAAGGAGCCACAATTTTCCTTCAACCGAACAATCCCCCAAGTCTCCCGATAAAAATGGTCCTCACTTGTGTGAGTAGGCCTAGCGCCTGTGACAGGAAATGCCCCAAAACACAATGTGGACACATCACATTTTCCCAAAGAAAACAGACCTGTTTTTTGCAAAGTGCCAAACAGTGGATTTTGGCCTCTAGCTCAGCCGGCACATAGGGAAACCTAGCAAACCTGTGAATTTTTGAAAACTAGACACCTAGGGGAATCCAAGATGGGGTAACTTGTGGGGCTCTCACCAGGTTCTGTTACCCAGAATGCTTTGCAAACCTCAAAATGTGGCCTAAAAAAACACTTTTTACTCATATTTCGGGGACAGAAAGTTCTGGAATCTGATAGGAGCCACAAATGTCCTTCCACCCAGCGTTCCCCCAAGTCTCCTGATAAAAATGGTACCTCACTTGTGTGGGTAGGCCTAGCGCCCGTGACAGGAAATGTCCAAAACACAACGTGGACACATCACATTTTCCCAAAGAAAACAGACCTGTTTTTTGCAAAGTGCCTAGCTGTGGATTTTGGCCTCTAGCTCAGCCAGCACCCAGGGGAACCTACCAAACCTGCACATTTTTCAAAACTAGACACCTGGGGGAATCCAAGATGGGGTGACTTATGGGGCTCTCACCAGGTTTTGTTAGCCAGAATCCTTTGCAAAACTCAAAATGTGGCCAAAAAACACTTTTTCCCCACATTTCGGTGACAGAAAGGTCTGGAATCTGAGAGGAGCCACAAATTTCCTTCCACCCAGCATTCCTCCAAGTCTACCGATAAAAAATAGTACCTCACTTGTGTGGGTAGGCCTAGTGCCCGCAAAAGGAAATGCCCCAAAACACTATGGCCCTCATTCCAACCCTGGCGGTTTGAAACCGCCAGGGCGGAGGGAAGCGGAAGCACCGCCAACAGGCTGGCGGTGCATCCTGGGCTATTCTGACTGCAGCGGTAAAGCCGCGGTCAGAAAAGGGGAACCGGCGGTTTCCCGCCGGTTTTCCCCTGGCCCAGGGAATCCTCCGCCATGGGGATTCCGACCCCCTTCCCGCCAGCCTGTTTCTCGCGGTTTTTACCACCAGAACCAGGCTGGCGGGAACGGGTGTCGTGGGGCCCCTGGGGGCCCCTGCACTGCCCATTTCACTGGCATTGGCAGTGCAGGGGCCCCCTAACAGTGCGCCACAAAGATTTTCACTGTCTGCTTAGCAGACAGTGAAAATCGCGACGGGTGCTACTGCACCCGTCCCACCCCTGCAAATCTGCCTGCTCCATTCGGAGCCGGCTTCCTCTTTGCAGGGGCTTTCCCGCTGGGCCGGCGGGCGAGCTTTTGGAGATCGCCCGCCGGCCCAGTGGGAAAGTTGAAATGATCCCGCGGTCATTTGACCGCGATGCGGTCTTTGGGCGGTTTCCGCCCGGCGGGCGGCGCCCACCGCCCGCCAGGGTCAGAATGACCCCCTATGTGGACACATCAAAATTATCAAATACTAAACTACCTGATTTTGTGAGGGAGGGACCTGCGTTTTTGGTCCTGGGCTCAGCAGCCATCTAGGGAAACCTACCAAACCCAAACATTTCTAATAACTAGACACCTGAGGGAATCCAGGGAGGAGTGACTTGCGTGGATCCCCAAATGTTTTCTTACCCAGAATCCTCAGCAAACCTCAAATTTAGCTACAAAATCATATTTTTCACACATTTCTGTGTGGGATCACTGCACCGGGACAAATTTCCTACCACCCAAAGTTCCCCTCAATCTCTCGGTAAAAATGATACCTCACTTGTGTAGGTGGGCCAAGTGCCTGTGACAGGGAAGAGCCAAAAACATGTTGAAATTGAGGGGGGACCAAAGCGGGGCCAAAAGGGAAGTTTTTTAAAAAAAACAATTTTAGGCTGACAAGTGGGGCAGAATTTGTATCGGTATAGATGAGACAATGCTGGGTGGTAGGAATTTTGTGGATTCCTGCAGATTCCGGAATGTTCCATCACAAAAATGTGGGGAAAATGAGTGATTTCCAGCAGAGTTGGAGGTTTGCAGGGCATTGTGGGTTAGAAAATGGTGCGGGGTGCATGTGAAGCACACCACCCTGGAATCACCCAGATGTTTAGTTTTCAGATGTGTCTAGGTCTTGTGGATTTTTCTACATGGCAGCGACCCAAAGTCCAAAAAGTGCAGCCATCACCATTCCAAATGCGATGATTTTGAGAGTTAGCCAAGCTCTCATGGCCCAACTGTAAAACCAAAACCAAAAATAATCAAATGTCCTTTTGTTTGCTGTGGGATACGATGTTTTAGTGTGCAGGGGTGAGCTGAAAGACTGTTACCCCTTCAAGTTGGGGTGGGGGCATAACCAGACCCATAATGGTTGGTAACCACCATCCCTCTATTTCTTTTTTTTTTTTAATTCCCTGGCATCTAGTAGACTTTCTGCCCCCCAGGGTGTGGATCAGGGGTAATTGCCACATCTGCCCACTGGTGGGCAGAACAACTTTGGCCCCATTTATTTGGGGTGGGGGTACTGACCATACCCTCACCCTCTTATTTTGAAAAAAACATCTTCCCTGGTCTATGGTGGGTTTCTGCCATACTTGGGGGCAGATGGGCCTTCCAAAAATAGGCTGATCTGCCGATATGGCCAACAGTAATGTACCCCCATGGGGAGTGACACTTGCCCAAGGGGCTGCCCCCACAAACAAAACACACCCATACACACACACCAATCCCTGGTGCCTAAGTGGTTTCTGCCCTCCCCCCCGGGGGAAGATTGGCATAATAGAAATAGGCTTAACTGCCCCCAAAGGGGGGTAGATATGGCCTAAAATAAATTTGCCCGTCAGGAGGAATGACCCTTGCCTAAGGGGTCACCCCGCTTTGTGTTTAATTGGCGCAAAAAAAAAAATCCCGGGGCCTAGTGGTTTCTGCCCCCATTGGGGGCAGATCAGCCTAATAAAAATAGGGCAATCTGCACCCAAGGGGGGCAGAAATGGCCTAAAATAAATTTGCCCCCCAGGGGAACGCCCCTTGCCTATAGGGTCGCTCCCCTTGTGTGAAACTGATGCAAAAAAATAAAAATCCCTGTTGTCCAGTGGTTTCTTCCCCCCTTAGGGGCAGATTGGCCTAATAAAAATAGCCGATTTGCCCCCAAGGCGGGGCAGAAATGGCCTAAATACAATGTGACCCCCAGGAGAGCAACCCTTGCCTAAGGGGCCGCTCCCCTTATGCGTAAATATTTAAAAACTAAATCCCTGGTGTCTAGTGGGCATTTCTGCTGCCCGATCGCATCGCGACCAGGCAGCAGAAATGCTTGCTGAGACATGAAAGGAAAGGAACAGCTTTTCCTTTCCTTTCATGCCTCTGCCTGACCCTTCTCCCGAGTAGAAGAGAAATGATGAGCATTTCTCTTCCGCATCGCTCTGGAAGCATGCTTCCAGTTTGATGGGAGGTGACCTCTGATGAGGTCAGCACGCGATCGCGTGCTGATGTCATCAGACCTCACTGGGGGGTCGGGCAGGGGTGGAAGAGGAAGTGAATACCCTTCCATCCCTGACGGGTGGTGTAGGTGGGAGGTGGTCTTGTCCGAGGCACACGGGAAGCATGTGCGAGGACGAGACCACCTCGTCCCAGGCACCATAGGGGTTAAACCTGATTATGGGTTATTTATTGATGACTCATGTTTAAGAACAAATGATGATTCCCTGAGAGCAGCTGATGCTGTCTTCACAATACAAGAATTAATAGAAGTTTGACAGCTTTGAGGAATTTCCTCAGCACAAGTTGAAAAATTGATTGCTCTTACCACACCTTTCAACTTGACAGCCCAAATAAGAGTGACTATATCACCAATAGTGAGTATGGCTTTCATGTGGTCTATGACTGTGGTCAGTTAGGATCTCAAAAAGGTTTTGTGACATCATCTGGTTCACCTATACAAAAAGGTTAGCAAGTGAGGTGATTGCAGGAAGCTTTACAGCTTCCAACTGAAATTGAAATCTTGCAGCACACAGGAGCAACAATGGTTATGTCACTGTCAGCAATAGATATGCAGAGGAAGTGGTATGCTATTGTGCAATAGTAGCCTGTCCATTTAATGGAACATTCACAGATGAATCTCAAGAAGACACTGTAAATTCTATGCTGATGACAATAGCTGACACTTGGGAGGATTTGAAAGCCATGCAGAAAAATGTGTCTGAAGCAAAACAACAGATTTGGATTGGAGCATGATGTAGAAAGAATGAAAATTATATTTGGGTTTCAGTAGGTGGAAGACCAGTGTTACCAGATATTGGCCCTCATTATGACACTGGTGGTAAATCCCACTTACCGCCATGCTGACGGCCGCCAACATACCGCCGCGGATATCCGTTCACCATATATGACACACACACACAAATCCATCCCTATTCAGACACAAGTCCGCCACACCAAAGGTCAGTGATAAACTGGCGGTATCCAAACCCACACCGTTACACCGACAGAACTACGCCCATCACATTATGACCCACGAATCACCACGGTGGACATTCAATGGTGGTAAACCATTAGTGGTACATACCATCGCGCTCAAAATACACACACACAAACAAAGCAGCACCACATTGGACAATTCAAACTACACACACCTGACACACATACACACACCACACCCACACCAATATAAAACACCCACCCACATTACCCACAACCCTTTATGAATACAAACCACTGCCACAAGATAGACACCACGACTACAGGCAAGACCAGAGCCACACACCACCATCACCTATACACCACCCACGCAACTCACAACACAGACCCCAACACATCACCCTACGCACCCTCACCCACACTACTCAGACATCACCCATTACACCACAAGGACACCCCAGATTCTCTGGGGAGGAGCTAAGGGTAATGGTGGAGGAAATCATCCAGGTAGAGCCACAGCTATTTTGAGCACAGGTGCAGCAGATATCCATTGCTAGGAAGATGGAGCTATGCCGCAGGATCGTGGACAGGGTCAACGCCGTGGGACAGCACCCAAGAACCAGGGATGACATCAGGAAGAGGTCCATTGCAGCAAGACACCAACTCGCTGTACAGAGAACTAGTGGTGGACCCCCACCTCGTCCTCCACAACTAACAACATGGGAGGAGCAAGTCTTGGCAATCCTGCATTCTGAGGGCCTGGCCGGAGTAGGAGGAGGACTGGACTCTGGTAAGTCAACTCTTTACTACTTTCACCGCCCTACCTGCATGCCATCACATACCCCCACCCTCACTCCCATCACTCCACCACTTCCCACAAACCCCACCATCACAACTCACTCATCCCAATGCCAAGCCCTGCGTGCCATAGCTATGCATGGACACCACTCACAGCCCTGCATGGACACCTATCACTAAAGCATGCACACTAGAGAGAATCAGCTAGCTCAACACATACCAACTCACACAAGTTAAAGCTGCCAGGGCAAATACAAACAAACAGGGCAACCCACCCATGGACAATATGTCACACACAGAAACAATAACACTGCATTTACATCCCCACAGGTATCCCAGCCAATGTCATCAGAGAAGAGGTGCCAGCACTATCCAGTCCCCCCACAGAAAAGGCACACAGTGATGACTTTGACTCTGGTCGCCTGGATCTAGATGACCAACCTGGCCCATCAGGGACTTCCGGACATTCAGTTACACAGGCACAGTCACACACCACCAAAGAGGCCCCCCCTCAGGAAACACCATCACAGCACCGACCCAGCGTACCCATACCTCTGGCCCCAGGACACGTCAATCAGCAGTGTGTCCACCTCTACAGGGACCCCAGGGCACACCTCGCCCCCAAGACAATCATGGACCTGGGGTCAGTGGCAGCGGGGACACGGTTCAGGGGACAGAGGCACAGGACAACCGGGAAGCTGGGAGGACTGCTGTGTGCCAGGGGGAGGACAGGCCCAGGGAACCGACTCTCCAGGAGGCCCTCACTGAGATCCTGGGACCATTCCGACATTCCCAGGATATGCTGAGCCAGATCCTGGACAACGTGTAGGAGAACAGGAGGCTGCAGGAGGGACAGTTCCAGGGGATCAGGGAGGACTTGAAGGCCATGAACACCACCCTGGTCTCCATTGCAGGGGTGCTGGCAGACATGGCCAACATTATGAGGGAGGCAGTCTTACAACGGTGGGCCTCTGCCACTACAAGACTACTGAAATGCCCTCCACCTCTGCTGCCGCTAGTGGACAGGAGGCCCCGCCACAGGACCAACAGGCCACCAGCACCCCTCCCCCTGCAGAAGGAGAACCACCCCGCAAACGTTCCTTGTGATCCAGGAAGAAGCCAGAGACTATTGCCAAGACCCCCGCCAGGAAATAAAACTCTCTTGATTGTCACCCTTGTGTCCCACTCAGTCACCCTGTACACCTTGAACTTCCATTGCTCCCCTTTCTATGCCCCCTTGGACAATGCACCTGTGCAACAAATAGACTGTAACAATACCCTGGACTTTCCTCCATCATCACCCCAGCCCATTGCACTTCCCCCTTTTCTTCATAGCACTGCAATAAACACACTTTGAAAAAATACAAGTATGGAGTCAGTCAAATGACTTAAGTATGTATTTGTTTAACAAGGTTCAAACATTGCAAATCAACTGTACAGTAATGTGCACATAGGATAGACCTGTAGTTGGCTGCAGTGAACACACCAGGAGCGATAGTGGGGCACCAACATCTGCAAAAAGAGTTGCCAAAGGGTACATTGAGTGGGCATAGAAGTGGAAGATCACAGCCTGCCAGTGACAATGTGAAACAAGAAAATGACAATGAAATGTAAAGTTACACTGTCTTACCTGTGTGTCACTGGAAGTATTGTCTAATCACTGCAGTTCTTTTGTCCTCATCCTCTGCCTCATCTTCACTGTCCACAGGGTCCACTGCTGCCACACACCCATCTTCAGCCTCCTCCTCCCACAGAAAAGGCACATGACGTCTCAAGGCAAGGTTGTGCAACATGCAGCATGCCAAGATTATCTGGCAGACCTTCTTTGGTGAGTAGCACAGGGATGCACCTGTTAAATGGAGGCACCAAAACCTGTCCTTCAGGAGGCCAAAGTTACGTTCTATTATCCTTCTTGTACAACCATGTGCCTCATTGTAACGTTCCTCTGCCCTTGTCCTGGGATTCCTCACAGGGGTCAGTAGCCATGATAGGTTGGAGTAACCAGAGTCACCTGCAAATATTAAGGGACAACATGTAGCCACACACTATCCCTTGTGGCCCACACCTTACCCATACACCAACATCCACTGGGTAGGAACCAGAGCTCACCTATTAGCCACACCCTGTGCCTCTGTAGTTGCCCCATCACATTTGGGATGCTGCTATTCCTCAGGATAAAGGCATCATGCACAGACCCAGGATACTTAGCATTGACGTGGGAGATGTACTGTCCGCCAGACACACCATCTGGACATTCATGGAGTGAAAACTCTTTCGATTTCTGAAGACCTGTTCATTTTGCCGGGTGGGGGGACAAACGCAATATGTGTTCCATCAATCGCCCCAATGATGTTGGGGATATGTCCCATTGCATTGAAGTCAGCCTTTACTGTGGCCAAATCCTCCACCTGGGGGAAAACAATGTAGCTGCACATGTGTTTAATCAGGGCAGTCAACACTCTGGTCAGCATTATTGAGAACATTGGCTGTGACATTCCTGCTGCCAAGCTCACTGTCACTTGGAAAGAACCAGTTGCCAAGAAATGGAGTACAGATAGCACTTGCACAAGAGGGTGGATCCCAGTCGGATGACGGATTGCAGATATCAGGTCAGGCTCCGGTTGGGCACACAGCTCAGTGATTGTGGCCCTGTCAGGCCTCCAGACCAATAGGTGAGTACACTGTGAGCACGATGCATGAGGCATGAATGCATGGAGTGGTGTGTGTGAAGGCCTTGTGTAGGGGGGGTTGGTGGATGTCCCCTGGATGGGCGAGCAGCTTGTGTGCTGGGACCTGTGTGTGCAAATGACGATGTGAAGGAGGATGGTGGGCCATAAGTGTAACGGCAGGATGGTCTGCCTGATACCTTCACCTGTGTGTGTTTCTCTGCAGGTCAGCACCCATCAAAAGAAGGGTATATGGCGTGCCATCGCCAAGGACTTGCGGACTCTTGGGTCTATGGAAGGCGGAGCACCCAGTGTGGGAAACGGTGGGAGGACCTGGGGAGGCTAGGCACGGAAGATGGTGGAGGCCCAGCTGGGGATGGCCTCCCAATGAGGATGGGGTGCCCGTCGAACCCTGACCCCCCTGATGGCCCGCATACTGGGGGTGGCCTATCTGGAGCTGGATGGGCGTTTGAGGGCATCACTGCAGCCACAAGGAGGTGAGTACAGTGCCCATCATTACAACTTACGCATGGTAGGGTGGTATCCGGTTGGGGGATGTGTGTCTGGGGGTAACCCTAGCCCAGGCCTGACATTGCAGAGTAGGTCTCATGTTGGGCAGGGTTCTGATTTGATATTCTTCCTACCTAGCTTGTAGGCATCCACTACTGCGCAGGGCTGTGTGGGTTCCAGGTATGCTTCAGTTGGTGGTATGTGTCCCTCCCCATGCCCTGGTGACTAGCATTGGTACTGATGGTGCATTGCATACTGTGTAGGCCTGTTCCCTGTGTGTGAGGGTGCTGTGTACACCAACAGTGGTGTTGGCGCAGTCATTGACCAAGTGTATCCTTTGTCTCTCCCCCCCTTTTTGTTTTGTCATCCTGTCCTTATGGCCATTAGCATCATCTGGCTGAGGAGCAGAGGCACCTGCAACGGAGGGAGCTGCATCCCACAGGACCCAGGAGGCAAAGTCCACCAGCGGTGAGGGCACCAGTGGGACAGAGGGCGAAGGGGGCACCACGGCGGAGACTGGAGGGGACAGGTTGGACACAGATACCTCCTCCGATGGAAGCTCCCTGGTGGTGGCAGACACTTCTGTGACCACCCCAGCTACAGCTACAGCCGCCACCCCGTACCAGCACTGCCCTCCCAGCAGCCCCTCAGTGAGTTGCCCGTGCCCGCTCATCCAGGAATGTGGGCATCTCCTTCGCCCCAGGCACCTCAGGCCCTGCCCCCGTTAGCCCTGCTGCCCTGAGTGAGGAGGCTATTGAACTCCTGTGATCCATCTCTGTTGGGCAGTCAACCATTGTGAATGCCATCCAGGGGCTGGCAGCCCAAATGCAACAGACAAATGCATTTCTGGAGGGCATTCACACTGGCTTGGCGGCCCAACAGAGATCAATCCAGGCTCCGGCCTCCTCTCTGATGGCAGCCATTGTCCCTGTTTCCACCCTCCCCTCTCCAACTTCCTCTACCCAATCCCATTCCCCTCAACCCCAACCTATCCCAAGCACACAGGCAGACCAGCTTACACACAAGACAACACAAATGCGTGGCACAGGCAAACACAAGCACCACACTTCATGCCACAGGCACTCACACAAACACCATCCAGATCCAGACATACCAACATCCACTGCCTCCACTGTGTCTCCCTCGTCCTCCTCCTCCACCTCCCTCCCAGTTGTGTCTACACTCACACCTGCATGCACTACATCCTCATCCACTACCGCGATCACTAGCAGACCAATCAGAACATACACCTCCCCTGTGTCCTCTCCCACTGTGTCTGTTCCCCCCTCCCAGGGTACAAGCACTCGGACACCCAACAGCCATCCACCTCACAGCAGCATTCAGCCCATGCACCTGCACCCAAACATAGCAGAAAGACACCTCCCACAGCCACTCCCTCTTCCTCCACTCCCAAACTTTCTCCCTCTCCCCGCCCCAATGTCTCCAATGTCCCATAGAAGTTTTTCCCCTCCACCATTGACCTCTTCCCTAACCCTCCTGCCCCCATCCTTCACGTCTGGCCAGGGTAGGTAAAACCCAGGCAAGCACCTCAGCCACCCAGTCCACTAGCCCAGTAGTGTCCACAGCAACTTGTGGTGGGAAAGGATCCAGGGCACCAGGCAGCCTCACGGATAGGGGGCCTGCCCCAAGTGCTACCAGGAAGGGCAAGGAGCCATCCCCAGCTGCTGCCAGGAAAGGCAATGAGCCTGCACCAGCTGCTGCCAGGAAGGGCATGGGGCCTGCACCAGCTGCTGCCCTGACGGGCAAAGAGCCATCCCCAGCTGCTGCCAGGAAGGGCAAGGGGCCTGCACCAGCAGGCAGAAAAGACAAGGGGCCTAGTGCTGGGACTCAGTCGGAACCCCCACCACCAACCATGGTGGTGCAGCCGTCTGAGGGTGCAGGGGATGGGCATGAGCTTCCCCCCACAACCACCACCAGCCACAGCACCACCACTGCCACCACTGAACAGCCATCCGAGGCTGCAGGGGATAGGCTGGAGCTTCCCCCCCACAACCACCACCAGCAGCGGCAGCAGCACCACCACTGCCACCACTGAACAGCCATCCGAGGATGCAGAAGATGGGATGGAGCTTCCCCCCACAACCATTACCAGCAGCAGCACCACCACTGCCACCACTGAACAGCCGTCCGAGGCTGGAGCTTCCCCCCACAACCACCACCAGCAGCATCAGCAGCACCACCACTGAGCATCCGTCACAGCCGGCGGACAGTAGTAAGTTTTGCCTCCATGGGCAGTTGGGCCGCCTGCCCCCTGCAAATCCTGTGGGTATGACACCCACTCACCCCATCCTCCCCGGGATGAAGATCACAGGGCACGATGCCCCCTCCAGAACCAGTGAGGAAAACACCCACTCACCCCATCCTCCCCAGGATGAAGCTCACAGGGCACAATGCCCCCTCCAGAACCAGTGGGGAAAACACCCACTCAAGAGACTGTGGCCTTGCACTCCCCAGGACAGTGCACATGGCATGTTCCCCCCTCCAGGACCAGTGGTGTCATTCCATCTGCCGGCTGAGGTGCCCCCCATTCCCCGACCCCCTGAGGTGCCTGCCTATTTTTGAACTGATGCCCCTGCAGTGTTTTCTCTGTGTTTTTGCAGGAGACAAGTGAGACCTTGGACTTTGTTATGTGACCCTGGGGCCCACACACATTGAGGACTGGGCAGTGTCCCTTGATTTGTACGTATGCATATACTTTTAGATTGTATGTACGTATTTTGGATGTATTTATATCATTACACTCACTTTCATCTATTTGTGTTGTCCTTGGATTATTCTGGAGGCGTACAGGGTACATATGTTTTCTTACTGCATCTTCTTGTGTGTATGGTGCTGGGGGTAGGGCTGTGTGTGTGTTGCATGTGTGTCACTCTCTTTTTCCTCTCTCCCTCCCCTGTGTGCTAGGCGGCTGTACTATCTGTGGTCGTCTTCGCCGTTGTTGGTGTTCGTGGTGGAGCAGGACGTAGAAAATCATCGGGAAAACCTGCAGCTCAGGCTTCATGGCGGTGTGGTTCTTCCCTGTTTCTCCAAAGGTGAGTCATTTCCCTTCTGTGCAGTGTTTCCTCCAGGCTTTTGATGTTGCTGGTACTGCCCCGAAAAAAGTGGCAGATTGGATTGTCATAATACGGTGGGCAGATCATTGACTCCCGTCTGGCTGTTGTTTCCGCCCTCGCAGTCAGTGTGGTAAAGTGGCTGTTTATTTGAGCTCTTTCCGCCATGGTCATAATTTGGCGGTATTTACCGCCAGCCTGTTGGCAGTATTACTGCCACTTTATCACCGACCGCCAGGGTTGTAATGAGGGCCATTGTGTTATTTTCAATGACACACCATTTCCATGGAACTACACTAGGTAGGGATGCTATGGTCAGGTAATTTAAACAGAATTAGTTTATTCCCATATTTAGTGGTAATTTCAAAGGATTAGCTGATGTGGTGCGTTCTGTCTCTCAGCTGGTTGAAGCTGTCACTGTAAATCCACATCAAGAGCAATGCCATGATGTTGGAAAGTGGATTATTGGTAAGGGCAGGTAAGTACCTACACTTAGCAATAGCCCCCGCTAGGTTCAGTTAGGTCTCAATAAATTAACCCCAGCTCAAACCTTGGTAACTTGGCAACGAGCAACAAGGCACAACTTAGGAGACAAAGGCCCTCAGCAAGAGACGGGACGGGCGCTGCAGCCTTCTGGTGGAATTCCGGCTACAGTCATAATATGGCGGATGGAAGGTAGCCGCGGCAACAGTGTTTTGGTGGCTGTCCCGCAGTGGTAGTTGGTCAATGCCGCCAAAACACTGTTGCTGCAGCTACCTTTATTCCGCCATATTATGACCGTAGCTGGAATTCCACCAGAAGGCTGGCGGAATTCTGACTACGGCCATGGGGGTGGACGGTGGTAAGGTGGCTCTGCTGCCAGCAGCAGCGTCATGCCAGCAGACCGTTGCAGACTGTATCATGACACATGATACGGCCTGGCGGTGTTCCACTGCCAGCAGCAGCACCCCGTCCCGTCTCTTGCCAGAGGACCCCCTGCAAGCAGGTAAGTCGGGTGCTCTGACAGGGTAGGGGAGTGGGGAGTGTTGTGTGTGTGTGGGGGGGGTGTGGGTGTATGTTCCTGTGTGTGTGCATGTGGGTGTGCGGCGTGTGTTAAGCCTGTGTGCGTTCATGGTTGTGAGTGTGCGTGTATGTTGTGTTGTGTGAATGCGTGGGTGTTTGTATGTATGTTAGTGTGAGTGGATGTGTGTGTGAATGGATGTATGCATGCGTGGGTGAAAGTGGGAATGAGTGTGTGTATCCATGTGTATGATGGTGCATGAATGTGCGTGTATGTCGTGGGGGGTCTGGAGTGGGAGGAAGAGGTGGGGAGGGGGATGGGGGCAGGGAAGACCCCTATCAGTGACAGGGAAGGGATTCCCTGTCACTTATAGTGCCTACTGCCATGGTTTTCGTGGCGTTAAGGAAGCCATGAAAACCGTGGCAGTAGACATGGTCATAATCCCGTGGGTGGGACAGTGACGGCCACCTGGGTAGAGACTGAAGTCTCCAGCCCGGCGGCTTTTACCGCCCTGGCAGACAGAGTGGTACATTGGCAGTATGGCTTAAGCCATACCGCCAATGTCATATTTTGGGGAAGAGTACCGCCAGCCTGTTGGTAGTACTTTTCTCCAAAATACCACAGTCCGCCAGGGCTGTAATGAGAGCCAAAGTGTGTAAACCGTTCAAGTATCACCAAAACAGTAATAAAGTAAAACAAATTTAAAAATCCAAAACCAATTTATAAAAAGAGGAAATATTTTTATCTTTAGTTTGACACCAAAACTACTAAAATCGGATAAGGGGAACCGGAGATGTGAATTTTTATGTTTTCTAGCAAAAAGCGCCAATCTGGTCATCTGGTCGCACCTCTACCCGGGCAATGTCAAGGTTTCAGGCCAACGATGATGGAGCCCTGCTCGACTACAGAAACAACAACGGGTCTCGCGTTTGCTCATGTTAGAGCTGATAGCGTTGTAAACTCCTAACCCAACTTTTCACCTATCGGCAAAAGTGCATTTATGTATGTAACCCAAAAAAGTGCAATTAACTATGTAAAGCGCGCGACTTCTGCCAAGCGAAATTGCGCTAGTAAATTAGAGAAAAAGTAGTCCACGAGCCGGACAGAAAACAGCGAGCCTCGCATGTTTTCTGTACTTGGTCGATGCGCTCGAGGAGGGCTAGCCACCGTAAAAGGCATGACATATGCATGCCTTCGACTAATGAAAGGAAGCAGATTTTATTAGGCAAGCCCACTAACCAATGAAAAACACTGACTTGACGTCGACAGGGCTCCGAGCCCTTTTCTAAACACTAAAGCGCCTCGCTGCGATACGCATGCGTGAGCGCATGCAACGCAGGCTCGATCCTAAAAAGCACCAATCTGGTCATCTGGTTGCACCTTGACCGGGGCAAAGTCAAAGTTTTAGGCCAATGGTGACGGAGCCCTGCTCGGCTACAGCATGCGGGGGGCCTCAGTCAAAAGTTTTCCTCCGGACTTAGTCATTTTCTTGAAGATTTTCTTCAGCGGGATGAAGTCACAAATTCGATCCGGCCTCCCTGGAGCCCTCTTCAGATTTGCACCGCAGGAGGCCTCGATGAAGATTTTCTACATTTGGACTTAGACAATGTTTTGGGACGAAAATCTTTGTCTGGGCCAAAGCTGAAACTTGATCCAATGTCCCTAGAGCCCTCCTTGGATACACTGCGCGGGAATTCCCGTTCAACTTTTTACCTTTGGACTTAATCATTTTTTCTCTCCGACATCGGATGACACTCCACAGCAAGCTGATTTTGAGTCAACATCGTCGGATTGCCTTTCCAGGAGCCCCTGTGATATCCTAGAAGTCTGGGGCTTGGGAGCTTTTCAACAGTATGGACCTGCAAGTCAGGCCAGGTCGCGGTCGACATAAGCGGGCTTGACTCTCGATGGCGGGTCAGTCCCTTTATGGAGCTTTTTTCCAAAAGCTCTCCAAAGTTCTCCAAACTTCTGGATCTTCGTCCAGAAGGTCTTTGAAGATCCTTTAGGAGTCCACAGCTCACCCCAAAGTTCCCAAAGCTCTGAGTTGCTCCTTGAGGGTTAGGGCACCAACTCCCAAAATGCACCTGGCTCAAACTCCAAAATGACCACTGGACAGTGGTCAGATGGTTAGTTTCTTCAGGATTTGATGCAGGGGACTCTGGTTAGCTATTTTTCACCTGTAGCAAGCAGGGAGTCCCTTCTTGAACCAGTTAAAGCCAGGCACAGTCCTTCTTGTGGTGAAGCCCAAGTGTGCAGCTAGTGCTGTCTTTTGGAGTGCAGTGTCCAGGTGCAGGACGGGGGTCCAGCAGGGTAGTCCTTCTTCTTCTGATGTTCTTCTTTGTAGGGATCTGAGGTGTGGGTGCAGCTCTGCCATATTTAGCCTAGCTCCTGGAATGGAAAGTAGGGGGCCTGCCTGCACCTTCACCCTCTGATGACCAGTTCCTGGGAAGTGTGGCAAAAATCAATCCCAGGGAGGAACATTCTTCAAAAATCCAACATGGCTGACACTGCCTCTCCTGCCCTCTGTCTGGTGGTCCTGAGCTGCTCCAAATGTCCTTCCCTGCCTTTGAAGACCAGTTTGGGAGCTCTCCCCTTTCTGTTTCACCAGATCTCCTCCCCCAGGAACATCCTTTGTGTTCAGCCCAGGCCACTTCACACTGCATCAATGCAACCTAGCCAGACATCCAGAGGCTAGCACTACAGAGCTGAAGGTGGTAACTTTCAGGTAGAGTTTTAAAACTATTTACCTGAACTAGTCATATTAAATCCAACACTGGCAAGTTGTGGGATTTATTATAACAATTAATTTGATATCAAACTCAAGGTTTGGCTATTTTACCTCACCAGGGCTTATAAACATTTTTATAACATCCCTGCTTATAATTACATGGCACTCAATGCTAGGGGCACATAGGGCACACCTTAGGGGTGTCTTATATGTACAAATAAGGTAGTTTAAGACTTTGGAAATACTTTTAATTCCAAAGTAAAATTTGCATATAACTTTAGTTTGAACGCAGCCAGCAAGGCAAGCCTGCCTTTAAACTGACACTGGGCACCTCCACAGTGCACCTATGGGTGCACTACCTATGCTGGGGTCCCTAAACCTACATGCCCTACCATAGGGAAACATCCTGAACAACTAGGTCTAAACCACTACTTGCCTGATCCACTACTGCTAAACAACTAAAAAGTCTCTACAACTAAGTACTGAACAACAATTGTGCCTGAATAGCAATTGCCTGAACAACTAATTTTAAGGTAAGTTTTTCTTTTTGTTTTTTTATGGTTTATTAGTTGCTTAGAATTTATATATATATATATATATATATATATATATATATATATATATATATATATATATATATAACATATATATTTAAATATATATATGTTGAATATATATATATATATATATATATATATATATATATATATATATATATATATATATATATATATATATATAAATAAAATATATAAGTTGTTTAAAAGCCAAAAAGAAAAACTTACCTTAAAATTAGTTGTTCAGGCAATTGTTATTCAGGCACAATTGTTGCTTAGACAGTAGTTGTTCAGTACTTAGTTGTAGAGACTTTTTAGTTGTTTAGCAGTAGTGGTTTAGGAGATAGTTGTTTAGGACCTAGTTGTTCTGTCACATATTCCCTACCATATACTAGGGACTTATAGGTAGGATGATACTGCCAATTATAATTAACCAAATTTGCATATCCACTTTACACAGTGTACTTGCCCTGGGACTTGTAAGCAGTACCCAGGGCACAGCCAAGAGTCAGTAACCACCAGTATCTATCCAAAAGTATGGGGGTGACCAGGGCAAAAAGGAGGACTTTCCTACACATTACCTCAAGAAGCACATGAGAAAGTCCTGTCTGGAGCCGAGGTGGAAAGGCCCCTATCAGTCTGTCTGATCATGAATACAGCTGGCAAGTATGTTGGAGTATTAAACTGGGTGCATGCCTCTCATACTCAGAGAACAAGAGCTCCTTATGAAGAAATAGTGTTCTATGAACCAGAACTGAGAGCACTGTTAAATGTGCCTCTGCAAGTTGTACAGATAGGAGTAGAGAAAAGAAGACTTTGTGATCAGATCCAGCAAGAAGAAAGGGGTGGAGCTCTGTAGACAGATGAAGAAATCTAATTGACAGATATCTCACAGAGTGACATTGGAGCTCCTGACATAGAAAGTGGAGAAACAGAAACTCAAGCACAAGTGACAGTCAAAATGCCTGAAGAACAACAAGAGTATCCAGGAAAAGGAACAAGTTCTGAGCAACAAAAGAAACACTCCCACAATGATGAATGTTCAAAGACTTACGATCAAAAGATGCTGAAATCAAGTGTGTCAGTCAGAGCCATACCACCAACAATTGATGAAGAAAATGAATCAAGATGTATAAGTGAAACAGAAAGAAATCAACAAGTACTCAGAAGATCCAAAAGAGCTAGAGTACTCTATCAAAGATTTTCAGCACCTGAAAGGACATATTATGTGAGCCAAGTACTAAATACTCCAATCTCAGACTTGCTTGACTGGAAAAAGGAGTTGCCTGAACCTCTTTGAAATAGCTCAAAATAAACTTAGTTGTGAAACAAATGCATTAAATGAACTATTTGAATGAGAAATATTTATAAAGTTACCAAAAGAAGAAAAGAAGAGTACCTAGGTCCAAGGCAACAGAAGAAGGGTAGAGACAGCATTTTAGAAAAACATGGAGTAGTTTTAAGGAAGCCTATATGAAGACTGCTGTAAATAAACCTGCAAGAAACCAACAAGAAAAAAATCAAGACGTTTGCAGATTGAGATAAATACATTACTTTGTTGTCACACACACACATTGGTTCATAAGATCTGACTTTAGATAAACAAGTGTCCCTTAAACAGAAATAGATGTAATATTATTGTAGGCATCATATTTTTACTAAATAGTTATATTGGCAGTTGCCATATTATTATTATTACATTTTATAACAGAGACAGAGGAATCTCTGGATGCATTCACTAACACAACATGTAGAAAGGTATTATTAAAGATTAGGTGAAGTCTTCTTTTGTGAATTACATGAAGAAAGATTATCCAGCAAATGTTTGTTCTAGATAACTGCAAGAATATACAAAAGCCATTGATGCAGGGGACTTTTATGTATGCACACACTCTTCAGCTGATAAGCAAGTAGCTTAACACGATATTCCTCTTTCCTATGCTATATCATGCAGTGTGTTGCTTAGTTTAGTATATAGACAGATATTTTGAATACTACTGCTCTAATTTTGACATGCTTCTTTCAAAAAGTCCACTAATGCAGAGCATGAATCTACATCCACAGGCTAAGTAGGTGGAGAGAGCTTGGTATTCCTTTAGACCTTTTCTTCCTGTAAATATTGTTAAAGATCATCAAAAGAACCTAACTTGCTTAATGAACCCACTAGAAAAAAACGTACCTTTTTATGTTATAGGAGAGAAGAGCACAGTTTACACCCAATGCATATAAAAAGGAAGATGTCCACACCAATGTGTGGAAAAGAGAAGAAGATGAGTTTAGAAAGAAAATGTCAGTTCCAAAATTAAAATTAGATAATAGACACAAAGAGAAATGATGTGTGTTTAAAAGAAGATTTCATGGGAAAAAGACACCAGTAGGGAATAACAATTGTGAACATGCTTTTGAGCCATCAGGAGGAACATGGTAAATTTTGCAGGAGGATGATCCTACTATACCTAGAGTATATTTTACCTGTGGAGAGAATGCTAATTTTAGATAGCCAGCTGATTGGAGGGATATTTGTTACTTAGGTTTACTTTTTCCAAAAATATATTATATAAACATACACAGCTTAGCCGAACTAACAATGACACCCGCACATAGATAGTCATGCAGTGTATAAGTGAGGGAACAGAATTAGTGGGAGAAGTATTTGGAGCAATTATACCAGCAGTAGGAGTAGTATTAAATGATGAAAAGGTAAGAAATCATTCAACGGTAGAGGACAAACTGGCAACTAGTACATCTGGATCTTTATTAGTTGAAAACACAGAATTAGTAGAGATTAGATCAATTGTACTTCAAAACCACTATGCTTTAGACATTTTATTTGCATATAAAGGCAGAGTCTGCAAGATGATGAAAACTGAAAATTGTTACACTTATATTGCAGATGAGAGTAGGAAGACTATACCTATGCAAAGATTATTTCTGACTCAAAGCTTGATTTAGAACCTTTAGAAACCACAATGCTTTACTAAGGGAATGTCTTCAATAGGCAACTGGATAGAAGCAGAAGAAGGAGGAATCCTCAAAGCCTTCTTAGTTCCTGTACTAATAGTAGTTGTTTGTTTGCTATCTACACTAGCAATGTACAAGATAATAAATATGCTATTAATAAAGAAGCAAAGTAGAGAGATGAATAGAAGAATGAAGACAGATTTAGAATTATGTTAGAATATTAATAAAGAATATAACAGATTAAAATAAAGAGAAATGTGAAAAGTAAAAGGAGAGATTCAGCATAAGATAAGAATGAACTCTCAGTACATCTGTGAATGTAATTTTATGGTGCTTCCAAACCATCAGATCGGGGAATTGGGAGGGCATTTTAATAAAAAAGATATTGGGTGGAGAATAAAATGTGTAGAAATGCATTTATTTTTTATTTCTGTGCTTTCTTAGCAGCCGAAAAGGCAAAAGGCAACAATATATGTAGACTTTAGTTGAGGGATGCATTATTAGCACACATTTTACTTGGTTATCATTATTGACTTTGGTCAGCAATGCATTGTTTGACACACTAAACAATAGTTCTGTGTAGAAATATATTTTTGTAACCTTCCACATTCATATGCTCATTAAATGAATAAAATGTTTAGTTTGAAATCACAAAATCTGTTTTTATATGAGTAAGTTAGATGGAAAAGGCTTATGGAGAAGGAAATGTAATGTGCAAATATATGTTACACTAACCATGAACTGTCCTCTTCTATTCTTTATACCTGCGTGAACCAACATTCAGTAGATAGTTTAGTTGTGATGTTGGATCATGATAAATAAAATGTTCCATAACTATTTTGTTAGATGAATTAGTCGAAGAAAGCTGTACTGTTCCCATGAAGACATTGAAAAGTGATTGGTTTAATTGTTGGTGGAGATGAAGAAAGAAGTTACAAGTTACAATCTTGGATGGGTATAAAGTGTGTGTTCCTAGAATACGATTTCATACTTCAGAGAGACACTTTTTCACTCTTATGCTGCGATATTTCTCAGACTCACTTTGAGATCTTTTAAAAGTTGACACAGATTCATTCTGAGATTCTTTGCCTAAAACTTATTTTACTTGAGACTATTATTGAATTTCTTAATGCTTTCACATCGCTGATTTGCAAACACTTTATGGGTTCTTCTAACTGATTACTCCCAATTACAAAATCATCCTTAAGATTAGGCTAGGAAATTTAATTGTGTGGAACACTCTTTATGCATTTTTCTGTGTATCATTGATTCTGAGTACTAAAAATTGCTTTCTGTCAATAAAAGCTGAGATACTAATGACTGATAATAAATATTCTAAATCATCTTCCAACTCTCATCATTGACTCCTATAAAGTATTGTCACTGATAAATTGAGAATTGTTGATGTTTGTAATTTGCACCTTCTTTCTGCTCACTCACCCAAAAGGTCCATTACCTAGGGTACATAAGTAAGTGCCGATCTTAAATGGGGCATATCTAACAAAATATTTATTCCAAGTCTCTGCTCTAACAAGTGTCAAATAATATTTTACATTTTACTCCTTTTTTAAGTTGATGTGGAATTTTCTTGTGTTGTGTGTTCACTTTATTATTGTTTGTGTGCTGCATAAACACTTTACACATTGCCTATAAGTGAAGCCTTACTGCTTTTGTGCCTCGCTACCACAGGGTTCAGGACAGGTTAATTTAGTGACTATATCACCCTGACAAGGATTGTGGTTGTTGCTTGGGTAGGGTTTCACTCTTCTCAACCAACAACCCAATTTCTCAGAGGCTTTAAACGTCACCAATCTCCAGTGAACACTTTTCCATAAATACCTTCAAATAAGCAGCTTCAAATATACGATAGCTACACCGCCATAAAGAGAATAACTCTGAGTTACTGCAGTCATGGCATGTTAGCTACTCACAGGCACATTTTGCTGTATCAGTGTTAACCTGCCACATCAGCTCACACATGTGTCATGGACGTTTTTTTAAGCATGGGGCAATCTCTCACTGGGTGGCTGAGTTGACAGTCAACAACTTTCTCTTAAACAGAAGGAAAATAAAGGGGCCTGAGCATTGACTGGTAACAGGAAGTATCCTGTACACTACAGTGTGCATATCTTAACATTTCATTCCATAATTTGTGAAGTACAAAAACTTACAATGTTCCTAGAGGAGGTGTTGTGGTTTGCCTTGGCTAAGGAAGAAAGGGCTACTTGGACATTATTGTTGTAAAGGATTGTTCCCGTTTATTTGAGGTACAGATACCCTGTAAATTTAATAGGCTGCATCCTGACTGTACCTGCACCTCGCTTCAGTAGTTCTGATTTTCCCAGTCTTTACCTCAGTTTGGTGTGGGTTGCTTCTTATAAAATGGATGGGGCTCTCATTCCTCCATACCATGCCTCTCTTCTGATTGAGGGATAACTGCCTGCCCCACTTTATGAGACTATGCATTCCTTCTCAACCCACCTAATATAAAAGCTGAAATGATATAGCCCAAGTCAACCATTTTAGTTTCATTTATATTTTGGTGTACAAAACCATCTTCTTCCTGAATTTTTATGTGTGATTATAGTTCCTGGGTCCTTGACATGAGGAAGGAGAGCCTCTCCTGGGACTGTAATGAAGCAGTCTGTTTTACTGGTGACATTAGCCTGCACATCGGAAAGTTTAACAGGCAGCTGGTGTAGGATGTCAGGCTCCCACAGCTGCAGGTGCTCTAGAGACTTTTTATTGCCAGTGGTGCGCAACTTCAGTAAAGCTCTACTTAGACATTGAGAAGAGATCCACAGTTAAAACTCATTGTACATATCTAGGAACACTGAAGAAGAAATGTGACAGGGTTAGAAAAGCTCCTATCATTGCATTTCATTTTTGAGCCAGAGGCCCATTCCCTATCATCTTCATAGATAATGAACAATGGAGGGGGCATTTAACCAAAGAGAAGGAGATGCCATCTATGTCAAAACCAGGTTACAATAGCTGAGGGCATCCTTAGGGGCTACTAATCAGCCACAGCCCATCCTTTAGGGCAGAGGGGCCATGCCTGCCCCCACCTTTTGCCCCTCAAAAAGAGTGCCTGTCTGGCTAAGCAAAGGTCAGCCTGACAGACACTCTTCATGTTCAGCTCAGGCAGCCAGGAGCTAGACATGCGCAATTTGTCCAGGCTCCTGGCTGCCAGAGCTGAACTTTTCTGGGCTGAGGAGGTCACAGCTCCTATGGGCATGAATGACCACCTCGGCTCAGCAAAGGTGCCTCGAGGCCCTCCCCGTCAGTGACGAGGGGAAGCGTCACCCATTGACTCCGACCTGGGCGCTTCAGGTTTAAGCTCTGAAGCACCCAGGGTGAGTGTCAATCAGTGACACCTCCTCACAGAGGGGGGTGGGGTCAGAAGTCTCACTGACCTCATCCCACTCTGTGGCGAATTTGGGACTGCTGCCTTCAGCCAGTGAGGGAAGGCAGCAGTCCCTATCCTCCTGGGATGTCCGAGCTGAAGGTAAGTGTGTGTGTGTTCTTTAAATGAATGTTTGGTGCGTGCATGTATGCTTGAATGTTGATGAGTGCTGTGAATGGATGTGTGTGTGAATGAATGAGTGTGTGTGCTCCCCACCCACCCCCCTCCCTCCTGAAATTACCAGCCATCACTGCTACTAATCCATTACAGCAGGCATTAGAGGAAGCAGCCATTTCTCTAGCATATAAAACAAGGCATGCGGCGTTGAGGAGAAAATTATTAACAGATTGGGAAGGAAGACACCTTCAACAGGTCAATGTATTGCCTTGAAGAAGCTAAACAACACTTACTGATAGCTGATTGAAGGTTCTTAGATGGACAACAGAGCCAAACTGTGCTCCACAAAGTGATAACTGGTCAAAATCAAGGCCATCATAAATTGAACAAAGATGAGTGAGTGTAGCATCCTTTCTGAACCATTACCCACAGCTCAAAAGGGAAAAATGCAATTGTATCATGAGTTTGATTGACCCTTACTACACCATACAATATGTCATTTATCATTGCAAACATTCATACAAAGGTGCTTTGTTTCTGTTTATCCAAAGTGAGATAGTTCTGCCCGCACTTTCCCATCACTAGAAGTGGCACAATCTGTTTCACCTATTGTGAGTCCAAAGAAAACAACATAACAGTGGAAGGACTATAGAGGGCCTGGGAAGAATGGAAATATTCTGAAGAATACCTTTGTTAATGTTCACATGGGTAGTCAGGTACATGTTAACAATCATAGAGATAGAGAGTTCCAGCTCCACCATCAATTACTACATCAATTCTACACATTAATTGATCCTAAGTGTTACACCCAAGCCATGTATACTCTCAAGTCATGCCCAAGGTTTCTTCTCGTCACCAGTCTTAATCATGCCCAATGTATTTAGTGACCTGAAGCCTTTATGATAAGAGCAATGAAATTATGTTACCCTAGTTTAGTTCGAGCTAACATAGATTTTTCACATAGTTGACATGTTTTGGTGAACACCTACAACTTGTAAAAACTCACTATATTGTATGTTTTACATTGCATGATAAAATATTGCATCTTCCACATCAACCTACCCACTGCATTGCATGTGAAGTGTAAGTAATTAGATGTTGAGTTAAGAATATTAATTAAATCTATATTTACCTTGATTATGCACTGGTAGGAGATCTATTGGATGGAATTTTATTG
The DNA here is from genome assembly GCF_031143425.1 of Pleurodeles waltl. Lineage (NCBI taxonomy): Eukaryota > Metazoa > Chordata > Amphibia > Caudata > Salamandridae > Pleurodeles > Pleurodeles waltl. Next base: position 834,649,382 of record NC_090440.1, read on the forward strand.
AAGGGCAGTATTTATTAAATACTTATGTTTTAGTGTTATGCAGCTGTATAACTGTTATGAGAAAGAGGGTTATTTGTTACGGTGAATGTTAGTGCACCCTAAGTAAGGATGTCACTATTCCTGTTAGGTCAAGTAAAAGTTTCAGTAATTTAAATGGTTGCTAAGGCACAGAGCAGACATGCTTAACTTAACAAATTGTGTAAAGCATTCAGAACTTCTAAAACAGTTAAAAAGTCAAAAACACAACATAATAATCCACTCCAATTTAAAACAAAATCGAGAATATTTTAATAACTAAAATTACATGAAAACACCAAAAATCCAAAAAGAGGAAACAGTGATATTAATTTTTTAAGTTTGAAATAAAAATAGCACCAAACAAAACAAAGCTCTAACCATGGGCAAAGAGTTGAGCTAGACCAGGATGAGGATAAGGTTTGAGGCCAACTGCAGGGGAGGGTGGGTCAGATACGAGGGGAGAGGGGGCAAGTCACTCTGACCCAGCTCCTGGGCAGTTCCCCATTGTAATCCTACAACAGTGAAAATAGCTTTTGGTGCCCTATTATTGTGAGGATAGGTTTTACTCTAAAAATGTACATGTCCCACTATTAAATATCATGCATACTGCTCTAAAGGAGGGTTTGAGCCTGCCAACAGGGATTATTTTGACAGGTCGAATTTGCATTTAAACCTGCACAGCCAGGTTACTGGTGACTGGCCTGCAGTCATGTAGAGCTATTTAATTTACAGGCCCTGGGTAAACTTTTTACCATGTACTATAAACTCATAACTTTGTAATTAAATATGGCAATTAGGAGTAAGGCCAATTTCAGAATGTTTAGGTGTCAGAGCACATGCTCTGGGGCCAGGTTAACAGTGTCCCTGTGCAAACAGTAAAAAAACATTCCAATAAAAATGGAGGTAATCTGCAAAAAGAGGCATTTTCCTACAACCATGTAATCATTTGAGTATCCATTTTCGCAAAGCCAAAGTACAGTAGTAAAATTATCAGCTCATTCGTCACCATCTTGACGACCAGATGTAGCCACATGGTAATAACTGACAAACTGTGACTGTTTAAATGTTTTAGATAAAGTGGTACATAAGTACCCCCCAATTCATATCATGTTTACCAGTTCATTGAAAACACATAATGACAGAAGATACAAACAATGGCACGGGCACTGTGACAGCATCCTGGGAGCTCTATTAGAGGAACAACGGAGGGCTTAAAAGCAGAGTGTCTATTCATGCGCACAACATAAGCCAATACAAAAACATGCACTATCTCATAGAGAAGAGAGGACGCGCAGCTGAAGGTATCACAGAAGACAGCAGAGGCATTCTGCTCTGAGCAATTAGGACTGACCCTTTCCAGGTCCTTAGCTCAGTCAACAAATGCAGAAGGAAAGTAGTGTAGAATGCATTCACAACCCAAACAAGAAAGAGCACCGCACACAGGGAACGAAAAGGTATGCGTTATTACTTGTTTTTTGTTCGACCTAAACGAGGAATTGTAAACCACCATCCGTTTTAACATCTCAGGTTGCTGTAAGATAAACACAGTCCGCCCTGGTTATTTCGCGTAAAACTAAAGGACAATACAATGCATTTATATACACAAGTCAACACGACACGCAGTGCGCAATAGCTTGTGCTTGGCTTCCCGACCCCCTTTTTTATGTTCATTTATTTGATCTTTTTTTTTTTTTACTTTTGGATATAAACGTAATTTTTAAAATGAAATACAAATCCTCTTTTCTTGATGTTTCATGGCTGAGATTCAAAGCTCTCCCTCTTCTGTCACTCTTAACTTAGTCACATGTTAGTGCATTTATCAGTCAGAACGTTCAGTCACAGAGCGCTTATGTGCTTAAGAGGGTTTATGTGCTTAATACGTGTTCTCGTTTTTGAAAGCTTATGCTAGTATATTGTTTTCTCATGGGAAAAGAGTGTTGTGTAGGGACAAGGAAATGTTACATTTGAGGAAAAATGAAAAAACATCTAAAAAAACGTACGTCTTTAAAATAATAAACAGGTGCATGAGTGGCAATGGAAGGAAGGAGGTGCATCCTGACGTCAGAAAACAGGAGGTGTGATATGTGATGTATATTCTGTAGTTTATCGGGGCTCACGCCAGGATGAGTGCAAACATTTACCAAGTGGTTTAGAAGAGATTCACTTGATGTTTGTCTAGGGAAATCAAATCTTTCCTTTTCGTGCATTACTATATTACCAATAATAAAAGTTTGCACATTTAAAGTAATAATCCTCTAATTTAAAGACCAGAGTGTTAATGAAACCACGCTGAAAGCGCGAAATGTGGCCTAACATCCCAGAATACACGGCAGAGCGCCAGAATCAATCGGGAATAAAAGTATGGAAAATCTTGGGCATACCTCCTGGTCCTGAAAGTGCTGAAATTTGGGAAAAATATACTCCGAAACGCACTAACTGGGAGGAGGCACAGAGACAGATGTGGAGTCACAAACAGCAGCACATGATTCTGAGAGGTGTTAAGAGTGGACACAGAGTCAATGGAAGGCAACCAGTACACATGTATTATTCTTTTTTTTAACTCTACCCTGAAAGAAATTGGCAAGGAAACGCCAATAAAGCACTATGGCTTACTTAGTTGATCAGAAACAGATGTATATTGATAGCTTAGATCTTAAGCCACAATGTGTATTCAGCATGTCTCGGGGGGGGGGGGGGGGGTAATTCACTTGCTGGACGACCTTAAGTGTAGCCCCACATGCTTCAATTATAATGACATATCTCAGAGGGTCAGTGTACCTGCTGCAGAACACTGCATTTAGCATGTAGACCACAGCTTTGTAGTCCTCGTGAGATCGCTCATTGGTTTCATGATTGCTTTTAGAGAGCCTGATGTAACCTGCAAGTCACAGGTTACAGTTATGCTGAAATACCTGAAATACCTAATTAAGAGGAACTATGAGGTGTGACCATGGAGGACTAATAGAGACCTCCAGGTGTTGCTTGAGAATGTGAAAGTGGGCAGGGCTGGACTGGGAACCCAAAGCAGCACTGGCAAATTTTTATCAGACCAGCCCCCATAAGGCGCACAGCAAGCAAGCACATCGAGTGAGCCTGACTACTTCAATGGGGCTTTTGGGTTAGCGGGGGGATTCTCCCCACAAGAAAATTTGAGAAAAAATGGCAAACACTGTGCATTCTAGATCACATTTTTCATCATGTATTCAATTGTATTAGCTTTTAAATCATAGTAAATGATGACCTTACAGTGCACCATGATATGGCAATCTGTGTTGGGGCTTTTCAATGATTCCCACACTATCATCCTCCAAAATCCTTTCGTCTGTTCATCTCTCACATTTATTTAATTTGATTTATAGCAGGTCTCACGCCAGTGTGTGTCGGAGCACCTTACGTCATGCACACATACAGAGACAGTGAATCACACGTGTGTTAAATCAGTGTATATAAAAAAGGAGGCTACAAAGTATGGGATTCACGTCATTCATAGTGGTAGACATTTCATAAGAGTGCTTGGTATGGAGAAGCATAAACTCAGTATTCAGGATGTAACACAGTAGCTAGGGTGGGCTTTACTAGTAAGAATGTAATTCTATCCAAATAAACCCTTTCTAGCAACATTAGAATAATAAAAGATTGGGAACAAACATAACTTTCTAACTTGTACTGCACAGTTTGCATGCAGCTCTTTGATACAGTTCATAGCTCACTGTGCTAGATTATGACTGTAACCTATGAACTGCACAGTAACAAAAGGATCTTTGTGACAAAAGCAGTACCCCACTGAGCTGTAGCAATATATTAATGTTCGGTGTTCTGCGAGGTTCACGTGCTTTGCAGCAGGCATTTTTTTAACCCTGTGCACTACCTTAGATGAGTAAAAGCTGTGACTAGACACAACTCTGATCTCTCTACCAAAGGTACATTAATCACAAGAGTTGCCTTGAGGCTTTCACTGCTGCCTGAAAACTGCTGGTTATACAAGGAACTCTGCAGCGGGTGCTTTTATTTAAAACTGCTATATTGCTACAAAAACGGTCCTGGTAACAAAATCAGCCCCACCCTTCCATTCTCCAGGAGAAAAGCCTGTCACTCAGTAGGGCCAGTTGGGCCTTGAAAGTGGGACAGGAAACAGTTGACTGTGGTGGGCCTCACCTGCAACCACTGGCTCAAATTAACAGTGGTAGTAGTCTTGTTGAGCACGTGTTACCCCTACATAAACTGCTGTTTCTAGTCTGAAGTTTGTATTTTTCAAAATATTTTCACACTTCTCTTTGACAAGAAGGACTCAGTTTCTCAGTGAAGATTAATTATATATGAAAATAAATAAAGGCCACATCGACACTTCTTTTATTGCAGCTGTGTCGACACTAACGTGATCCAAAACTCAAGCGATTTGGCCAACAAACAATAAATCATGAGACATATAATGATGAAAATATTTAGATATTCACATACTTTACTCACCATGATTAATTTTGTTGGTTTTTATAGAAATATATGTTAAATACTTCAAAAAACAATATTCTAAAACAAGAAAACGCAGCCATGCAATATTTAATCATTAACTAGCTATGCAACAGGGAAATTGGTCTATTAAATCACACACCTGTAGAAATATATTTAAAGAATTAAAAAATAAACCAGCTATGTGATGAAAATGTTGCAATGGTAAACTTCAATGGTCTGAAATTTATGGCAATGAAGGAATCTATATTTGTAATACTGATAGTGTAGGTTACAAAGCTGATGTAAGCATTTATTAGGATATTTTGCCCATAAGCTTGTTTAATGGACATGACGTTCTTATTAAAAACTTAATTGAAATACTGGCAATAGACTACCTTGAGTAGAAAATGTCTTGTGTGCGGAGAAAATGTCCCTTGGCTAATTTTTTACTCGAACCAGTTTCCCATAGGCAAAAGTAATGTGAAATTTCACATTTCTGGAAATGGCTATAAGCTTGACCGTTATGAAAAAATTGTGAATTGAGTGAGATCATGTGGGCCTAACAAAAAACTCACATAGGCATTTTCAGCTCCTAACAGTGATCTATCCTTAGTCAACCCGAGTGACGTAAAATGGTTCCTCGTTTAACTTGATGCCACTTAAGGCAGATTGTGTCTCGGGTGTTTGTTTAGCACTATTCTTGAACCAGAGAAAATGAAGATATAAGTTTGTTTTTTAATATATTTACAGAGGTTAAAGCTCCACGATTAATTTCCGAGTCAAATGAACACTAATGTACTTAATGCTTGAAAACATTTGATAAGAGGGAAATGCAGCCATTCAGCTGGCCTTCACCCAGCCTGCTTTTGTTGTACTTGAAAAGGTGCGTAGAAGCGCAGGGCAGTCAGTCACAAGAGTGAAACAGCCAGCCTCAGATATAAACTTACTTCTCCTAGACCATCGTCTAACAAATTACTTTTGACACCGGAAATTCAACCATTAAGTACATTACTGTTAATTTTGATCAATACATCAGGCAGCTGAGGGCCAAAACACATACTTAGGACATAACTTTTGACATAACTTTTTAAGCCAGCATCCTCTATGGCAGAACATTTCCTATAGGATTTCTGTGTGTTCGCTCTCAAGAACTACTATGGGCGCTTATACATGTTTTATAGACTGTTCATGCTTCTGTACTTCATAAGGTCATTGCGCTATCACTTGCCAAAATGACCAGTGTGACTTCACTTTTGCTGTTAGGGTTACTTTTTTCTAAAGGGTTAAAGACCATTAGTACCCACAAAACGTATAGTACCATATTTAAAAAAAATAACTATGCACGGCCGGAAGATTACTTCTGTTCTGCTGAATTGTAGGCGAACCTGTGCACGCTGGTTTTAAGAGGCAGTTCTGCAGGTCCGACCTTGTTCTGAGTGCTACAAAATGCAGATTCTGAAATTGCCTATTGGCTGAGCTTAGGGCAACCCCGAGGATGAGGGCTGTGAGAACTGAGGACCAATGGAGTACACTAGTCCAGATGATCTTCATAACAGAAGGGATATCTGGAGCTATGGTAGATGGTTATTACAACCTAAGCATGAAGGAATGAACCACAGGCAGAAGGAATGACACAGGCACAATGTATCGGCATGTGGTGTAGAACCCAACCACAAATCACTTTATGTTACATGCAGTTCAGTCAAGGTTATAGACGTGCAGTGTGTGGGTGTGCCTCCTGATACCAGCTGCCGTCTCCGAGAGTTGAGATCTCTTCTGTCACTCTGTGTATGTCTTCCAGAAGCATCCTCATCACTGATTATAATGCATACATGTTATGCCTTATTTCTAGTCAGAAGCTTAAAGTAGGAGCTATTTAACCCATACACTATCTACATGGACCTTCTCTGCCCTCTGCATTTACAACATCGCAAAGCAAATGGGGGAAATCTCCAAAGTAAGAAGACTGAGCTTCCTCCAATGGCAGTCAGTGTAACAGAACGAACTAGGAGTCCCACTTTGTAATACCAGCAGCATGTGTACTTCTATAACAGCAGCTTCTGCAATATGGGCCCATATTACCTGAAGCTGGTCAATGCTGAATAGAAAGATGAAAAGTTGACCTACCTTGCATGCTAGAGGCCTTATTACACTCCATTCCCATCGGAAAAGACTAGTGAGCGATTAGATGAAGAATAATACATTTATTACACCCGAAATGTATATTTTGCACAGAACAACCACTACTTAAAAACCTTACCATCTTTGTAGATCGTCTTATAAAACAAACGTTTATCTGCAGTTTGTCAAAAACAATAATCACACCTTCACAGCATCCTTCAAAGCACTCGTAAACTGTAAAAATGCACTTATCTTACCAGATTGTCTGGTTTGATTGCTGGCCTAAGCGTGAAATTAGGGTCAGGGGGCAGCATGACGGGTTTAGACATTACAACAGGTCGACGTTGGGTAGGAGGACTTGGAGCAAATTGCTATGAAGGTTTAATTTTAGAAAATGATACAGGATGTTAGTACAAACACAATGCATAGCATGCATAACTACATAAATAACAGAACATAATCCACACATCACACCATCACCAAAAGAAAATCTACCAATTAACAGTTCAATATATCTAGTATAAACTAGGTCTATGCAAAATCATAATTCACTGGTGACCGCTTGTAAAGGAGACAAACGTCTAGGGTGAAATTTGTCACAAAAACGAATTCCAGCATATTTTCCAAGGAGAAATTGATTACAAGAGAAGTGAGCTATGATGGGTTTTCTTCACTCCTATGATACATTTTGCAAAAGTATTTTTACTCTTTGCCAAAGTCATGTAGGTGCTGAAGATTTAAAAAATGCTTCACTGAAGATGACAAACGGAGCTTTTGGCAATTTCGAACACCCTATGCATAGTAGTGCTGAATGACAAGAACAATCTGAATAGATAACATTGTCTTTAGGTCTTGTTTACAACCGCATTTGCTGTCTTTTGTCAAAAGGTATATTGTGTGCAATACCATTAATTATAGTAGACTTTGAGAGTGCTCATTGCTATTAAATGGTCAACTTCCTTGTCCAACTTTTCAGCTTGCTTCTTAGCCAATGAGTTTCCTTCCTTTTCTTATCCCTCCCTTGAAACACAGCTGACTTACAGTAATTTTGATTGGATGATACACATTCTCCTTCCATTCGGGGAAATATTTAATTTTTTTGGTCATACTCCCACTTAGTGAGATTATTTGCATTTTCAGGCTCTCTCTCTTCCTTGTGCTGCTTCTTCCTCACATCTCTACCTGTGCCTGCAGCATGCCGACGCTGATCCCCGGCGAAGGTGAAAAGGGGAGCTGCATCTGCTGGCAAGAACACGGTCCCTCGGGTAAGAGTCAACCGCAGCAGAAGCCTCAAGGCTGAATGAGTCCTCTCAGAAGCTTGTGTCCCGGGGCAGTAGAGTACCTCAATGGTCACCAGGGGCACAACAAATCAGGAAGTAATGCGGATATCTGAAAAACCCTTGGGCTTAAATGCCCCTTCTTGTTGCCCTGCCGGACACCCAGACAACCTCGCTGACCGGTGACAGCCAATGGGCGCCAAGTGCAGCTCCTTGGGTGTCTCAGAAAAGCTCGTGAAATTTGAAAGAAAACATCAGCGTGGCAAATGTCGTTGGTGTGCCCCAACCCAGGCGGGGCCTCACTATTATGGCATCACCCTTCTGATCATTCTCCTCACATCGAGGGAAATAATTTCCTTTTTCTAAGAACACTTAATGGGAGTATTTGTACTTGTCCTTCTACTGCTTCTCCCTCACTTCTCTGTTGCACTCTGCATATTGCTTCCCCTGAGCATCAGTTGATTTCACTGCCGTTTCCCATTCCACTCAGATTTTTTTTCTATTTTCTCTTGCACTCTCTTTGTTTAGAAGGCCCAGAAACTAAAATTTGCCACAGGGCCACTCCTTTCTATAAAATGCTCTCTTGTGCTCTGTCTATTATAATCTACTGCTTCAAGATGAGTAGCAGCCATTTCGGAATGGTAAATTAAAAGTAGGAAAGCAAAAAAAGGGCCTTAACAGTGTCCTGACAGATACATGAGCATACATTGTGATGCATGGATGAACGTATTTCATCACACTGGGTAGCCATTTTCTATTTTCTTTTTGCCGATTCTCCTCTGCATCAGCAACAAGCACCGGCAAAACCAAAAGTTCACCTGATGCGTTTCAAAGACAAGACCTAATATCTTTGTCAGTACTTGTTTCATTTGACTGTATAATCACATTTGCGATCTGTGACTGGTTGGTTGATTGTATTACATTTATTGCAATTTCTGCTACTCAGCAGTTAATTGCTTTTTTGATGAATGCACAGAAGGCTGCCTTTTAGCATGTCATGCTACTACATAAACTAGACTAGGGGATTAAACGAACACAATTTTGCACAATTTTGCACTAAAGGCCAGCTCACTAAGAATCCTTATATCATACAACATGTAATGTTACAATGTGTGTGGCGGATGCATCTACTTTGTATGACAATGAGCTCAACGAAAGTGAACTCCTGCAATGCGGTGCAGATGAATTTCTTATAACAAAACTGCACCAGGTAAACCATGCATAGCAAAAGAGCAGGGGTTTTAGACCATCACTGGAACTGGCCAAGACGTGCATGCCCCTCAACAGAGGACGTTTTCTGCAACGCAAACAGACCCTTCACCGCCCCTGGGAGTGTTGGGGTGCAGATATGGATAGCACTTCCTAGCATGAGGTAACCGAGTTGGACGTACCACTCATATTGTTGACAAGCACGGTTCTAGATGAGTACATGCCACTGAAAGTGATCAATGTAAATGTGCAAGAGCACATTCTCTGATATCCTGCTTGCCACGGTTTTACACATGATGCAAAGGCATGGACCTGCCCTGTCACACAACTTGACCTGGACAGATTAATTAGCAGCTTCAATCTAGAAGATTGAGCAAAATATAAATGAAACATAATGGTGTAGTAGCAGACATGTTTAATACCACTAGACCACTTTAAACATGAAGGAACAATGAAGGAAAGAGATGTTTAATTCAGATTGAACAATGTTTTATTTCAGTAAGCTGCTTCCACTGACACAACCTTGACTTGCTGGTGACACATGCAGCTTCAATCTACAGCAATGCTGTAGAGCAAGGGTACATTTTCCAAGGAACTCATCTGCTGGACGTCTTAAAAATGACTAAGGGGGTCATTCTGACCCCCGCTGGCGGCGGAAGCTGCCCGCCTGGCGGGGACCGCCAGAAGACCGTACCGCGGTCAAAAGACTGCGGCGGTCATTCTGACTTTCCCGCTGGGCTGGCGGGCGACCGCCAAAAGGCCGACCGCCCGCCCAGCGGGAAAGCACCAGCAACGAGGAAGCCGGCTCCGAATGGAGCCGGCGGAGTTGCTGGTGTGCGACGGGTGCAGTTGCACCCGTCGCGATTTTCAGTGTCTGCTAGGCAGACACTGAAAATCAATGTGGGGCCCTGTTAGGCATGGGCACTGGCATGGGCACTGCAGGGGCCCCACGACACCCGTTCCCGCCAGCCTGGTTCTGGTGGTGAAAACCGCCAGAACCAGGCTGGCGGGAAGGGGGTCGGAATCCCCATGGCGGCGCTGCTTGCAGCGCTGCCATGGAGGATTCACAGGGGCAGGGGAAAACCGGCGGGAAACCGCCGGTTTCCCTTTTCTGACCGCGGCTCTACCGCCGCGGTCAGAATTGCCCTTGATGCACCGCCAGCCTGTTGGCGGTGCATCCTCCAACCCCGGCCCTGGCGGTCCATGACCGCCAGGGTCAGAATGACCCCCTAAATGTATTGTTACCCGTTCAAGGGGAAAAACAAAATATTTAAAAGTAGTACAAAAGCACTGATGAGGTGTGAACACCAAGAGAACAGCAGGAAATGCCAACTGGGGAACAGCAATGAATATTGCAGAAGAGCTGGCTGCACTGGGGCCCAGAGATACAAGGGCCACTTCACCTTAGTAGTGGTTGATTTTACTAGAAAACGAGGGGCCCAATTTCCTTGCTTGCATTAGGGCCCACGTTGCCCTTGCAATGCCACTGCAGGTCCATGTACAAACGAAAGTTGAATACAGGAGGGTTAAATGTTATCACATCCTTCAGTGAACCAGGTTTGCTTCAGCAATGATCAGTGTCACACCTGCATTCAAGCACTAATCTGCCTAAATCGGGAATTTGTGCTGTGCAACTAGAACTTCTCCCATGACCATGAGGCCAGCTGAAGAATGTAACTATGAGCCAACACCAGCGACCACACACATTTCCACAACCAAGCCTTTGGATTGTCATTGGTTGCCCTCATGACTACGGAGCTCATAGCCATTGAGAGAGGCAGCAGTGAGAGAGCTGAAAATTCAGCCCTTACAGGAATAAAAGGAGGAGGTGTGGGCAAACTCAAAGATGCAATAAAGGAAGAGGGCAGAGAGAAGTGGAGTAAATACATGAAATCCTCTATTAAGCAACAAAGTGCAGTACTGAACTCAAATCCTCAACTAGGAAAATAATAATTACTGAGCCCAAACTAACACTCAAAAGCGGTAGAAGGGCGAAATGATGAGCAAACAGAATTAAGGCCAACTACTCAATGTTGTCTAGTAGACCTAGATTTAGTACAATACATATTTCTCCTTAAACTAAAGTTAGAACCAAAACCTATTGTGTAAACCAAGGCTTTGGCTTAGTTCTACAAAGTTTAACTTTCCCACCCATGAATCCTGAACTTGATTCTGCACACCAGTACTTGAGCATGTAAGTTCGGGTTGTTCTAGCCCCACACAACCATGCTCAACATACCTGTCAATGTGGTGTCTGTGCTTTCTGAGTTTTAATAATCACTTAAAATGGGTCAGGGATGCAGTAGTATTTCAAATCAAACTTTGTTCTTTAGAATATCACACACAAGTACTGCACTACAAAAAGAAACACACAGAATACAATTAAAAGAGCACTAATGCATGACACTAACAGCAAGAATATTATTAAAATTGTTAACATGGTTGGAATGTCGTTGGTTACCTAACACCCCAAAGACTACTGCTATGCACTACACCATGACAGCGTGGAGAAGCTAACTTGCATGTAGAGTTTCTTGGGATTCAGCATGCTGCATATCTGTTCACAGCAGAGAAAGTGTGGTTATCAGAGTTAGACTTTGACCAGGAGGGAGTTTTCCCTCTAAAGGAAAAGACACATCGGCTGGGTTCAGCTCTTCATATTTCCTAATTGGCTCAGCATCAGCTTTCAGAACGGAATGGATGCTGCAGCAGTATTGCAGTCTTGCAGGACGTCTGGCAGGATCTCATGTGTTAATCTGGGTTAAAGACTTCTCTCTTAGTGACCACTTCATAGGTTTTTTTTTTAGTATTGGGCATTGACCTTTACTCTACATCGGCGATTTTCCACTTAGTTCCAGATATAACCAGTATGAACCAGTATGACTGTTCAAGATTAGGCTGTATAAACCAGTATGACAAAGTAAATCAGTTCACACTACATTGTGTACATTATACATTCTCAGTCTGGCCTTGGAACTTGGATAATAGGGAACTTGTCTCAGACACATTTCACCTTAGGTGTTTGTCAAGGTCATTGTCTGGATGATTTGACACTTTCACAGGCTTCTTGAAAGATAATGATGTGGTATCTGGGTCAAAGGCAGCTAAGCTAACTTAACGATCAGGAACATAATAGAGTCTTGACTTTAGATCTTTATGACAAAATCACTTGCTGGCCTTAGCAACTGGGATAAGCTCAAATAATAATAATAATGGCACAGCAAAGTACAAGATCCAGAGGAAACTTGCAGCATGTAAACAGACCAGGAAACAGAATATAGGCTCACTAAAAGCGCCCCATCTCTCAAGTACTATGTTATGATGGTAGAAATGGTAACAATGAATAGTTCCAATCAAGGAATAGAAAAACAACTGTTCAGAGTGATTAGAATAGAGCCGGAGCCACAAAAACATTGGGTGGGAAAGAGTAACTATGCATCCTCCTGGAGTCGAATAAAACATCAGGGTGCAGAAACAAGGCGGATGCTGTGAGTAGAAGGGTACTTGGGAACAGAGGGTTGGTATTGCAGCTGGCAATATCATGAATAACGCAAACACTCAAAGCAGAGTTGATTACCTGGTGACTCCAAATGTGACTTGTTAGAAATGGGGTTTCTGGTTGGCTAGGGTATGCACCTCAGCCAGGCAGAACTTACCCACTCTAGTCAGGGCAAGGGAGTTACACGTCCAAGATAACCCCTGCTCACCCCCTTGGTAGTTTGGCACGAGCAGTCAGGCTTAACCCGGAGGCAATGTGTAAAGCGTTTGCACAACACACACAACACACGTGATGCAATATCCCCACCACAAAGGAAACACAACACCAGATTATATGAAAATATACTGTATTGTACACAAGGCAATTATCAGACCAAACATCACATATCAGTACTATCCTGCTACCTTGGCAGTTTTCAGAACGTTACACATTAGTTACTCTGCAACCTAGCAGTAGTCATACATAACACAAAGGTTACTCAGTATTCTGCAACATAAGAAGTAGTCAGGAAAACACGTTATTATATCACAGCACTTGTCATAAGAATATCATAAAATGCCCATAGTAGGAACATTAGAAAACATATGGCAAGTTAGAAAAACATATTAGCAAGCAGGTCCATAAAAGAAACATTTGCATACACATATGTAAAAACATTAAACGCAGGTAGGTAATATATGAATCAAAGAAAAGTCTGTAGAAAGAACTTTGGATTGCAACTACATTGGTCCTTTAAACAGTACCTGGTTGGATGAAGGCACCTCCAGTGCCTAGAAGGCGAACAGTGGGGCCCCCGGCGCTCCTATGTGCAAAACGGGGGCCTCCCTTATACTCTGGGGTCAGAGGAGGGCGACATGCACCTCCTCTCTTTTATAGACAGGCCCCTCCGGGGACCGTGATTACTGGGGGGCCCCCAGGGTCTCAACCGGCCCTCACAAGGGGGGCCAAAGCCAGCAAAAACAACTTAGGGCAGGAGGGGGGCACCACACACCCCCTCTGGTTTAATGACAGGCCCCTCCCGGGACCCGCGATCTCTGGGGGCCCCCCCCGGCCTCCACTGGCCCTTCCACCAAGGGGGGCCCACAATAATGCCTGTTTTACCTAACAGCAGAAAAGGAGCGTCCTGCTCCTAACGCAGAGGCCAGGGGGAAGGGGGCACTCCCTGCGCCTTCCCCTGGTCCTGCCGTGAAGCCACAAGAAGATCGGACCCCTCCTGGGGCCCGAGCAGACACTCGCCTGCTCTCGATGCGGTGCGCAAGTGTTCTTCCAGCTTCCCGGGCCGCTGCGGTGATCTTATTTAAAGGGGCACAAAGCAGCCAGGAGCCTACGAGCTCCCAAGGTTCCATAAGCGCGCTGCAAACCACAGAGAAGCACCCCTCGTGAAGAAATGGATGAAGGGATCAGGGGCCACAGCACCCTGCCTCTGGGGAGCAGAGTCTTAAGACAAGGTCCTCAGGTGAAGGGCCCAGCTACAGGCCAGCACAAGGGAAAGGCAGCAAGTGGCAAGTCCTTCACAGTGACCAGGCAGGTCACAGGTCAGCACAGCAGCAGCAGTCCATGGCGGTTCCTGGTGAGTCCTTTCAGCTTTTGGTTTCCAGTTCCAAGATGATTCCAAGAGTCTCCAAATTGTGGGGGAAATTCCCCTGTACTTATAGTCAGTTCTTACAGTGTTTTACAATGGTAGGGAGAGGAGGTTCCAGCCAGTTACAACTGGTTCTGGGAGTGCCCCCTCTCTCCTTTCAGCACAGGCTCCAAACATCAATGGGGGGTTAACAACCCTATTGTGTGAGGCCAGGGCACAGTCTTTACAAATGCAGGTGTGCCCTGCCTCTCCCTTTTCTCAGCCCAGGAAGACTATTCAGTATGCAGATGCACCTCTGTGACACCTCCACCCTCCCTGTGTACAGGCTGTCTGAAAAGTATGCACAAAGCCCCAACTGTCATTCTGCCCAGACGTGGATTGGAGTCAAGCTGCAAAACACCAGAGTCACTACGCACATATAAATGCGCACTTTCGAGAAGTGCCATTTCTGTGATAGTAATAAAAAATACACCCACACCAGTAAGCAGCATTTATTATCACCATCACAACCATACCAAACACGCCTACGCTACCCCTCATAAATCAGACAATACCCCTTACACATAAGGCAGGGCATTTCTAATGCAATCCTATGAGAAGGCAGCACTCACAGCAGTGAGACACCAGTTAGGCTGTTTGTCACTATCAGGACAGGCCACGCAACTTGGCACATGTCCTGCCTTTCTACATACATGGCACTCTGCCCATAGGGCTAGCTAGGGCATACCTTAGGGGTGACTTACATGTAGTAAAAGGGGAGTTCTGGGCCTGGCAAGTAAGTTTAGATGCCAGGTCCCTGTGGCAGAAAACTGCGCACACAGGCCCTGCACTATCAGGCCTGAGACAGGTTTGAAAGCCTACTTCAGTGGGTGGCGCAAGCACCGCTGCAGGCCCACTAGTAGTATTTAATTTACAGGCCCCGGGTATAGAGATACCACTGTACAAGGGACTTATAGGTAAATTAAATATGCCAATTAGGTATAAGCCAATCATACCAACTTTAGATGGGAGAGCACCTGCACTTTAGCACTGGTCAGCAGTGATAAAGTGCTCAGAGTCCTAGAGCCAACAGCGAGAGGTCATAAAAACCAGGAGGAAGGAGGCAAAAAGACTGGGGATGACCCTGCGTAAGGCAAAAAGTCCAACATGACTTTAGGGAATAAATATGAGATTCAGGCCCAGATAGACTGTACAGAAGTAAAGACCAAGAGTCAGGAATGTATCCCGAATAACATAAGAGTAAATTGGGCCTCTCTTGCCAACAATATACTGGTGGCCATAATAGTAAACTTAACAGCTGAGGTCAAAAGCAGCTTCCAGACATCCAAATTCAAGATTCAAGAGGTAGATTTAAGAATATTGTTCTGTCTTCGAGAAAAGATAGATGAGCTGGGAAATGGAAGTAGCGTAATTGAACCCATGTGTGGGAAACAAAGTTGCTGTGCACAAGAAATCGCTCAAATTCATTAAAAAAAAAATCAGTTTTGGAAAATTTAGTGAGGATTAAAAATCATTGCAGAAGGAATGACCCAAGGCTTTTCAAAATATCAGAAGGAATAGAAGGAAGTGAAACAAAAAGCTTTGTAATAGCGCTTCTCAAAAAGTCGGACATTACAAGTTTTAAGCCAATAGGTTTTCGCCCATGTGAAAGCTATTGGCTTTGCCAATGTCTTCTATCCATGTTGTACAGCAGCATGGCTTCTGTTCAGCATGGCTAAAAGTTAGTGGGGTAGAGTGGAGTTGCGTAGAGTAGAGTGGCATAGGGCAAAGTGCCATAGAGTAGAGTGGAGTGCTGTAGAGTGGCATAGATTAGAGTGGCCTAGAGTGGAGTGGCTTAGAGTAGAGTGGCGTAGAGCAGAGTTTTGTAGAGTGGTGGAGAGGGATGCAGGGTAGAGTGGCAGAGTAGAGTGGCATGGCATAGAGTGTAGAAGTGTACATTAGAGTGGTGTACAGGAAAGTGGCATACATTAGAGTGCATAGAGTAAAGTGGCGTAGAGCTGAGTGACATAGTCTGGAGAGGCGTAGAGTGACATAGAGTGGAGTGGGGTAGAGTGGAGTGGCTCAGAGTAGAGTGGTGCTGAGCAGAGTGGCGCAGAGTAGAATAGTGAACAGTGGAGTGGTGTACAGTAGAGTGGTGTAGAGTAGAGTGGTGTAGAGAACAGTGACATAGAGTGCCATAGACTGGCATTATGTGGAGTGAAGTGGCATATAGTGAAGTGGCATAGACTGGAGCAGTATAGTGTGGAGTGGCACAGAGTGGTGAGTGGAGAGGCATAGATTACAGTGATTTACAGTAGATTAGATTTGTATAGAGTGAAATGGCAGAGTGTAGTGTGGTGTAGAGTAGAGTAGTGTAAATTGGAGTGGCACAGAGTGGGGTGGCATAGGGTGAAATGGAGTGGCGCAGAGTAGAGTGGCATAGTGTAGCGTGGCATGGTATAGAGTGGAGTGACTTGAGAGGAAAGGCACTGCGTAAAGTAGTGTAGAGTGGAGTGGTAACAAGTGGAGTGGCACAGAGTGGCAGAAAGTAGAGTGGCATGGAGTAAATTGGCATAGAGTAGAGTGGAATGGCATTGAGTGGAGTAGAGCGGTGGAGAGCAGAGTGGAGTATAGTAGCATGGTTTGGCATAGAGTTAAGTACAGTGGCATGGAGTGGCATACAGTAGAGTGGGGTAAAATTGAATAGAGTAGTGAAGAGGTGTAGAGTGGTGTGGTGTAACATAGTGTTGAGTGGAGGGGCACAGAGTGGAGTAGTGTAAAGGTGAGTGGTTTAGAGTGGAATGGTGTAGAATGGAGTGGTGTAAAGAAGAGTGGTGTAGAGCTGAGTGCATAGAGTGGAGTGACATAGAGTGGCACAGAGTACAGTGGTGTGGAGTAAAGTGACATGGAACAAAGTGGAGTGGCATTGAGTGGAATAGAAAAGCACAGATTAGAGTGGATTAGCGTGGCATTGTTTGGCATAGAGCAGAGTGGAGTGGAGTGGTATGGAGTGGTGTAAAGTGGCATACAGTGCAGCAGGGTGGAGTAGAGAGGTGAGAGTGAAGTGGTGAAAAGTGGCATAGAACAGAGTGGCATAGAGTAGTACAGAGTAGAGCGGTGTAGAGTAGAGTGGTGGAGAATCACATAAATGTGGCATAGAGTAAAGTGGAGTGGTGTATAATAGAGTGGCATAGGGTGGAGTGGTTTAGATTGGGGTAGAGTGGCTTAGAGATGCAGAGTGGAGTACCATAGAGTGCCATTGAGTGGCATAGTTTGGAGCTGAGTGGAGCGAAGTGGAATGCATGGCATAGAGTAGAGTATCGTAAAGTGGTGTACAGTAGTGTACAACAAAGTAGAGTAGAGTAACATGGCATAGGGTAAAGAGAAGTAGAGTGGTGTAGAGTGGCACAGAACAGAGTGGCATAGAGTGGAGTGGTGTAGAGTTGGGTGGCATAGACTGGAGTGCATAGGGTGGAGTGGTGTATGGTAGCATAGAGTTTATTGGCATGAAGCAAAGTGGAGTAGAGTGGCATGGCACTGAGTGGAGTAGAGTGGCGTAGAGTAGAGTGGAGTAGTAGAGTTTGACATATTTGGAACTCCAAAGGCCCATGGCTTTTTTGGAAGAAACTAAGAAACAGCCCAGCTACAGGAGGTTTATGACTACAGGAGTCTAAAAGTATTGCTGAGCCATTCAATTAAAGAGTGGCAGCATAGTAATCTTTTGCCCAGCTAGCTCTGAGGTGGGGCGTATGCTCCAGGAAATGTTGGATGGTATTTGTGGAACAAACTTTCTGTATCAATTCCTGCCCAAAAATACTTTCAAAAGGTTATGTAAAAACTGTTGAATGCAGCTGGTATATTATGTTATGAAGTCAGCGATATGATAACTAGGCAATGAGTAGGGACTCGTCTGGGACACCACAGTTCCTAAAAGAATTAGCGTACCTCTTTAAAAGGAATAAAAAGTAAGGTGGGGGCACCTCACAAATAAATGACAAACTGCTCCCTTGGGAACTATTGAAAGAGCTCGAACCAAAAACAGAAAGCTGAAGCCTCATCTAAGATTATACCATGACTACAAAATGTTGTAATGAGTGCACCCTATAATACCTAGAAAGAAGACACCAACATTTCGACTACTAATGGCAAGTATCTCTATGCACAATATACACCACAATAAAGTTTGCTTCACTAAGAAGAAACCATTTTTTTCACTCTTCACAGAATATACTGGACTCCCAAGAAGACTGCCAGGATGTCAACGCAAACTGAAGAGAGACGTATAGAATGTGACCAATTACAAGTGACATGCACATTTTTCGGCAGGAGATTAAGGCAAGTCTAGTTGCTATAATATTTTGATTTATTTAGGAAGAGTATCTCAAATATCAATGTAGAAATGCTAAAAAAATGATGTCTTTATAATACTCCTGGCCAGATATGAGATATCCAGAAAATGGACTATAATGACTCTCCCACATAAAGACTGATTAATAACGTTACATTAGTTATCAGGGCTAGAAAAGATACGTTTACCTCGTATAGATCTCTTTGGACACACCTGAATAATTGGCCTAATCAGAAATTTGACCAATAATTACACCGGACTGAATACTCTTGGACTATAGAGGTGATTCAGACGAGTCAGGCCTTTTGAGGCTTCGAAGTGAAGATAAAGAATGGATACTGTAGTAAAGGTGACTATCCTTCGAGAGTCAGTACTGTGGGGTAAACAGTAATAATGAATGAGGACTAAATAAAAAAAACGTACCTTAAGCAGGCATCGTATTTCACTTCGGAATCGTACTTACTCCATAAATCACAATTTTCTGTCATTTTGTTTTCTCGTTGCGCAAGCAAGTGATAAGCTGATTATAATGAATTATTGGTCTCCTGAGGCAGTCAAGATCGAAGAAGCCTGTAATTGACTCTCTCTCTCTAGAGCTCCCAGGCACTGCATTATGCATACAATAAAACATTCCAGATATTCAGCTTTTAATTACATGAAAATCACCTGGGGAAATTACTTCTTACATTGGACCTACTGATGGTTCAGTATAGATTTTTTGTAAATACAATTTTAAAGTGTTTTACTGCCGACTGTTAGATAGACCTTGAAGGGAGAAGTGATTTTTCTCTCAGGATTGTCACAGAACTTTCACTGGTTCACATGATAGCCATTATTCAACGCAGGACCAAAGCACCGTAACTTCTGGAGTCTGATGCATGTGAATAGCAGACATCTCGGAAGCATTGTTCTGGAATACAGTGGTAAGATCTGATGTGTTGTTCAACTCAACACTTCTATCGTTTATCAGTTTTTGCTCATTTGTTGTTTTATGGTCGGAAAGGACTCTGCTGTCTTTAAGACCAGATAAACTAGACATTATAAGTAAACATGCGTTCTGGAGGAGCAGATGTTAGTAGCTCATTGGTCACAGAGAGTGCATTAGGAGAAGAAGAAATAAGAACAGAGTTTAGGTATGATATGTCGTGCTCGATAATAAAGAAACACCATAACGTATCTGTCAATGTGGAAGTGCAGAATCGGTCAAAGTGCTGAATAACGACTGACCTCAGTGTAAAAGCCAAGTATATTCACGTGAGTCTGTAAGTAAGACATATATATTCATCTGAAGGGAGATGAGGGCAAATCAAAATCCGTTTACAGACTTCTATTGAAATCAAAAAAAGGCTGTCAACATCTACAGTCACAAATGTTTAAAAATAATTTTGAAGCTGCCCTGTGAATCATGAATGAGATCACTGATCGATGGTCATTATGGATTTGTTTCAAATGAAATATTTCAATGTCACATTTTCAATCAACATAGGATTATGGTTCCTGGTCATTTCAGCAAACAGAACCTTTGTAGCTAAGCTAGTATGAAAACATTTGAATTATTAATATGTGTGGTTCCATCAGGAGCCTAAATTCACAATCTTGTATAGGATTTTCCGAAAATCACCTGCTTCTTTATTATCTGTGGCTTGCTGAATGTGGGAACTTTTTGAAAACTGAGATTAAGATTTATGTCATCATAGTCACCGACTCTAGAAATAGCTGCACGTATATCTGCTTTTTCCTCTGAACTGAAACATTTGCATGAAACATTATCGCCGCTTACCTTCACAAGTCATGTGTCTTCCGTCAAGTCTTAGGGCCCGACTACAAGGCTGGTGGTACTTGACTGCCAGTCTTGCGGTGGCGGTTGAACTGGCGCAATGAGGCGATCTGACGGCTACATTACAAGGTTGGCAGGCCGACCACCGTCTTTGCCAGGATCCAAGATCCCAATGGGGGGATGGCGGTCTTGTTTGCAATCATCCAGGGCAATGCTGAACTTAGCGCCGCCCTGTTGATTACAGCCTTCTTCTCTACTAGACTTTTTATTATGGTCTGACCCCGAGGAAAAGGCTGGCAGAGAACAAATGCCCCTGCACTGCCCATACCTGTGGCCTGGGGAGTGCAGGGGTCCTCCTGCTAAGCACCCTTGAAACGATGTGCAGACAGTGCGCATTTCAATGGTGTTGGTGCACCCTAATCGTGGCAACATCGCTGCAGTCTCAATTATGAGCCGGGAGCAATGCTGCCACACCTTTCCCACTGGGCTGACTGGCGGCAACCTTTGTTCCTGCCGGTCAGCCCAGTGGGAAAGTTGTAATTGGCCCAGTGGTAAGACCTCTGAGACCACAGCGGGGGGTTTCTCACCACAGGGTTGGCAGGCTGACGGTCGGCCCGCTAGCCTTGAAATGAGGCCCTTAGTTTTTCTACAAGCATCCAGTGCTTTTGTATATTTATTTAGGGGAGTTACAGATTTGCTTCAGAAATTCCTTACTGTGGAGCATTCATTTGCTTAATTCATGTCTAAATAAATGTCTACAGTTCACTTCACTATTGACATGGTATGAGTAGTACTAAGCTTTATTTTCACCCTCCACTGTCATTGGCTCCTCAGTCATACAAGTCAGTTCAACAAGTTGTTTTGCTAATCGAACCTTGAGGAAATGTTTTCTTTATTTAGATTTGACTGTCTACAGGCTTGTCATTCACCTTGTAGTCACATCCTACCTAGAAACACTGGCAAACCAAAAGACCACTTCTACAGAGGAGATGAAGAATCTTGGTACAGCCTTTGATCAGGTAAGATATTGCCATCTCCAATGATTCATACTACTGGCTGTCAATGCCACCATCGCCCAACTGGGCAGGCTACCAACTTAGTGACAATGGCAAAGGCCTAGCGCAAGAACCAGAAGTAAGCTGCATATATGCGCACTAAAGCCTCTACACCTAGCTTCCCAGAGAAACTGTGCAGACACCATTACCAGCTGCCATACTTGCTATGGTATCTGTGCCAAAAACAGCTACCAATGCCTCACACAAGCTGAAGAGGACTACCCAATAACAGCAAGTCCCAGACCCATTGGGATACGAAGTTTGACTCAGTACTTATATGCAAACACTCTTAATGTGCAAGAGAAAATTGAAATAACAAGAAATAAATATTGCAGATCCATGAACGTTCATTAAAACACCAAGAAGTTACAAGTTGAGATTACAACCATTCTTGTTAAAGTATAGACCACTTATACATCACCTCTCACATCACTGCAGTGGGTTTCGCACAGTGAACCGGTTCTGCTAACATCAAATATGTAAGGATACAACCATCCATTTTGCAAGTGTAATTAAAATAGTACTATCATCCTGCCAGTTTTACTATGCATCTCACCTACCACCAATAGAGTGATATCAGCACCAGGTGAAAATTTAAAGAAGTATTTTTAACACTCCACAGAAACAACCAGAACTTTCACGATTAATCTGGTCCTGTTTTAAGCAGGTTTTGACCATTGCTCACTTATACCGAAACTGTGAGTGACTTGGCAGTGGCTCATTGGTAGTCTGGCTGCTGCCCACACAAATTGCATTCATGCAACCCCAACACATCTCACACACCTTTCCAAGGCAACAAGTCCTAGATATCTCCTGATGTAAGAGATGGACTTAGCACAAACCACTGAAAGAAAGCAGTCTGATGACTACCCAAAAGCGATCTTCAGAGAGTCACTGAACTCAACTAATGTAAACCAAGCTTCATAATAGTCTCCACACACTCCAGCAAGGCTCCTGTTGTACGTTTGAACAATAGCCACAACATGTCTAAAGCATCAGCAAGGCAGACCACCTCTGTAATCTCTAGATGTGATCCTGCCACATATGTTGTCAAAACATCCTGGGCCCTGCTGCATTTGTGATCAGGTTAAAATATGAACTGGAGTGATCCTATTTTAGCTGGTATTGTTTTCCAGTGGCCCACTGCAGTCCTGTTGATTGAATCTAAGATTGTTAGACTCATAGGTGATTGGGCTAACAAAAGGGAGTTTGAGCACTCATGCCCTCATGCCAGTTACTAACTTCACTCGACCTTTATGTCCTTTCTTGTCCTTGTGCAGGAGTAGGATCCACAACACATAAATGGGTAGGGTATCCTGAGAAACAATGGCAAATGAAGTGTTTTGGACAGTCGTCACTGGCCTGTTCATTGCAGAAATCATGATTTGTTCATGAGGTTGTTTTTCTGCATCCCATGGTGCTAGCCAAATGGGAATGACGGGGGAGTCCTACTTTATAAAGTATTTGCCCAAATGCAGACAATTAACTAAATCCATTCTCATATATGACATGTTATACAATTTCTATGCACCCCATCTGCTCTTCAAATTAAAAGTTATATACTTAACAGTTATATGATTTTAGAAATACACAGAGGAATCTTTAAATGAATTCACAATTATAAAATATCTTAAAGCATGCAGGTGTACTAAACTACAAAAGAAACACTGCACTCCATATCCTAGGTACACAAAGCACTCCATATCGTAAGTACACATTATGACATACCAAGGGATTGCTTGATGCGGATGAAATCTTGCTGACATTAGAGGTGTTTCTTGCAACCTAAATAATACAATATGTAGGCAAGGATTTTGACATGAACTAGTTGCTTTCAATGATAAATTGCCTTTAAAAGAAATAACTTCAGGTATTAAGCCGTTTAATAAAAACAACAATACTTATTTTTATATAGTACTTAATGCCACCATGTCGCTTTCGCTCTCCTCTGTAAGTAGCCAAAGTTACTATCATTTTACTTCATCTTTCAACTTCAGAGGGATGGTAAGTGTAGTTGGTCTTGTTGAACCTGATCTCCTGACCTACAGGTCACATATAGATGTCAGGTAACTTATTGAGCCATCCTGCTGGCTCACTGGTCTGGTCTCTAGCTCTGAACTTTTCACTTATAAATCATTGATTTGAGGTGTGATAGTCTAATTAGCTAGTGGGGGCAAATGAAGACCACAACAACCAGAAAGCATTATGGTGTCACACACAAACTCCAAGAATGGAAACAATGCCCATAATGGCCTGAAAGGAAGTGGCCTTCCTACTTGTCATTTTAATTAGGAGCATAATAACGAATTATTGCCTGAAAATATTCTTATATTTTCAAGTATGAAGAAATGGTTTACTGAAATAAACAAAAAACATCCCCAGGACTACATTTGTACAACACAATTCCAGACATTGTCTTTATAGGTGCTATACTTTGGCTCCAGAACGCATTGTACTCCACTCCAGTTCTCAATACAGTAGCCACTCTAAAATGAGAAAAGCAGAGCCCTAAAGAATCATCTGTATCTTCATCCTAGCTTCAGTGCACACACTAGACGTGTGTTTTAGGTGTTTAAAAAGCTGTCCCAATTACACATGTGCAATGAGTCGCCTTGAGGTCGTGGGGGAATGGAGTTCAGTCCCCAGGGCTTTTCCCTTGATCTGTATACTGTTTTTACCTGTCTATTCACTGACAGGCCATGCAGGGGAAATGGCATGGACCGACGGGAGGTAGCTGGCCTACAAAGTAGGAAGTGTTGGCCTTAACCCAAGAGGCCAAACAGTGCCCCAAAAGTTCTGATGGCCCTACAGCCGAAAAGTGGTGATTGAAACACACTATGCTAAGAGGACAGAAATTGTTTGCATAAGCACTGCTTCATAACAGTTAGAGGTCTTGAACTAGGATACAAAAAGTCTTAAATGCTATAGCAAAGTACAAAGCATACCCTTACAGTCATTGTCAGGAATGTGCACGGATATGAGTTTACTGTCACACAGTCTGGTCCACACAATATTCTGGATTCAATTAATATGTAAGATGCAGGAGAGGCCGTGGAAGCTGGCTATTTATTATATGGCTGTCACTGTACAGATGCCATAGTAGCTAGCTCTTTCTAAATGGCAAATCCCAATAGGAAGAAAGAGACTTGCACATTCATCAAAATCTACTGGAATGAGCCGAGCTCATATTTTTAGAAATCTTTATTAACTGGCCCCTTCATGACCATAGGTGTAAAAACACTGCAATACATTTCCATGTTATAAAATGCATGAGTGACATAATTGCTAAAATTATCCACCAGGAGCACCCTGAAAAACATAGATGAAAAATACTCTGAATATTAGGATACTTAGAGCCTCACCACGAGTAGGAAATTATTTCCTACTGTAATACCAAGCCCCAAAAATACTGAATGAAATGTGTAGGATGTTTATCCAAGGTGCAAAACCCAGAACCGGCAAGAATTGTGCCATTTGTTACTGGGCAAAAATTGTGCAGGGAAAAACCTGAAGCGCAATATATACAGCAAAACCCCAGTCTCTAGTCATGTGCCATTTGTACCGGGATTTGTGGATTATTCAAAATGAGGCCCTAAAACAGGTAATAAATTGACCAGTTTAGACCAGGAGGCTTCTATAATGACCACACTTTTACACTCCTAAATTTGAATGGAAACATATGAACCTCTTAATATTTGGCAAATGCTGTGTCGGCTCATTAGCAACATCCACAAGACATGGACTTCTTTGTGTTATTATGCTATTCAGGTCAATAATATACTGGGTAATCGAATTAGAAAGCTACCAAATTCTGTATGCTAATTGACTTTTTCAATGCATTAACCAACCTTAACCATGATACCATTGCTGCAGATGCCTATTAATTATATCTATTCATGAGTACTACACAGCTTCGGTTCACCTTCCCTAAGACTGAATCCGTTTTCTATGTTATTGTCTATTGCCTTAACATTGCTTCAACATGCAGACCCCCGCTCAAAAAAACACTTCAATTTTTCCAAACGTCTTAACATGCATTACTGTAAAATACATGCCTGTAAACCACACAACATACAATGTGAATACACACACCGTCACAGCAGATGACAGTATACCTTCGGACTTGGCGGGTAGCCATGATCCGCATTCGATGCATTTGCAGAACTCATGGCAGGTCTCCCTCTATAGTTTTTCTTTTCCCAGTCATGAAATGTGTCTGCTGCATGACTAGAATGAAAATTCTGGATGACTTTCCGTTCCTCAGAAAAAGTGGATGGAAATCGAACATTGCCCATAGATTGTGGGGGGAGAGGAGGAGCAGGCGGTGGTGGAGATAGGGGATTATGCATCCAAGATGATGATGATGCGGCAGCTCTTGCATTTGTGGAAGAAGATGCTGCTGTTCTGGGAGCAATGGCAATTGGCATGGCAGGTGGTCGTGGAGAAGGGGGAGCTGCTGCCATACGTGGCGAGGGGGGAGGAGGTGCCATGCGTTTCACAGGACCACTTAAGTCCTCTATGTTAATGTCATCTAGATCTGTTGTGTGTAACTGCAGACCACCTGCAAACCTCTTTATTGATGTCACTGGCTGGGGTATGGCTTGAGGAGGTGAAGCAGCAAGAGGGTGCCCACCTGCCATCTATTTTGGAAACAGAAGTCACACTTCAAAATAAAACACAATGTACCGAAAAGCAAATACATTCTATGGACTTTTCTCAGGACAGCATTTCTGTTTTCAAAAGTAAATAAATGCATGCATGCACCTTTACAAAGGGTATTATATTTATAGAAATCACTTCTTAGGAAAAATCAATTTCTCGGCAAAATCAAAGTGCACATTCAATTACTGAAATTACAGTATAAAGAAAACACCTTTATTTCATGTCCATAAACATTTGACTCTTCAGTCTTCTTTATCATTCAACTCCTCTTTCCTTATTAGACCATATTTTTACATGCACAACCATTGGTTTGAAGACAAGTAATATGTATACTAACCCTGACGAATCGCGATTACGCTGGTGTAATTATTGTAGTTTCCTGATACTCTTGTTAAGGTAAATTCCCGAAACTACGCTAAATAAGTAACATTTTACAGTAAATGTGGCGGTCTCTGTAAAAATGTACCACAAACGCACAGGAACGACATAGCACGAGCGGGTATTGTTAGATATGTTTTTGTTGTTTTGCGCTTTTTTTTTAGTTCATAATGCATCCTGGCATTCAAAGTAAACTCAAAGGCACATTTCACAGTAAAATACAGTACCAGATGCCAGTTTTGCATTTTGGGTAAGTATGTGTAATTTAAGTAATTTTGGTGAGATTTTGGATAATTACATAAATGCAAAATACGCACATTTCCCACTTCCCTAATATAGACAAGCTACAGAAAAAATTGCCAACAATGGAAAAGGGTAATATTGATTTTAAAATAGTACTTATATGTGAGAGTTATTTTTCAGAAAGATTTTATATTGATATATTTGTGATACAAAAAAATGTTTACTATAGGAATAACGCTACATTTCTAATCTCAATATATATGAAAACATATGCAGTTTCTAGATATAAGTATTGGCGAAAATTGATCAAGCAGCACAAATTTGAAAATCATATGTATTATGGCCATCAGATATCATTAATAAATGTACAGGTTTCATTACAGCTAATTTAAATAAGAGATAGCGTACCACCTGCTGTAAATCATAAGGTGATTACAACTCTTAGGGACGTAATTCCGTATAATACACGGTTGAACCATCACCTTTGACAGCAACCACTTAAATCACTGTTGCACAGCTCTTTCATATGAAAGAGATAGAATGTTTGCAAACAAGAAGAATAAGAATAACATCGCTAGTGCAAAGTTAAAATCAGGTTGATATTTGTTGCAAAAAAATATTAAAACCAGTTAAATACTAATCAGTTTTTTTTAAAGGTGCAGTAGCTAGGAATGTGTAGAAACATGCAGAAAGATTTTAACTTTCCTACATTTAATGAAGGAGTTCATAAAATAAACATGTTGCATTATATGTCTCCTTTTTTGCATGTCACTAGGCAACTAGAAAATCAGAGATGAAGAAAGAAAAGCCATGTTTCATTTCAGTTCCTTAAACACTTGTTTTAATTATGTTCCATGGCATGACCTGCCTTACCTTCTGTTCCTGGTGCTGGTATCAGGCATTGTGACATCAGAACTCACCTGGAATAAGTTATCACTGCTGAGTTCTGATGCCATTTCTATTAATCAGCGACTGGGTGCATCACAAGTCGACAATTAAAAAGAAATTAGAGATGGCTTTTTCTACAGGGATTGCAGAATCCCATGTGATATAATATAGAAATTACCCATCCTAGGTCTTCTTACTGCCACAAATGTTGACCCTTGTGCTTTGGAACAGCTACTGCCCAACATATACACTTACTGTTGACTGGTATGTAACATAACAAATATATATCCAACTTTATCCATCACCAATATAGCTCACTGTGTGTGTGTGTGGCAAGCTAAACCAATTGAGGGCTGACTTGGGATGCAACAAAAGACCAAAGAAGTCAAACAGTGAAAAAAGTGGCTTTGAGATCACCTCCTTTTGCCATCTTCTTCAAATAATTTCGTAATCTATGAGGGTTGTTGCCTTCTATGACAGGCATTTCCTAGTTGGTTTACATATTTTATTAAAGGAACATTCCATCTTCATCTTAATGCATATAACAGACATGACACTCACTGGGAGAAAATGCTCCTGTTGGTGTGGCCACCACCATTTTTGCTGAAATTGGTTTTTGGCTCTGCATCACGGAAAGTGGGAGGCACCCTCCTCAGGAAAATGTCTGCTCATGTATAAGAGAAGAAGGAGGACTAAACAAGATGATTGAGACCTGTGAAGAGACCTAAAGGGCTGGATCTGTTCCACTTTTACCAAGGTCAAAGAAGTGGACTCCAACAATTAGCTGGCTGACCTCCTGTGTGGCTAGAGGGACACAAGCTGCAAGATGCCTTTCTTAGAAGTGACCAGTGATCAGTTGCAAAGGGAAGAGGAATGGACTCTTCTGGGGGCCTATGCTTGAGTGTGTCCTGACCCTCAAGTGCTGTCCCTGAGTTCCTGGAAGCCTTAGTTGTGTCTAAAAAGATGTATTCTATAATCTCTTAAAGGCTGTGGGACTTCCACTGTCTTCCATCTGCTGGAAGACACAGACCAACCACCTGAGCCTATCTGGTCAAGGCAAACCTTTATTGGGCTGAAGAAATATTTTTCTCTCACATGAAGCTTCTTCCTAGCAGCAAATCCATTTTAGGTGGCAGCGGTCCAAGTGGTGGTCAGCCACAGCGGCGCCAATGGCAGCACCGCCATGCTGATCACGAGTCCTCATTCAGCCAGCCTTTTCATGGCGGGGTCCCTGCCTTGAAAAGGCTGGCTGTAAGCCTGTGCTAGGGGCCACAGGGGGGGCCCTGCACTGACCATGCCCGTGGCATGGACATGGTCAGTGCAGGGGTCCTGTACCAGCACCCTTGGAATGTGCACTGCCTACACTGTTGCTGTTGTGCAACAGCATTGGCCTCCAAAGCCATGGTACTGTTTCCACCTGGCTGACTGGCAGAAATGCCATAATAGGATGTTTCCGACGGTCGGCCCAGTTGAAACATTATAATACAATGGAGAGAGGGAGGCCGCCGGCATGTTGGAAGCCTCCTCCCCGCGGCTTTGGCGGTAACCTGGTCTGACCGCCAATGTAGTAATAAGGCCTTAAGTCTTAAACGAAAAACTTGGACTGGGATGAAATGCTTTGCATATTTAAATTGTGCTCCATCACAATCAGCCTGAAATGAAGCCTAGGTTGTGGTCGCCCAAACAGTGAGTATGAACTCCTATTTACTTTTTCATGCCTCGTTTTTGCTTACATCTTTGAAAATTCACACCTCAGATTATCCTGACTGGAGTTTTATGATTTAGGTGTAATTTTGTAAATATGACACTATTTTTATAAATTGGAGTGGGGTTTTTATTGTGTTCCATTTCTGAATGTTTAACTGTTTTGTTACTTTTAAAAGCTTCACTAATTTTCTCTAGGTTAAGCCTGTCTGATCTGTCCTATGTTTACCAGGATTTGAGCTCAGGTTTAAATTATTGAAACCTTTCCCTTCACCTCACAGGCTAGTGACTTGATTACTTGTGGTGGGTTGGCATCCACCTCAATTAATAATTTATTTTCCTAAATTAGCAAGATGTCTTGATTTTTTTGTGTATCCATCGAGACAGGTAATTTTCATGAGTCTTATATCCTTGGGGCTGCGAAGCTCACTGTGGAAACAGGGAATAATATTGGTGTTAGCATGACGGCATCCATTCCACCTCACAATCACCTTGTATTGCTGTTATCTAAGTAAAATGCAAGATAGTTCTCTGTTCCCTCTAATTTTGCATATCTCACCTGGCAAACAGCAAGGTAAGTTTCCTTTGGACTTAGATGTGCTTCTGCTGACCAGATGTTGAATCAATCTGGAAATTACGTTAGGCCTGTTTTCCAGTAGATATGGTAATCAGGGGGCATGACCATTATAGCACCTAATCAAGTTGTTTCATTTCCATGATTCTTGTTATATTGATTTCTCATAGTAATGTTTTCTTGTGTCTGCTATAATGATCTTCTGTGAAGGTCACAGTTGGTGTAGTTTTAAGGTTGTTGTTAGTCAGACTTTTTCCAACTTACCTTTGGGGACCTGATGGCTTTGGCTGTGGTTGTGTTGCAGAGTTCTTTGAATGAGAATGATAATCATCAGCAAAAACTCACAGAAAGATGAAAAAAGCATTCCTTTGCAGAGATATCTGATGTGGCTTCAGATGCATCTGGTTCCTAACTTGTTGAAAACCTATGGGAATGCCCGCTGATATTCTGGTGGAAGTAATGTGTGAATTAAAATTAAAATTAAGGATTTAAAGGAGATACTTTCTTTCTCAGAGTTTAAGTGCTTAGCCATATGAAGTGTAGAGATATTTGCCTCTCAAGTTCTTTATCATCTTTGTCTTCTTCTGATTTGGAACAATTAACTATGAATGATGCCATAGGTACATTTTACAGAAAGCAGAACATGACTGGGATTTTTGGTAACATAAGGGGAATTTGTGATGTGATTACATCAGTTACAGCAATACCAAAACCTTTCCTCACTGATTCACCAATTATTTAAGGACTTACTTGAAAAAGAATGGGAAAATATGCACATAGTTGGAGTTGCTAGATACATGACTCAGCTGTTTGATCTGGAAGGTGAAGATAGAGAGTTTTCTCTGATGATAAAGGTTGAATCCTTGGTATCTGATTTGGTTGGCAAATGTTCAAGCCTTGGGGATGCTTTCTGAAAAAGGCTTATGTAGCGTTAATCTAGCATGGTGCTTTTGACTCCCAATCTGTAGTCAAAGATTTTTAGACGTTTTCCTTAGCCATTCATATTGGGGAAGATGTTTTTGAACTTCTGGTCTCCATGAAAATGTAGGTTACATTTCTTTGACCATCCAAATTCTTCTGCAATATCCACTGGAGCCATTAATTATGGATGTTTTCAGATGTTGCTATGAAATTGGAAGGCAGATGGTCTTTCTAAGTATTCTCTTTATTGTTTTTTTAGCACAAATAGACATTCCAGATATTCTTGTGCATCCTTTAAAAGCAAATACCCAGATAAGCAGTAACATTGTGAAGCATTCTTCTCAACTTCCCTCAGAGCATCTGTGTCTAAGTATTCCAGATTGTGACTATGCCAGAATCACAAATCCTTCTTCTCTCTCTGGTTAAGGTAGAATTTATGATTTCTATGACATCTGGCTTAAATCTGTGTTAGATCACTGGATAATGGAAAGTGCCAAGAGAGGCTGGACAATGGAATTCTCTACAATTCCTTTGGCTTAAGGAACAAGGCAAACCCTGTGGCCTTGAGATTGATAAAACAAGTGGCTCTTCAATCTAAGTTCGAGGAACAGCTAAAAAAGAGTGGTAGCTCCAATTCACGAGAAGAAAGAGATCAGGGTGTGTTGTCTGTAATATGTCCACTTGAAAAGCATTCAAGTTGCGTTTGCGTTGTCATAACTTTAACACTTAAACCAGCACATTACAAATATTCATTTTAAAGTGGGCACTCCACACAAAGCATTTTTGATGAGGGCACCAGGACATTTCTTAACCTCTCTCCAATTAGAAGATGAGTATCTGCATGATTCAAGTTGACTACAGAGCCAAAGGCAGGCATGGTCTATCAATAATGGCATAGGGGCACAGTCCCCCCACCCTTTTGTAAACATGAATAGTGTCTGACAGGCTGAGTAAAGGTCAGCCTGACAGACACTCATCATGTCTGGGTCAGGCAGCCAGGCACTGAATACGTGCTAAATGCGCAGGCATCCTGAAGTCTGAGACAAACTCTGCCAGCTAAAGACTTTAAAGCCCTGAGGGTGCGACCACCTCAGCCCAGCAGAGGCCTGTGAGGTCCTCCCCATCATGATGAGGTAGTGCAGCACCAATAGACTGGGGCCTGGATGCTTACATTTTAAGCCAGAAGTGGGCTGACTGTTAGACAATGACTCCTCATCACAGAGTGAGGTGGGGTCAACAATTCTCACGGACCCCATCCCACTCTATGACATGTGAGGTAAGATCCTCTTCTCATTACCTGACCCATGACACGCATGATCTTTTTGGATTTGCTGCCCAAACTATGCAGCTTCTTAGGTGCCTATTGCTTTCCCCCCCCCTACTGGTCCTGCCATCACCACCGCAGCCCGGTAAGTACCTTATTTTTATTGTCTGGGAGCAAGTATGAATTTATAAGTCTTTGCAAGAACATACTGTGAATGGGTGTGTGTGTATGTGCTTGTGAATGGATGGGTAAGTGTGTGCATGTGGCCAGCCCCACTGTTCATCCACGTTGCAAGGAGGCCTCTGGCCAGAAGTTTACTTGGTTTTCTGTAGTGTCTCTCTAATTTCAATTTGTGGTTGTTTTCTCTAAGGGTATTCACCAAAACTGTGCTTCCCTTGGTTGCAATCCTTCACAATGAAGTAAGATTGGTCCATGCTTGCCTGTACGGTTGGCTTGATTTGTGCTGGCCAAGGCCCAAACTTTGCTAGAAAATAGTTGAGTATGCAGCCTCTACTCGCTCATTGCTTACTTCTGACCTGGAACAAGTCACATCTTGTTCCATTCCACAAGGATCTTGAAAAGGTATTTTTTCTTTTTGACAGGACAAACTGTGAAAGCCTTGATTTATGAAATTTTTTTCAGGGTTTTGAGAAATGATTAGAAGCTTATACCTCATAAATCCAGTGGACTGCCACGAAAGGTGTGGCAGGCCTGTGGGAATCCATAAAGTAATTAGTGAAATAAAGTATTCACAGTCTTATCCTCCATGCTTTTTCCAAGGGTAGTTATTATTTGGGCCTGTTTCCAATCTGACTGTTTCAATTTGGGTTTTGCCTTTGGTTCTACAAATCTTGCAGTTTTCTCCCTTTGAAGCACTGGAGGAAGTTCCTCCGAATCTTTTCTTTTTGACAACCACTATGTTTGCTTAACATCTGTCTACATTCATTGCTTTGTATTCCACTTCATCTTCATTTTGTTCAGATACAACGGTTGTCAATTTAAGTCTGAAATGTTTGCCTTTTTGATTTATGTCAAAGAAAACAATTTTGCATTGGTGTAATTAGCTGTTTGTGAATTGTGGTTCAGAAACAAAGGATTTCAAACCTAGCATATCTTCCCACAGAAAGTTGATTTCTCTACTGTTACCACTACATACTCTTCACAGAGTATTGTAATACATTTGGGTGTATAAGGTAGATCCACAAGAGGGATGGCTGCCTCTTGGGCAGAGAGTCAGGGGGCATCAGTATTGGACATATTAATAAATTAATGAATAAATGAGCAGGTGAATAAATTAAATATAATTTATATAGTGCAACTGCTTCAACAGAAGCGTTCCAGCACTTGAGCTTGCAAGGTGTAAAGATAAATTAAAGTTCCCTATTGAGATGCGTTGTTACTAAAGTTTCAAACGTTTTTTCCGTGTCTAGCTTTCTAAGAGATTTAAGGAGCAATTTCCAGTATTTTGCTGTCAAATAAACAAAGAAACGTCTCCACCTCTCCTTGTGTATCTTAGACATACAAATGAATGCCTGATTGGAGGAACGGGGAGTTCTATTTAGGACATACAGATTAAATCTCCTCTGTAAACAGAGAGGACCGGCAAGGTGAAGAGCCCTATAAGTTATGATAAGAGCTTTGAACATTATCCTCTGTGTAAAGGGATGCCAATGTAAGGTTTCCAGATTCTGCGTAGAGGAATGTCTTTTTAGACATCTCAAAATGAGAGGAGCCACCGAATTATGAACTAATTGTAGTTTATTAAGAAGGTCTCTAGGCAGTCCTAGATGCAGTGAGTTTGGGTAAACTAACATAACCGTGATCATTGCGTGAATTACCATCTTACAAGACTGATCAGGCAAAATGCAAGAGTCTTTTTAAAGATTTTATAGAAAAAAATAGTTTGCTGTGATATTTTTCTCTTGAGGTTTAAATGATAACTGATTGGCAAAAATGACACAAAGGTACCTGACTGCTTGTTCTGACATCGAGTGAGGACCTAAGTCAACTGGCCACACAGATGTATCCGCTGGAGAATATAAGGTGCCAAAGAACAAAGTGTCAGATTCATCTGAATTAAGTTTCAGATAGCTCTGCTTCATCCATTTCACAATGGCAGTCATACAGTCCTGAGCATTTTCCACTAGTTTGCTATCCATTTGTTGGAAAGAGAACATCAACTGTGTATCATCAGCATAGGATACTAGGTTAAAACCCCTGTTCTCCACTAACATGGTCAGACGAGCAAGATAGATATTAACAAGAGTGGGGCTTAGACAGAACCCTGAGGTACCCCACAACACATAATCTTAAAATCCTATGAAAACAGAGAAAGGTGTATAGCTTGCTCACTGTCTGATAAAAAAATATTTCCGTCACTTGTTTGCCTTCTTGTTAATGCATACATCTCTCAGTCTGTCCAGCAAAATCTCATGAGAGACAGTAGTGAACACGGTAAATCACTTTTGCTTGCCTACCCAAATCTTATTTGATTCTGACAAATTCTGCCACTTCTAAAAATGACACTGAAACCTTTAGGAAAGCCAGAATCGGAGGGATAGAGTGAGTCATTAGTTTCAATGAAATGTGAGATGTGGCTGTAGACTGACTGTTATAACAGTTTGCCCAGAGCTGGCAGGAGAGAAATTGGTCTACAATTGTTAAAACAAGAGGAATCTTTAATCATTTTTTTGAAAACAAAGTAAGGATCATGATCTTCTTCCATAATTTAGGGAAGATACCCCGTTTTAATGACATTGTGGATCCTGTTAATATGTTTGCAGGTTACTATGTCCAGAAATGAACCTGTGAATCCAAGGTGGACATGGGTCTAAAAGAGAGCCTAATCTTGCTGAGGCTAGAGCCCTTTTTGTATCATCCAAAGAGGTCATCTTGAATTATGCAAGGCAGCCTCTTGGTGTGTTCTTTCTGCTTTTATTTTACATTACAGAGTAAGCTTAGTTCAATTTTGGTTAAAAATATTGGCCCTCATTATGATGTTGGCTGTCTGGGCCGCCATGCCAGCGGTGGCGGCCCAGACCGCCACATAATGAAGGCAGGGAGGGGCGCCATAGGCGGCCCTCCTCCACAGCCAGACTGCCTCCGTCAGGCAGCCTGATAGTGGATGGAATCATTATCTAACAGGGCAGCGCTGCTGCCCCTCAGATAATGATCCCATTTCCTCCAGCGTTTCCCCTGTGGGTTTTCCCGCCAGGGAAAGGCTGGTGGAAGGGGTGCTCTGGGCCCTCATGTGCAGTGCCCCATCGCGCAGGTCACTGCCCGATTGATGGGCAGTGATCTGCGCGATGGGTGCAGCTGCACCCGCCGCACACCAACATTGGCAGTGGCTCCATTGGAAGCCGCTGTCAATGTTACGGCCCTTTTCCCCGCTGGGCTGGCGGGCAGAAACACTATTTCTGCCTGCCGGCCCAGCAGGGAAAACAGTATACGGCTGGCGGGGGTAGTCACGCTGGCGGTCATCTATTGACCACCAGCGCAGATCTTGGCATCATAATGAGGGCCATTGTCTTCTCTTTCATGCATTTAAGTGTTTGAACTTGTATGAGTGAATTAAAGGTACACCTTTTTCCTATTAAATTTCCATCCAGGAGTCTTGCCTTTTAAAATCTTTACCTGGTCAACAGCCAAGTTCTTTGTTATCTTGGGTAATGCCTAATACAATGAGCAATGCAACAAGAATGTGGCAACCTCAGGAAATGATTGAATTACTTATCCGTATTCCTTTTTACTCCTGGGGCCATCTTCCTTGTCCCATTCCTTAAGAACCCTCCTTTCCTCTCGATGCACGAGCCTTTAGACCAGGCTAGAAGGGCTTGGGATTAGAAGAAGTCTTGTGGCCATTATAAGGGTTACCAGAAGAGGGAATATTTCCTTAATATAAAGCATATACAGACTAAGTCATGTAGAGGCCTGGCACCCATACAGTAAGAAACAGGGTGATGACAATGGCTGCAGAAGTAATTAAGATTACCGGCAAGTAATCCAGTCATTAACTGAAGTCAGGGCTAAATGTATTTCACTTCAGTGCTCCCCATTGGAGTAACTAATCATCCATCAGATCGCATCACAATGATATCACAATACCTAGCATGAAAAATACAAATACTTTCTTTTCAGCTACCCTTATTGTCTTTAGTGTTGTTAATGCTACATTTAAAATATGTACCAAACGAAACAAGAATATCTAATAGAGAGCAAAATTATTTTTAGAAATATTTTTAACAACAATCACATACAATTGGTATGGATCTTAACTTTAATTCAGAACAAATAATAGTTGATACAATCGTAAAATTAAAATAAAGACAAGCAAATTAATTCAAAGCGTTATCATATGTGCAAATTCCAGTGGCTACTGTATCTTGATAGGCCACCATTACTCATATTATGGCTTATATTAAGGACCAATTCAGTGTGAAAGGAGTCAGCCTACAAGTCAGAATATGACCAAGTCAGGAGCTAGGAGTCAAAGGTGTGCATGCTTTCTTCAGACCCAAAAGCCTAGCGTCTTGCATTTTGAGTTGGGAGATGCGAAGAACACACTTGCCTTAGGGGCAACAAACAACTAAATACTGACTGTGAATATTTTTCATGTGGGTTCTGAGTAATCAAATATACACTGAATGCTGCCCTTTCACTGCAGAGGCTCTGAACAGCTCCATGTTTGACAAACATTCTAAGGCCAGCACTTCTGACAGGATTCAAGGTAAGCAGTGACCATCTATGCGCCGTGACTGTGCATCTTTTTGCTAGAAAAAAGCTTCCAATGTGAAAACTACGATGCTAGGGTCTCCTGATTTCTAATCAATATCATTCAAATTATACAAAAGACTTTACTGTATTGATATTAAAAACCGTTGCAAATAGGTGAATATCTAACAGTATAAAATAATAATACAGTCGACATTTATACATATTGAGAAGAAAAATTTAAATTAGTTCTAAACAAAGTTGATGAAATTCAGAGAAATATATGTTATGTCAAGAGGCATGTATGGAGTATATTTATGTGTGCATAAATATTTCCTTAGCTATGTTCCAAACTTATTTGGTAGAGTCCATTTCACCTTAATTCGCCAAATATACATTAAGACCATTAATCAAACGACTTGCTAGTTAGAGATCTGTTGGGTTAAAACATTCATTTAGTTCCAATGAGCTTGTCCCAATATATAGGTGTTTAAAATATGGAAGTAAACATTTAGACCGTTCCATTAAGAAACCATGGCAACAACAGATTACTGGAGCCACTGAGTCTCCAATATGGGTGAAAACAACAATTTATACAGGGCTGCATTTTATTTTGATCATAAGGGTTCAGTAAGTGACAATGGGCCTGACTCACAAAGGTAAACTTAGACCAGAAGTCTAAGTTTGACCAGAATTCTAAGTTCAGACCTAAAGCCTAACTTTACTCGTAGTTAAATTAGACTTAGGCCCTCATTCTGAGCCTGGCGGATTGAATCCGCCAGGGCCGAGGGCAGCGAATGCACCGCCAACAGGCTGGCGGTGCATTCATGGGCATTCTGACCGCGGCGGTAACGCCGCGGTCAGAAACGGGAAACCAGCGGTCTCCCGCCGGTTTCCCGCTGCCCATGGGAATCCTCCATGGCGGCGCAGCAAGCTGCGCCGCCATGGGGATTCCGACCCCCTTCCCGCCAGCCTGGTTCTGGCGGTTTACACCGCCAGAACCTGGCTGGCGGGAACGGGTGTCGTGGGGCCCCTGGGGGCCCCTGCAGTGCCCATGCCGATGGCATGGGCACTGCAGGGGCCCCCTAACAGGGCCCCACATTGCTTTTCAGTGTCTGCTTAGCAGACACTGAAAAGCGCGACGGGTGCCACAGCACCCGTCGCACACCTTCCACTCCGCCGGCTCCATTCGGAGCCGGCATCCTCGTGGAAGGCGCTTTCCCGCTGGGCCGGCGGGCGATCTTTTGCAGATCGCCCGCCGGCCCAGCGGGAAAGTTGAAATGCCCCCCGCGGTCTTCTGACCGCGGGGCGGTGTTTGGGCGGTTTCCGCCGCCCGTCCGGGTCGGAATGAGGCCCTTTATGTCTAAGTTTAGACTTTTGGTCTAAATTTAGACTGAAAGTCTAAACTTAGACATAAAGTCTAACTTTATTCATAGTAAAGTTAGACTTTTGTCGCAGTTTAGACTTTTTGTCTAAACTTAGACCATAGGTCTAAACTTAGACCAAAAGTGTGAGAAAACAGGGCTGATTGCAGAGGCCCCATAACTTTTTGCCCCCATTTTCCTCTTTTTGCTGGTGTTTTCCTGACTTTGATGGTGCCCTGGGTACTGCTAACCAGTCCCAGGGCCTGAGCTCTGTGTAAAATGGATATGCAAATTAGGCTAATTATAATTGGCTAAGTTAACCTACCTATAAGTCCCTAGTATATGGTAGGGCATGTAGGTTTAGGGACCACAGCATAGGTGGTGCACACCTAGGTGCACTGCTGAGGTGCCCAGTGTCATTTTAAAAGCAAGCCTGCCTTGCTGGCTGCTTTTAAATTAAAGTTATATGCAAATTCGACTTTGGAATTAAAGGTACTTCCAAAGTCTTAAACTACCTTATTTTTACATATAAGTCACCCCTAAGGTGTGCCCTATGTGCCCCTAGGGCTGGGTGCCATGTAACTATAAGCAGGGACTTTATAAAAATAGATTTATAAGCCCTGGTGAGGTAAAAACAGCCGAATTCTTTTTTCCCTCATTGAAGTAAATGGCCTTCATAGGCTAGAATGGGCAGACTTTATTTTAAATTTT
Organism: Pleurodeles waltl; assembly: GCF_031143425.1. Classification (NCBI taxonomy): domain Eukaryota; kingdom Metazoa; phylum Chordata; class Amphibia; order Caudata; family Salamandridae; genus Pleurodeles; species Pleurodeles waltl. The sequence continues at coordinate 834,688,115 of NC_090440.1, forward strand.
AAAGTCTCCTTAAATGTTACATACCAAGAATTTGGTATCAAATTGATTGTTGTAATAAATCCCACAACTTCCAGTTGTGGGATTTAATATAACTTGTCCAGGTAAAAAGTTTAGACTTTACCTAAAAAGTTGCCAATTTCAGCTCTGCATTGTTTTTGCTGCTGTGCTCTGATTGGCCAGCCTGCAGCAGCTTCTGCCAGGCTGCCTTGATGAGGTGTGAAGTGGCCTGGCTTCACACAAAGGAATGTGCTTGGGGGAGAGAATCTCCCCTCAGCAGATGGTGAGGCAGGAAGGGGGAGGGCTGCCAAACTGGTCTTCAAAGGCAGAGAAGGACATTTGGAGAACCCAGCAACACCCCCACATCCTGCAACCCCAGACAATTAGGTGCCCCCTTGATTAGATTAGGAGAGGGCAGGAGAGGGGTGTGTTTATGATTCTTAGCCACACCAGTGGGTGGGCTCAGCCAGATGTAACCTCCAAAAATCAGATTCATCCATGTTGGATTTTTGGAGACTATTGCCTTCTGGGATGGATTTTTGCCACACTTCCCAGGAAGTGGTCATCACAGGGGGACGACCCTGTCCCTGATTGGAGAACCAGGGCCCCCCTGCTTTTCACCCAGGAGCAAGGATAAAACTGGCAGACCTGCACCCACGCCTCAGATCCCCACCAAATTTCAAGAAGAAAGAACTTAAGGAGAAGAAGGACTGCCCTGCTGGACCCCTGGCCTGCACCTGGAACCTGCACTCAGAAGGACTGCACCAGCTGCACACTTGGGCTTCACCACAAGAAGGACTTTGCCTGGCTTCAACTGGTTCAAGGAGGGACTCCCTGTTTGCTACAGGTGAAAAATTGCTAACCAGAGTCCCCTGCACCAACTCCTGAAGAAAGCGACCAGCTGACCACTGTCCAGTGGCCAAAAAGGAGTTTGCGCCAGGTGCATTCTGGGAGTTGAAGTCCGCACCCCCCAAGGACCATCACAGAACTTCTGGACCCTTAGGGTGAGCTGTGGACCCCAGAAGAACCTTAAAAGAACATCTGGGTGTAGCCCCAGAAGTTTGGAAAAGATTTGAGAATTTTTGGAAAAAAGCTCCAGAGAGGGACCGACCCGCCACGGAAATTCTAGCCGGCTTGCCTCAACCGCGACCCGGCCTGACTTCGTGGTTCGTCCCGGTAAAGAAAAACATCCAAAAAAGAGACTAAGTCCGAACGTAAAAAGTTGACCAGGACCTCCCAGCCATCGTATCCGAGAAGGGCTCCATGGACGTCGGATCAAGATCCAGGTTTACCCCGGTCGAAGGATTTTCATCTCGAAAAAACGACTAAGTCCGAAGGTAAAAGTCTCCACCGAGGAAACCCACATCGCGTATCCGGACAAGGGCTCCAGGAGGTCGGATTCAACTGGCAGGTTCGACCCGGTGAAGAAAAACTTCAAAATAAAGACTAAGTCAGAAGGTAACTTTTTAACCGAGGCCTCCCGCGACCTGTAGCCGAGCAGGGCTCCATCGCGGTCGGCCTGAAAGTTTGACTTTGCCCCGGTCGAGGTGCAACCAGATGACCCGATTGGCGCTTTTTGTTTCTAAGCGCTAGAAAAGTAATAATTCTTTAAAAATTCATATCTCCGGTTCCCCTGAACCGATTTTAATCGTTTTTGTGTCATTTTAAAGATAAAAATATAAACTATTTTTATAAATTGGTTTTGGATTTTTAAACTGTTTCCTGTGTTTTATTTAATTACTGTTTTGTGATATTTGAATGCTTTACACTTTGTCTCCTAAGTTAAGCCTTGACGCTCGTTGCCAAGCTACCAAGGGTTGAGCTGGGATTAATTTACTGAGACCTAACTGTACCTAGGTGGAGGTTAGTGGCTTGTTGCTAGGTGTAGGTACCTACCTGCCCTACCAATAACCCATTTTCCAACAAAAAGTATAACTTTACTCGTAGCTAAGTTACACTTTAGGTCTAAACCTTTAAGTTTACTTTTGTGAACGAGGCCCAAGTGTTTTGTTGAAGAACATAAAGACTTACCCAGGGCAAAGAAGCTAAGTTTGTTTTGTTTTCCCACTTTATTCTTAAAGTGGCATCTAGATGCCGAGAGATCCCAGAGTTCAGACATCTTCAAGTGTTTGAGTGACTTAGTTTTGCCTCTAAGATGGCTTTATTTCTTTGAAAGAATGGACTTCAACCCATAGCGCGAACCTGTGTGTGCTCTGCTACATCATTGTACAATTATACCAGAAATGTAAGACCCATTTGGAATGCAAACCGATTTGTCAGATTAAACTTCAAGTGAACACAGGTTTAGGATGAAAATGAGGGAAGGAACAAAAGCAAACTAAACACATAACAATGTTCTATATGAGTAGCCTTCTCAGTGATGCTGGAAAATCTTCAGTCGTAACTTAAAACTGTCATGAATTTGTCTTTGATTACATCAAGGAGTGGCTTCAATCATGGTCATGTTAAATTGTTTCCTCGTTTTAGCTGAGTGTATGTAAAATTGTTTGCTTTAATTTTCATTTCTGCTTTTTGTTTTAAGAAGCATCTGGTGTTCTTGACCAAGGGGCCCAGATATTTGTAGGAATCAGCCAGATTGACTTTTGTCATTATTTATGTCCCACCTTTTCTCATAATTTTCCTACCCTGAAAGTGCAGGACATTCGATTTCCCATAATTTAACCTCAGATAGCTTTTTCATGCAGTAAAGTTTAAAACGTTTCACTGTGTGCTAGAGGCCAGTTGATCTAAGATCATGGTGTCGTCTTTGTACATTGATAGTTGGATTGGTCTTCCTCCGATTTTTTGGGGCAGGCTCTTTCATTAAACAGAGTTTATGGCGATGTCAGCAACAGCAAGATTAAAAGCGGTGAGGATAAAACAGGATCCTGTTTAAAGCCTTTAGTTGTAAGGATCTTTGTAGTCAAGGATTTGCCATGATTTGTTATTCCTTAGTTTCACTCTGGCCCCAGTATCCGTGCATAATGCTTGAATGGCCTTAACCAAATTACTGTCTATTCCTTACCTTTTTAATTTGTGCTATAGTAGATTCTGGCCTAATGTGTAAAATATCACTCAGACCTCAATGAAACAGGAATAGAGTTCTTCAGTGGATGGCGCAAATACTTGCAGGTTAATATTGATAGAGTCATGATGGTATCTAAAGTGCCATGATTATCTCTAAAGCCTCTTTGGTTCCATGTGATCAACTCTTGTTTTTTTTCCCCAAATATTAAGATCATTAGAAGTGGAGTGGTTTATTGCTTCTTTTAAGTCCAGCAGAGCAATCGATTTGTAATTGGCTTTGTTAGTGTGAGGCACCTTTTTTTGCAGTGGACAAAAGATTGTTTCCTGTCAGGATGATGGAATTAGACCAGTGATGTGTGATGTACTATATAATTGGCTAAGTTGTATTCAGTAGTCGATATTTAGTTTAAACAATTTACCTGTTATGCTATTTGGGCCCGGAATCCCACGTGTTCTGCTATTCCTGATGCTAGTGGCCAGAGCTTGATTCGTGTATCCCGGAGCAAGTGTTGTTTGCTCTTTTGTGATATTGTTGGTACTTTTGAAAATAGGAGCCTTTTCTTTCTGCGGACAATACAGTGCTGAGATGGGCTTTACCTATGAATTTATTGGGATACTATTTCCTAGATTGTTTGTGCTTGTGGCATCTATTGAGTTTACATATGCACACATTTTCGAGAATCTTTGGATTTAGTGAGGGACAGTAGTGACATCTACTGTTATTTTGTTGTATAATTTTTGCCACCTGTACGGATTTTTTTAATGTTCTCTAAGCTTTGTAGGCTTCCAATGTGTTGGGATTTCAATTCCTTTGCGTGGCGAGTTAGTTTGTTTACTTCTTCTTTTGTTTGCCTCAGCCCTGCGTTAAGTCAGGTGTTAGTTCTATTTTTATAGCCTTTCAGTGAACTATTATGTGCTTTATCATGTTGTGTTGCCATTGCTTCATGGATGTGTTGTTTCTCCACTCTTCTTTGTTTAAAGGATTTTTCATCTAATTTTTGTCTGTTTATGCTCTGCAGGTCTGGAAATACACCTAAGCGTATTTCTTTTTATTTCTTTATCAATAGGCAGTATATTGAGAGACAATTGTATGCTGTGCATAAAGTGATTGCTTTTGAACGTGTCTACTATTTTGAAATTTTTTATATATTCAAACAGAGACACAGCTGCAAAGTTATAGTCCAGTGTTTTTGCACCGTAATAAGTAAATATGGTAAATTCGACTGGTTAATGCCCTACGCCCTCCCCTTAAACACGCGGCTGCTGCATTTAAATGTGCAAAAAAGAATACGGAGGCAGCGTAATCCTGAAACCATCTCGGGCCTCTTCAATCTATTTATATTCACTCTCTGCCCCTTGAGCTCACTCTTGCAGCTTTCTGCTTTCTCCCTTTGTGATGCTTTTTCGTTTTTCTCTTCCTCCGTCTTTCCTATATGTGTTTTTACTCGCAGTAAATGCCTGAGGGAGAAAAATAAGTGCCGGCCCTCAGAAATAAGTGCTAGTGCTCTGCACCGGAAACAAGATGCACAAATTAAGCACTGGCTTTATGTGAGGAAAGTCTGTCATTAATACAGCACACTCCTAAATTACTTCTAAATTTCAGCTTTGACTTAATTTTTTTGGGTTTGGGAATGAACAGTGTCTAATGCCATAGATTGAATGTTCTATATCATTATTTTTTTGCAAGATATAAACAATGTGAAAGCATAAGGTATCAATTAAGATTTCACGGTGCTCCCAATTGGACGAGACAAATCGTGAAATTACTGTTGTGCGTAATGGTTAAACTGAGGACTGTTTTGAAGTGCTAAGCACTTAAGCAGTGGGATGGTGGGGGGGGGGGAGCCTCGAAGATGAGGGGCGTTTTCTCATGGAGGATGCAGGCATCCTAACAATGCTGATAATTGGGGTGCTCAAGAATTGTGAACTGAATATTAGAGCTGGTAAGTGGGATGAATGTTGGGGTGGGGGGCGCAGAAGGAGGGAAAGCCTTGGCGTATCAACTGCAATTAGTTTGTATGAGTGAGCCTGGTGATCATTGGAAATGGGGTATGCCACACATGGGTGGTTCTGGATCTTTGTGAGGGTACTCCATGGTGGGGTGAGCTCGTGTTGCCATGAGAAGAATGAGAGGCTGGGTTTGGAGCTTTGGATGTGGACTCACTGCGGTGTGTGGAATCAATCAACCTAGAGATCAATATCTCCCAGCCATGAGCCATGGGGTGGCAAATTAGGCTTCAGGCCTCCACCCTAGACAGAACCATAGCCCTGGCTTTCCCTCATCATGAAAGTGCGTGAATTCAGGCCTCGAAGGGGACAGCAGAAGCTTCCCTTTCATGGTGATGGCCCCTTTAACTAGGATGACGATTCGATCAAAGAAGAGTGGCACAGTTTTTTGTCTACTGGATTGCATGTAGATGCCTAGGGCCCCTACCTCCCAGGAGTCTGCTGCCAGAATATCTGTAACCTCTTCAAGTCTCAATATCACAGTGTAGGAAAGTCACACTTTTGGCCATGATCACGCCCATTACTTGACTGATACTGGTGGCTACCGACTTTGAAAGTGCCCTGGGCTCTGCTAACGAGGCCCAGGACCAATGCTTTGTACTCAAAAGTATTTGGTGTTTGGAATAATTATACCTGACCAAGACACCCTAGTGTAAGTCTCTAGTATATAATAGGGTAGGGAGGTTAGATATTCCAGTCGATGTAATGTACTGACGTGTGCACTGCTGTCATGCCTAGAACCATTTTAAAGCCAGATCTGCCTTGCTGGATGGTTTTAGAATAAACCTATGTCCAAATTTGACTTCAGAATTCAAAATACTTTTAAAGTCCAAAACTACCTTTTTATAAATTATACGTCACCCTTAAGGTCTGCCCTAGGAGCCCAAGGGTAGGGTGCCTTTTTACAAAAAGAAGGGACCATATAAAATATGTTTTATTTGCCCTGGTAATGAAACATTTTCAGTCATTTTACCCTATTCAGGTACTGCTAGCCCCATAGGCAAAGATAGGAAAGCTTTATTAAACTTAATAAAGTCTAACCCTTGACTGAAGCGACCTAGCAATATCATTCATAGTATTAAAATATTGTTTACAATAAATCCAACAACTTGCCAAGTTCGGTTTATTATAACTGTTACAGGAAAGTACTTTTAGCACTTACTGTCATGAAATTACCTAAAGCAGCCCTGTAGCAGCCTCTCATGATTGGTCAGCCCTTTTACAGCCTGACCCAAGCTTGCTTATTGAGTGGGTATAAGGAGGCCTGGAGCTAAAACCAAACAATGGTGTGGAAGGAAACCTGCTTCCTGGATAGGACAGAGAAAGGAAGGGGGCGGGGAGATAGGCTGGACTTCAAAGGCAGGAGTTCAGAGGTCATAGGGCCCAGGTCAACCCCCACTTCTTTGATCCCCAGCCAGATGGGAGCCCTCCTGATTAGATTAGGAGAGAGTCTTGAAATGTGATGTAGTCAGATGTTAGCCACACCTCTGAGTTGGGTTGATCAGACACATACTCCAAGGAGAGAATTTCTCCATTTTGATTTTTGAACAATAGTACATTTTGGATAAAAAAATGTGACACTTTGCAGGAAGTGGTCTTAGCAGAGGGAGGTCACTTTACTCTATTGGTTGGTGCCCCCCTTCTGCCTACCCAGCATGGTGAATAAATACTGCAGAGCTGCAGGAGCTCTTTAGAATATTGTCTGGAAGAAGAGAAGAAGGGTGCCCTGCTGATCCCCTGGACTGCACCACAGAAGACTAGCACTCAGAAGGACTGCACCTACTGCAATCTCAAGGCTCCACAAAAGAAAGTAATGTGTCTCTCTTAAGGGAAAAGTAGTGGACTCCCTGAGCAGCAATAGGTAGAAAAGTGCTGGAAGAAGCCACCTGCTACAGTTAAAGAGAGGGCTATTCCAGCTGACAAGCTGTAACTGGATTTTCCTGGACTGCACAGGTGTATTGTGGGAGTGGGAGTCCTAGCACCCAAGTGGCAATCTAGAGTCTCTGAACCATTGGCCAGCAATAGAGGTCTATGATCTCTCCCAAAGGAACCAAGAACAACAGAACTACAGCTCCGGGACCTGTCTGCAATGAGTTTCTGACCCCTAAGAGGCACCTCTCAAGTCGTGGACCCTTGGAGTGCTTTCTGAGCCATTAAAATCAAGATTTATGGCTCTTCGCAAAGCAAATAGGCATGTTCGCTCCAGAGGAGTGCTGTTCGCACAAAGGTTCATAGCAAGCAGGTGCAAGTTCGACTCTTCCCACAGCAAGAATCTTCGCTCGTTACTGCAAGGCACCAGCCCATCTGTCTGTGACGCCTGGTGGCTCTTCACTCCCCAAGGACCACTACCAACAACACTCTCCTTGCTCCTGGTGAACTCCAGACTCATGAACTGGACTTTTGTCACAATTCTGAGAAAGAAAAACTTCAGCAGGACTTACCTGTGAATGTATCCAACCCACGCCCCATTGCGGTAAGCTTGAACTTTTGGATTTGACCCGGTACAGTGCGAGCAGATAGCCACGGTTGTCGCCTTCTGCTTTTAGGAAGAATACCCCAGTTTATCCTTTAAAAATACAGATCTCCGGTTCCCTATGGATTTTTGTCATTTTTGGTGTCATTTTAAAGATTAAAATATTTTCTATTTCTATAAACTGGTGTTGGATTTTTATTGTGTTGTTTCTTTTACTATATTTACTGTTTTGGTGCTATTAAATGCTTTCACATACCTGTCTCCTAAGTTAAGCCTGACTGCTTGTTGACAATTTATCCAGTGTTGAGCAAGGATTAATTTATTGAGACTTGACTGCACCTTATTAGTTACTGTGGTATTATTACTAGCTGAAGGTGCTTTGCTTAACTCCAGCTACTAATAATCCACCTTCCTACACACGGCCTCCCAAAAAGGGCTGAGCTGGGGAAGCAGTCTCAAAGCATATGTTTCAGAGCTGCTACTGGAGAGTGCCAGCTAGCACACAAATTTGGGGCTCTAGGGGATATTCCGGAGATCTGCTGAGGGGAGAGATAGGCCCTACATAGTATATAAAACTGACTTTGTTTTAGATGGATAATTCGTGAAACCTTCCTGAGGTACGCCCATGCCTTTGCCCACTCCCCTTCTTGGAGAGGTCTGCCAAAATCTGCCTCACCTGTCACTTAGGCATTGCCATAACTGTAAAACATTACAACGCATGCCTTACTTTGCATGTCTTTACCACACATTTTTTACAAGGCATGCAGGGCCTGGTCAACCCCCCTGCATGCAGCCGTCCTCGTGCTGAGCATGGCCTTTCACCGTGCCTGATGGGTAGTAGGCCTGTGGCCAGGCCCTGTGGCCCTTCGGTTGTGCGCAGTGGGGGTTTGGCAGCAGGGTTGGCCTTCGGGCCCTCGGGTCCAATTGCCAGGGCCAAATCATACATATTAAATGGAGGGGGCATGCATTCCCATTCAACAAGTTATAATAGACCCTGGGGACCCCATCCCCTGGGGCCAAATTCATCCAAAAAGAGGAGGGGGCCACACGCTTTCCTCCTCAATACTAATCAGGCTCTGACAATGCCATCACCCAGGGCCAAAGCCAATACATAAAGGGAGTGGACCATGCACCCCTCCCCCCACAGCCTTACCAGGTTCTGAGTACCCCAGCACCATGGGCCATAGCCAATAAAAAAAGGAGGGGGCACGTGGCCCTCACTTCCCAAACCTTATTAGGCCCTGGGGACCCTATGCCCCTACGGCCAATACAATTAAACAGGGGAGGGGTGTGCAGTCCCCCTCTCTGAGTCTTTTTTGGCCCCAGGGACCCAATCGTCCAGTGTCAAAAAAAATAAAAAAGGCCATGGCCCCGTGGCCAGCTCCCCAAGCCTTATTAGGCCCCAGACAAAATAAGGGAGTGTGGCCACATGACCCCCCTCCCTCAGCCTAATTAGGAGCTGTGGAACTCACACCCTGGGGCTGAAATATAAATAAAAGGGGCCAAAGCCACATGACCCCCTTCCCCAAGCCTCATTAGGCCATGGGGACCCCATCCCTCAGGGCAGTCAGTTTTTTAAAAGGGAGGGGACTGCATGGCCCACCTCCCTGAGTCTCATCAGGCCCTGGGGAACCCATTCCCCAAGGCTGTTTTTATCTTAAACTGAAGGGGGGGCTGCCTGCCCCCCCTTGTGCAAGCTTCATCAAGCCCTGGGGACTGGGAACAGACTTTGTGTTTCCTCCCAGTGAGCATGAGTTTTAAAGAGGCTCCTGCCAGGTGGGAGGAAACACACATTTCCTTGTATATGCCGGTGCAGGCATGGAAACTGCTGTTTCCCGGTGGCGAGAACCTCTCCTTTTTTTTCTTTAATTTTTCTGCAAATTTTCAGATCCTTGCGAGTCCTAACATGGCTTTACCACTTCCTACTTGAGGTGGGGGCAGCCAATCAGATTAAATTTTTTTAAACTTACCTTCTCCAAAACTTCTGAATTACAACAAAATCCAAAAAAGCAATCTTTCTGGACCAGGATCTAGTATTCTGCCAACTTTGGTGTAATCCGTTCAACAGTTTGGAGCAATTGGGGTTTGCAACTCCGGCCAGGTGCCTCAATTTGAACTTTGGTTTGTCCTTTTTCTGTCAAAATATGCAAAAGATAGTACAGCCCTCCCTTACATGGATTTATTTGCACAGAATCGAATTATCTCTTAAATAAAAAGTGCTAGGGCAGTTCATGTGTATGGTGCTAGAGTTAATAACGTCATAAAAGTTTGAGGTGGTCATGCTGGGATTCCATCACATACACTTCAGGTCACACAGTGATCCTTTGAAGAGCTCTTCAGTCCTACCTGAAATTTACTACACCTCAAACGTATGAGGCGAGGTAGCTGGTATTTGTAGGAAAGTACCATCTTGCCTGGCATGTTACCCCCATATTGCATTGTATATATGTTGTTTTAGTCTATGTGTCACTGGGACCCTGCCAGGCAGGGCCCCAGTGCTCATAAGTATGTGCCCTGTATGTGTTCCCTGTGTGATGCCTAACGGTCTCACTGAGGCTCTGCTAACCAGAACCTCAGTGGTTATGCTCTCACTGCTTTCCAAATTTGTCACTAACAGGCTAGTGACTAAGTTTACCAATTCACATTGGCATACTGGTACACCCATATAATTACTTAGTATATGGTACTGAGGTACCCAGGGTATTGGGGTTCCAGGAGATCCCTATGGGCTGTAGCATTTCTTTTGCCACCCATAGGGAGATCTGACAATTCTTACACAGGCCTGCCAGTGCAGCCTGAGTGAAATAACATCCATGTTATTTCACAGCCATTTACCACTGCACTTAAGTAACTTATAAGTCACCTATATGTCTAACCTTCACCTGTTGAAGGTTGGATGCAAAGTTACTTAGTGTGAGGGCACCCTGGCACTAGGCAAGGTGCCCCCACATCGTTCAGGGCAAATTCCCTGGACTTTGTGAGTGCGGGGACACCATTACACGTGTGCACTGTACATAGGTCACTACCTATGTACAGGGTCACAATGGTAACTCCGAACATGGCCATGTAACTTGTCTAAGATCATGGAATTGTCACCCCAATGCCATCCTGGCATTGGGGTGACACTTCCATGATCCCCCGGGTCTCTGGCACAGAACCCGGGTACTGCCAAACTGCCTTTCCGGGGTCTCCACTGCAGCTGCTGCTGCTGCCAACTCCTCAGACAGGTTTCTGCCCTCCTGGGGTCCAGACAGCCCTGGCCCAGGAAGGCAGAACAAAGGACTTCCTCTGAGAGAGGGTGTAACACCCTCTCCGTTTGGAAATAGGTGTGAAGGCTGGGGAGGAGTAGCCTCCCCCAGCCTCTGGAAATGCTTTGATGGGCACAGATGGTGCCCATCTCTGCATAAGCCAGTCTACACCGGTTCAGGGATCCCCCAGCCCTGCTCTGGCGTGAAACTGGACAAAGAAAAGGGGAGTGACCACTCCCCTGACCTACACCTCCCAGGGGAGGTGCCCAGAGTTCCTCCAGTGTGTCCCAGACCTCTGCCATCTTGGAAACAGAGGTGTTTGTGGCACACTGGACTGCTCTGAGTGGCCAGTGCCAGCAGGTGACGTCAGAGGCTCCTTCTGATAGGCTCTTACCTCTCTTGGTAGCCAATCATCCTTCCTAGGTAGCCAAGCCTCATTTTCTGCCTATTTAGGGTCTCTGCTTTGGGGATCTCACCAGATAACGAATGCAAGAGCTCACCAGAGTTCCTCTGCATCTCCCTCTTCACCTTCTGCCAAAGGATCGACCGCTGACTGCTTAGGACGCCTGCAAAACCGCAACAAAGTAGCAAGATGACTACTAGCAACCTTGTATCGCTTCATCCTGCCGGCTTTCTCGACTGTTTCCAGGTGGTGCATGCTCTGGGGCTAGCCTGCCTCCTCTCTGCACCAGGAGCTCTGAAGAAATCTCCTGTGGGTCGACGGAATCTTCCCCCTGCAACCGCAGGCAACAAAAGACTGCATCACCGGTCCTCTGGGTCCCCTCTCAGCACGACAAGCGTGGTCCCTGGAACTCAGCAACTCTGTCCAAGTGACTCCCACAGTCCAGTGACTCTTCAGTCCAAGTTTGATGGAGGTAAGTCCTTGCCTCCCCACGCTAGACTGCATTGCTGGGTACCGCGTGACTTGCAGCTGCTCCGGCTCCTGTGCACTCTTCCAGGATTTCCTTCGTGCCCAGCCAAGCCTGAGTTCCGACACTCTAACCTGCAGTGCCCAACCTTCCGAGTTGTCTTCCGGCGTCGTGGGACTCCCTTTTGTGACTTCGGGTGAACTCCGGTTCACTTTTCTTCTAAGTGTCTGTTCAGGTACTTCGGCGGGTGCTGCCTGCTTCTGTGAGGGTTCCCTGACTTGCTGGGCGCCCCCTCTGTCTCCTCATCCAAGTAGCGACATCCTGGTCCCTCCTGGGCCACAGCAGCATCCAAACACCCTAACCGCGACCAATGCAGCTAGCAAGGCTTGTTTGCCGTCTTTCTGCGTGGGAACACCTCTGCAAGCTTCTTCACGACGTGGGACATCCGTCCTCCAAAGGGGAAGTTCCTAGTCCTCTTCTTTCTTGCAGAACTCCAAGCTTCTCCCAACCGGTGGCAGCTTCCTTGCACCCCCCGCTGGCATTTTCTGGGCTCCTGCCTACTCTCGACACTGTCGCGACTATTGGACTTGGTCCCCTTGTCTTATAGGTACTCAGGTCCGGAAATCCACTGTTGTTGCATTGATTGTTCTTCCTGCAGAATCCCCCTATCACGACTCCTGTGCTCTCTGGGGGTAGTAGGTGCACTTTACACCTACCTTTCAGGGTCTTGGGGTGGGCTATTTTTCTAACCCTCACTGTTTTCTTACAGTCCCAGCGACCCTCTACAAGCTCACATAGGTTTGGGGTCCATTTGTGGTTCGCATTCCACTTTTGGAGTATATGGTTTGTGTTGCCCCTATACCTATGTGCTCCTATTGCAATCTACTGTAACTTTACATTGCTTGCATTACTTCCTTTTGCTATTACCTGCATAATTGTGGTTTGTGTACATATATCTTGTGTATATAACTTATCCTCATACTGAGGGTACTCACTGAGATACTTTTGGCATATTGTCATAAAAATAAAGTACCTTTATTTTTAGTACTTCTGTGTATTGTGTTTTCTTATGATATTGTGCATATTACACCAGTGGTATAGTAGGAGCTTTACATGTCTCCTAGTTCAGCCTAAGCTGCTTTGCCATAGCTACCTTCTATCACCCTAAGCTGCTAGAAACACCTCTTCTACACTAATAAGGGATAACTGGACCTGGCACAAAGTGTAAGTACCTCTGGTTCCCACTACAAGCCAGGCCAGCCTCCTACAGTATTGCAGCCAAATGTTTAACAAAAGATTCATAAAACCATAAAACTGAGCCCTAAGCAGTTAATAAGTGTTGATCCTGGCGACACGACTGAAGTTGAACAGGCAAATCAATAGAGCAAGCTGTGTCTAAGAGGTAGCCTGGCCTGTCTATCTGGTCTTAGGGCTGCCTTCAGGGTCCTGATGGGGTGTCAGAGGAGCTGTCTGTCTTACTTTCACTCCCTTTCTAGCCAGGAAGACTGAGCTGTGCTTTGACTCAGCATTCACCTGTGACTCAGTCCATCATAAATCCTGTTTACCTCACATGCTAATGCACAAATACAACCTACCCATGCCATGCCTACACCTTCCCAGTGCCAAACCAGCTATGGCACACACTCCAAAGCACCAAAAGCAGACACATGTATAATACACAAACACAACATCTGAGCTCATAGACAAAGCACCTACATGAGCATATACAGACACCTCCTTTGAGAGCACATATGTTAAAGCCTTACTCTATGCATAGAAAAATATGGCTATAATAAACCCTGACATGAAAGCACAGTACATACACAAAATGTTTCACCATGATCACAGGCACACTCTTTCATAATGATCACACACCACGTCCCACCTTGAGCACACAAACTCTACACTTCTTATGCTTCACATAAGCACACAAACGTTCTTCCTATGTCCTCTACCATGAGCACAGAAACACCCTCACTATTCTCGCCAGGAGCACACACCCTCGACACGCACCCACCATGAGCAAACACATGTCCTCACAATGTCTTACACCCTGAGCATAAATACATCTTGACCATGCACCTGACGAGCAGGGCCACTGGAATTAGGCAGCTCCTGTGACATTTACCACATAGTCCATCTGTTGCATAATATGCAGATTTTAACAAAACCAAATTTTGTTTCTAACAAACAGTTAAAAAATTACTAAAAATTCAGCAGTACATGTTGCTGCGTGGTGAAAGGCCCCTTGCAAAGCTGGACTGGTCACCTTTCTGCTGCTTATTGCTAAATGTGGGTGTTAAATTGGCACTAATATGGTTCAACAAATGCACAGGCAGTGTTACAAAATTTTAAAATGATGGAGTAATCCTATTACAAAATCTGCTGCATTATGCTGCATAATTTCCATTTTCTTGCCACATAATTTACCCAACCCTGCCACTTTATTTGGTGCTACTGTGCCACATAATTCCAGTGGCTCTTCCTATGAGTAAACACACTTAGAGCATAAACCCTCCATGAGCACACAGACCCCCTCACCATGTTTGCAACCATGAGTACAAAAACATTCTCGTCCCCACAAACCTCACCATACCGCACCAAAAACATACACCCTCAGCATGCACATACATGAGCCCAAACACACCTCCTCACTATGCGCTTCACCATGAGCACACGTCCTCACCATGCCTTCTCACAGGCACCCCCCCTCAACATGCACTCACCATGATCACAGAAACCTCCTCACTATGACTTTCATCATGAGCACAGACACACTCTGTGTGTATAAACACTCTCACTATGTCACCCATGAGCACAAAAGCCAACACCATAAACCCTTGGTGATGACCAGATCTCCTCACCATGCTCTCAATCCTGAGCACACAAACATATTCACTACCCCCAATGGTACACACCCTTAACATGCACCCGCCACAAATGCACTAAACGTGCTCACTAAGGTGTTAACCAAAGGCACACAGACAACCTCACCAGGTCTCCCATGAGAACACACAACAGAAACTCAACATAAAGACACACTTAGCATTCTCCACCATGAACACTATTGGGCGTGCCCAAGCCCCTCATCATGAGCACACACTTATCGTTCCCCACTATGAATTCACAAAATGTCCCCACCATGAGGACACAAAATTACCCCATAAGCCCACCACAAGCATGAATGCAAACACAAATGGAGAGCACAGACTTTTATGATTTGTCATGGGTCTTGCCCACTTTTGTTGCAGTCAGATTTGTATTTCTTTACATAAAGGTCTTTCAGAGAACTATTTAGCAGCTACGAATTGCTAACCAGAAGCCTGCTTTATTCAGGGCACTAACACCCTAAGGGACCCTAATGATTAGGAACTGAGATTTCCAAATTGTGATTCCTACCGAATCACAATTAGGAAATCACAATTCCTACTAAAAGCTTGTTCTTAAATTAGTGATTCCTAGTGGGGATCGCAAATCGACCTACCTCAATAATATTAATGAGGTAGGTAGCACTTAGTGACGAAAATGGGATGCATTTAAAAAAAAAAAAATTAAACCTTTAAGTTTCATTTTTTAAGAGTAGGCCGTAGTCCCTGGCCCCAGTGCTTGTTCTTGAAAACATTTTGTTACATTCTCAAAGGGGAAGATATCCCTTGGATACCCCTTCTCATTTGGAAATGGGCTTCCACCTCCTTCAACGGGATGGTAACATATTATTGCATTAATGTTTTGCGACTGGAATTTGGTCACAAAAAATTAATATCTGGCACTCCAAGTTGGTATTTGAAAGGGACACCCTAAACACACCCTTTCCAAATAGTGAATTGTAAAATCAAAATGCGATTCAGTACTAAGTTACTCAATTTCAATTTGGATTGCGGCCAATCCTGATGCTGCTCAAAGCAGCGTCAGGGGAGACTGGGAGCCTATGCAGGCTCTCTCCAGCCCGGCAACTGCGCATGTGTGGTTGGCCAGCCCGACACTGCCGGCCAAACACACATGTGCTCTGCACTCCCCCTCACTGCTAGTCACCCCATGGCCCTGTCCCTTTCATAACGAAAGGATAATAAACATGGTTTATTATCCTTTAGTTCTGCACATTTTGCAGCTTCTTTTGCTGGTGGGGGGCAACGCTCCTCCGCCCTAACGGAGGGGATGCCCCTGGACTGGGACCGAAAATAGGGAGCAGAAATGAAAGTGCACACCCACATTAGCAAATCAGATAGCTAAAAAAGTCATATAGAACAAAACAAGAAAGTGAGAAACAGGACCAATCACTTCATAAATCATTCCGCAAAGGGACACCACAAAAATGTGTTTGTGAGATGCAATAATCAATTTGCATAAAGAATTCATCACATATTTCAACTATATAAATTCCAAAATCCAGCAACCGTGCACTTTGAATTCAGTTCTGTATTTATTGTAACACACACGTTTTAATATGAGTACAACCAATCATTATTCTTCATTTTTATAAAAAAACAATGCTGTTATTCATCCATTTTCATGTATAGTGTTTGACATTCTTTTGTTCACAACTTTGCTCAGCCTATCAAAACTATAATTTTTGGACTAAACTGTCCACTGGTGGTTAAGCATTGAAATTCCCAAGCAATAATCCACTCATCAGGTAGCCAAATACAAAGACACATAAGCATCTCGTCTAATTTAAACTGCTAGAGCATCAACTTAAAAAATTGTCAATTTTTTCATCTGGCTCCTTAACAATTCTGGTGTTGACGCGTTTCGTCCTGCGTAATTTACCGGCCTAATCAGGCCTTATGGCTGATAGGTAGTTCTACAATCTAAAATCATAATAATTCAAATACAAAAAACAATTAGGTTTTATTGATTTACATTAAGTATAGAACCTGTCATCTTCAAGAAGCCCCTTATAGAACATGTGTAGACTAACAATCTTGATGTATATCCGCATGCTATAGAGTGGCACTATAAAGTGCACAAACAAGTGCAATTGAGACAATTGATTGTTGCATCTCACAAACACATTTTTGTGGTGTTCGTTTGAGGACTGATTTATGAAGTGATCGATCCTGTTTCTTACCTACTTGTTTTGTTAGGTATCAGTTTTTGCCCCAGTGAATAGTGAATATAGGGGCACCCCCTTGGTATTTGTCCCGAATTGTCCAATAGGCCAGTCCACATACCTTACAAGGCAAAGTCAAACCTACACCTATAATTTCTGAACATCCCTTATATTTGACTAGGTCACAGTCAGGTTCTATTTCACCAGGTAAAATACACTGAGTACTGGCTCTTTTGAATGTGCTTGCAGTGCAATACAAAGGTGTCATCATGTTGCAATTAGATTCCTGCACTGCACTGTACATAAAGAGTCAAAAACCTGCATACTCCACACATTATCAAGTGTGTAAGAAAGGCACTTGGTTGATACTAAAATCATACACTCAGAGGTAGATCTGAAGTTCTGTAAAGAAAGAAAGAAAGAAAGAACAGTATTCTCAGATGAAGGTGTGGTTACAAATACATTCATTTAACTGCCAGGTCACCCTAAATAAATCAAAAATCTATTTTTGAGCAAAAATATTCATATAATCTATGCTTCAGTACTCAACTATTTGAAGAGGAACAAGCCTGAAAATTCTAATACTTAAATGAAGCATAACAATAACACAAATACAGGCCAGTCGTACTTGGTTATATCTTTAGAGTCATCTAAAATCACTTTCTTTTAACTTTGATCATCATTATCTATCATCACATTGCAAGACAGTGGTACATTCTGACAGAGCAGTTGCAAAAGCAAATCATTTTCCTCTAATCTGTGTAGTGTGATTCCTCATATTGTTCCATTACAGTGACAGATGAACTTTCGCATCTCAGGAAAACCTTCCCACTAAAACGTTTACCACTAAAGGACTTGTCTTATGTTATACCAATATGTGGGACCACAATGACAGTTAATAATAGGAGAATACTGCATCTCCAGATCCAGCAAAGGAGTGCATCTGGCAGAGACAGATCCTCACTGATGTAATACACTGTCAAAGTGCACAGTTGATGATCAACACTCTACCACGTGGTGTAACCCACTTCTTAATCCCAGCATGCGGTGCCATCCATCATATGTCCCAATATCTCACTACTTTCATCATGATGGTTAACTTAGCTGAGGATCTAGGTCACAAATTAGTATTATATTTTCTTACATTGCCTCCCAATGTATCCAATCTAACCAAATATAAACAGTAATTACTTAAGCCCACATACATCCTTGAGCCCTTGATATTGAGAGTGGGAATAATTTAGTTTTAAACCAACACAAGTTTGGCGAGCCTAGCTTGGGATCCACGAAGATGGCTGCATAGCCTGTAAGGTCTGCAGCAGTTCTTTGTTTGACTGAGAAGTTGTTGTTGAGGTGCACCAGCCCTCAAACAGAAGGACGCAGATGTGGCACTAATGCACAACAGCACTGACACACTGCACGACTCCGCTATACTCCGGCCGCAAGCCACGAGCAGCTGCGCACCTCTTTATTTACAACCCTGAGGCTGAGCCCAGCTTACAGGGTGAAACATGGCAGCAAACTAAAGAAAAGCCCAGGTGGCTCTCCACATCCCTCCCCTATTTTAGTTTTTTAAAAACCACTTCCACCTGGATGGCGGTCTTTCACGATGACGGAGTCACCTACTCGAAAGTCAGGGTGCCTCGATCTCCTTTTCTCACTGTTTTTCAATTGGTTCATTGTTCTTTCTTCTGTGATGCTTCAATGTCCAAGGCAGGAGGTTGCCATTGCACATTGGCCAGAATGTAATCCCGTGGGGACTCTGGAACAGAAATGCAGCGGGGGCACAGCCTGTGGTGCTGTATGGTGTTTGCGGGTAGGCTCGCAGGAGTTGGTGTAGACACACGTCAGCGTCATCCCCTTGGGTTACTCCTATCCGGAGAACACAATTAAGAGTCCTCATAAACTCTTCCACATCCCCATTTGCCTGGGACCAGTTTGGGGTAATCCAGCGATGTCCAGTGATCCAGCAGCAAGGGAGGCATTATACTCTTGAAATTCTTGTCCGTGAAAGGGAGGGCCATTGTCTGTTCGAACTTCGTCAAGGAGGCCCATCAGTGCTAACGTTTTCTCCAGTGTGTACATGTTCAAATGCAGTGGAGGTAACAAGCTCGACCACAGGAAACCTGATACAGGTGTCTTCAGCAGATCAGGGAAACTCCCGAAATCCATACTCAGCCTAGACCAAGGACGAGTGCTCGGTTGCAATTGGGGCTAGGGGCTGGTCCCGGGCGGTGATGGCACAGGGATGACATCGCCTGACCTGTTCATCCACAACACCATCCATCCAAGGGAACCATACCTTACTCCTGAGATGAGCTTTTGTCTTTGTTGCCCCTTGGTGTCATTGGTGAGCCAACTCAACCACACGGCCCCACAGACAGTGCAGTATCACTATTCTCTGTCCATGGAGCAGGGGGCCATCATTGATCTCTGACAGCTCGCTCCTCACCCTCCACAGCAACTGCACGGCAATGCGCTTCACAGGGTTGAAGTCCTTGGCCATGTCCAGGAAGTGCTTTCACAGCTGCCTGGCTAATACTTCCTTTGCCTTCTGTATGACAGTATCTTGTCCGGTGCTTCCACAATTTGGGCACCGTCAAAGCCATGGGGCATGCCACCTGGACCACCATGTTCACAAAACTCTCTATCCTTTCGTCTTCCCCTTCCCTGGCTCCAGACATCTGTTGAGGCGGGGATGATGTGAGGGATAGTCGGCTGGGTTGTTGACCCCAGGGGAGATAGATAACCAGGAATCAATTAGGCTTCAGTAATACAGCACAGAACTCTATCCTCGGGGAGCGAGTCTGCCAGTGCCAGCAAACAGCGAGACCAGTGGTTTGTGGTCCGTGACCATCTGGAATTCGTGCCCACACAGGTACAGATGGAAGTGCTTGCAGGTCCACCAGATGGCAAGGGCCTCCCTCTCGATTTGTGCATACTGTGTCTCAGTCGTGGAAAGGGATCCACTCGTGTAGGCCACCAATGGTTTGGTTTCTCCTCCAACAGAACATCGCTGAGTCTGACAGGGCTGGCATCCACTATGACTTCCGTTCTCATCCAGGGGTGGAGGTAGGCCATCATGGCCTTATCGAGCAGGGCCACTTTGATGGAGTGGAAGGCCTTGTCTGCTTCGGGCCCCATTTCCACTGTGCATCTGTTCTTGGGAGCTGCTGGAGTGGCTCTGCCATCATGGCAAGGTGGGAAATGAACCTCCTGCAGTACGCTGCCATTCCCAAGAAGCTTCTCACCTCAGTGGGGTTTCGTGGAGTCGGAACATCCTTGATGGCATTTGCCTTCTAGGGGTCGACCTGCAACCCCTCCCTCAAGAATATATACCCAAAGAAGTCGACAGAATTGCAATAGAAGGCACACTTCTTCTTGTGCAGGGTGAGGCTGGCCTCAGAGAGTCATTGGAGCATGGCTTGCAAGTGTCAGTGATTATCCTCAAGGGTTTCCGACGAAATGAGGATATTATTGCCGAGGTTAAGGACATCAATCCGGCCTGACAATGTTTCATTGATCGTGTTCTGAAACACTTCGGCTGCTGATGAAACCCCAAAGCTGAGCTGCTTGAAACGTCAGAGCCCCACGTGGGAGGAGAAAATGGTAATGCTGCGGCTCTCCGGTGCCAGCTCCAGTTGATGATAACCTGAGTTGAGGTCCAGCTTGGTGAACCACTGGGCCCCATTGAGGTTCGAGATTATGTCGTTCATGCTGGGGGTGATGTGTTGTTCCCATTTAATGGCACTTTTGGGCAGCCACAGTTGCTTCAACTTCGGGGCAATCACAAGGGAAGAAACTCACGGGGTGGCGCCAGTGATTTTCTCATTGACTTCCAGTTCTTTCCGGGTCTGTAGCTCCTGTTCCACCAGGGGTTTCAGGTGAAACTGTATTCTCCGGTGTCTCAGGGTGGTCCGCCTCACTGCCGATCAATATGGAGCTGGAATTGCTTCCCTTTGAGCTTGCCCAACCCCTTGAAAAGCTGTGGGAACTCCTCAATCACAGCTTCGACCTGGGAGTCATAGATTTGCAGCACAAGCTCCCGGTCCTTGGCTGTGTGGCATCCAAGCAGGGCCCCTTTGTCCCCCACAGCAACATGAAACTTGGCCTTCATCGTGCGGTTCTCGCTGGTGACAGTGACTTCAATTGCCCCGCGAAGGGACAGCGGCTCTTGGCCACCATAGGTATACATCTTGTATTGCATGGTTCCAGAGTAGGTTTAGGCAATACTTTGTTCTATTGTTCAGTATCCATAACATTCTCGGATGCACCCGTATCGATGAGCGCTGTCACCTGGGCCCCATTGATGCTCACTATACACGTGGGTGGCAGCCGCAGCTTCTGCTCGCGTTTCCCCGCAAAGGAGATAATGAAGATATCTTCATCCTCTTCATCCTCGATTTGGGTGCCCCCTGGGCAGGCCTCAGAGGCTGCCGCTCCAGCACTGTCATCAGCCGCGATTTGCTGTACCACTTCTTTTCTGATTTGCCCGACCCTGGACTTCCCTCCTCTGCAGGCTTTGGCAAAAGGGTTGGGCTTCCTGCACCTGGAGTAGGTTTTTCCTTTCGCAGGACAAACTTCTGGCATTCTGTGCTCCATGTCACAGTTCCCACATCCTTTATCATCAGGATTCTGAAAGTGTGGCTCGTGTGTGGGAGTCCTACAGTTCTGAAGGACGTCCACCTGCTCCTCTTTCACAGCAACTTGTTTCGCGGTCCTCAGGGTCGAAGTTGGTCGACCTAGCACAGCTGCCATGTCCTCTGCGTGGCTGTTCAACAACTCATGCAATCTCACAAAAATCAGGATGTCATTGAGCGAGATGCCTGGTTGACGCAGGGTGAGTTTGTGCATAAGGTGAGACCGGCACCCCTGGATGATCTGGGCACGTATTTCATAATGCTGGTCGAGGCCCACACAGGTGCTCGTTAGTTTTCTCAGCCACGCGTAGAAGATGTCCAACAACTCTGTGTCTGTCTGTCTGGCCTGCCACTGTTTGAACCGCTCACACTCCAGATTCAGGTGGGAGTCAGTGTACTGGTTGAGGGCAGCCACTGCTACGTCAAAGGCATCATCAGTAAAAGTGTTTGGTAAAGTCTTGAACAGCTTGTAGAGCTTGTCACCCCCAAAATGCATCATGAGGGACCCTAGCGCAGTACCATCCGTCTCCCTTGTGGTGTGAAAGTAAAGTCTCAGCCTGCCAATCCAAAGGTGCCATTGTGGCGCAGCCGTGGAGAGGTCCTCCAGTTGACTGAATGGGGGCAGGTTGGTGACCGATGAGTGGGCCCGTGGCTTAGGCACAGGGCGTGGCTGGTCATGTTGGGGTGATGAGGCACGCCCTTACTTGCCCTTGTGTCACTCTGCAGGAAATGCTCTGGCAGTCCTTTTAAATGTGCTAACGTTGGTGCTTATTTCCCTCTGTAGCCTTGTTCACGTTTTTTTTACCTAGTCAAACTTATATTTTTCCCAGGTTCAATGAGGTGAGCCACTAACCTTCTCTCCTGACCTCACTGCTGCATGTGGGTCACAGCCTCGACAGTCCTTACCCCCAGACAGGCACAGCGCCGAGGGCAGCCCTGGGGGTGGGGGAGCTTCCAGCTCAGAGGCAGCCTGACAAAGGTTCAAGTTGTTAGCCAGCTACTGTGAGGGAGTCCGAATCTGGGGGAAATGGCCACAGGGTGTGACTGCTCCACTCTCCCAACAATCAGCTGTGACAGGGCGGAGCCGCTGGGCCGGCTGAGGCTTCACAGGTGAGATGTAAGCCTTGCACTGCAAGGGGAGTGGCGGAGCTGTGAAAGTGCGAGGCGAGTGTACACACAGGTGGGGACTGCCAGCCCGGAGGCTCACCGCCATCGTACACCTTTGATGATGCAGCGGATGCAGGCATGCCGTCGTAGCGACATGAGCAGTCAGCCAAGCACACAGCGATGGGCTGCACTGCGCTCGCCGCCAATGTTGAAGAGCACCCACCCTCAAATGGTTGGCCACACACATGGCAGTAATGCACGACAGCATTGACACACTGCACAACTCTGCTATACTCCGGCTGCAAGCAACGAGCGGCTGCACACCACTTTATTTATAACCCTGAAGCTGAGCCCGGCCTACAGGATGAAACATTGCAATTAAAGGAGAGCCCTGGTGGTTCTCTACAGTTGCTACTCTCAAAAACCCTATAAGCTCCAGGGTCTCAGATAATGGACACTGAGAAGTCATAGAATTGCAGATGAATGACTGTTCCTCCTTTGAGAATGTCTGTCCTTTCTTAGCACACCTATTCTCTGTAAAAACCAATAGTGCCTGCTGCCATTTTATCCTTGGTGTCACAGTTTGTGATTCAACAGGCAGGGGACAGTTTTATAGCTCTATGTAAGATAAACAGCTCACAACATGGAACCAGCTCAATTATTTCAATACAGGCATATCGTACACATGGCTGTCCGTTACTTTGACAGACTGTTAATTACCTTTATTAGTTCCAAAATCAGGCTCCAGCTATTATTTTTATAACACAGAAGGCGGCAGGGTAACTATGTAATTCATTCATTCTTTTAAAAGATTTCTTCTTACTTGGTGAATATTTTCACTAAATGCATATATTCCAACCATGACGAAATTTTACTTTTCTACTGTGTTTCCTGATAGCTACTGCCATCCATTCCTTTTAAATATTTATCATTAAGCTGTCCCTCCAGCCCTTGAGCTGTCAAGAGTCACCCTGTGGCCTGGGCTAAATAACAGTGTTTGGATATTTGAGGAGGATGAAGATTAATACATAATATTATCTCCAGACTTTATTTTTTCATTTACTTTGGGATTTATTATAGCACTGGATTCAGTCTTTGAAATCGTACACCTGTATATATTTTCACTGGGGCTCCTAACCCTTCAGTGTCATTGATTCCAATCAAAGATTCATGCGGAGGATATAAGAAAAAACAAAAATACCTTCAGGTGTTCAGCTTCTATCTCAATGAATAAACTGAGTTGTACAAACTATCATGGAAAACCCTTGATGTACGTTGTGAAGAACAGAAAACAGATGGTTAGCTAAACGAATCCTACAGGAGAAACAGACAATCAGCGAAAATGTGTGACAATTAGCAAGCCTTTTTTAGAATTGGATAGTTATGGCCTCTTGAAGCAAATTTGCTTTAATAGTTTTAATTGGTTTCTGTCTGTTTTTATCTGAACAAATCCATGAATGGGAAACAAAACAAGGGTCCTTAAATATACTGGATGATTAAAGATTAAGTGCTTGATTTAGATGTCAGCGGATGGGTTACTCTGTCACATCGGAGATGGATAGCCCATCCGCCGAAACATAAACCCCTTAGAACATAATGGAATTTATATTTCTGCGGATGGGCTATCAGTCACCATTGTGATCAAGTAACCCGTCCACTGACATCTAGATCAGGCCCTAAGTCTTTTTCAGAATGGAGCTTGGATAAAGATTAATATTATCTATGTAACTAATGGACATTTTCAGATAAAAATATCTCCTTGAGAAGCGTTCATGAGATACAGTTACATTCTTGTTTCTAGGGTAAATTAGTAGCTATTGCTATTTTTAAACTATCACTTCTTACAACAAAAATGCTAATAGCATATATTTGAAGTCATGGTGGACTGCAGCTTGTTACAGTCATAGATTGGACACTATTAATTTAACTTCAATTTACCTTCCTATAAAACTAAGGGGCATATTTATACTCCATTTGCACCGGAATTGTGTCGTTTTTTTTGATGCAATTCTGACGCAAAACTAACTGCATATTTATACTTTGGCGTTAGACGCGCCTAGCGCCAAAGTCCATGGAGTTTGCGTCATTTTTTAGCGTAGACACCTACTTTGCGTTAATGATATGCAAGGTAGGCGTTCACGTCTAAAGTATTGACTCCGAGGCATGTGCGCCGTATTTACGCTCCCGGGCAAAATTCACGCCCGGGAGTGGGCGGGTCAAAAAAAATGACGTACGGACGCTTTTGCGCCGTTTTTTAGCACCTGGAAAAGGCAGGCGTTAAGGGACCTGTGGGCTCAGAAGGAGCCCAGAGGTGCCCTCCCTTGCCCCCAGGGACACCCCCTGTCACCCTTGCCCACCCCAGGAGGACACCCAAGGCTGGAGGGACCCATCCCAGGGACATTAAGGTAAGTTCAGGTAAGTCATTTTTTTTTTTTTTTTGTGGCATAGGGGGGCCTGATTTGTGCCCCCCTACATGCCACTATGCCCAGGGGACAGAAGTCCCCTGGGCATGGCCATTGGGCAAGGGGGCATGACTCCTGTCTTTGCTAAGACAGGAGTCATTTCTATGGGGGTTGGGAGTAAAAAAAAATGGCGCAAATCGGGTTGAGGCGAAAAATTTGCCTCAACCTGACTTGCCCCATTTTTTGACGCCCAAGCCCCATATCTCCCTACGCCGGCGCTGCCTGGTGTACGTCGTTTTTGCCACGCACACCAGGCTGCGCCGGCGGCTAACGTCATTGATTAAATACGGCGCCCGCATGGCGCTTCAGAATGGCGTTAGCCGGTGCTAATTGTTTTGACGCAAAACTGCGTTAGCGCAGTTTTGCGTCAAAAAGTATAAATATGGCCCTAAATATTATGTGGTCACCCTTGACTGCATTTTTATCTGTCTGCATGTTCTGTATTTAACAATTCAGTTAAGGTTTGATTACTGCAATATAGAAATATCATATTTTTTTATTACTCAGTCAGGTACGACCCAGCTCACCCTTGCTGCCTTCTTGCTGAGCCAACTGCTGTCCCTTGCCTGAGTGCCTTCTGCCTTGTCTCTCTTTTGTTTTCCTATTTTGCCGTCTCTGTTCTCCTCTGCCTGTCTCTGCTCTTATTTGCCATTTCCACTTCCCTGTGTCTGTTTCAGCTCTCCTTTGCCCGTCTCCTCTCCAGTTTCCAGGTTTCTACTCTCTTTTGCCATTTTCCACTCCCTTTTGCCTGTTTCGGATCCCATTTGCCTCTTTTCTGATCTCCTCTGCCTGTTTCTGCTCGTCTTTGCCTGCTTTGCTTCTATTGTGCCTGTTTCTATGCTCTTGTGCCATATCTGCCTCATTTTAATCCCCTTCTCTTTTCCCACCCATTCTACTGCCTCTCTGCTTCTGCTTCCTGCCTCCCTCCAGCCCTGCTCACTGCCACCGAGTGCCCCTTTCTCCTCCCAGGACCTACTTAATGAAGGACACAGCACAGCTGCCCTGCTGACACATCAATGGCCACCAAAGGAAAGCCCATCTGCGTCTATCTATGCTTGGACCGCGCCTAGTGCCAGCAACCCTGGCTCTCCTACCTCTTGCAGATCCACTACCGCTGAACTCCAAATCCTGAACCCCTGACACCACCACACCACACCACCGGCTGTTGTACCTCATCTCGATCCGTGGTAGGATCTTTTTCCTGTCTGCACTGCCACTTCCACTGCAACACTGAGGTTCCTGCGACGACCTCCACCACACCTACTAAACAACACTAAACACCTGAACTGGAGTACCTCAACTGACTCCTCAACACACACTCACTTTGCAGGCACACCACCAAAATCTAGGACATCATAACCTTCCCCTTCCGGATGCCATCTTCCTCACTGAGAACTGGCTCATCTGCACCTGACAAGACCTCATCAAGGCCCAACGGCTACAAGATAGCACACTAGGACTGCATCAACAAACCCAGAGGTGGGATCCCCATCATCCACAAAGAAAACTTCCACTGCACCATCACTACAGATGACACCACTCCAAGCATGGAACACCTCAACTTCAAACTACAAACAGACAACAAATAATCCATCAGGGGGCACCCTTGCTTACAGACCACCAGGGCTATGCCCCAGCTTCTGCCATGCCATCCCCGACATTGTCACCCCACTCGCCATAGACTCCACGGATTACATCTTCCTCAGAGACCTCAGCTTCCACATCGAAAACATCAATGACACCAACACCACCAATCCAACCTCCTCCTAAGCATGAACAACATCAGCCTCATCCAACTTGTCTCCAGTCCCACACACAGTGCAGGTCACACGCTTCACTCCTAGCATCAGAGTCAAGTACAGCCACCTTACCGAGCTCACCTGGAGAGACCTTGCCTTTTACCTCACTTCATCATCATCAGACTGCCCACCGCCACCCTGAACTACCAAGCACCCCATACCACAGCTGGAGAAAAGTGTCAGAGAGTCAGTGGACCAACACACTCAACACTTCCCACCGAGTGGCCCAGCACACTCAACACTTCCCACCCTGACACTGCATTCAACCTGGACCAGGCTGACAAAACTTTCACTGCATGTATCTCCAACTGCACTGAGATAATCGTCACCATCAAGCCCAGCAGATGAAAGAGAGCCAGCAAACATGCTAGATGGTACACCAAGGAACTAAGAACCACCAAATGCAACTGCAAACAACTATAAAGGGAGTGGCACACCAGGAAGGATACCGCAGACAGGGCCACTTTCAAGACAGCCCTAAACCACTACCACCAGATATTAAAGGAAACAAAAAACAAAGCCCTTGCAGACTGCATCGAAGCCAGCTCCAACAACAGCAAATAACTCTTCAACATTGTGAGAGAATTCTCCAAACACAAATCTGCCAAAAACATAATCACTCCCTCCCTGTGACACACTGGAAGGCTACTTCCACGAAACGATCTCCACCATCCACAATAACTTTGAACCCCAGCCCACCCTTCTGACTTCTTCGGCCACCATGCTCTTGCTAAAGCCTACCCTGACCACCGACTCAGCACCTGGTATCAGCACACCCCCCAGTTCACCATAGCCATTTTGAAGTCTGTTCACTCAGGAGCCCCCAGGGGCCCCTGTCCGCACCACATTCTCAACCAGGGAAGCAAAATCTACAGTGAGCTTACTGCCCTCTTCAATGCCTCGATCACCACAGCCACTTTCCCCGAGGAATGGAAACAAGCAGAAGTCAAACCTCTTCTCAAGAAACCATCTGCAAACACCACTAAACTCGAAAACTACTACACCATCTCCCTTCTATACTTTCCAGCCAAAGTCCTCAAAAATGGCATCAACTGCCAACTCATAGAACACCTGGAAAATAGCCTTCTTCTCCACACCTCCCAATCTCGAATCCTGCCAACCCCAGCACCAATACTGTCTTGATTGCTGCCACTGATTACATAAGAACCCTCCTCAAATGGGGAGAAACAGCAGTGCTGATCCTCTTTGACCTCTCTGCAGCATTCAACACCATATCCTACCACACCCTGATCGATAGACTTCCTCACATCAGAATCCAAGGAGAGGCTCTCAAGTCCGAATGGATGAAGAACAGTTGGTTGAAACTCAACACAGTGAAAACTGAAGCACTGAGCTTCAGAAACAATGCTTTCCCATGGAACTGTTGTGAATCCATTTTAGTTTGCTTGTGTACAGGTGTTTAGCTTAGCCTCAGCTTGCAGACTGTGCCTTTTTACCTAGATACACATGCTCTGTTTTATTTATTTTTTTAAATCATTTTAGCATTACTTGCAGTTCTTGCATTTTATAAGAAATGTTTTTATGTTATAATCAGTTACCATTCAGTGAAAGTTTCATTATCAGTAATGTACGTATTGGATTATCATCATATCCCTTTGCTTAAAAAATAGTGAACAATGTAAGACATTTTGTTATCATATTGGCAATCCAAGACTGTTCACACAATCTAACGCTTAGGTACATACCCACGTCAGGATGTCTGCACGAACAACAACCTGGACCTCATAAAAACACTCTGTGAGACCAAGGTCATGAGAAGGGATTCCCCCTAGGATGCCCCATCCATACTGCACGTCACTTTGCAGCAGATCTCAGCCTTTCTTTTTCTATACCGCCTGGGTTACTCGAGGCCGACTTTGTTCTAGGTAACGGGGTTTGAGGTGCTTCTCATGGACATGGCATGGGCAGATTAGGTTTATCATATCTTGCTCTCTTTAGGGTAGACAATTCGCTTTAGGGAAGAAATTGTGTATTCATGCTTTTGCAAAATGTTGGGATTGTTCATATTCACATTGCGTATCCTCACAATCTTCATTTTGTCTCTTGTCATTATTTTAATCATTGCAGCTCAGCATTTTAAAGTAGATTGCAGTCTTTTCCATAAATAGATTGAAAACTGTCCTGCATCTTCTTTCTTTCCTGTGTTTGTGTGTGAGACACTCATTTCTAACAAGAGAAAAGTGTAAGACTTGTTGCACTGTGATTCCCTGAGAAGATTTCAGAGTCCAAGTACTAGGCTGCCAGAAATTATCTTTACTGTTTGTGTTTTGGTGAGGTGCTGCTCTAAAGCTGGAAGGGTTGGGCTGGCAGCGGCAAACTGGTGTGGGAGTGACTGAATTGCCTACAATCAGAGATGCTGCAGCTCCCAATCCAGCAGTCTTGTAGACATTCAAGGGTCCTTATGACAGCACAACTTCTGGTGGCCCTTGGAACTAGGACCCTCACCCACACCAACCGACCATGCCAAAAATCTCAGCACAATCCTGGAAAACAAACTTATCATGAAAGCCAAGATCAATGCAGTCTCATCCACCTGCCTTCTCACACTTCATATGCTTTGGAAAATATTCAAACAGTGCCCTATCAACACCAGATGCACCGTTGTCAGGCCCTAGTCACCAGCCGTCTGGACTACAGCAATGCATTTGTTGAAGAAACAGTGGAGGACACTCATTTCCCTACCTTGAGGGAAAATCCTGGAATGACCTCCCCCTGCACCTCTGGACTATCACCTTTCTTCTACAGTTCTGGAAGGCACTCAAGGCCTGGTTGGTTATCTAATCCCAGTTTGCAGCTTTACCTTCAGCACCTGGATACCCTCACCTGTGATAAGCCGCGCTTTACAAATCTGATTGGATTGGATTGGCATTGGATTTAATCCTTTTATTTTGCTAATATTGTTTACTGATATCTACATCTTTTAATGCAAAAACACTAAAATTAAATATTTCTTTCTTCTTCTGTCTTGTTTTTAACCTTTCTCTTTTCCCTTCATGCTTAGTTCCCAGTTTTATCTTTTTCACTACAAAACTCAAAAACATCTACTTTCTATTAAGCTTTGCTATGTTATGTTAGATTGTAGAGCATTTTTATGACAAACTCCCTATTAATAATCTGTGTGTTTTTTTCACCACATTACTATTATAATAACAAGTCCTAAATGTGTGTATGTTTTATTCTCCACAAGCCATTGTACTTTATTCGCATTTCTAATAAATCTTTTCAAACACAAAAAAGAACTACAAAAGCGCTTTCTCTCGTTTACTGTCTTTTGTACTGAGCTAGGTTGCCTCAGGTGAATATACCTATGCCCCACAAAGGGGTTGTAAATTGTAAATAAATGCTGCAATATAATATCGAGGTCAATAGTTAGGTTACAATTTGTCCTTTAGGAAACGGGATGCAATTCTATAAACTGTCCTATTAGCAAGAAAAGTGATTGAAAAATGAAGATTACGTATAATGGATTCCAGATGAGTTCACTGCATTAGATTGCATGTGAGTATTAACATTGATACATGTGTTTCAGCTAGGGGCCTGGAAAGTGACAAAGACCTTACTGCTCTAGGCAGTTTCTGCAATGCATGATGGTGCTCACCTGTGATCCGCCTTCTCCCTCATGATGGATCTGCCTCATTTGACTGGAATAACCTTTGTCAGTGGCAGCTAGGTCTTCTTTTTGACATCACACTCCTTGGAATATGGCATTGTGCTGTTCCTGGATTCCCTTCCCCAACACCTTGTGGTGTTCCTTTACAACTCACATCTCAAATTTTAGGTGATCACCCACATTGTCTTTCTGCTTCAGCAATGAGATGCTGAATGAAGTGCCTGGTGCACTGCTAGTATTGTTGTTTATAATGTGCATTGCCTTTGCTGTTGATGTAAGAGGGAACTACCTGGAGATTGGTGCCATCTAGGAATTCATACGGTTTACTAGTTACCACATCATATATGCTGTGATGCTCAAAAATGCACATTCTCATAATGCAAACAAGGATGCCCTATCAAGTTGTGGCAACATTTACGCATTAAGGATTTAGTGCACCAAAGTGTTAGCAGCAAGGATGAAGATGTGGCTAAAACAATCACAATATAATTTTATTTTTTCACCTTCAGGTAATTAACTGCATATAAAATAAGGCGTATACACCTTAAATGAAAAGCAAAGGGAACCTAATCAGTGGGGAATTACAGTTCACTATTGTGATTACTGCCAATGTCTGTCTATGACCAGAGAGTCTTTGGTGCAGTGGAGAAGAGTGACATGTATTTAGAAGAAAACATCTTTGTCACTGTGGCATCAAAGTGGTTTAATCAATAAAAGCGTATATTAGCTTCCAGGGGGCTCTTATATTTGCTGATTAACAAGTTGCAATGATATACATTGCTTTCAGTGAGCAGCCACCCTGGTGAGAAGGCTTGTTTCTTCTTTAGTTTTCTGATTCTCCTCGGCTTCACAGCACAGAAGCACACCCCTTTGCTTTCTGCAGGTGCAGCAGCACTGGGTCCCAGGAGTCTGATGGGCCCAGTGCATTACAATTATGACTGTCTTTCTTTAAAAAAAGGGGTATGGAGGTTCGCTTTTCTTGTTAATATTAGGGATGGGGTCACTACTGCTGAAATATGGGGGGCAACACTTGGGACCTTTTTCTAACACAAAAAGCCTGTTTCAAGGTTGGAGTGATGATCAGGCGTGATGATGAACGAATGAAAGAGGCAGATGAGATAGCCTGCTACTCAGAGCCAAAGCTATCTTTACTGCAGCAAGTGCAGTTGTGCAGTTATATTGGGCCCCAGGAGGGCAAGGAGATCACAGTATGGGGATCGGAGGTTTTGGTCAACATTTGTTTTGTCCAATGCATTTATTCTTTTATAGATCTCAAATTTATTGTGTAATATGAGCTACGGAGAAAGTACTCCTGCAGTCAGCTCTGCCCTTTCTGCTACCCCAATCCTTGCCATAAAGTTTTGGAGCCTTCAAAATATCTAAAGGTGGGGTACCCCTCTTTCAAAATATTTTGCTTTGGCAGGTTCAGTGAAAAAAAGTTTGAAGACCTCCAATTTAAGATGTCTCAGTTTAATAGCAAGATCAATTGTGCTACAAGCAAAAGCAGCAGACAGATCCAATAGAACAGGGAGGCTGACACTGCTGTTGTCCTCATTTAATGTAAAGTTGTCCAAAACCCTGCATAGCCTCAATAGGGCCAGACGGTTGACACAGAAACTGTGAGATAATATAATAGTCCAGTCCCATTTTTTATCTCACAGGAACACCAAGTGGTTCATACGTACCAGCTTTAAACCATTTCTCCTTTATCGGGCTATGGCACAACGGAAAACTAGATTTAGGGCCTCATTACGAATTGGGTGGTTGAACCGCCACAACTCCAATACGGCGGAGGTGAGGTGGCCGTCAAGTCGAAGCCTCACCACTGTTGTATTACAATGTTTCCACCAGGCTGACCGGCAGAAACGTTGTATTACGACATTTCTGCCGGTCAGCCCAGTAGAAACAGTGCAACGGCACTGGCCTTGGCTCCCTCGGGGAGCTGAGGCCAAAGCCATCACACACAGCAACCTCGGAATGCACACTGTCTGCAATAGCAGACAGTGCACATTCCGAGAATGCTGACAGGTGGGCCCTGTACTTCTCACAACATAGTTGTGGGCAGTGCAGGGCCCCCCCTGCAGTCCCCAACACTGCCTTTCTTCCAGCCTTTTCATGACGAGGACCCTGCCATGAAAAGGCGGGCAGAAAGGAAAGTCGTGCTCAGCACGGCGGTGCCGAACTAAGCACCGCTGTGGCTGACCACGACTTTAACCACCCCAACCCATCTGGATCCCTGATCCGGGCGGAGGTGGCAGTCTCCTCGTGGTCAGACCACAAGGATCGTAAACTTGTGGACAGACCACCAGGACTGCAGCAGTATGACCGCCACTGCGGGGTTGGAGATCTCATAATGAGGCCCTTAGTATGGGATATAACAGCTTGTAGCTGAGGCAAGGAAATTGGTATTCAGCAGCACACACCTCAGTCTGCAGAGGTGAACAGTTAGTTTTATTGATGTTTAAGCGAGTGCTTACTACCTAGTGTGACTATATGCATCCGAACTTTTCAAACAGTTCAGTGGGTAGAAAAAGTGTAAAACCTAACACTAGAGAAGTCATAAAATCCTCTACAATTGAAAAGGTTTATTTTGGCAATGTCCTGTAAGAATGATACTAGTTTATATGGAAATTAAAATGCTTTTATAAAGAACACAAAAGCAAATCCACTGGAATACATACACTTTGTTGTTTGAGTAGCTGCCATAAAATCCACAAGCAAAAATCTAGAACCCAAACATAAAATCAAACTCTTAAATCTTCCCTTACTTACCATTCAATTATAGACTATCTCTGAGCCAGCCGTTCGTTGGATTCTAGACAAGTCGCATCAAGAGCCAATGAAATGTGAAACATATTTAAAGAAAGGCAACAATTCCAAACCGATTTCCAATGAGATTGTACGAATAGCACGCAGCTGCCAAAATCAAATGTACTTCCCAGGGAAATCATAAAAATTCTCCTCATTAACCACCATTTCACTAAAAGTGTGTTTAGATAAAGAAATGCGAAAACTGTTACTACAAAACATATGCAGAATAGTAGAGTAAAATATATTTTGCACATACTGCAGTATCGAACACCAGCTATTATGCCCTCTGAGGGACCTTTATTACAAGACAAACAACCGGACCCTTTCTTTCCACGCTTACTGGTTCTGGCACAGTCTTCGGTGTTTTCACTGACTGAACTACTGGAAGATGCATTTCCTTAGCACAGTTTTGCTTAATCATATTAGAAAGATTTTCTACTAAATGTGTACAACTGCTACACATGCCCTTGCAGGAGTGGGTTAAATAAAAAATACACATTATAAGAACATTACATTTATCTTCATAATATGTTCATTCAAGATCTAAACGACAAGCAAAAATATTTAGATTTACTTTTCCTCCAAACGAACAACAAATTAAACTTTTTACTTATGAGGTGTGTAGGAGTATTAGACTCAAAATACAGAAACAAAACTAAAATGGT
This sequence comes from Pleurodeles waltl, assembly GCF_031143425.1. NCBI lineage: Eukaryota > Metazoa > Chordata > Amphibia > Caudata > Salamandridae > Pleurodeles > Pleurodeles waltl. Next base: position 834,721,901 of record NC_090440.1, read on the forward strand.
ACGATATTTGGCCACAGAATGAGGTCATTAAAGGAAAGCAGAGCTTCCTGATAGATTAATATGAACTATAATCAGATATTTAGGTCACATGTGGGTTTCTACCTGCGTGGTACGTTTAAGGTAGAATAACGCCTTTATACATACTTAGCATTGTTTTTTGCTAGGTGTTTTTTATAAAACAGATTCATATTAAGAGTTCAACTATCAGCTATCTGAAACTTAGACATACTCACAGTAGGTATGTGTGAGATTGGATTGTCCCAGGGTAGTTTCAGAATAAATATATGCAGTGTAGGAAATGATGTTCATTCATTTTACCCTGTCAATGTGATTTGGGATGAATTATTTTACCTCAGGCGATTCATTTTCTGAAGAGGAGATTTGTTCTAAACGTGTTTGGCAAAGTCTTTCCACCCAATGCTGAACCTTCTCCGATTCTTCTAAATCTTCTCTCTCGGTCTCTGAAACCTTTGTCACGCCACCATTGCACATAATTAATAGAATGTCACAGGCAGAAGAAGAACAGAAACGAAACATTTCATATACATCATAGCTATCACTAAACCTATTTAGCTAGATCATGACCCCAAGCTCCATCATGGTGTAGAAATTCGGCAATCACACATCTTTCAAGTCACAATTCAGTTCAGTCTGTTCATGTATACCTTTCATCTCCTTCCCCATTCAGATTTAAAATTCTTTACTAACTTTGATGGGAACCACTTCAATGCTACTGATATTCCAGTTTTACACACTAATCTTTCTGTAGCTATTTGAGGACTACCTGCATTTGTTTGCATATCTTCTTTTTTCCTGTGAGTAGGATCCCTAAGACACAGAACATTCACTAGGTTATTTGATTAGAATCAATCAATCAATCAGGATTTGTAGAGCATGCTAATCATCTGTAAGGGTATCCAGGTGCTGGGTCCCGGCTGCTCAGGGGGCCTCAGTCGAAAAGCAAGGTCTTGAGTCTCCCTCTGAACTACTGAAGGGAGGGAGAGGTCCAAAGGTGGATGGGGTGGCTCTTCCAGGATCTTGTGGTGAGGTAGGAGAAGGAATGGCCTCCACTGTGCAAAGGGTGTGGGCGAGGCAGAGCGCAGGAGTCTAGAGGGTCGGTGGAAGCTCAGGCGGTGGTTGAGGTATGCAAGACCTTTGTTGTAAAGGGCTTTGTAGGTGTGCGTCAGAATCTTGAATTGGCATCTTTTGTGGATTTGAGGGAGTCACCTTGAATGCCAATCTGATGAAGTCTCTTGATCAGGGTGTTATGGGAGACTGTGTTGAATGCTGTTGAGGTGTCAAGGAGGATAATGGCAGGAGATTCTCTGCGGTGGAGAAGGGTTTTGATGTCATCTGTGGCAGGGATCAGGGTGGTTTTGGTGCTACAGTTAAAGCAGAATCTGGATTGGGATGTGTCCAGAAGCTTGGCTTTTTTGAGTACCTTGGCAGGGAATGGGAGCAGGGAGATAGGTTGCTAGTGTTTGAGCTCGGTGGGGTCGGCCAATGGTTTCTTGAGAAGGGGTTTGATCACGGTGTGTTTCCAGTTGTCCGGGTAGGTGATTGTGGTGATGGCTGTATTGAAGGTGTCTGTGAGCTTGCTGCTGCTGATGTTGTTGCGGAGGTTGAACATGTGATGTGGGCAGGGGTCAAAGGGAGCTCCAGAATTAACTGAGTGCATGGTGTCAGTGGTGATCTGTGTGGTGAGCTTGTTCCAGATGGTGATCCTGTTGTTGATGGGGGAGTTTGTAGGGGTTAAGAGGCTGAGGATGTCAGCGGGAGCGTATGGGTTTTCAAGTTACTATGGGTGGTGGATATCTTGTTGTGGAAAAAGACAGTTAGGGTGTCGCAGAGTTCCTGGGAGGGGTTGCTGATGTTTTCAGTTGCAGAGGGGTTGGAGAACTCCTTGATGATGCTGAAGAGTTAATTGTTATGGTTGGAGCTGGCTTGGATGCAGATGGCTAAGGCGTTCCTTCTGGTGTCCTTCAGAAGTCTGTGGTACTGGCTGAGTGATGTCTTGAAGGCAGTTCGATCAGTGAGTTCTTTGGTGGTGCACCATCTCCTTTCCTGTTGTTTTCATGTTCATTTTGAGGTTCTTGAGGCTGTTTTTAATGGCAGACTGTTGCTCTACCATATTCTCCAGTGGTTAATTTGATGGTTTAGCATAGGAAATTGTGGCCTGATTCTCTAAAGGTTACGTTTAAGCACAGTCTGTGTTTTTTCTCAATAATATTAATGGTGCATGATTCTTTTGGCCCCACTCACCTAATGAGCTGCAAATGCAGGGAATGAGACCTGCAAGGGATGTAGACCTCCATGCCTAGACTTGAATTTCCAGAATGCCTAATTTTTATTACAGAATGTTTCCCTTACTTGACAGGGACTACAATCAAAACATTAAGGCCCGTATTTATACTCCGTTTGCGCCGAATTAGCGTCGTTTTTTTCGACGCAAATTCGGCGCAAAACTAACGCCATATTTATACTTTGGCGCTAGACGCGTCTAGCGCCAAAGTATTGGCAAATAGCGTCATTTTTTTGCGTGAACGCCTTCCTTGCGTTAATGAGATGCAAGGAAGGCGTTCCCGTCTAAAAAAATGACGGCGACGCAAATGCGTCGTATTTATACTCCCGGGCAAAAATCACGCCCGGGAGTTGGCGGGTCAAAAAACCCCGCATTTGCGCCACTATTTAACGCCTGGGTCAGGGTAGGCGTTAAGGGGCCTGTGGGCTCAAAATGAGCCCACAGGTGCCCTCCCCTGCCCCCAGGGACCCCCCCTGCCACCCCTGCCCACCCCAGGAGGACACCCAAGGATGGAGGGACCCACCCCAGGGAAATTCAGGTAAGTTCAGGTAAGTATAATTTTTTATATTTTTTAATTTTTTTTGGGTGGCATAGGGGGGCCTTATTTGTGCCCCCCTACATGCCACTATGCCCAATGACCATGCCCAGGGGACACAAGTCCCCTGGGCATGGCCATTGGGCAAGGGGGCATGACTCCTGTCTTTACTAAGACAGGAGTCATGAAATGGCGTCTGGGCGTCGTAAAAAAATGGCGCAAATCGGGTTGAGGCGATTCTTTTGCCTCAACCTGACTTGCCCCATTTTAAGACGCCCTAACGTCATTTTTTCCCAACGCCGGCGCTGCCTGGTCTACGTGTTTTTTTTCCACGCACACCAGGCAGCGCCGGTCTGCTTGCGCCGGCTAACGCCATTCCATAAATACGGCGCCCGCATGGCGCATCAGAATGGCGTTAGACGGCGCAAAATTTTTTGACGCTAAACTGCGTTAGCGCAGTTTAGCGTCAAAAAGTATAAATATGGGCCTAAATAGGTATTTGGCAAATGGAATTGAGTACAGCATGCATGCTCACTCCTGTGCCGACAACCCAAATTCACAAAGTGGAAGCTGGCTGTCTTGGACAACTTCCACTTTGTGAATGGATACCACTCCCTTTCCACTCAATTGCTTGAAATCACAATTGTGTTTGCATACCACTGATGTATGCCATTGCACGTTGTAAGGAGGGGGTGCCACCTTTATGCTATTTCCTCCTTACAGATCACAGCGAGTTGCAAAACTGATACTGAGAGTCAGAAAGGGTTTTCCTACTCACATTGTGACATTGAGACTTGTGATTTTGCAGTCATAAAATTGTGATTTTTTTAGATCACATGCTTTCATCCACAAAACCACTTAGTATAGTGGGTCCTTGGTCCAGTACTGGACAAGAAAAGAGAATCAGCTACAAATGTCAACAATCCATTCACTGTATTATAGCACGGCAATGATGGACTTTGGGCAATGACATAAATGGATGAAGGAGTGAAAACTAAACATCAAGGTATGTTAATGTAATCTAACCCTCTTTTTGACTTCTGACCTGAAGATGCCTGTCTCTTAAACATAGACCTAAAGGAATGCCTAAGCACATGAGGTCTTTTCACAGTTCCCAGAGAACGAATTACTGTTAGGTACCCTTCCTAAAAACTAAACCAATTGCATCTCCAAATAGGAGGCCTCACTCCTGGCATTAATAATTTGCATGAGCTGCATTCCTTTCAAAGTACCAACGCACGCCCCTGTCACCTCCAGTTCCTTAACTAAATCTTAAAAACTGCAGAAACTCTATTGTTGGTGTGAACAGAATGGGTGGTCAGCACTCATGGTTTGACCTTTGTCTGTCCTTTGGGGAGACTGGGGAGCATGAGGTGTCAGTTGTGCTATGTAACCTAAATGCTCTACATTACTGCTACTGTTGACAGATAAAAATATTATTTGTAGTCCACTCTGCCGGATACTATCAGGCTACTACTTTTCAGTAAAACTCCATCACAGTGGACCTTTATTTTACTACTAATCCAGGTATGTTCATTAAATAGACTTCCAACTATACAAGCCTGCAATGTTGTATTTAAGTGCATTTAAGCAGTATAAGATTTGGTTTTGTATAAACATAAACAGAAGAGACAATGAAAGTGTATGTATACAATATACCTCTTGCACAAGTCTGTTGATTTTCAGTTGTTTTTCTTTCTCCAACATTTCTTCTTTTTCTTTTGCGAGTTTTATCTCAAATTCCATTTCCTTTTTACTCTTCTTTTGTTCAAATAAGCTGTCAGTCTTGGATTTCTTTCTTTCTTTCCCCTTCTAATATGTTGTTTTTAAAGTAAAATTATAATAGAGTTCATAGATCTACAATCAACACAAGCAGAATAACAGCAGTGCATCTTTTGATGTGATGCACTTTGTAGTTTGCGAATGAGTGTTTTTTATTTATGTTAAGGGCTTATGAAGCACCATTTATTAAAAATTACTGTATGCATTTCAAATATTCTGGAATGTATTTCAAAGACATAATCCAAAAATGTAGCCATTAGGAAAAGTATTCTTGTGTTTAAATATACAGGAATTTATATTTGCTTCAGATTTTGTAATTAAATTTATCTTTTTAGAATAATAATATTAATAATGAAAAACACTCATTCTTCTTATAATTGGGTTTGCCAGAACTGAAAGACATGCTGCTAATGTGGTTTAGGAACTTGTGAATACACTGTTGCTATTGTCATGTAACAAATCCTGAATGTGGCATGTTTATGTTATGTTTTATGATGAAGAAATGAATAATGATTGCTAGCAGCTAGTTACTTCAAAGCACCTAAACCTGTCATAGTGTTTGATAAAGAGACTTCTAAAAGGCTTTTGATACTTTTTAGTCCAGTATGTCATGCTTCCATATTCCATTATAAATGTGACATTCACTGAGCTTTAGACCTATCTCCTTGTGTGCCAAATTTGGCTTTACAGAACAGTTGACCATGTTGCATCGCTATTCTGTGTTTCTTTTTCATCTGTGTATACTATAAGTCAAAAACATTAAGCTAAATTTCGCTTTCAATTTGATAATGAACCAAAAGTGGATTTTTAAGAATAGGAATGTATTGTTGCCTTGTGTTTTGAGGGGTGCACATCAATATCATAGTGCCATAATCCATAATTTATATTAAATTGTATTGATATGATTGCCTTGGGCCATCTTTCTCAAATGTCTCTTAGACTATGGGGATCAATTCAGAGCTATATTCTAAAAGCATTCACTATATCTCAGTCTTAATTGCTGGCTGCCATTGCATGTAATAATTGAAAAATGTATTAGAATGGTCTGATTTTCAACAAATACCATAGTCCCAGTATAAGGGTCAAACTAGAGAAAATGTGTGTTACGTATTTGTAGAATATTTTGTCAAGTCTTTGTTTTGAATACATTCAGGCAAACATCCAACTTTCATTAAGAAATTTAGGGCCTGATTCTAACTTTGGAGGACGGTGTTAAACCGTCCCAAAAGTGGCGGATATACCACCTACCGTATTACGAGTCCATTATATCCTATGGAACTCGTAATACGGTAGGTGGTATATCCGCCACTTTTGGGACGGTTTAACACCGTCCTCCAAAGTTAGAATCAGGCCCTTAGTCATTAGAGGTTAGAAAAATGTTAGATTTCATAATCAACCATATTCTGAAATGCTCTTAGTATTTCTAAAAAATAGAATTGTTGGTTAAACATTTCCAAACTATTGTAATTGTTTTAAGATATGTTTTATAAAAAATGTGTGCTAGAAGGTTCTAACTGTTTTCGGGATTTTATAGTTTAAACATTTATTTGTCAAACAGTTCTAACACTTTCAATGACTTTGAGGGAATGTTTACCATAGTTAGAAAAGTCAGTTATGCTAATTTAAAAAAGGCAAAGATCAGAATTTGGCAAAAGGTTAGAATTATTTAACGGCAATTTGGAGAGTTTTGATGTGTACCCATGGTACCCACAGTTGTAATTTTGTGGATATGCACAACACGCTTCAAACGTTTACCTCTCTGCACATCCATCTAGCCACTGAGTCACTGAATCATAAGTAGTTCAAGACACGTGATAAAGTACAACAATATTACAAGTTTAATTTCACCTTTTTCATGTATTGAAAGAGGTAAGTCATAATGGTGTACTGTCTGGAAATGTAAGTGATTCAGAATAACAATAATGAATTATGGCTATGTATAAATTCCAACTACTTAAGTCATAATTTTAAGTGCTTTGTGAATGCGTTCAATTAAGATTTAGAAACCCCATTCACAGTCAACAATCGTCTATTAGATTTTCTGGCTCAAATTGCTGAATATGTGATTCTGATACAACTATAATAGCATTACACAAGGTTGCAGGAATCTTACTGCCCAGAGGTGTTTTGTAAGAACAAATGCACTTGGATGGAAACTCACTGCAAATCTTATTTCTACAAATGACAAATACAGGCACAGCACTCTTAGCAGATTATACCTTACGGATGGTAGGAAATTTTCCTTCATATCGATAAAACCATCCAAATGCTGAAGCTAGATGAAAGAAAAATACTTTGTTAAACAGATGCCTCTCTATTGTGCCAGCTGCTCAGCTAAATACCATTCAAATTACTTTTATGTCACTGAACCTTCGTGAGCTAAAAAAAATTGTTCAGAATATCAGACTCATAGATTATTCACACTCCAAAGATGATTCATGTGTATCCAAAGACCCCTGGTTAAAAAAATGCTTCTTATATCCACACTTATGCTTATAAAGTTATCTTGCACTAGAAGTGTATTGGCATAAGACTATTTATATGCAAGAAGCTGAAATTTCAGCAATCTGATGGAACTGAAAGACAGGCACAGCCTTGAAGATAACAGAAAAAATGTTTAGGGGATTAATCTCCCCTTATTGAAGAATAACAAGAAGGAAGCACTGCAGAAACAGATATTCCGGCATGGTCCTGCCTATTCTTCTGGGGCATATATCTAATGGGCCAGTATTTCCAATTCCACAAGTCTCATTGACGCGTTGCCACACAATTTGTGATGGAGTCCTCATCAAATTTCAACAAGCTAGCAAAGAAATCGTGAGTTTATAACAGTCTTATTCTTACAAATAGGGACTGTCAGCCGAGGACTATCATTTAAGTACAGGCACCTGAAAAATGCCTCTGCACTAAATTTCCTAAAATATTCATGCTACAACTGGCACCATAATAAGCAGAAAAGGATTATACCAACTAAAGCTCCGGGTGACATGTAACCTACTTAAACACTTCCAGAATGTACAGCATTGGTAATGTGGATGGCAGTCTCATCACTATCCTTCAGGAATAGATCGTCTGCTTATGTTCTTATTCAGCAACGGTACTGAAGGTTTTCTATAACAAACAGGACTAAAAGACTCAGATATTTAAACACACCGTTGCATTAAACAGAAATACTCACATTCCAGAGATAATTACTATAGCCTTAGAACCCGCCGTAGCGGGCTCTACCGGCTATTAAAGGCCCGCTCCCCGCGTTAAATGCCCGAGCCGAAGGCGAGGGCATTTAACAAGGGAGAGGGACTTTAATAGCCGGTAGAGCCTGCTACGGCGGGTTCTAAGGCTATTAGAACATTCTGCCACACAGGGCAGAATGTTCTATTAAAAAAAAAAAATGTTCACGGAGCCCGAGGGGATTTAAATCCCCTCGGGCTCCGTGAGGCTTTGTTCACAGCTGTTGCTGTGAACAAAGCGAACATTGGAATGTTGGCGCTGCGGGCTTTTACCGGCCAGTAAAAGCCCGCAGCACTCCATTGTTTTCAATGGAGCCTCCAGCATTCCAATGTTCTAATATGACTGATTAACCCAGAGGCCCATAAAACTTGATGCCATTTCAATAATCTTTATGGTGATACAGAACATCATTTTCAGTGTTACCCTAACATTTTCAGATAGATTTTTGCTGGAATTTTGACCATATGGTATGAGTTATGATGGACTGGGGAGTGAAGTTTATAAATAACCCCAAAGCACAACTTAAGCACAAATGTGGACACAAGATAAAAAATTCACCAGTTACACTAAGGGGCTTATTTACGAGCACCTGTGCCACCTTAGTGCAGCCGTAGCGTCATTTTTTTAAGGCAGCGCTAAGGTGAGTTTTCTGCTGCGCAATATTTACAAAGTGGCCCAATGTTTGCATTGTTCCACTATGTAAACCCCATCATTGTCACATACAACGGTAGTGTTAGATCACGCACTGATGGACTGTGGAGAAGCAACACACATAGCAATATGTTTCTCCTACTTTATGCTGAATCCACGGGCCCACCTTCCTCCATACCGCCTGGCTCTTACAATCATCAGACACGCTCACAATACGGACGCAGTGGACAGGGAGCAATCGAAGATGGAGTGCATCATCACTAGTGATGAATGAGCTGCAGCTCGATGACCACTGTGCAATTCTATTGCATAACTATATGGCCACAAAGGAAATACCTTTTGTCATACATTTATGTTAGTGTGCCTTTGGCCAGTAGTGGCATAAAATCACCAATTTGACTTGCTCTGGCTTACATGATAGGTTTGAATTTGAACAAAGTAGTGTTTTCATTTTTATTGAAATTATGTTTTTTGGTTAGCTTCTTTATTTTGATTGAGAATGCAGTTCTTCTTCAAACCAGTTAGTTACTGTCCTGAGATTTTATCTTTAGTTCATCTTGAATCATGATAGAAACAAATACGATAACAGGTAGGAAAAGAGCATCGGTGAAGCATTAATATTGCACCTGAATTGAAACTTATATGCAAAAACGAATTAGAAAAAGCTACTTTGTACCTGCGTAATAAAGCTGCGGCGCATTTAAAAATGATCACTTGTCTAAACATGACTGTGTAGGAATATAATTGCTTGCTTTTTAAGCCTTTTGGGAGGCAGTAATACCAACAAACCATCATACAATTATAGAATTACAATATGTAGGAAGAAGGCATCTATTGACATACTGCAGAATTTTGAGTAAGTGGCACGCTATGACATGCTGTAAAGTAAGTGTGCTGGAGTTGAGATACATACATGGTAAAATAATATACACGGCCTCCCACAACAACCCAGAGTTAACCACTAGCAAAATAAGTCCTTATTACTTAAAATCCCAGTCTTTCTAAGTTCTTCCTTGTAGCATTGGTAAGTTTATGACAAAGTAACACTACAAGAAAAACAAAAGAGGGTGATAATAATCCTTAATAAATTGCTTTGTGGAAGATGTAAAGAATATATGGACTTAGCACTTGTCCTTTGCTTGCTATAATAGGCACTGCTTGTTTTCACTGTAAGTATTGCCATATGCACATTTGGAGAATTACTTGCTTGTTGGTTTTCAAGTATGTTCTAGTGATTCTTAAATTGCATTACACAGTCTTCAGAAAATGTTAGCAAGTTAGAAATACAGTGATTGATTGAGTACATTGATGATGCTTTAAAGTAGGATATAAAAAGCAAAATAGATTTACCCCAAGATGTTACTGAAGGCCAAAATATATTTGTTTTGTGTAGTCAGAAACAGAATATAATGGTAACAAAAGTGGTTACGAATATATACAGTGAAAAAGAGCAATGGCAAATAAACCAAAAAGGATTTGGAGCATATTAGAACGATGTATAAATAAAGTAAAAATACACTGAGGGCAGAGGAGCCCTGTAAACCCAAACAAAATGTGATCAGCAGTGAAAAACACATAAAGTTAACACCTTTTTCTAGAGCTAACACTCCACCTAAACAAAATAACAGCAAAATGTAAATTGTCTTTCAGTGGCATATAATGAATTAAGAAGTAAAACAGGCAAAAAAGTATTTTGTTTTAATTTTCTAACATCAGGTCGAACTTAAAAGGAAGAATAGATAAATGATCTGGGGCCGTGTAACATAAAGAAGTGTTCACCGACTTTCCGCACTTCCCGGACGCTTTGGTGTTACTAATGGGGCAACAGACCCATGTGTGGCCCCCTCTGTAATACAGACAGGGCCGGAGGGCGAGTACCAGCACAGCTATCCCAAGGGCGCTTTACCTCTCGTGCATGACCCCATGCAGCTGAGGGGATTACTTGGCCTCAGCGTTCACATTGCATTATGGATGAAGGTGCAGAGGCCAGCAGGAGGTGCACAGTGAGTGCGCACCCCCCATGTTGCCTCCTTGGATCAGATAAAGGAGATCCTTTGGACCCACTGCTTGGACTGTAAAAGGAAGACCATCTGCGTCAATCGCTACTCCGTCTTTCACTAATGTGCTCCCTGTGGGCAGTACACATTTGAGACGGCCCGGAGGTGCAGCTTTATAGCTCTTGCATCTTGCCTCATCTTATTTGGTTAGAATTTATTTTACTTAGCAGAAACATATGAGAGTCAGATTTACAAAAGCTAGACATCTCCTTGCTAAGCAAATTACGCTATATGGCGAGTGAAGCAACCCAAATGGGAATAAAGTACTTGTGTAGCAATTGCACTCATGCAATACACAAATTTAGAAACAATATGAAGCTTGTATAGAAATACAGAAAATATTCAGCAGTGATAATACTTAATACGTTGCTAAGAATGGTGTGAAAGGTATGTATTGAGCTGATGTATGCTATTAAATCAGTGCACCAGGCAAATCACAAATGATCTACAACGCAACAATTAATGAGGTCAATAGTCGGGCATTTATTGTTAAGAGACAAGTAGGGTAATTATGGCAAAGTCACAGAAAATATGAACATTTAACTGCAAACAAACAGATGTCACTGTATCCTATGACAAAAACTTCTTCCAATCACACTGCTCCTAATGGAGCAAGCTGGCCACATAAGCCTGCGAGTCAGGCCAAAAATCTCTATCTGCACACCTTCACAAAATAAAGCAAAGCTTCATAAGCAAGTTGTAACAAGAAGGAATTTTTTATTTTATTTTTTTAAACTCAAGTGCTGTTTACAAAAGGCCATTAGAACAAGGTAGAGACTCAGAAATTGGGGCCTATTTACAAAAAACTGGCGCAGTGCGGCACCAAAATTGTCTGCACCTCGTTGCATCAGTTCCTGCGCTGGCTCTAAATTAGCTGCCGAGCACTAACTCAGCCACCCTTGCGCTATGGTACATGGATTGTTTTTGTGCAGAAAGGGACACCTTCCTGCACAAAAACAATCTTCAATAGTGATTTGCTCTTTCTATTTGTGCTGCAGAATTCAGCACACACAGAAAGAGCAAAAATCGAGGGTAAATAAAAGCATTTATCCTCGTTGCACCATGCTAACACCACCACTAGGGTGGTGTTAAATTTTGGCGCTGCCACAGATTTACTTTATGATTTCTTGTAAATCTGGGACAGCAACAAAATGCAATGGGTGTTGCTGTGGAACGCCCACAGCAACATCCATTGCATGCCCCTTCAACGCAAAGTGCTGAATGTGAAGGGGCCTTGTTTACAAGGTAGCATTCAGCCACCAAAAGTATCTTAACGCCACCTTGTGAATACGGCGCAGTGTACAGCATCACCGAAGCGTCACAAAAGGTGATAGTCAGGTGGCACTAGGGGCTTGTAAATATGCCCCTTTGTTTACAAAGAGAAACATAGGGTAATAATCACAGACACACAGAAAAAGTGTATACCAAAATCACCCATATTAGGGAAATTCTGAAATATGGCTCATAATTAGTAGACTTAAAAAGGCACACCATTTCATGATGAAAATTTTTAAATCGTTTAAAATTAAACATGCAATGTAAAAAAGCATAAAATCAGGAAATGAAAAAAACACACAAAAGTATTTCATCAAAATTTGAAGGTGTCTAGCCCTCACAAAATAAGAAAAGAACCAACAAATCGACCCATTATTCTTAGCCCTGAGAAGGCGATTGATATGTAAAAGTGCTTAATGTACACAAAAATAATACAGTCACTTTATTTGAAGAGAGCCAATGACTCAAGTAGGCTGACCCATTCCCACATGTGGTGGACAGAGGCAAAATGTGAATGACAATTTAGAAGTCAATGGATGAAGACCACTGACCAAAAGCCTCTCAAATATGTATGTTATGATAAAAAAAAACAGTAGACTGGTAAGACAGCTAAAGCTGTCACAAAGTGTAAGGAAGAAGCTCTAACCTCCAGGATATAAAAAGGGTTGCAACTGCTCAAAATTCAGACCTTGCAAAAGTGTATGCAGCTGAACTCCTGCAGATTAAAGAATTGTCATCTTTTCAACAAACCTTCACAAATCCTTGTATTGATCAATAAGTTGAGAAGAGTGTTGACTCTACCTACAGCCAGTCACGGTGAATGAACAAAAACCTGCGAGTGAACACATGTCGGATGGATTATGCTCCTACTGATATATGAAGCAATGAGTGGTAAAGGTGAAAACTTCAAAGGTCTCATGGTTTTCTCAACATATGTTATTATCTCAGAAGCATTCATCACCACTGCTCTTCAGCATTCCCCCAGATATGAACTTACACTTTCTGAATTAATCTGAACATTTCACAGTAATAGCATTCTTTTAGATCAAAGCAATGGCTATTACATTGAAACATATGTTCTGTGGATTGTCCAGGGTTCGAAGGTGCACTATTATTGTTGTTAAAAGAAGAAAGAAAAAACAGCATTGAAAGTGACATCGGGGAGTTTCCTAATAAAGCACCAACTTCAGAAATCAGAAATTGAAAGTTTCTTTTTGCCAGTTAATTTAGCTAAAAGAGGTTCATATGGGCTACATTTACTCATGAATGATAACTTGTGTTCAGTAATTCCTTCCTCTTTAAATGACATCTGCGTATACGTGCATATAACGTACTTATGCTAGTTCAGTTGTTTGATGTCTTTTGGTATTTTCAGTTTTCCACATTCATAAATAAAATACTGAAACAACAGACCAATATGCCTTTAAACAAATCCATGATACTGCATGCGACGGCGAGAGGGATTTGAAGGGGTAGGTAGCAGGGTGTCTATTTTTTCTCTTCTACTAATATAATGAATTTACTTGACGAGAAAACACTATGGGGCTCATTGTGAGTTCGGCAGATGGTTTACACCGTCACGAAAACCTCTGACAGGGAGGTTGCCGCTATACAGGCTACCTCCCCACCGGCCTCATTAAGAGTTTCCCAGCTAGGTCAGTGGGCGGAAACCTGAGTTTCCACCCGCTGACTTAGCGGGAAACAGCCTACAGCATTGTTTCCGGCTCATACCCCAGCCGGCGGTACTGCAAAGCAGACAGTGAACATTGCAATGGTTCTGGCCACGGGGACATTTGCACTGCCCATGCCAACTGCATGGTCAGTGCAGGGGCCCCCCTGAGGTCCCCTGCACCCGTGGTGCCGCCATGAAACCGCTGGCGGAGAAGGGGGCCTTAACCCATAGGGCAACACTGCTTGCAGCGCTACCCCAGCAGATTAGGACCGCTGCCACTTCCAGATAGCTGGTGGTTCACTGGCAGCCCAACCACCAGGGTTGTGATGAGGCGCTCAAACCACCGCATCGGTGGCAGTGCAACTGCCATCCACAAGTCTGGCGGTCTACTGACCGCCGGACTCATAATGAGACCCTATATCATGAATAATCCTCTAGGCATGGCCACCTAATTCCTTTACTGTATTCTCTTTACCTTATTCCTCCAGAAGACAGAGTAGACTGAATAAAAGGTAATGTGTAGCCACATGAAAAGTGTATTTGAGACATTCACAAGACAGGAAAGGTGGTGTGAGACAATCATGAATCGGGCAGGAAATTTATTATGAAAGAAGTGCAAACCTTTCTGTTCTGCTTCGTGAACACGTCATCAAGTTCATCCTCTCCAAGTTGCAGATGCTCAGCTCCCTTTCCATCCACTAAAGGAAAAAGGAAGAAGGAAGTGAAGATAGAAATAATAGAGTAACGCTGAGATTTTGAGGGGAGATACTAAGTGGTAGTATTGATAAAAAGAGAGTTTCTAAAGCTTGTGCAATGTAGGCTCACGAGGAGTGGATTAATGCAGGATGTTCAGGCTATCACTGTAAGATACATTCATGTACATTGATCTAAATTAAACTCATTTACCTAGAGGTTACTCTGAAAATCAGAAAAAAAGCCTTAGACCAATGTTGGAATTCCCAGTCCTAAACTTCATGAAAAGTAGTATATATTTTGAAGATTTTTAAAATCTATAATCACATATTGCCATGAAAATGACAGGCCACATTTAAATGTGTAAACAAACACAAATGAAAGATGGAATGCGTAACCAATCAAATATTCACCCCAGTCACAGATCAGATTCTTTTGCTCACCATGCCACCCCAGTTTGGACACAGCCATTTGCAAATCAGTCTTGACCCTGTTCCCCATGGGAACAGTCCAGCCCGAACTGCCAGGCCAGGTCCTCCCTGGACTGGAGACAAGCATCCTGGGACCAGATCCAGGGTATCACCCTTCATCAGCCAGGCTGGCTTGAATCCAGTGGCATAGTGAGCACAGGACCCACATCTGGACATACCGGGTGCACTTAGGGTGACAAAAGCAAACAAACACAAATGATGGATGGAATACGGAACCAATGACACATTCACCACCAGTCACAGATCTGGGTTTAATCCATCAATTTGTTTGCTCACCATGCCACCCCAGTTTGGACCCAGCCATATGCAAATCAGTCTTGACCCTGTTCCCCATGGGAACGGTCCAGCCTGAACTGCCAGGCCAAGTCCTCCCTGGGCCGGAAGCAAACATCCTGGAACCGGTTTCAGGGTATCACCCTTCATCAGCCAAGCTAGCTTGAATCCAGTGGCATAGTGAGCCCAGGACCCGTGTCTGGGCATACCCGTCGCACTTATGGTGACAAAAGCAAACAAGCATAAAAGATGGATAGAAAGCAGAGGCAATCAAACATTCACCCCCATTCACAGATCTGGGTTTAATCCATCAATTTTGTTGCTTACCATGCCACCCTAGTTTGGTCCCAGCCACATGGAAATCAGTCTTGACCCTGTTCCCCATGGGAACAGTACAGCCGGAACTGCCAGGCCAAATGCTCCCTGGACCAGAAACAAGCATCCTGGGACTGGTTTCAGGGTATCACCCTTCACGAGCCAGGCTAGCTTGAATCCAGTGGCATAGTGAGCCCGGGACCCACATCTGAGCAGTCCGGCATACTTGGGGCAACAAAAGCAAACAAACAGAAATGATAGACAGAATGGGGAACCAATCAAACATTTACCCCCAGTCACAGATCTGGGTTTAATCCATCAATTATTGTGCTCACCATGCTGCCCCAGTTTGGACCCAGCATATGCAAATCAGTATTGACTTTGTTCCCCACGGGAACAGTCCAGCCTGAACTGCAAGGCCAAGTTCTCCCTGGACCGGAAACAAACATCCTGGGACCGGTTTCAGGGTATCACCCTTCATCAGCCAGGCTAGCTTGAATCCAGTGGTATATTGAGCCCGGGACCCGCATCTGGGCATACCCGGCGCACTTAGGGTGACAAAAGCAGACAAGCACAAATGATGGATTGAATGCAGAAGCAATCAAACATTCACCCCTATTCACAGATCTGGGTTTAATCCATCAATTCTTTTGCTCACCATGCCACCCCAGTTTGGACCCAGCCACATTGAAATCAGTCTTGACCCTGTTCCCCATGGGACCGGTCCAGCCCGAACTGCCAGGCCAAGTGCTCCCGTGGACCAGAAACAAGCATCCTGGGATCGGTATTAGGGTATAACCCTTCATGAGCCAGGCTAGTTTGAATCCAGTGGCATAGTGAGCCCGGGACCCACATCTGAGCAACCCGGCGCACTTAGGGCAACACAAGCAAACAAACAGAAATGATAGACAGAATCCGGAACCAATCAAACATTCACCCTCAGTCACAGATCTGGGTTTAATCCATCAATTATTGTGCCCCACATGCTGCCCCAGTTTGGACCTAGCCATATGCAAATCAGTATGGACTTTGTTCCCCATGGGAACACTCCAGCCCAAACTGCCAGGCCAGGTACTCCCTAGACTGCAAACAAGCACCCTGGGACATCAGGGTATCACCCTTCATCAGCCAGGCTAGCTTGACTCCAATGGCATAGTGAGTCCGGGACCCACATCTGGGCATACCCAGTGCACTTAGGGTGACAAAAGAAAACAAGCACAAATGATGGATGGAATGCAGAAGCAATCAAATATTCACCCCCATTCACAGATCTGGGTTTAATCCATCATTTTATTTGCTCACCAGGCCACCCCAGTCATATGGAAATCAGTCTTGACCCTGTTCCCCATGGGAACAGTCCAGCTGGAACTGCCAGGCCAAGTGCTCCCTGGACCAGAAAAAGCATCCTGGGACCGGTTTCAGGGTATCACCCTTCATGAGCCAGGCTAGCTTGAATCCAGTGGCATAGGGAGCCCGGGACCCACATCTGAGCAACCCGACGTACTTGGGGCAACAAAAGCAAACAAACAGAAATGATAGACAGAATGCGGAACCAATCAAACATTCACCCCCAGTCACAGATCTGGGTTTAATCCATCAATTATTGTGCTCACCATGCTGCCCACTTTGGACCCAGCATATGCAAATCAGTATTGACTTTGTTCCCCATGGGAACAGTTCAGACCGAACTGCCAGGCCAGGTCCTCCCTTGACTGGAAACAAGCACCCTGGGACATCAGGGTATCACCCTTCATCACGCTGGCTAGCTTGACTCCAATGGCATAGTGAGTCCGGGACCCACATCTGGGCATACCCGGTGCACTTAGGGCTACAAAAGCAAACACAAATGATGGACGGAACGTGGAACCAATCAAACATTCACCCCCAGTCACAGATCTGGGTTTAATCCATCAATCCTTTTGCTCACTATGCCACCCCAGTTTGGACCCAGCCATATGCAAATCAGTCTTGACCCTGGTCACCATTGGAACAGTCCAGCCCGAACTGACAGGCTAGCTCCTCCCTGGACCAGAACAAGCATCCTGGGACCAGTTTCAGGGTATCACCCTTCATCAGCCAGGCTAGACGTGGGTCCCGGGCTCACTATGCCACTGGATTCAAGCTAGCCTGGGTGATTAAGGGTGATATCCTGAAAACGGTCCCAGTATGCTTGGGCATATTCAGGACAGGGTATGCTGAAGTGGCAGCACATGCTGCTGTTTCAGGCCTCTTGTATTGACACAGCCCACCAGCCTGGAGCTTGCTGCTCTCAACAACAGCTGCACACTTCCCTTCACCAAGTGTCCTCCTTCACAAACTTGCTATGGAGGGCCAAGCACACCCTCTCTCTTGCACCAGACTTGCAATCGCTTCTTCTGTACTTACACGCAGCCTCACACCACCCTTTCTTTAGGGCCCAGCAGCAGCAAACAAGCTCATCACCAGCAGACACACTCTCAGGCCACACACATCTCTATCTGGCTGGGGCTGGCAGACTACCATTCAGCAGCTGAGGCTTCCTATGCTTGAACCTAGACATTAGGTTATGGCACACGTGAAATTCTCTTACAACAATTTGTAATGAAAAGTAGCAAGTATAATAGAGACTGGGATAAAAAGAGGAATCTATAAAATTTGGGATCAGATATTTTGAACAAACTGTGGGTTCTGGATTAATGAAAGTTCAACATATACATAATATTCCCAAGGATTTGCCTTGGGAAAATATGATTGATATTATACTTGCTACTTTTCATTACAAATTGTTGTAAGAGAATTTCACGTGTGCCATAACCTAATGTATATGTTTTAGATAACAAAAAAAAAAATTGTTATCAAGTGAGGTTTTTGTTGGGGGTGGAACCTTTGTTCTGAGCATCGTGTATAATAGAATTTTTGCTTTGATACATATATGGATAGGGAAGTAAGAGCGCCAGTTCACTCTCAAAATTCACCCCTTTAAGACTTAACGTTTATGCTTGAACCTAGGACTACAAGAGAGACTCCAGGGTTAGTTGCCTGGCATCCTCATCAGAGCCTTTAGGGACAGAGAAGGTCCCCGCCATCTTAAACCTACACCTGGTCCTCACCTGAATGAATCCTGGACCCTTGGAAGTGATGCTAGAAGTACAGAGAGAGCCAAATCAAAAGTTTGGGACTTCAGGAATTTTTATCAAAGAAATGCCCTGAGAATCGAGAGGAAACCACTCGCTGATCCACCTAAGCTGCATCGCCAGCTGGCCTGACATCAAAGTAGCTCCCACTATGTTCTTCAGCAAATCCTGTTCAATGGCTCCTCACAGAAGGGGTGTCCAGCCTCGTGGACCTCACATCAGCTACAGACTGCAGCTTCGTCCAGCTGAAGATTTTTGACTTCCAAAAGAAGCCCAAGTCCGAGCTTAGAAACCTGCACGGCAACTTTGCCAGCAGCTTTTCGATGACAATGCCTTCTCCACGGACACTGCCAGCTGTCTTTCACCTCTGAACTTTACTTTCCCAGACATTTTTTTCTCAAAAAGTCTTCTAAGTCAAAAGGTAAGTGGAGACTGGGCCCACTCCACCTTGCGTATCCGAGCCTGGTTTCATCCCGGTCACCCATAACATTCTACTTTGCCGTCTTGTGCGAAAAAATATCAGTGTGGCACTTTGCTATTTTAGGTGCTATTTTTAAATTAAACTTTAAAATTTCCTAGCTCCTGTTTTACTGATTGGGGTTTTGTCATGTTGGTGTCAACAAATTTATTAACATTTACACTATTTTTCTAAATGAATGTGGCTTTTTCTTGTGTTGACCTTTCACATTATTGCTGTTTAAATGCTGCATAAATACTTTATACATTGTTTCTAAATTAAGCCTGCCTGCTTTTGTGCCAAGCTATCAGAGGGTTAAGCAGAAGTTAATTTAGTAACTTTGTTTGTGGTTCACCCTGACAAGGATTGTGTCTGTTGCTTAGAAGTGCTCACACACCCCTCAACAAACAACACTTCTCACAGAAATCTTTCTTTTAAAATGCCATTTTGCCTCATTCATATGGTCAAATTCTCAATCTGTGGAAAATATGCAAGTGATATGCATTAATAAAACAACTTTGATGCCCTTTTCACATTTTTGTATGGGATAGTATCTAATTTGCTTTTTATAGTGCTCAAATAGTAAACTAATTCAAAACAAAAAATGATCATAAACCTATTACCCCCCTGCATGTGGTTCATATATGAAAATATACAATGTAAACCTTATATCTGCTACGTTTTTATCTCCCTTATGAGAGTAATGGGGCACAATAATTCTGTGACATAATAGCGACGTCGATGTCCATCACTTTTCCTAAGTACTCCTCACCTATTTTTACTAATACTTGGTCCCTGCTTTCATGGTTCTATAGAAAGCAAGCTTGGGCATCTAGCTCGTGTTAGTTGATGCTACACAAAATTGGTAAATAAGTTGCTTATTTACTGTTCTTGAGTCCGGGTGAGTATTTTCATTCACTGTCTTTTCCACGGACCATCATTCTTGTGTTTAAACGCACCCTGCAGGGCATGCATGTCCATCTCGCGTGTCCAATGAACACCTCATTGAACTGGGTTCCACTATTAATGTGGTGAACCTAGCTCCCACCCCAGCATGCACTTGCTTGCTACTTTGGCTGTTTCTTCATGACTCATTTGGAGACATTTCATGAGCATATATTATTTTTAGGACGTTATCACTAATGTTTTACTGAAATCTCACTCCTTAGCCTGTACGATCAGCGAGCCCTAGGAGATATGGCGGCTTAATTATGAGAGGTGTGTGCCACCGGAGCGTCACTTTTTCTGGAACTCCAGCAGCGCAAAGCTCTCAAACATATTTAAGAGGCCTAGCAAAGCCATTTTTGCGTGGCTTTGAATGGCCTCATAGATATGGAGAAAGACAAAGCAGCACTTGTCGCTGCATTGCCAAACGCTGGGCCAGGGAGGCATTCCATAGGTATTGTGGTGGGCTTTCCCATTCAACACCCATGGATTTTGACTCAGCACCAGATTTACTTAATGACCTAAACATGCACAAGCGCCAAAACCTTACACTTCCCCAGGGGAGGGTATTGAGGAGAAATATTTGTATTTATCCTCGTTTATTTTTATTTCCATGTGGGCAAATTTCTGCAGCCCTTGTGGAAAGAGGAAATGCCACTCAGGATTGTTTGTGTGCAGAAAAATGTCGCTTCCTGCACAAAAACAATCCCACATGCAACGCAGACACCCTTGCACCTTGGCGCAAGGGTGCCTGTGTTGGTGCTAGGCGTCAACTGCACGTCAGCGCAGGGGGAAAGGATAGGAATGCACTGTATTGCATAAATACGGTCCATTCCCAGTGCTTAATTTGTGCTTGTTGTTTCCGGTGCTGAGCACCGGCACTTATTTTTGAGGGCCGGCGCTTATTCTTCTGCCTCAAGCATTCGCTGAGAGCAAAAGACACATATAGGAAAGACAGAGGAAGCGAAAAACGAGAAAGCGTCACAAAGGTAGAAAGCAGAAAGGTGCTAGAGTGAGTTGAAAGGGCAGGGAGTGGCTTTAAATGGGATGAAGAGGCCCGAGATGGCTTCAGGATTACGCTGCCTCAGTATTCCGTACTCGTGCATTTAATGGTAGCAGCCACTGTTTCAGAGGAGGGCTTTGAGCACCGGCACGTTTTCATTTACAAATTAATCACTGTGCATTCCTGCACTCTCACGTTGGCGCAGGGCAGCGCAGCATGAAGACTTCCAGCGTTGCCCTATGCCAGTTCTCCATGAAAAAAGCCCTATAGTTTATATGTCAACCTGTAAGGTGTCTGTAACTTAAATGGGGAGTTGCGGCCCTTGAGCCTTTAATACCTGAGTAGAGGGGTGCCAACGCATAGTCTGGTGGATATCGAGCGACCAACGTAACTATTTTTTTCATTTTTAACATCTTATTCCCTGTTAGTGGTGCAGTAGGGCTGAAAATGTGATTACCATTTTCCAGATGGGTAAACAGATGGCACTGTGAGATAATAGTACTGGTATTTCTATCATGCTAAAATGCACACTCATATTATTTCAAATGCCTGTAAACCTGTTGTTTCTCGCATTGTCTTAAGGAGAGTGTACCACAAAATGCACTATTTAGTCATAGTTTTTTTTTTTAAACATTGTAGTAGGGAGGGACAAGTAAGTTTTAGGCTGACTCGCCGGTGCATAAAGAAATGGACTTTAAAACCTATGGCTGATAATTACATTGCCTAGGTTAGTTGGGCTAATAAATGCGTGATAACGATAATTAATTTAAAAATCAGGGGCATTCACTGCGTCTGGGGTCCTTCCCTATATTTGCATTACGGCTGTTGGCAACCAACAGCGTACGGCAAAATGATGGCCCCGGGTGCAGAACATAGCGAGGGGCTCCTCAGACTTCCACATTTGTGGGATATTTATATGGCTTGGGGTGAGAGGGGGCACATTAGGCCTGTGTTGGCAACCTTGTTATGCCACTCATGACAAGCCTAAATATGCCATACTTATGATTTGTAAAACAATAAGTTGAATGACCCAGAGTTAATCTCAGAAGCCCACAACAGCTACGAATATCAGTAGCTGGTGGATACAAAGGGATGAATTTCCTCTCACGCCTTTTCCATCCACCACCAACTTGCCCCTTTATCTCACTATTGCATTTCTTTCTTGCCTGCCCCTCACCCCCCCCCCTCCTCCTTGGCTACTATTACACCATCTTTCTCTTCCTCTTAACTTTGCCCGTCTTGTGCGTTTCTCGCTCTAGCTCTGTGGAAAAATAAGTGCTGGTCCCCAAAAATAAGTCCCAGTGACCCCCCCAACTACCCGCTCTACATAAGCAGTGCTTTACTGGCTAATGTTTGAGAAGCTATTGCTACAATAAACAATATTTATGTAAAGTCCCTTTCTATTACCTCTAGAGAGATGTGTTTTTATGTAACAATTTATAATAATTATAATAATAATAATACCAACAACAACAATAATAATAATAATCATAATCATAATAATATCACGAAACCAGCAAACAAAAATGTCAATGCGGTAATTGCCAAAAAGGTATCTGGCGCGAGTCTCGGGATATTATCTGAAATGCCGCTAGATGGTGGTAGAGTCTAACCGAGAAAGAAAACCAACTCAATCTCCTCATGTAACTGGAAGCCGATTCTGTGCTGTCATCGTCTCGTGGGACTGTTTTGAAAGCTATTTATAACGTTGTTTCAGATTTTCTTTAAGGTGAAGGACTATTTTTCCCTTGCTGGGAGAACATACTTTGTCCACGGGTAAGAATACATAATGTATTCTGCTTGCTCCTTGGAGATTTCACTGAAGTTTAAAATATGTTGCATCAATAAGCAGGAAGTTAGGATAACCGGTCATATTTTTGACAGACTTCACAGTATTACTGAGCATTCACTATATTGCATCACTTGTATAGCGCTCACTACTCCCCCTATGTGGGCCGTCAAAATAATTATCCACATGGATGGCAAGCCGCAGTATGTAGGTGTGTGGCTGAAACTGTGTTGTCTTTTCTTTGAGCTTATTTGGGAATTGTTTCTAATCTGTACGATAACCACCGAATTGCGGTTGTCGTGTTATGAGACGATATGCTTGGTGGTGTGATGGAAACTGACAGCGTTTTCATATTTCTCAAATGTCCTGCACTGGTCCAGTGGGTAGCTAATTTATAAGGACGCGTTAAAATACAAGATAAGCGAAATCGAATAACAACTTTCTGACTTGCTTTAACGTTCTTTACATTTAGGGCTGAGCGTCACATGAAGCTGATGTCTCAAGAGGTCAAATAAAAAATACGCAGAGCTTGATCTCTCATAGAGCAACTGATTTTACATCGCGTCCGTCTTGAGATCGAGACACGTAACGCAGTCATATTTGTCACAATACAATTCAATTCATTTATAAAGTGCTCATCTACTTCCGAAAGGCGTCACAGCGATAGCATCCTCAAAATGCACAGACAACTGAGACCACTAAAAGGCAACACCTAATTATCAAACAGGTAGATCTTCAGAAATTCCCGAAAGAATGATTCAGAGGTTGCCCAACAGAGGTAAGCAGGTAAGGAATTCCCTAATTTGACGGTCAAAAAAGAATCGACCACCTCTTCTTGTTCTATTAACCCTCGGCACGAGATGCTAGTTTTGCCCATTAGACCGTAGCATTCTCTCCTGCTGATAGAGCAGTGATCATTTTTTCAGATATCCAGGACCTTTCTGTTCAAAAACTCTGTAAGCAAAGGTGACGACTTTAAATGTAATACGACTAACGATAGGTAGCCAGTGCAGCCTACACAGAGGGCTCATGACCGAGACGAAAGCTGGAAGATACAAAACCAACTGAGCTGCCATATTCTGAATAATCTGTAGGCACTGGGACAGATAGGATGGGAGGCCCAAACACAGACTATTAGCATAGTCTAATTTAGATGTTAAAGGGGCATGAATAACAGTTTTGAAACATGCCTATGGGATCAAATGGATCATCTCCCTGACCGATTTCAATGTCAGAAAACAGATGGCTGACACAGCTCTGTCTAGGGTTGGAAAGCTAAATTGGCATCAAATTTGACCCCCAGATTACGTACCACCAAGACTGGTGAGGGGGACACCCGTAGCTTGGAAGGCCACAAGTTGGAGGCCTTAAAAAGATGGTTTGTACCAAAAATAATCAATCTTGGTTTCAGCTACTTTAATTTGAGGCAGTTCACACTTGTTGGACGTGGTTCTTTTACAGGGTCATCCCCCAGACTTTTTGCTTTTTGCCTCACTGTTTTTCTGACCTTTGTTGGCTGACGTTTTGACTCTGAGCACTTTTTCACTGCTAACCAGTTCTAAAGTGCATGTGCTCTCCCTTACAAAATCGGTATGATTGGATTATACCTGATTGGCATATTTAATTTACCTATAAGTCCCTTGTAAAGTGGTATCTCTATACCCAGGGCCTGTAAATTAAATGCTACTAGTGGGCCTGCAGCGCTGCTTGCGCCACCCACTGAAGTAGCCTGTCAAACCTATTTAAGGCCTGCTAGCGCAGATCCTGTGTGCGCAGTTTCCTGCCACAGGGACTTGGCATCTAAATTTACTTGCCAGGCCCAGAACTCCCCTTTTACTACATGTAAGTCACTCCTAAGGTACGCCCTAGCTAGCCCTTTGGGCAGGGTGCCATGTATGCAGAAGGCAGGACATGTGCCAGGTTGCGTGGCCTGTCCTGGTAGTGACAAACAGCCTAACTTGGTGTCTCACTGCTGTGAGTGCTGCCTTCTCATAGGATTGCATTGGAAATGCCCTGCCTTATGTGTAATGGGTCTTGTCTGATTTATGAGGGGTAGCGTAGGCATGTTTGGTATAGTTGTGACAGTGGTGAGAAATGCTTAGTGGTGTAGGTGTACTTTTTATTACTATCACCGAAATGCCACTTCTAGAAAGTGCACATTTATCTGTGCTTATGACTTTGGTGTTTCGTAGCTTGCCTCCAATCCACGTCTGGGCAAACTGACAGCCTGAACCCAGGGAGGGTGAAGGTGTCACAGAGGTGCATCTACATATTGTAAAGCCTTCGAGCTGAGAGAAGGGAGAGGCGGGGCACATCTGCATTTGTAAAGGCTGTTCCCTGGCCTCACACAATAGGGTCGTTTACCCCCCACTGATGTTTGGAGCCTGTGCTGGAGGAGAGAAATGGCACTGCCAGAACCAGTTGTAACTGGTTGGAACCCCCTCCCCTGGCCATTGTAAAACACACTGTAAACCTAGTATAAGTCTTTTGGACATTCTTGAGACTCCGGGAACCTTACGTGAAGCTGGACAGGACGCTGTTGAAAGGACTCACCAGGTCCACCTTGGACTGCTGCTGCTGTGCTGACCTGTGACCTGCCTGGTCACCAGGAGGAACTGCCACTGCTTGCACCCCCTTGTTGTGCTGACCTGATGCTGGGTTCTCCAGCCCTGCGTCCCCTTCTTCATCAGTTGTCTCCAGAGGCAGGGTGCTGTGGTCCCTGACCTCTGTACATTTCTTCCAGCACAAGGGGTGCTGCTGTTGCTGCCTAGCGCTTTGGAAGCGCTCCTTTGTGACCAAAGAGTGCTTTTCCAGAAGTGCGCTTTTCTGACTGGAGAAAATCATCGCCGCAGCCCGGGCTGCGGATTGGGTTGTAGCACTTTGAAAAGTGCTCTTTTTATTGCCCCCAAATCACCGCTGCAACCCGGGAGTCTAGTTTACACTCAGCGTGAGGATTGCGCTCTCTCCAGGGCCCCCGGGGCACAATAGGAAGCCAAGCATGGCAAGCGTGCGCCTATTGGCACCCCAGGGCACGGTCTGCTCTTGGGAGCACCCCCGGGGCACCAGCCGCCTCCGATTTTGCAGAGATCACCGGGGCAGCACGGGAAGCTCTTAAAAAACACTTGCGCACCACATCGGGTGCAGGTGAGTGTCTAGTTGGGCCCCAGGAGGGGTCCGATCCTTTCACGCAGGACTCAGGGGAAGGTGAGGAGAGCGCCCCCGCCCCCTTCCCCCAGTCTCTGCCTCAGGAGCAGGGCGCTCCTTTCTTCAAACCAGGCAGCATTTTGTGTAGAACGGGGAAGGGAGACCTCGAGGGAGGCCCCTTCCTCTTGCCCCCATCTCTGCTTGTTGGGCCTGGCCCCCACCCGACGACAGGGTGTGAGGACGGCAAAGCAGGTCCCCACCACGATCGCAAGCCCACGGAGGGGCCCGTTCATCAAGAGGAGAGGGTGCTGACCGCCCCTCTCCCCCAGGAGCACCGCATGGCTCCTGTGAGCGCACAGAAGCGCCAGGGAGCCCCCCATACTCCCTTTTCCAGGCAAAGGGAGTGCCTCCACACTAGGAAACCAGGTACTTTTAGGAATATAGTGGCTCACTGAGCCAAGTATGGACCTAGGGGAATCTATATGATTTACCTGCTTTTCCTGCCAATACATATACGTGCTAATGTTCCTTTTATGGGCATGATTTGCCGATATGTAGTTTCTATGACTTGTGATATGTTTTCTAATATTCCTTCTATGGGTATTTGGGAGTTATTCATTGCAAGTGCATAGAATTCTTACTGTAATTCCTGACTACTGCTTGTGTTGCAGAATCCTGAGTACTTACGAGTTCTAATGTGACAACTGTGTATTCTTGCAGAGTATTAGTAACGTGTGTAACATTCTGACAACTGGTAAGGTAGCAGGGTATTACTTACATGTAATGTTGGTCTAATTATGTTTTGTGCAATACAGTTTATTTTTACATAGCTCAGTGTTGTGTTTACTTTGTGGTGTACATTTTGCGTCACATGTTGTGTGTGTTGTGCAAACGCTTTACACATTGCCTCTGGGATAGGCCTGACTGCTCGTGCCAAGCTACCAAGGGGGTGAGCAGGGGTTATCTTGGACGTGTAACTCCCTTGCCCTGACTAGAGTGGGTAGGTTCTGCCTGGCTGAGGTGCATACCCTAGCCAACCAGAAACCCCATTTCTAACAACACTCATCCAGGCACCATCATCTCTCAAACAATCATCAATGTCCTAACTCCTTTTCCTGACACGAGAGCATCAACTGTGTATCATCTACATAGAAGGCATATTTAATTTATTTGCAAGTCTCTAGTAAAGCAGTACTTCATGTATCCAGGGCCTGTGAATTAAATGCTACTAGGGGGTCTGAAGCACTGATTGTGCCACCCACTTAAGTAGCCCTTTAACCATCTCTCAGGCCTGCCATTGCAGCCTGCATACAGTTTAAAATAAACAATATAAACCTCTTGCCAAGCTTTAACTCCCGCTTCTATTGCATATAGTTCACACTTAAGATAGGCCCACAGGGTAGGGGGCATTGCAATTAAAATGTTGGACATGTCCTTTTAGTGAAAAAAATGAAATTATTTTTGCTACTGTGTGGCCTACCTCTCCCATAGAAGAACATTGGGTTTCCCTAATACATATAATAAGTGCTGATTTTTGATTGGGAACAGGTCAATATTTCATGTTTGGTGTCTGAGAAATTGTAATTAAATCTTTCTTTAATGGTAAAGTCAAATTTTAAGATACAATTTTGAAAATGGCAGTTTTAGAAAGTTGGCATTTTCCTGCCTTAACTATTTGGTACCAGGAGCCTGTTCTTGGTTCACATGACTTGGTGTAGTTGGCAGTTGGACTTTGTTTATTCCTCTCAAAGAGCCACACAATAAAGGGATTATGTGTGCTTGGGTGGGTCGCCAACTGGCAGGATGAGGGTGCGGAGCTGGGCACATTTTCACTTGCAACTGAATAGGGTGTACTCTGCCTTCATGCAAATGGCTTGTCACCACTGCATTGTTCATGTAGCCAGTTTTCAGGCAGGACAGGGGAGGTAGGAAACTTCAAGGACTTCAAAGGGAATTCTCTAGAAACCTCTCCTACTTCAAAGAAGGCACCAGGTATAAATAGAGGATCCTTATATCTAACTCTTCAGTACACTCCTGGATCTGTGGATACTACAGAAGAAGGACTGCTGTGCTGCTTCGCTGTCAGAAGGACTGCCAGTCTGCTGCCCTGCTACTCTGCTGTTCAGCTGCCTGTTGTCCAGCTTGCTGAGAAAGAAAACTGGACCAGCACCCTTCATCACAGTTTGAAAGAACTTCAAGGTTTAGCTGACTGATTTCCTGTTCTGAGCTACAGGGACATAACAAGCTCTAGAGGCTCCCTGCAACTGTCCAGCTGACCTGATGCCTGGACCTGCAACTGGTCCTCCCACTAGACCTGCCTGAGCCCTGCTAGCCTCCGATGTAGTGAGTTCTTGATCCCCAAGAGGTGCAACTCAGGTCCTGGATCCCTGTTGTGGCATCAGTTAGCCTCTCACCTCAAGAAAAAGAGAAAAACTGAAGTTTTAGGCTGTTCACAAATGCGAACAGGCACATTCATGCCGAGATCTTGCCACCCAGGCTGTCAGCCAATGCGAACCTCTGGTAAAACTGACTCTTCGCACAACAGCGACTGACAGCTACTCCCGCAAATGTGAGATCCGCACTTTTCAGTACAGTATTGAAAACCTGCAGCGACTGCCAATGTAAAGCTCCAGCAAAGACTGTCTATGGTGCCTGACATGATCTTCACGCTACAGCGACGTCCCTCCACTTTGCGCTATATCATCAACCATTTGCGATGCTCTCTCTGCTCCTAACGGACCCTTCCACTGCAAACTGGACTATGTGCGCTAGACTTTGAATGTAACTCTTTCTGGTCCCTGTGTCCGGCCCACACTCCAATGCGGCAGGCCTGAACTTGTGACTTCCACTCAGTCACCCACGGCCAGATAACACGGAGTGGAGTTTTGTGCTTTTAGGTGCCATACTTACCTAAAATCTTTGAAATTGCATATCTTTGATTCTTTTGATTGAATTTTTGTCATTTTGGTGTCAAATAATCTATTACATTTTCCTATATGTGGGATTATACTTGAATTAAGTTTTCACTTTATTACTGTTTAAAGTGCTGCATAAATATTTGACAAATTGCCTCCAAGTTAAGCCTGTCTGCTTTATGCTAAGCTACCAGAGGGTTAAGTACAGGTTAATGAGTGGTTTGCTTGTGACTTCACCCTGACAGAAATTATGGCTGCTGCTTAATTAGTGTTTCGCCCCCTCAACCAGTAACCCAATTTCCAACATGCCATTAGGCCATTGTATAATGGTAAAATAACCTCTCATGCCCACCACATTCATTGAGGAGAGATTATTACCACATCCGAAAGTGTGACATGGTATTGTATGTTGATGGAGATAACAAAAAGCAGTAGTAAAGTCAATCAGTGTTGCATTGCCAATGCTGTCAGATTACTGCTACTGCTATGACAATACCAGATGCTCTTAAAATTATACAGGCAATTTCAAGGCCGTTAGCAGGGGCAGGCCAACTTGGAAGTTTATTTTCTAAACTTTCAAGGTGGCTGTCACATTGACTGTAGGTGCACCATGGCGATTACACAGAAAGTATAGAATATAATGTTTGGCCATTTTGGAATGTAATTTTTTACACTTCCAATGTAACCACCACATCACGCAGTATGGTGACTATCATAGCAGTATAATTTGCATACTGCCAAGATGGTTTCTGGTTGCATCATATCATGGCAGCCATCCAGGAAGTGTAAAAAGACAATTTGCTATTGGCTTTGTCAATATGTCACAATTTTAAATGTATTAATGTGAAAAGCTCTCTTCTGAGCTGAATTTCAAAATCATAATTTAGAAGAATGTTAACTAAACTTTTATCACAAACCCCACCTACTTTTACTTGCAACATGTATTACTTTCAATTTTATAACATTTTTGATACCAGTACTTTCATATTACGTATCACCAATGGCTCATTTTTTCAGATTTATTTATCAATATTTATTGAAAACATAATAATTTATGACTTTCTTATTTTTTAAAGTTTACAAATTGCTACCTAGTTACATACAAAACATGTATTCAACTAAAGGAAACCAATAGAAATCAACAGTCCTTGTATTTTATATTTTTTTAGCACAAAATACATTTAGCCTTTGTGTTTTATTTTTGACTCAAGGCTCCAAGGAGAATTCAGCTTTCTCCCTCTTATTCAGAACACAAACATTCTTCTGTTTCTTTCTTTTGGGTGTATAGCCTTTAAGATATGTTGATTTGTTTCAGCGTTCCTAAAATATATATGAGTCTCTTTTATAGAAATATACCGTAAGAAACTGAGTTATTGGTGGAGGGGAGCAGCAACAGCTAAAATTCTTGTCAGGGTAAACCATAAATGTCACTAAGTTATCCTCTGCTTAACCCTCGGGTTGCTTGGCACAAAAGCAGCCATGCTTAACCTAGAGACAATAGTCAAAGTATTTATGCAGCACTCAAATAGTATTCAAGTGAACATCTAACACAAGAAACATCCCAAACCAATATAGAAGCATAAAGTACATTTTAATAAATTAAAGGAAACCTGAATGACAAAATCCAATCAATAGAACTGGAGAGATTACATTTCAAATTTTGTAATGAATGTAGAGCCTAAAAGCACAAAACACTACTCTTGGTCATCTAGTACCACTAGACAGGGGGAAAGTGAAACGTTTAGGCTGAGTTGGAGTGCAGGTCTCATTGCGGGACTAAGTTTGTTCTGCTGAAGAAGCACCTTTTGAATCCTGAGCACAAAGCCATGTGAAGGAGACTGGGACGAGCAAGTAAAGTATTGCGTATGGTCATCGCTGTAGCGTGAAGAGCAGGCTGGGCTGCTGTTGCGGTAATGTGAAGTGTTGGTCAGGCATCGCAGAAAGTCATTACTGTACCTTCACGTTGACGGTCACAACGGGCTGGGAGTGGGTACAGCTCTTCTTATTCATCCTGCCAGGATGGCAGATTCTATCCACACCTAAGCCCTCTTTGTGTCACTGTCTGGATGCAATACACATACCCCAACAGCAGAGCCATGCTTAGTCACAAGGCCCAGGACACTGGCAGAAGGCACAAATGGTTAGGACAAGAAAATACCAACTTTCATAAAGTGGCATTTTCAGAATTGTGACTTAAAATCCAACTGCACCATTAAAAAGGACTTACAATTACAATTCATTTAGTGTAACTGGTATATGTCTACCTGCTCCCAAACTAAACTTATCAATTAATACATTTAAGGTTACCCAGTAGTAGTCAATTGGAGACATTGGTCTTGCAACAGTGAACAATGAATTTAGGAGTTTTTCACTGCCAGGACATGTAAAACCTAAGCACACATTCTACTTTTTAAATACAATGCACCCTGCCCTATGAGCCTTAAGGGCCTAATTTAGGGCTTATAAGCATTAAAAAGGAAATTTTACGTATGACAGAAGGTAAATTTTGCCAGGTCAAAATTAAAGTTTTACCTGCACTACAGGCTGTATTGGCAGTCTTGGGAAATGTTCTAAAAGGCTACTTTAGTAGGTGGCACAATGAGCACTGCAGGTCCACTAGAAGCATTTAACTTACAGTCACTGATAGTACTATTTACTAAGGACTTACAAGTAAATTCAATGTGCCTATTAGGAGTTTGCCAATTTTACCATATTTGAATGAGAGAGCACAAGCACTTTAGCACTAGTTAGATTGGTAAAGTGTGCAGGGTCCTAAAGCCAACAATAGCGAATTCAGCAAAACAGGAGGACTGAGGTTAAAAAGTGTGGGGAATATCACACCAATGATGTCAGGTCTAATAACTGCTCTGCTGCTGTGGCGGAATAATGTACAGCATGTTATAGTAGAATTGAAGGCCTTAGTGCTATATTACAAAGTTCCCCCAGTAATCAATCATAATTCTGGACCTGGGGGAGGGCTTCAGTAGATCGAGTAGCATGGGGAAGTGAGGATCAGGGATTACAAGTGAGACAATGAGAAAGCATCTGTAATTCCCTTCCCCATTCCTATGGGAGTTCCTCATTCCTCCTACCGCCTGTATTTCAATAGAAACTCCACCTACTTTCAATGTCCTCCTGCCACCAGAAAAGATGGCTAGGGCCCAACTGAACCAGGAACAAAAGGGTATTGCCCAAGCCCATTACAAGTATTAATCGTAACCACACTGGAGTTCCACATTTCAGATCATGATATGAGCCTTCATAATGTATATAGTAGCTATACTGACATACTGTCATGATGTAATCGATGTGTCAGTGTTCAAGAGAAGGAGTCTTCTCCAGGTCTTTTCCCTCCTGGCAACAGCAGCTTCACTGTAGTGGGCTGTGCTCAAACCTGGTTGTCTTCTGACTTGGGCAATTTAGGCTTCACAGAACAGCTACAAAAATACTGACCACTCAGTGCCTGTACTCCCAATCCACTCAAGCTTTAAGCTTCCTGCATTGTGACTGTGCACAACAGCAAAGTTCTACAGTGGCTTCTGCTTCAGGGAACCACCGAATTACAAGTGAGACCCTAGAAATATAGTTTAGCAAAGGAATGGGTTACTCAATTACTGATTAATCTCACTCCACAGGGGCCCCTTCTTCAGTACACTACAACAGGCCCAAGCCCAACTAGGCCTCAAGAACAATCAGGGAGCTGAGTCTGGAGAGAGTCAAAAAGAGTCTAGTAACATAAGTCATGAGTGCGTGCACCCGAAGTCTCCTGGCAAGGTCATCAGCTGGGCCATCCCTACTTTCAAGGCACCTTTTCAGCTCACCTTCACAGGATTTTACAAGGACAAATGGAAAATTCTGTTATTGGTGGACAACCCCAACCAACCTAATATTGCCATGTAATGCAACAACCTCTGACACTAATGGGAGTAAACTACTGCTTGTTCTGTACTGAATGCTGGGAAGGATTCCAGATGGCAAAACATAATGTAACTTCTGTGCTTGTCTCCACCCACAAAAATCTTCCTCTTCTGGGAGCAATACCACTGACTTGGTCAGTGAACTGCTCTGCCTCCCGTAGCTCCACCTGCTAAGCAGAGGCCTCATTCCTCTGAACTCCTGACCTCTGTCAGGAGTTCAAGGCCCTCCTCTACCAGCAGGCTTCTGCCTGCGCCTCATCCCTGGTGTCTAGTGGGAGAGCTCTGCTTTCCTACTAGGCTGCCTCTCTCCTCCTTTTCCTTGCTTCTCTCTCTGTGTGCTCTCTCTTCGGTGTATGCCCCCATGTGCCCCTTTTGCCATTCGCTCTCCTCTGTGCTCTTTTTGACTTTTGCTTTACTTCTGCGCTTTGCCTTTCACTCTCCTCTGTGCTCTTTTTGACTTTTTCTTTACTTCTGCGCTTTTCCGTTCGCTCTCCTCTGTGCTCTTTTTGACTTTTGCTTACTTCTGCACTTTTCCCTCCACTCTCTCCCTCACGCTCACTCTCCCACCTCTCTCTCCCCCGCTGCTGCTGCCCTACCCCCCCTCTCTTGCGCTCCACTCCCGCTGCTGCTGTCCCCGAGGCCCACCTCCTTTTTTCATGACATTTTCTCCCTCGCTCCCGCCTCCCAGCTGTCCTCTCCTCCCCCCCTCCCTACTTAATAGCGCCCGCTGCGTGGTAGGTCAAGCGATACCATTGATCTGGTCAGTGAACTGCTCTGCCTCCCGTAGCTCCACCTGCTAAGTAGAACCCTCGTTCATCTGAACTCCTGACCCCTGTCAGGAGTTTGAGGCACTCCTCCACCTGCAGGCTTCTGCCTGTGCCTCATCCCTGGTGTCTAGTGGGAGACCTCTGCTTTCCTACTAGGCTGCATCTCTCCTCCTCCTTTTCCCTGCTTCTCTATCTGGGTGCTCTCTCTTCTGTGTCAGCTCCGCTGTGCCCCTTTTTGCTGTTCGCTCTCCTCTGTGCTGTTTGATTTTTGCTTTGCTTCTGCGCTTTGCCTTTCGCTCTCCTCTGTGCTCTTTTTGACTTTTGCTTACTTCTGTCTCTCTCACTCTCGCTCTCCCGCCTCTCTCTCTTCCCCGCCGCTGCTGCCCCTGCAGCCCGCCCCCTCCTCTCTCTCGTGCTGCACTCCCGCCACTGCTGCCTCCATGGCCCGCCCCCTTTTTTCACGCGGTTTTCACCCTGCTCCCGCCTCCCAGCTGTCCTCTCCTCTCCACTCCCTACTTAATGGTGGCCGATGCACGGCCGTGCCAAAGGCGCACCAAAGGCAAGCTCGTCTGCGTCCGTCCACGCCTGTACCGCGCCCAGCGCTGGAACCCCTGGCTCTCACCCCT
Organism: Pleurodeles waltl; assembly: GCF_031143425.1. Taxonomy (NCBI): domain Eukaryota; kingdom Metazoa; phylum Chordata; class Amphibia; order Caudata; family Salamandridae; genus Pleurodeles; species Pleurodeles waltl. The sequence continues at coordinate 834,755,854 of NC_090440.1, forward strand.
CCCACTGCCGCTACACCTGTCTTCGTTACGACGCCACCACCCTCCACGCCCTCAACACTATCGCTCACCTGCCTGCCATCAAGCCACCCCGCAGCTCACCCGCAGTCTCTTCTCCTGCCGGAACTGCACCTTCACCAGCCTCCACGCCAATGACCCACCCACCAATCTCAGATGCATCCTACTCAACACCAGTTCCGTCCACAAACACGCCGTCGAACTTTGGAATCTACTCGACTCAGCTTCCCCAGACATCGCCTTTCTGACGAGACCTGGATGAACCCCTCAGCACCAGACATCACCATAGCCATCCCAGACGGCTACAATATCACCCACAGGGACCGCTCCAACAAACCAGGAGGAGGTATCGCCATCGTCCACAAAAACACCCTCAGGATCACGACCAGCACTGAAGACATCCTCAGCACCTCCGAACGCCTGCACTTCCAGATCCACACCGACCCAAACACCACTCTCTGAGGGACCCTCGTTTATAGACCCCCTCGGTCCCCGACAGCAGTTCAGCGACTCCATCACCAACATCATCAGCATGCACGCTCTCGCATCCACAGACTACATACTCCTTGGGGACTGGAACTTCCACCTCGAGAACACCAACGATAACAACTCTACCACCCTGCTCAACAACCTATCCAAACCTGGCCTCAAACAGCTCGGCATGACACCCACCCACTCCGCAGGACACACACTCGGCTCCATTTTCTCCGCCAGCATACATGTCTCCTTCAGCCACACCACTGACCTCCACTGGACCGACCACCGCTGCATCCACTTCTCCTTTGGGAAACCCACAACACACCATCACCCGCAACAGATTCCCCACCACAGATGGAACAAGGTCACCGAAGGCCAACTAATCACTACCCTCTCCGGGAACCCACCTATCGACATCACTGACACTGCCACAGCTGCCCGCAACCTCAGGCAATCGATCGATGACTGTGCCAACACCCTCGCCCGATCAAAAATCCTTCCAACAGACGCACCGACAGAAAGGCCTTCTGGTTCACCGCCGGCCTCCAAGAATCTAAGCAAACATGCCGAAGACTCGAAAAGAGTGGCGCCAAGATCAGACACTGGACAACCACACAACCTTCAAAAACGCAATCCGCAGACACCACCAACTCACTGGAATCACCAAGAGAACCGCCTTCAAAGAACACATCAACAACAGTGCGCACAGCCAGAAGGAGCTCTTCAACATCGTGAAGGAACTCTCCAACTCCGGCTCCAACATTAATGACATCCCGCCATCACAAGACCTATGCGACTCCCTAGCCACCTTCTTCCACAGCAGGATCGCAGACATCCATGAAAGCTTCAGCACTCAGACTGCCCCATCAACCACCGACACCACAGACACACCACCCACCAACCTCCTGCTCTGCTGGACCCACATCAATGACATCAACACGATCTAAACCATGAACACCATCCACTCTGGCTCACCATCCAATCCCTGCCCTCACCACATCTTCAACAAAACAAGCTCCATCATCGCACCCCAACTCCGGAAGATCATCAACAGTTCCTTCGAGTCCACCACCTTCCTGGAGAGCTGGAAACACACCAAGATCAATGACCTCCTCAAGAAACCTAAAGCAGACCCAAAGGACCTCAAGAACGTTTGGCTCATCTCCCTGCTCCCCTTCCCAGCAAAAGTCATAGAGAAAATTGTCAACAAACAACTGACCTGTTTCCTCGAGGAGATCAGCACTCTGGACCCATCCCAATCCGGATTCTGCAGCAACTACAACACCGAAACTGCCCTCATCGCTGCCACCGACAACATCAGAACCATACTGGACAACGGCGAAACTGCGGCCCTCATCCTCCTGGACCTCTCAGCTGCGTTCAACAGCGTCTGTCACCACACCCTACGCACACGCCTCAGCAACGCAGGAATCCACGACAGAGCCCTGGACTGGATCACCTCCTTTCTCAATGGCAGAACTCAGAGAGCCCACCTCCCTCCAGTCTGCTCTGAAGCCACCAAAATCATCTGCAACGTACCCCAGGGTTCGTCCCTCAGCCCAACCCTCTTCAACATCTACATGGCTCCACTTGCTGACATCGCCCGATCTCACAAACTGAACATCATCTCATACGCTGATGACATCCAGCTGATCATCTCCCTCACCAAGGACACCGCCAAGAGCAACCTCAACAAAGGAATGAAGGCCATTGCCAAATAGATGAAGAACAGCTGCCTTAAACTGAATTCCGACAAGACTGAGGTCCTCATCTTCGACTACACCCACTCCGCATAGGTCGACTACTGGTGGCCTGGCACACTGGGAACCGCACCGACACTCACCGACCACGCATGCAATCTGAGATTTATCCTGGACTCCTCACCATCTATGACCCAGCAAGTCAACGCCATCTCCTCCTCCTGCTTCAACACCCTCCACATGCTTCAGAAGATCTACAAATGGATCCCCACTGAAACTAGAAGAACAGTCATCCAAGCCCTTGTAAGCAGCAAACTGGACTACGGCAATGCCCTCTACCCAGGAACCACGGCCAACCTCCAGAAAAGACTGCAACGCATCGAGAACGCCTCTTCACACCTCATCCTGAACATCCCCCGCCACTGCATCACAGCCCACCTGAGAGACCTACATTGGCTCCCCATCAACAAGAGAATCACCTTCAAACTCCTCACCCACGCTCACAAGGAACTGCACAACACCAGACCAGAATACCTCAAAAGACGGCTCTCCTTCTACACCCCAACCCGACAGCTTCGCTCCGCCGACCTTGCGCTCGCCACCGTCCCACCCATCTGCAGAACAACCACCAGAGGCAGATCATTCTCGCACCTCGCCACCAAGACGTGGAACACTCCTCCTACCCAACTGTGTCAGACCAAGGACCTCCTTACCTTCAGGAGACTTCTCAAGACCTGGCTGTTCGACCAGTAGCAGCCCCCCCAAGCGCCTTGAGACCCTCATGGGTGAGTAGAGCGCTGTACAAGTTCTCTGATTGATTGATTGATTGATTGATTATATCCCAAAACTCCACAGGGGCCTCCAGATGAGCACTGGAGACAGATGTATTCCTTCTCCCTATTGTTCAGGCTTGAACCATTGCCTATCCTAATTAACATGAAGCCATTGTTAACCACCCCTGAAATCCACAGCTGTATTCCCTCCCTCCAGGAGGTTAATCTAATGTCATCTGAAACTGGCCTACTGCTCTCAAGAGTTCTGTCAAGGTGGTGAACATAGAAAAGATTTTTAACTATTTGGGCAGCCCAAACACACATTTCAGTAGTGGAAGACTCAGAAAAACATGTATCATACATAAGTGTATGAAAGAATTTACCTTGGGTAAAACTGACCTTTGTTATAGGTTCAGACCTAGGTAACTGCCTACAAGCAACCAGGTCTGGTCCTTGTCCCATTTGGCAATCAGAAATTACAATTTAGCACAATTTAGGCATAAAGTACACAATGCAAGATCTTATAAGGCTATACCAGGCCTGTGAGTTAGGTCACAGACTGTTTAAACTGGGTCCCATGTGTCACTGTGCTACATGTGTACAGATGACAAACTGATTCTGATAACACTTCACACATATATTAATGTATTAATTCATGTATTCATTTAGTTATTTGATTTCTTTAACAGCATGGATAAGGTCTCAGTTGAGCGGCAGAGCACATTGCAAGAAGGAAGTGTTACAATGAGCTGTGTTGTACATCCATACTCCATTATACTTTAAACCTATGGTATCTGATTCTACAAACATATTGACAAAGGATCATGATGTAGGATTTCAGTGATTTTTCTCTGGTACAGCCAAGGTGGCATTAATATCATGTAGCAAGTTGTGTAAGAGGTTCGTTTTCACTTATCATGTCAGAAAAACAACTTACAAGGAGTGTTACTGCGAGTGAGACCCCATTTAAAAATACCATTCCACAAAAAAGTTAAAAATCAGATGTCCAAAAGCAAACATGGGCTTTAAACAGATAAAAGGTACATCGAAAACCCAAATGAGTTGATCTGATAAGTTATGAACACTTACTTTTCCTGAAATTGCCACTGGGTCGATGAATTTAAAATTGCTTCATGTTCTCTGTTCTTTTCTATTTATCTCTTGACGCTCATGATTACAAATATATGGAAATGCACTTAGATACCTTTAATTGGTGATATAGGAGTGATGGAGGGTATAGAATCTAACTTATAACTACGTGGAAAATGAGCGAAATTTGTCTGAAAATATTTCGTTCTTGTTACTCGAATAAAGATGACACATCAGTAAATTAGAGTACCAAGTGATGGGTTTAGATTTATATAATGGACGCTTAAAGACTTCTTTTGCAAAGATGCCAGAGATTAGGACTTGAAGAAACTATACTAATTAAATGATAACACCTTTTAGGGAGAATACATTATAAGTTTCAGCTCCCTCCACCGCTCTAAATTTAGTACTTACTTTTATGCTTAGATGGAGGAGGTTGATGTACATCTGCAGATACAGTTTTTGAACTTTTAGGTGGCTCTTTCTGTCCCCAATCTTCTTCCCATTGTTTTTTGTACTTTTCTTCTTCTGTGTTAATCCTAAAAGTTAAAAACAAGTATGTGCAACTGTTCACAAAGAAGAGTGAGACAGACTGATTTCATGTGAGTGAGTCATTCTATACATCAGTCAGCAAATGGATGTATAGTGTATATAATCAAGTTGTCTACCTATTGATCTCTTGAATAAACTACCCAAAATACAGTCATCATATTGTTTAGTCATATACTTAAAGTTCAGGGTTAAATATATTGAACTTGGATTTTAAAGCAACCAACATTTCATATGAAAACCAAATGCAGACTAAAATCCAGAGACCAAGAGCCAGATGTACGTCCGTCAGCTTTTGCGACTCGTAAATTGCAATTTTTAGTGACTCCCAATTTGTGAGTTGCAAAAGCTGATATTCAACAGTGTCTCAGACACTGTTTACGATTTGCAAATGGGCCGCAAGGGACCTGCCTCATTAATATTCATGAGGCAGGTTGCAATTTGCGACCCATTTGGGAATTGCCTACACTCACAGGGATTGCGGCCTGCTGGGGTCAGCAGATCACCATGGCTGTGACTGCTTTTTAAATAAAGCATTTTTTTAAATGCAGCCTCTTTTCCTTAAAGGAAAAGGGGATGCATTACGAAAAAAAATTAAAGGTTTCCGGTAGTCCGCAGGACTACTGCTTGCTGTGGAAAAATGTTGGCGCCCCCATTCATAAAGGGACCCCTTCCTGTTTGCAAATGGGTTACCACCAATTTGAAATTTGTGGAAACTGGGATTTACGACTGAATTCCTGGTCACAAAACAATTGCACATCTCCCTGTGACTCGCTTTCTAATAGCAACTCGCAAATCCTATTTTGCGAGTCGGTAACAGGTTACTGACTTGCAAACTATGGTTGATACATGCTACAACCCTTTTCAGCAATCAGAAATGGCCCAATTCTCCGTTTGCCACTGCTAAATACAGTTGTACATCTGGCCCCAAATGTCTGCACCATTTGCTGGCTATTGCTTCAACATGCAAATTACTGACTGGCTAAGGGTTAGCTTGTGAATGAACATGCAATCAATGATGAAGCATTTTCCTCTTTGTGGGACCAAGCTCAGAACATCCATATTGACAACTTCAAAGCTGCAATTCTACAATACTGCTATACCAGTGAACATAGACGTAAGTTACAATAAACAGGCCACTCTACGAAACAAGTACTCTAAACTATTCATCTTGAAAAATTGTTGCTATGCAAAAATAAATGTCCCCCCTCTTGCATATTATAAACCCCTAAGAGTTCACCGGCCGTGAAAACCTAATGTAGCAACTGTTGGTAGAAATGTCTGAAACTAGTTGGTTCACCAATCACCTATCTTGAAGGTGGTGTAGGGGTAAATTACTATCATCTTTTGGCATATGTTGTTGTCTCGTGAATATAACAGTGCAGAATTATCTGAATTTCCTTGCTGGCTCTTCCTCAGTTTATGTAGGGTACCTCTTGTTACCTTACTAAGACAGTAGGTAGCTATAAGAAACACCAACTCAACCATAACATGAAAGTATATGTGGATTTCCGTCAAATAAAAACAAGAATCAGCACTAGAAGAATCATACAGGGTATGCGGTTTAGTGTGAATATAAGAGTGCTTGCGACATATTCTGTAAACAATATAATTATTATTATGTAGTCTATGCCTTTGCAAAATATTTTATTTGCTCTGATCTGGGTCCTCCCAAACAAGGGTCACAATGAGCATGCAAGAATAACATCTTCCATATGGCAGATCCTCCTTTTAAAGTCGCGAGTTGTGTTAGTTATGGTTCCTAGTTCATAAGAAAGCATATCCGCATGTTTCCTTTCTAGTATGTGTTCTTTTTGAATTCTCAAACTGTTTCCAAGTTATTCCTTTAAACAGTGCTTAATTTGTGCATGTTGTTTCCGGTGCTGAGCACCGGCACTTATTTTTGAGGGCCGGAGCTTAGTCTTCTGCCTCAAGCATTTGCTACGAGCAAAAGACACATTTGGGAAAGACGGAGAAAGAGAAAAACGAAAAAGCGTCACAATGGGAGAAAGTAGAAAGCTGCGAGAGTGACCTGAAGGGGGAGGGAGTGGTTTTAAATGGATTGAAGAGGCCAGAGATGGCTTCAGGATAACGCCGCCTCAGTATTCCGTGTTCGCACATTTAATTGCAGCAGCCGCGTGGTAAAGAGGAGGACTTTGGGCACCGGCAACTTTTCATTTACAAATTAAGCACTGCTTTGAAAACCTGTGCCACTGGCACCTTTCTCTGCATAATCACGAGAAATATTTGAGAATTCCAACCACCCAGTCGAGAATTCCTACCACCCAGTCCAAAATATACGCACATACACTTTCACATGGGAAAATTGCGAATGCACATGCATTTTTCTGCTTTTTGCTCCACGCAGATAAATATTTCCATGATATTCAAATCAACGTATGCTGGTCCATTCTCAAATTAAAGTTTTTAGGCGCTGAATCAATGTATCGGAAGAAAGTCATGCCATTTCTACTTTCTTGCATGGAACGGCAATCTAATATTTCCTCCTTTTGACAGGGATAATGCAAATCTGAAAATAATATAAGTGACAGTACTTTTTGCATTGTCAATTAAGCACGGACATTGATTTTCTCCTATTAAAAATAACTTAAGGACGTTCCTTCCTCGATACACATTCAGAAGAGAGCATGTGCACAGATTCATTAACAATTATTACAATTGTTCTTTCTATTGTTCATTTGCATGCTTAGCTGAGAACAACACCACGAATGTCAGCAAGATTATTACAAAACAAAGCATGTTGCATTTGGTACAAAAAGATAAGGAGTTTGACCCTAATATGTCATGGCCAATAAATAGCACGTCTTCCACTGCATGGGAAAGAAAAGGCTCGTCAGTGTCACCGCAGAACACCAGAGCTCTTTTTGATGCGTCAGCATCAGAGGCGATCTGTGCACAGGACTATGTGCGTCCTTCAATTTGGGTCATCTAATAGGAAGACATAGTGAAATAGCCTGTCCTTAGGGGCAGAAACTAAGCACAAGCGATGGATATGCACTCGGGGGGTTGGTGGTGGGGAACCTAAGGTGGTGGTGGGGTGGGGGGACCGGTTGCGGTTGGATGACAAATGGACGAACTGACCATAAATCGGCTCCTGAAAGAGCTGTTTTCATGGCCTTCCTAACTGGAACAATGCAGCTCATTCAGGGGTGTAACATGTATGTGAGATGTGGGAGACTAAGAGCCCCCTCCACATTCTGGAGTTGGTTGGGTGACGCCATTGAGCTCATATGGGTTCCCTGTGACAGTTTAATCCAAGGCACACATCAAATGAAATAGAAACAGTCTCCTTCCCACTTCAACTGTCATTCAAGAGCTATTGTTGGGCAATATTGCTAAACATAAGGCACATCTGGGCACATAACGATGAAGATAATTTCCAATATACCCTGGTGCCTGACCGTGAACACATTTGACTGTTAAAAATAAGATCTTGAAAGAGATCGGTTTCTTCACTTGACTGCTTCACAGTGTGAAGGAAGTATTCCTACTTGAATAAACAGATAAGTCATGGTGTTTCACACAGCCGACAGGCTATCTATCTTGTAGGCCAGCAGCCAAATTACTGGACGCCTAATGAGCATTTACACCCACCCTTTCTACTACTGGGGCATGGAATTTATGTGATTCCCTCTGTAATTCAGATGACCCGGGGGGGGGCACAGTTTGCACCTGCTCAATTCAAGAATACATTTCCTCATTTGCATGTAGGCATTGTTTGATGCACATTAGGGAATGTGTTCAGCCATGTTAGTCTGCCTTATGACAGATGCAGGCATGAATGCAGGATCAAACAGGTGCTTTGGTAGGGGGGTTACTGAACCACATAGGAAGTGGACCATAGTTATTTCAGTCCCTCCAAGGATGATGCTTGTGAGTCACTACTTAGTTTGTGCTGGTGTTTGTCCGTGCTCGGCACTGACACGTAATTGTTAACACCAGCACTTACTTATGTCTGTCTACCACATGGTGGCGATGTCTGTCTATTTTTGAGGAAGCACAAAACATTTAACAATTAATTGTACATTTAAAAAATCATTCAAGAGTACCCAGGCCGTTCTGACTGCCTAGGGTGGCCTTGGCTTGTCCAAACTGTCACGTTTATAGGAGTGTTATGTTTAGTACGAAATATTGATAATGGCATGTGACAGTAATGCAATCTGCATCTGCCTCCTGAGCAATACCTAGGGCCCTGGCACTTCTTTATTTACAAATTAAGCAAGATTGTAAGTGGGAACAGGGTTCTCACTGATCATTCAGGCATCACAGAAGGTGGATACAGTGGCAAAATACACTCACCTTTAGGGCAGTGGTACTGGAATGAGGGGTTCAGATGGTGCTGCAGTTTAGAGAATGAACTATAAAGTGGCAATCCAGATGTTTTTCTTCTGGAAGCATTCACCGGATTTTCATTGACAGGCTTTCACACATTCCCTATGCTTTTAGTGAGGTGACATTATCGGCCAGCACTCCCACTCTGTAAATTGTTCCAGCACCATTGCTGTAGGGAGTACCTACTGCTTAAAGAAGTGCTGGGCACTGTGCATTGAAGGACAGGCCTGCAGTTTCAAACCATTGATCTGTCTTTCAATGTTGTGCTCATCCAACTGTAGGCAGGGGAAAGAGCACGTTTGAATCCCAAACCGTGAACTATACTCTAATAAATAATGTTTTGACATCTGCCAGTTTCACACTTATGTAGAGTCTCATAGCCACCGTGTGTTATTCAAAGGGGATGTGTATCAGGACATATTTTAAACGAAGTAACATAACCTAAAATATGGTTCCTAGATCACGGCTCCACGGAGGGACACCACTACAGGGTTAACTCACAGATCCAAAGCATTAAAGCCAGGTGTCTACCAGGAAAGCAGAGCCCAAGACTCAGTAAGGAGAAGACAGGTCTAACACCACAAGGAAGGCTACTCCTCCCTCATCTGCCACTTCAGTGCATCATTCCTCATTGCAACCAATGTGATGCTGTTCACATGCTAAGGCTTACATTTTCAAAGATGAATTAATCTTAAATAAATGGCTGGAGCTAGTTTAGCACAGTGGGAGGATAGGCCAGATTTACAATTGATTTGTAGTCCCTAAATATTGTTATCCAGGGTTAGATACAACTAATCCTATAATTAGTAATCCCTTTGTAACTCCTGTGGCTAGCATTTCCACAGATTCTTTAGTAAACAGAGTAGGCATTGAATCCAGCTTAAGACAAGTCTGAACACATTCTTCAGTGGATAATTTTGTACAAATCTTTGCACCTTCCAACCAACCCCATAATGACATCCATATCCACTGACTGGTGAACAAATGTAGTGCTTGCACTACGTGTTCAGACTAAATGGTCTTGTTTTTCCATTGGCCAGTCAATACACTGCTGCTTTTGCAGTGGCTGGCATTTGCAAATATTCATCCAAAATTGCCTCACAGCTTTGTTCTCGGGCCCCATGTTTCTTTTCTATGTGAGATCTCTGTATTTTGTTTTTTACTATGACAAGCCGGCTATGAGAAGCGAGGCCATGTCTGACTTCATTCACAGTAGCCAATCGTTAGTATGATATTTTCTCAGTGTTTATTTATAGTAGTGTTTTGCCCTTTTGACTATTCAGTCTGTCATCTATCAGTTGGTTATTTATTAGGTTTAGCATTTGAAACCTCTTGTATATATTTTAGTATATGCTTCTTTGTGGACTCCCTGCTTTTTCATTGGTTTGTTTCAGTGTCCTTAAAAGATCCTTGCTTGCTAGTGGTCAATCCTTCCTCTTTGTCCCACCTTTCCCTCAGTTATACACTCCCCTGCAGCATGGCCCCAGTTCTTGTACCCTTCCACTTGTGCCACTGTAGCATGTGCTTAGGGACTACATTTTTATTAGACTAGGAGCATTTGACCAGAGTGCTGGATATTTTCAGTGGCTCTAGTCCATTTCTGTAAACAGGGCTGTAAATCATGTTCTTCTCTGGTTACATGGGCAAGATCGCCCATTCAAAGGCCAAGGTGAAATGTCAGAGGCTGTTTTATAAGGGTGCCTGTTTCCGCCCCCTGCAGCACAAAGACAATCGTGACCCCAACTATGTTTACATTGATCGTCTTACGCGTTGCTGATGCATAGAGTAAATTGCTACTGTTATAATATTTAATGTATATTCCCCCAATTTAAGATGGGCATCACACGTCATGCTTGTTTGTTTCTTTTGTCTCTCCCCTTTGTGCTGCAAAGGCAGAGTACTGGAAAGGCTGCCCAGACTGCCAGTGTAAATCTCCACCATTACAGTCATATTTCCCGACATGAGAACAGACAGGCAGCGTGTGTGCCTGTTACACGGACCTCAGTAAACACAGGAAACAAACACCTTATCTTTAGGCTCGTTTTTTTTTAAATTAAAGTGTGCAGGTGAGCAATATACATTATTGTATGGGAGCTTCGGGTTCAATATCACTTCTTTCGTGAGGTCCTTTGGAGCATCCATGCAGGCGAGCAGGACATTTCAAGGATGTGCAGCCAGTGCTACCTGCCACACACATATGGCCTTAATTTACAGCCAGTCAGAAGGGCAGCCCCAGCACGTGCTGTGGCGCAACACCAATGGCATTCACCATATTTAAGAATTTAAGCCAACTTATATCGTGGAACTGGTGTTATTATTTCTGGAAATACATATCAGTGAGGTATTTCAGTCCTCATAATGAGTGTTTATTGAAGCACTGTGATGCAGACCTGAGTTGTTTAAAGGCTGTGAGAATGAACAATCTGTTTTTAGGCATCCTACTAGTAGGCTTAGCTTTGGAAGTCTGACAAGATTAACTAAAATAAATACAGAAGTGTCAAGGCAAACCACTTATTGCAGCTTGCAAAATGAATTAGGCGCCTTTGGAGTCTATCACAGTCTCCTGGAATGAAAGACAGGGAGGCAAATTAAAGCCCAAGTGGCTAGAGGTAAATTCCTCTCCTTGGTTAATTTAATCTCCTATGCCTTCATATACACGGCCTGCTAGAGCAATGTGGTGTACATACATAGGCTACTAGAGTAATGTTATGTACATACTTTAGCATACTTGAGTAGTGTTGTGGCCAGGCATGTGTTGCTAGAGTAGTGTGGTGACCTCACATGAGCTGCTAGAGTAGTGTAGTGACATTACATGGGCTGCTAAAGTAGTGTTGTAACTTTACTTGTGCTGCAAGAGTGGTGTTGTCATGTTACATGGGCTGCTAGAATACTGATTTGTCCTGACAAGGCCTGCAATACCCTGCTGGGCACTGACAAGCACTACTAGAGTTTTGTTGCACCTTCATATGGGCTGCATTATTATTGTTGTGCCTTTGCTTGTGCTGCTCTAATACATATGTGCCTTCTCATTGGATGATTTTGGACAACTATTGTGCCTTCTTTCAAACAGACTGCTAGAGTATTACACAAGTAAATTTACACATTCACATGTGCTGCTCGAAGACTGCTGTGACTTCATAGTGCTACTAAAGTACTGTTTTGCCTTCACTGGGCAGTTGGACTACTGTGTGTTTGCATGCTCGCTCCTCGAATACTTTGTCTGCAACTTTACACTAGCATTTATAACACAGAGTGTAACGCACTACGCCCTCTGGGGGCTAAATATATGGTTGCACTGCATTACTTCTGTTTTCATGAGGTTATCCCTCTGGGGGTTAACTGCATGGTTACATAACCATGGGCCAGATGTAGGAACCAGTTTGCGCCTTGCAAATGGCAAAAATTGCCGTTTGCGAGTCGCAAACCGTTGTTTCCTATGCAGAAATGCATTTTGCGAGTCGGGACCGACTCGCAAAATGCATTTCCGACTCGCAAATAGGAAGGGGTGTTCGCTTCCTATTTGCGACTCGCAGTGGTATGAAATTCCGCGGTCGCAAATGGAGTCGCAGTTACCATCCACTTGAAGTGGATGGTAACCCACTCGCAAATTGGAAGGGGTCCCCATGGGACCCCTTCCCCTTTGTGAATGGACCCCAAAATATTTTTTCAGGGCAGGTAGTGGTCCCAGGGACCACTACCTGCCCTGAAAAAATACCGAAACAAAAGGTTTCAGATTTTTTTTTTAAGGGCAGCTCTTTTTCCTTTAAGGAAAACGGGCTACACTTGAAAAAAAAAACTGCTTTATTAACAAGCAGTCACGGACATGGAGGTCTGCTGACTACAGCAGGCCTCCATGTCAGTGAGTGCCCATAGTCGCTATGGGGCCGCAATTTGCGACCCACCTCATTAATATTAATGAGGTGGATCTTTGCGACCCCATAGCGACTCGCAGAAGGTGTCTGAGACACCTTTCTGCATTAGGTTTTGCGACTCGGAAATTGCGAGTCGCTCGGAGTCGCAATTTCCGAGTCGCAAATCCTATTGTTGCTACATCTGGCCCAATGTTTCTTCCAAATTCTATTTTTGTTGTGGTGCCCTCTAGGCACTGTTTTCAGCGCTTCAGTCTACTACCAAAAGTTTATGTCTGATGAAGGTTTAAATTGGGTTTGCATGATGATTGCATTTGTTTTATTAATCTCTCCTTATTGCAGTTATGACCATGATTCACGCCAACGTAACATCCTTATTACACTATCACTGTTTGAACCCTCTTACTATGTTTGGGTGACCCGTCTAGTTTATTTCTCTTATTACTCCTCCATGCCTGTCTTGTGTCTTTTTTTGGGAACTGTGTTAGCCAGACAGCAACTCTGATGGTGGGGTGATGAAAGTGGTATTCTATTGTAATTAGCAAGGAAGATTTAAATGAGGATGCTAAATGGCAACATTTTCATGTTTTGCTGCAGATAGAGGAAGAAAGTAAATAAATGGAAGTGCTTTAGTTATATGCAGGGCCACTGGAATCATGTGGCAGGAAGGAACCAAATTATGAGGCAGGGTTAAACCAATTTATGTGGCAAAAAGAGTCCAATTAGGCATTTACAACGCCAATGGCTTTAACTATCGCAAATGCAAGACCTATTGCATTGCAAATGCTTGTTTAACAGTGTACCCAAAACAAAATGGAGATTTCCGAGAGATGGGGTTCCTATTACTTTTTTAAAGCCTTCATGGACACAAAGTCTTCTATGATTTCCCGATTCAGAGTGATGCAGTGGAGGAGTGGTATTATTCCACCTGGTAAATAGCAACACCCTAGGATGGGCCTTAGGCTGGGTTCACTAAATATTTCAGATCTAACAAGTCCCCCAATTATTTTTGCAGATATTTTGCTGACGAAGTCTGTGAGGGGAAAACCACAGGGTGTGATCATTATCACACTACTCGGAAATGTGATAGCTAAATCACACTTTTCCCATCTATTTGGAAATCATCCACTAGGACCTTTTTTTTTCCAATTAATGATTTTGGTAATTTGCTAATTCTTCAGAAATTGAAAGATCTGTGGGTTTTTTCCATTGATGAAAATGCCTGCTAATTTGCCGAATGCGTTCACTCTATTCACAATTTAAAAGATAATATAAATATACAAGCATGATTTGTTCACTTACTTGTTTATTTCCATCTGATACCTGTCTTCTTCCTCTGACGCTTTTTGTGAAATTTCCATTTTTCTTCTGCAATGATTTAAATGTAGAGGCACGTGCAAGAAAGGTATCAGTCGAGACATGAAAGAAAAAAAAATGTTTTGAACTCACAAAGGTCATCTTTAAATCGTGCAAATAGTTATAATATTCAAGTACCTACACTCAAATGTAAAAAAGGTGCAAGCAAATGTGCAGCAAGATCGCTCCTTATATTCATAGCTGATGCGGGTGACAGGACTGGCGGTGAGAAAGCACAGTCACCGCACAGTGACAAGAGTAGCACTGTTCTGTCACTGCCTGCTCCCATGCACCAGAATGCTCTCCGGAAGCTGTGTCATCTGCTGATGTGACTGAAACCTGCATCTTCTCTTCTGGTTTAGGTACACACCATGCAGCTCGACATTGGCAGCTTTTAGGTGGTATCAGACCGAAGAGCAGCCAGTCAGCACAACAGGAATCGTAGCAGGAATGATCAATTTGACTACGATTCCCCAGTCTTTCTGTCTGCGCTTGGATCGTTAGGGAAAGCATTGTTTTACAATGTTTTTAAATAGTTTTAGAACTCTTATGAAGAAGGCAATACTAGGGTTTGAGTTACTTGAAAATCCAGTGGAATATATGACTGTGGATCCTCGAGTTTAAATCAATTTCTCAACTTTTCAGAATATTAAAATGGAAGCAAAGAAATGCTATAGTCGTATTAGCCATAGACTGGATTTGATCTGATGTTAGCAGTACTTGCGAAGAACAATCTACCACAAAAGGCAGTTTAAACTGCAATCTTGCCTATGTGATTGCTTAATTAATGTATTGCTTAATGAAGGGTGCCAGATTCAGGATTATTCATATGGGAAAAGTGTCTCACGGAATTAGTAGTCTAGTATCCTGCTAGGCCAAAACACATTTAGAATGAGGGAACGTGGACTTGACCCTTAGTAGCAATTGCACATAGCAGAAGGTGCCACCAAACAATATTAAACTCAAGAAACAAAGCAATAAAATTCCTAATGAAATTTAGTAAAAAGAAGAATATGGAAACGTTTAATAAGAAAATAAAGAAAATAGTTGAACAAAGGTAATGGGAGGTACTGATTTATATAGTTTTAAATAAAAAAGACACCTAGAAAAGAGAATGTTGTTTTTATGGACATCAAAATCCTCCATCAGCAAGGCGGCATACTCAGAAGCCTTCAATTTTGTTTCTAAAAGGGACAAAACATGGAAACTGAAGCCACAGAGGTCACTTTGTTGGTGGGGTAACATCATACCCTGGTGCAAAGTTTTACCTCTGTACTTGGTTACTTTTAAGGTCCTCCTTGACAAAGCAGCTGTTGCTAAAGCTTATGTGATCAAAACGAAAAGGGTTTTCAGAAGTACTATTGAGAGAAAGACTAAGGCTTTGCCCACATGTTGGTTCTTTCAGGGCATCAATGGTTAGGACAGACGTTGTGCACATGAAAAAAGAGTTTTTGGATTGCACTTCTTGCCTTGTGGAAAAGCTTATAGTCTGTACAGCAGCAGTGTTAGTTATCATGGCACCTCAATGATCAAGTCTATAGGCTTGATCTGTTTATTCAGAAAAGTTACAGTAAAGGAAATAGGCCTGACATACCGTGAAAAGCAAACATTGATTTAATAGGCATTTAATATTGGATTATTACTTCTCTCTATTTAAGTGTGCAGAGATCTTATGTTTTTACATGGACTCACAGGTTACCATAGTAGGTGTGGATTTTGGTTTTGGCTACCTTCTATTACCAGGATCCACAAACTGTGGAGATAGAAGAGTTGCACTGTGATCATGATAATCTTTATTAGGCTCTCTTAGGAGAAATAATTTTGTTTTGCCAATTGTAGGTTTGTATACACTTGTAATTTTATGACTATGCCTTATGGTTCCCTTGTGGGAATGCTTATGCTCAGTATAGTAAGCCTGAGTTGGTTATGGTGGCAGACAAGTGATAAAGTATAGTGCTGACTGGTTCACTGAAAAGAGTTATGTGCAACATAAGAGGTCTTATTCTTTTATTGTGAAACATTATAACAAGGGCAGTAGGCCTGGCATTTTTTACTGTGAAAAGCATTTGTGAACGTCAATAGGCCAATTAGCCTTTAGTGCTGGATTTTTACAACACTGTTATAAGCTGTTTGGTTACATGAAATCCTACAGCTCACTGCAGTAGGTAAGGGTTTTGGTGCTAGTAGGTAAGGGCTGTGGTGCTGGTTACCCTGCTGAAAAACCTTGGAGGTAGAAGATTTTCCCTTCGATAATCATTAGGAACCCCTTTGGCAAGAGGTTGTATAATATTTTGCCAACTGCAATTCTGTATATAAGTGTAATTACATAAGTGTATGAATGATGGGTGTCAGTATATTCCGACACGTCGTACTATGGTGGTGTTAAGCTACTGTTGAAGACTATCGGGGTCATTATGAGTTAGATGGACGGTTTTTACCGTCCGCTGAAATTCCGATGGGGAAGTTGCCGCCACACAGGCTACCTCCACGCTGGCCCCATTAATAGTTTCCCACTAGGTCAGAGGGCGGAAACCTGAGTTTCAGCCCTCTGGCCTAGCAGGAAACAAGCTGCAGCATTGTCTCTGGCTTGTAATCGAGCTAGCGGCAATGCTGTAGTGAGCAGGGTGCACCAGCACCCTTGCAAAGTTCACTGCTTTTGAACATTGCGATGGTGCTGGCCAGGGGGGCCCCCTGCATCCGTTCTCCCCCAGCATTTTCATGGCAGTCATACTGCCATGAAACCGCTGGCAGAGAAGGGGTCGTAATCCCCAGGGCAGCGCTGAGCTGGCAGATTAGGACTTCCACTATCTCCAGACAGCCGGGGTCAAATGACCGCCAGACTCGTAATAACCTCCTATATGCCCTATTGGTTCATTGTGAATAGTTATATCATACTTCATAGGTTTGACCTATTTATTATGAAAAGTTATGACAAAGCCGGTACACATGATTTACTTTTTGTGAAAAGTATATGTCAAAGGCAGTACATTTTTAAGTGTGGATTGGTACTATGTAATGCTAAAGCATGATTGTTAAATGGAATTTCATAGATTACCGTAGTAGGCATGGGTTTGGTGATCCACCCCAACAAATCGTGGGGATGGAAATTTAGCACTATATTTATCCTTATAAAATAACTCTTGGGAAGGATTTTATCTTGTTTGACAACTGCCATATTTTACATATTTGTAATTTTACTATGGGATACCTGATGGTTACCTTGACAGAAAGCTCATACTCAACAGAGTAGGTCCAAGGTGGTTATGGTGTCTAGCTATTGGTAAAGACTATAGACTGATTCCTTGGGAAAAACTATGTTAGAGGCTATAGGTGTTATCTGTTCATTTTTAAAAGTTCTGACAAAAGTAATAGGCCTGATTCATTTATTATGAAACACAACTGTAAAGCCAATATGCCTTTAACACTGGATGGTTATTGAACATATTAAAGCTTGCAAACATGTATTTTGCTATACGAAAGCTCCAGTGTTATCCTTATGGGCAAGGAGTTTGGTGTTTATTATCTCCTTCGAGAAACCCTAGGAGTAGAAGACCTGCCCTGTAATAATTCTTGCTAGAATCTCTTCGGACAGTCTAACACGCTGGTTTGTCTACCAGGATCCTGTAATAAAAAAAACATTAAGATACTTAAAACAGGCATAGAATAAATTTACATTCATACACATACATAGAGGGGCTCTCTCTTGCCACTAGTCTGTATGAGTGCCATTAACACTCAACTTTCATCCATGACAGCACAGAGCCTGGGATCAGCCCAGTTCACTGACTGGCTCCCTTGCCCTATCAGTGATGGCATTTGTCTGATCATATTTGAACGTCTGCTTGACAATTAGTGCACTTCAGTGCCAGGGCTGGTAGGCTCTCTTTAAATTTCTATTTTCTCCTTTTAGTGGGTACCCTTTCATGTCTCTCCCTCTCTTTTTATTTTCATTTACAGAGCATACATTAGCTGCCCATACAGTACTATTAAGCCTCTTGCTTGCTGCTTATTTCTTCTGCAAAACACCACATGCCATGCGGTCTCCGCATATAAACTAGGCACCCATCATGAGTCGGCATTGTCAATAGTGTATTATTATTTGACCATTTCAAGATGACCAGTGCATTGGTTCTACATTTGACAGCAATGTTGGTACTTTAAAACAATGATGCACTAACTACAATACCATTGGAAGTTGGCAGTCAGGAACTACATTATTTATCTATATTAGTTATTGCAAGCATATGCCCACCTCGTTTAGATGCAGCATGTTTTGTTTTTACTTTTAGTTCTTCAATTTATCTTGTCTATATTATTGAGTTTGTGTGTGTTTTATTGTGTTTGTGTAAGTGGTTGAATGCAAGAATGAATAAGTGGGTTGATAAATAGATGTATGAGTCAAAGGAGAGCGACAGAGTGAATTTATGATGACCTACTGAATGTCTAAACCCAACAATGACAGAAGAGGTAGTTTCATATATATACCAGACATCCTGGCACTGCCAGTGCTAGGATATAGAAATCCTCCACTAGGGCAGGACTGAATACTGTAGCAAGGCAGGGCACCACAAGGGCAGATACCTTTGCCACAAAGTTGTGCTGAAGCATTTTTCCACATGGGAGAAAAGTTGCAAGTGGAACAAACCAGGAAATCCTGCTGGCAATGCCCAGCATTTCTC